>NC_132930.1:35225895-35865062 GCF_047675955.1 Chlorocebus sabaeus
AAGTCAAGCTTCTGTCTTTCTCTACCAACCCCGTTAGAAACAAAGAAGGCTGTCATTTTCCCCAAACTGAAAATGTTAAATGAACTTGATCATATCATATACAAGGAAAACAAACTTGTGCAATTATCATCATCAATATCACCATAACTTACACATTGGGTCCCCCAATTTCATGCATAACCCAGATCTCAATTCGTGTAATCTTTTCCTTCTGGAGGTTTGGAATTTCATAATCTGCAAAAAAACTGAGAAACATTTCTTAAAGCCCTAAAGCAATATGATATTTTTTCCATTTCAGTTTTTAGTTAATTTACCATTACTCTTCTTTAAAAAATAAAAGGCTTTTAGAAGTTTTTCTTCTTTAGCTTTTATTTTTAGTTTACTTTTTATTCCAGTATTCATCAGCGGTTAATGGTTTAACTCTATAGACATGGCTCTGATCACCAGGTCATTCATCTGTTTTGCTTTACCTGTATTTACAGAAGCAAGTATGAGATGGGGACTAGGATAATTTTCTTTAGCCTCTGTTTAAAACAATTAAATAAATATTTTGGCATTCTCTGTTGTGTTTGAATGTGCTGGTGGTCTTACCCTTTGATGGGATAGGCTCCTGTTGGCTCTGAACCATTCAGCATGACGTGGATCACCCCAGAACTATCCTTTGAATACTATGAGAAGAACCAAGTATTTTTAGCAAATAAAGACGTGACATTTTTCTGCTATGAAATGAGCATTTTTACAACTTGTCAGTTCTAAATAATGGCAAGGATATGATAAATGTGGCATTTCATATGGCTTAGTAGAAATGCAAATTGGTTTATTTTGGAAAGCAAATTGCCTTGAAATGTCAAAAAATTTATAGACTCAGTAATCCATGTCTGGGAATCTACCCCGAGAAGATAATAGAAAATATGCAGTATCTTATCAGCTATAATAAAGTAGGTTATGCTCCCTTAGCAAAGAACCTCGAAACTGCAGTGACTTTAAAACAACAATGATATATATCATGCTCACACTACATGTTTATCACAGGCCCACTGGGGTTTTGTTGCACGTGTCCTCATTCTGGGACACATCTGCAAAATCTCTGATTGCCAGGAAAAGGAGGAAACAGTGACAAATCATGGACCACTTCTTAAAGGCTTCCACCCAAAAGTCACACACATCACTCCCGCTCACAACTGATTGGCCAGTGTAAGTCACATGTAAATAATTTCATGAGGCAGGGAAGTGCAAACGGTGGGCTCAGAAGACAAGCCAAAATTATCTGGCAAACAGCACTAAGGACTACCAGGAGCACTGTGCACAAAGAAGTGTGGTGCAGCATTCTTTGTAATACTGAAATATTATAACCAATACCAAATACTTAACAAGGGGATAGTAAGTAAACTGTGATACTTAAGTGTCTGAAATATTAACCAGCCATTAGTAAAAGTCTACAGTATTTGCAATAGCATAGGAAGTGCTTACTTTCAAAGCAAAATGCAACAGTCGTTGGAGGAGCATGAGCTTTACTGTGTTAAAAATACATGGGCCGAAGTCTAGGATTCCCAACGGAGCGACAGGTCTACAGAAATTCCAAAATCTCCACTTCAAAATACTACTGGAGCATGTAATTTCCCTCATAAAATGTTTATAGTAGAATGAAGGAGGTGTAGAGGTGAAATATGTGGCACTGATGTATAGGTGGCTGGGTTCATTCCCTAGCAAAATGATACTCAATATCAAACAATATACTCCATGTTATCCATGTCTCAGATTGCTTCCAAATAGTGCTAACAGTCATAGTTAAATTCTTAAACTCCAATACCTGGTCACCACTATGCTAAATGGGTTGCCTTTAGGTGGTAGGAATGTGGGTGATTAATTTATATTTTCTGTATGTGTCAATCACTATTATGAGCAGCTATTACAATGACAAAAAGAAAAAAAATATTTTTTTAAAAAATGTGTGCAGAGCCAGGCACGGTGGCTCATGCCTGTAATCTCAGCATTTTGGGAGACTGAGGTGGGCAGATCACCTGAGGTCAGGAGTTTGAGACCAGCCTGGCTAACATGGCAAAAACCTGTCTCAACTAAAACTGCAAAAATTAGCTGGGCGTGGTGACACGCACCTGCAGTCCCAGCTACTCGGGAGGCTGATGTGGGAGAATTGCTTGAACCTGGGAGGTGGAGGTTGCGGTGAGCTGAGAATGTGCCACTGCACTCCAGCCTGGGTGACACAGAGAGACACTGTCTCAAAATAAATAAATAAATAAATAAAAATAAAAATAAAAAGTATGCAGATGCAATGAGGCTGTATAACGTTGTGGTTGAAAGTCTGATCTCGAGTCAGCCTGCCTGGTTTCAAATCCTAGCTCCCCTACTTGTCAGTTCCATAACCCTGGTCAAGCTTCTTGACCTCTCTGTACCTTACTTTATTATCTGTAAAATAAGGTATTTTATTACGTTATTACCTGATAAAAGTCTCTGCCTCATATAATTGTCATAAAGATGAAAATATTTGGCCGGGCACAGTGGCTCACGCCTTTAATCCCAGCACTTTGGGAGGCTGAGGCGGGCAGATCACGAGGTCAGGAGTTCGAGACAAGCCTGGCCAATATGGTGAAACCCTATCTCTACTAAAAATACAAAAATTAGCTGGGCATGGTGGCACACGCCTGTAGTTCTAGCTACTCGGGAGACTGAGGCAGAAGAATCACTTGAACCCAGGAGGCGGAGGTTGCAGTGAGCTGAGATCGACAGAGTGAGACTCTGTCTCAAAAAAAAAGATGAAAATATTTAAAATAATAACTGCTAACATTTATTGAATACTTATCTGCTAAGGTTCAAATCCGCTTCTCATCACTATACCACACTAATTCTCCTCATGCTTCGATTACACAGCAAATGCCAAGGGCTCAAAAAATTGTGGCCACTAGTATTAGATTTCCATTATAGAATTGGAGGAAGTATAAGGTGGTGGTTTGCAGCACACACTTGAAAGTCTGGCAGACCCACTGGGTAAAATAAATGGTTCCTTTACATGTAATGTTGACATCTCCCCTGAGTTACTGTTTGATCCCACTTTCAGATGATGACATCTCTGTAGCCTCCCAGTTCTCAATGAAGGGCTCTGGCAGCTGCTGCCAACTGACTGAAGTCTGTGCTCAAGATGAAACCTACGGGTAGTGGGAGCAAATGGTGCTCTCTTGGGGTAGGCAGCAGAGCACAGTAATAAACACAATATGTTTTATCTGGGAGGGA
Source organism: Chlorocebus sabaeus (assembly GCF_047675955.1). Classification (NCBI taxonomy): domain Eukaryota; kingdom Metazoa; phylum Chordata; class Mammalia; order Primates; family Cercopithecidae; genus Chlorocebus; species Chlorocebus sabaeus. The sequence continues at coordinate 35,229,142 of NC_132930.1, forward strand.
TTCTCTGCTTAGCTCCAAATTGCAGCCACCATGGAGGATTTGGCCAAGGTCCTTCTCACCCTGACTAACAATCTACCTAGTGGACACCTGAGGATCTAGGATAGAAGATGAGACCAAAAAAGACATGGATAGCCCTGAAATGGGGTTGACGGTGGTGGGTGGAAGTGCCCTGACATCCACCTGGTCAACCTAGCTAATGTTTAATAGTCAACAGCTCTTTGCCAGGCACTGAAATAAGAACTTAACCCTCTTTATTTGTAATCTTTATTCTGATTCTCATGACAGAGAATTCTGTAGTCACTGGCATGCTATAGCTACTGATAGCTGTCATCAATTCTGGTGACATCATTCTCTGGGAAACAGACCTACCTTCAGGGGACCATTTCTGTGTCTCCAGCTTATCCTCCATCTCCTATCAGTTCCTCTCCCGTTAATATTAGTCTTGTGGACATTTCTGATCCCCACAACTTGATCTCAGGTGTACTAGGGTCTTTCATAAAGCAGGAGTTGCCCCATTTTATGTAGCAATCGAAATCATTGCTTTGAAATACTAACGATAACCATGACATAATGGAAATAATAATGACTAATTAAAAGCCTCATGCATAGTCAACATTTACGGAATGTTTTCTCTGTGCCAGGCACTGCATTAAGCATTTTATTTCCTTAAATTCTCACAACTTTATATAGCAAAGAGTATGAATCATGATGTGGTAAAAGTGGAAAGTGAGGCTCAGAGAAGTTGATTGATGACCTGGGGCCCAGACTCTGAATCACTGTGTTCCATCTCTATGGGTCCCACACACGCTCAACCACTCAGATATCATCCCAGCATTACCTGGATGGATGCCCTTTTCCAAAAGGAATCCACAGGATTATTTTCACAGTCTTCTGATGTAGGGCAGGATTGGTAATCGAGTCCTAAGGGGTAAGTAGACAAACACATTTTATTCCAAAGATTATCTATCTCAGAGAAGAATTAACTTACAATATATCCCAGTTCCATGATGTGTACTTAGCCTCCATTCTGTACAATGTGTACAAGTTTAACATCCACAGTTCTTCCCACTTGATCCACAGGGAGCCTGGTGAGGGACCACCTTGTCCATGATACTAAAGACATTGGTCATTTTGCTCACCACAAATGTGAGGAAGGCAGAGAACTAAATAGCTGGCTAGTGAGTGAGCCTAGCTGACCACTGAGCATCAGCATATTAGCTGGGTTATTTCTCTACTGGAGCACTAGTAAAGCAATGTTTAAAAACCCACAAACAGCAACAAAAACCCTTTGCTTTATTGGGAGAAGTGCCGTCTCTAAAAATTAAATCGTTAGCCATTATCTTAGTAGTAAATGCAAGGGAAAAAAAGGATTAAGAGCGATAATGCTTAGTCAGAGAACAGAAATTTTATACAATTGAAAAATATACAAAATGTGAAAATATATTACATTTAAAAATGTTTAAGGACAGATTAAAGACTCCAGCAGATCAATGGGATGTGGAACATGCTTACCATATACTCTATAAAGAAAAAAAATTTCTAATTTACAAGTTGACCTCATTTCCTAGCAAGAACTGCTATTAATGGCATTATTCATAATAGCCAAGATACGGAATCAATCTGTGTCCATCAACTGATTAATAGATAAGAAAATAGACCGAGCACAGTGGCTCATGCCTGTAATCTCAGCATTTTAGGAAGCCGAGGTGGGTGGATTACCTGAGGTCAGGAGTTCAAGACCAGACTGGCCAACGTGTGAAACCCCATCTCTACTAAAAATACAAAAAGTAGCTGGGTGTGGTGGCATGCACTTGTAGTCCCAGCTACTCAGGAGGCTGAGGCAAGAGAATCGCTTGAACCTGGGGGGCGGAGGCTGCAGTGAGCTGAGATCGTGCCACTGCACTCTGGCCTGGGCGACCGACAGAGACTCCATTAAAAAAAAAGAAAATACGGCATATATACATAACGGAATACTATTGAGTCATTTGTAACAACATGGATGAACCTGGAGGACATTATGTCAAGTGAAATAAACCAGGTACAGGAAAACAAATATTGCATGATCTCCCTTGAAAGTGGAATCTTGAAAAGCAGATCTCATAGAAGTTGGGGGTAGAATAGCGGCTACCAGAGGTTGGGGAGGGGAATGGATAAGGGAGATGGGAAGAGGCTGGTCAACAATGTTACAGTTACATAGAAGGAATAAGCACTGGGGCTGTAATGCACAATAGAGTGGCTATAGCTAACAATAGTGTATGCATATTTCAAAATAACTAGTAGAGAGGATTTTGAAGGTCTCACTACAAAGAAATGGTAAATGTTTAAGATGATGGATATGCTAATTACCCTGATTTGATTATTACACAATGTATATATGTATCAAAACATCACATTGTATGCCATAAATATATACAATTTTCATGTGTCAATCAAAAATAAAATAAAAATAAAAATTTGAAAAAAGAACCAAGGCCAGGTACAGTGGCTCATGCCTGTAATCCCAGCGCTTTGGGAGGCTGAGGCACGAGGATTATTTGAAGTCAGGAGTTCAAGACCAGCCTGGGCAACATGGCAAGACCATATGTCTACAAAAATAATTTTCAAAACAACCTAGTGTGGTGGTGTGTGCCTGTAGTCCAGCTACTTAAGAGGCTGAGGCAAGAGGATCCCTTGAGCACAGGAGTTCAAGGCTGCAATAAGCTAGGATCACACCACTGCATTCCAGCCTGGGTGGCAGAGTGGGACCCTGTCTCAAAAAATAACAATGATTTTAAAATAAAAATAAATAAAATAAAAAAGAGCTGCTGTCAATGGTTTGGGTTTGCTATTTTCTTGGCTTTTTTCTGTGTGTATATTTTCATAGATGTATTGTGTATATGTGTTTCTATTTGAATAACCTCATACCTATCATAGGGTTATGTAAGTTTATTTTTCGCTTAAAAATATGCCTCTTTCTGGGTCAATAAATAAAAAACCTCATCACCATTGCTACTGGCCCCACAGGATTCCATGACATACACATACAGTTATTTAGCTGACCTGAACCGCTGGACTTCGGTTCTTTCTGACACAAAGAGCCCTGATAGGAGGGCATAGATAGAAAAGGGCAGCGAAGTGAGGAAGAAATAACTGGTGGTTTTCTGGAATGCTCTTCCTTTCTTTATGTGTTTTTCATCACATTCCTCCCCTCCTTCTCCCCACCCTCTGCAGCATCATCAAACAAAAACTTCCTGGAAGTTCTCCATTGAAAGATTGGCTGTGTCCATTTGACCTGGAACCTGCAATGCTGCCCATCTCACTCACAGTGAAAAGCAGAGGCCTCACAACATCCTGTGCCACCGGGCCCTCCTTTATTCCTCCAGCCTCATAGCTTGCACTTTCCTCTTTGCCTACTGTCCTCTTTGCTGTTAAATATGTCACACACGCTCCCACCTCAGGGTCTCTGCAATTGCTGTTCTCCCGTCAGAAAATGTTCTTTCTCATCTCCTTGTTCAAATATCAGCCTCTCAGTGAGGTTTTCCTTAGGCATCTAGGTAAAAATGCAACACTTTCCTCTCCCCAGCCCTCCACTCTCAACCTTTTTTGTCCTTATTACCTGTTTTGTTTTTCTCCATAGTCCTTATAATCTTAAGACAGACTATATATTTCACTTGCCTGTTTATTGTCTTTTCTGCCTTCCTATAATGTAAGCATGGGGTATTAATTTCCTCTTTCATTCTCTGCTGTATTCCTACTGTCTAGAAGATGAGGGTCAAGCACATAGTAGACACTATAAATTTTAGTTTGATGGACAAATGAATGGAGGAGAAATAAACAGAACTGATATTAGGTTAACTCTTTTTTTTGTTTTTGTGCCGAGTCTCACTCTGCCGTCCAGGTTAGAGTGCAGTGGTGTGATCTCACCTCAGTGCAACCTCCATCTCCAGGGTTCGAGGGTTTCTCCTGCCTCAGCCTCCCGAGTAGCTGTGATTACAGGCATGCACCACCACACTTGGCTAATTTTTTTTGTATTTTTAGTAGAGATAGGGTTTCTTCATGTTGGCCAGGCTGATCTCGAACTTGTGACCTCAAATGATCCACTCACCTCGGCCTCCCAAAGTGCTGGGATTACAGGCGTGAGCCACCATGCCCGGCCTGATATTAGGTTAATTTTTGAAGTGACTCTGATACCCAGGAAGGTTCTCCAGTCTTCATGATGGGAACACTCCCTCACCTCCTTTCCTTGCTAGCCTCCCTCCTGAAGCTTCCCTGATGCCCTGGTGAGGCTGGTGTCTCACTCTGCTACTCTTCAGAACACCCTATTTCCTGCATTATATCACTTGAGCTAATGCCCCCCATGAGACTATAAGCTCCCCAAAGATAGGGACTGCAGTGTCTCCAGCTCCTAGCACCACAGTTGGATGAATGAGGAGAGTTTGCAGAGCATTCAAGCCAGCTCTTGTGACTCTAACTTTCCTTGTGACTTGGATCTCGAAATATCTGCCGGCGGCCTAGAGTGGTGTTAAAGAGCACAGGCTTCAGAATCCATCAGGAGAGGGCTGAGACCCAGCCTTACCACTTCCAGTCATTTAACCTCTCTAAGCCTCAGCTTCCCCCTCTGGACAAGTGAGGATAGTTAGGCAGAGTTGTGCAAGGTTGAGAAAATGGGCTGTGGAGTCAGACTGTCTGCTGCTTACTAGCTATGCCCCCCGAGCAGTTTTCTTAATCTTGCTGTGCCTCAGTTTCATCATTTATCAAAATGGGGATTATGATAGGATCCCATGAGGCTGTTGTGGGCATTAAATTATACACACACACACACACACACACACACACACACACACAAAGTGCTTAGACTGGCACCCGCAAAAGATAAGTATTCTCCAGTATTGTTATTATTAACTATTCTTGTCACTTATTTCAGAGGACTCGGAGAGGATCAAGTGAAATAAATGCATATGAAAGCATTTAGCACAAATGGTAATGCATAGTAAATAGGAGCTCTTAAGTCTCCTGTGATTTGTGCAGGAGTCTTACCAGAGGCATTTTTCTGTCGACACCAGCTCAAGAAATCTGCAACCCTGCCATACAGAACATCACTCAGGGGCATAAAACGACGGGTGTTTCCTGCAAAGCTGTTAACAAGGAGGTGGCTATTTTCCCAGAACAGGGACTAAGGAAAGACAAACAAAACATCAAAATACAACACAAAATCAGGCTCTTCAGGCACAGCATCATCAAGGCAGGTTGGGCAATCCAGTTCTTATTCAACTCTGACCTGCTGCACAACTGAACGTTCTTATTCGTTGTCTTTATTTATTCATTCGAAGACTGCTAGCATCTCTCCTCCCTTTATTCCCAGGGTATCGTCCAAATGTTAATGGAATATTTTCTCACTAGTACTAAATATACATGCATGTGGGAAGATTCCATACATTAAAAATGATCAAGGGACCTGGGCTGGAATCCTGGCTCTGTCATGTATTAGATATGTAATCTTGACCAAGGCATGCAATCTCCCTGTTTCTGTTTCTACTTCTGGAAAATGCAGAGCATGAGCCCTTTCTCTTCTTCCACAGCTGTGGCCAGGATAATATGCAGTCACAGAAAGCACTTCCTAAAGTGTCAAGTGCCTCAAAAACACATTGCTTTCATATTATACTTCATAGTTTCCACTATAGTGTTTTCATATAACAATAACCCAAATCCCCCAGTCACTATTTCATCTGACCCTCAGTAGTCCAATCAGTTTATATTTAGACTAGAAGGTCCCCAAGGGTGGGGGCTGTTTTTCACTGTTACAGCCTTAACCCTTAGCACCAATGACTGGGCAAACAAATAGCCCAGGAAGTATTTACTGAGTTCATCAACTAGCACCGAATCTCTGAAAGAGAAGGTAAAAAAGTTGGCTTCCGCGCTTTTAGTGACAGGAAGACAACAAGGTTCAAAAAACAGCATATACTCAAAATCATGTTTTCAGTCTATTCTATCTTTGAACCTCACAGTTCCATTTACTTGCCTTTACAAATAACACACAGTGGAAAAAATCAGATTAAGAATGTCTATGCCACAGAAACAAAAATGGTGTCTAGCATTCTTTAAACTTGAGGTATTTTTTTAAGCAAGGGTTTTATGGAAATTTTCTCATTTATTTTCACTTTATTAGACCTTAGAGTGTAGACAGAATAGATATGTGGTTTTCTTAAATCAACTGGTACTGAATAAACATAATCTTAAGACCCATTAAATGGAGAGACTGGTCTCCCAGAAGGATACTGAGATTGAGAGTTTTCTGAATTACTCAAGGTTCAGGCCATTGGGCCAGTTAGGATGAAGGTTATTTAGAATTGACCAGATGTGGAGGCCCAGTGTGACAGGTACGGCCATGTCCTTATGTCCCTGTGCTGATTCTCACACTGACTTACAAACTTAGGAAATTTCCTTCTGCCCACAACCAGCTGGAGATCTAGAATCACTGTTGGAAACTGATATGGTTTGGATTTATGTCTCTTGTCAAATTGTAATCCCCTATGTTAGAGGTGGGGCCTGGTGCAACATGATTGGATTATGGGGGCGGATTTCCCCCATTGGTGCTGTTCTCCTGGTGGAGTTCTCAGAAGATCCAGTTATTTACAAGCCTGTGGCACCTCCCTCTGCCCTTGGTCCTGCTCGTGCCATGTAAGACACCTGCTCCCACTTTGCCTTCCGCTGGAGTAAAAGCTCCCAGAGGCCTCCCAGAAGTAGATGCTGCCATTCTTCCTGTACAGCCTGTGGAACTGTGAAACCAATTAAACCTCTTTTCTTTATAAATTACCCAGTCTCAGGCATTTCTTTATAGCAATGTGACAACGGACTAATACAGAAACAAAGCTAGCTTCCCACAGAGAGCTCAGCACACACATTATGTGTGCTGCCTGATGTTTCTGTGACATTGCAGGATGCAGGGGACAGCTAATCTCACACCTGGCCCATGCACCATCCACTTCTGTAGAGACAGAGAACAAAGTTTTACCCAAGACGGTTGTAGCATTACCTTATCTCTGGGAATAGAGTGCCTGGACAAGTTAATAAAAAGGTCATAGTCCGAGGGAAGCACGGAGCAGGGATCCTTGTCCAGTGCCACTTTAAAGGCTTCCCAGATGGCTGTGCAGTTCTTGTTCCTGTGCAAAAGTACAAGTTGGGAAGAACACACACATGCACATCACGATGTAATGTGAAGTATTTCCATTTCTCTAAGAGCTCTACAAGAGATTTTGTCATATAGTGACTCTGCGGAAGTAGGCTTACAAAAAAGACAACAAATTATCACGACTCAGGTGACAGATTCAGAAATCTGACACTGGAATTGCCTCTCAGAAGGCACTGCACAGATTTCTCAGCGCTAAGGAATACAGCCTTGCCCCCAGGCTCACAAAGACAAGTAGAAATGGCACCTAGCAGGAGGTGACAATTTCAGTCAACTATACAGCAGGTGCCTCTTCATTTAGAACTAACAGTGGGGGCAGTCTCGTTGTTCAGGTCCACTGTGGACCTCGGAGACCAGGTGAGGCCAGGCCTGGCCAGCGAGCAGGATGTGTGATGTTAGGAGGGAGGTCCAACGCTGCAAGAGGCTTCCACCCCTGGCAAAGCAGGTGCACCCTCCAGTGCCAGCCCCTCTTGAGGTCCATCCTAGTTTTCAAAAAATATTTCCCACGGCATTTGTGACTTTCTGTTTCTCATACTGGGTGGTGTGTAACACAGGTGGTTCTTATATTATTCTCTGCTGGTTTTTATTTGCCTGAAATGTGCAACAGTAAAAACGATCAGCACAAGAAAGACATCGCAAACACAAGAAAAGGGGGACCCACAGAAGGAACAAAAATCAGTAAGAAATGCAGCGCTGGCAAGAAAGACCTAAACTTCAGAAATCCTCCAGATTTAGGGGTTCTGAAATTTGAATTCCGGAAGGACTGGACTCAAGGAATTCCAACCTGAGACCACATTCTGGGTTCTGAGGGCTCAGACTGAACATCTGCTGGGTGGCAATGGGCTGTTACCCAGTTCACCTCTACCCCACCCTCACTTCTAGAGGGATACCTCTCCACCCTCCTTCACACTCACACACACATACACCCCACACCTCTAGACCACACATACATCCCGCACCTCTAGACCACACACACACACACACACACCGGTTACCTCCAGACCACACACACACCCATCCCTCACCTCTAGACCACATACACACACACACGCATACACACATCGCTCACCTCTAGACTACACATACCCCCCTCACCTCTAGCACAAACACACACATATCTCACCTCTAGAACACACACACCCTCACCTCTAGAACACACACACACACCCCTCACCTCTAGAACAAATACACATCTCACCTCTAATACACCTCTCACCTCTAGAACACACACACACACCCCCTCACCTCTAGAACACGCACACACACCTCTCTCACCTCTAGAACACACACAGTCTCCTTACCTCTAGAATACACACATACCCCTCACCTCTAGAACACACACACACACACACACACACACACACACAGATATGGTTAGACTTTGTGTCCCCAACCAAATCTCATCTTGAATTGTAATCTCGATAATCCCTAGGTGTCCAGGGAGAGACCAGATGGGAGGTAATTGAATCATGATTGTGGTTTCCCCCATGCTGTTCTCTTGATAGTGAGTGAGTCTCACAAGATATGATGGTTTTATAAGTGTCTGGCATTTGCCCCTACTTGCACGCGCTCCGTCCTCTCTGTGAAGAAGGCGCCTGCTTCTCCTTTGCCTTCACTTTCGCCATGGTTGTAAGTTTCCTGAGGCCTCCCCAGCAATAAGGAACTGTGAGTCAATTAAACCTCTTTCCTGTATAAATTACCCAGTCTGTGGTATTTCTTCATAGCAGTGTGAAAACAGACTAATACACATACATACCCCTCACTGCTAGAACACACGCACACACCCCTCACCTCTAGAATACACACACACATCCCTCACCTCTAGAACACACGCACACATACCCCTCACCTCTAGAACACACACACACACCTCACCTCTAGAACACACACCCCTCACCTCTAGAACACACACACACACCCTTCATCTCTAGAACACACACACACCTCCCCCTCACCTCTAGAACACACACACCCCTCACCTCTAGAACACACACACACACCCCTCACCTCTAGAACACACGCACACACCCCTCACCTCTAGAACACACACATACCCCTCACCTCTAGAACACACACATACACCCCTCACCCCTAGAACATACACACACCCCTCACATGTAGAGTGCACACACACACCCCTCACCTCTAGAACGCATGCACACACCCCTCACCTCTAAAACACACACCCCTCACCTCTAGAGCACACGTGCACACACACACCCCTCACCTCTAGAATACACACACACACTCCTCACTCCAAGAACACACACATACCCCTCACCTCTAGAGTGCACACACACGCACACCTCACCTCTAGAACACACACATACCCCTCACCTCCAGAACACACACATGCACACACCCCACACCCCTCACCTCTAGAACACACACACACCCCCCTCATCTCTAGAGTGCAAGTGCACACACACACCCCTCACCTCCAGAACACACACACACACCTCTCACCTCTAGAACACATGCACGCACTCCTCACCTCTAGCACACACACACACACACCCCTCATCTCTAGAGTGCAAGTGCACACACACACCCCTCACCTCTAGAACACACACACACACTTCGCCTCTAGAACACACACACACACACCTCTCACCTCTAGAACACATGCAAGCACCCCTCACCTCTAGAACACACACACACCCCTCACCTCTAGAACACACACACAACCCTTACCCCTAGAACACACTCACACCCCTCACCTCTAGCGTGCACACACACACCCCTCACCTCTAGAACACACGTGCACACACACTCCCCTCACCTCTAGAACACACACATGCACACTTCATCTCTAGAACACATACACACACCCCTCACCTCCAGAACACACACACCTCACCTCTAGAACACATGCACACACCCTTCACCTCTAGAACACACACACACACCTCTCACCTCTAGAACACACACACACCTCACCTCTAAAGCACACACACACACTCCTTACTTCTAGAACACAGACACACCCTTCACCTCTAGAGCACACACATACCCCTCACTTCTAGAACACACACACACACTTCACCTCTAGAACACATGCACGCACCCCTCACCTCTAGAACACACACACACCCCTCACCTCTAGAGTGCACACACACACCCCTCACTTGTAGAGCACATACACACACCCCTCACTTCTAGAACACACACACACACTTCACCTCTAGAACACATGCACGCACCCCTCACCTCTAGAGTGCACATACACACCCCTCACCTCTAAAGCACACACACACACCCCTCACTTCTAGAACACACACACATCCCTCACCTCTAGAACACACACACCCCTCACTTCCAGAACACATGCGCGCGCACACACCCGTCACCTCTAGAGCACACACACACAAACCCTCACCTCTAGAGCACACACACACACAGCCCTCACCACTAGAACACACACACACCCCTCACCTCTAGAACACACACACACCCCTCACCTCTAGAACACACACACACACAGCCCTCACCACTAGAACACACACACACGCAACCCTCACCACTAGAACACACACAGCCCCCTCACCTCTAGAGCGCGCGCGCGCGTGCGCACACACACACACACACACACACACTCCTCATCTCTAGACCCCGCACAGCGCACCCCTCACCTGCAGACACACTTCACAGTCCCCTCCTCACTTGCCTGCATCCTTCAGGACCATCGCTATCTCTACACTCACCTCTCCCCTCAAGGCCTCTCTCATTGTCCCCTCACCCCGACCTTTAGCTCCAGTATTCCCCTCCCCAGGCCCTCTCCACTGTTGCCTCTTCCCACCACGCCTCCCCCGCCCCCCGCTTCCCTTCCCACCCGGCCCGCGGCCTCACCGCTGCTCCAAGCTCAGCAGTGCGCGGTACTCGGCGCAGCGGCCCAGGAAGATGTCCCGCAGCTGTGGGCTGGTGCCCTCCCCGTGCCACGGCGCGGGCGCCCCGCCCTCAGCCAGCAGCGGCAGCGGCAGCAGCAGAAGCTGGAGCAGCCGCGAGACCGCGCACCCCCGGGCCGCCATCGGGGAACTTCGGTCCCTCCAGTCCCGTGCCTCCTCGACTCCCCTTCTCTCTTTCTACTAAGGCGGCTCCGCAAACTGATGCAGGGCGGGACTCTTGCTCGTCGGAGCGACTCCCGCTGGTCGGAGGAAAACCTTGCTGTTTTCCGTTTCCCGTTCCAGTCTATTTCAAGACCCAGCTTGGGGCGGGGTGCGGTGGCTCATGCCTGTAATCCCAGCACTTTGGGAGGCAGAGGCGGGCGGATCGCTTGAGTCTAGGAGATCGAGACAAACCTGAGTAACATATAGGTAACAAACCTCCTCTGTACAAAGAAATATAAAAATTAGCCGGTCTTGGTGGTGCGCACCTGTAGCCTCAGCTACCTGCAAGGTTGAGATGGGAGGAGGCTTGACCCCAGGGGATCGAGGCTGCAGCGAGCGGTGATGGCACCACTGCACTCCAGCCCTGGGCGACAGAGTGACACCCTGTCTAAAAAAGTAATAATAAATAAATAATAAAAATAAAAAAATAATAAAAGTGAGCTTGGAACATCACCCAGAACAGGACCGGTGCACTGTGGCCCAGGCTAATCTTGACTGGTGTCCTCCGGGAGGGAACCCCAAAGAAGCCGCGAGGTTGGAGGAGAGGTGAGGAGAGGTGAGTCATCATAGAAGAAAGACTTTTCTGGCTCCAAAGAACAACAACTTTGACAGATGCCCTCTTTCACACCAACCAATAAGTGTTTTTTGTTTGTTTTCAGGAAATAATAACCACAATAACGTCCCAAGCACTTTGCAAGTATAATATTCATTGCTTTCCGCAACACCCTTCCTAGCTAAGTTTATAATTATTCTCGCTTTAGCAATGTTTAAACTTAGGGAAGTTAAGCATGTTCGGCCCTCCAGATTTGCGGATTCATCATCCAAATTCAACTAACCACGGATGAGAAACATTTGAGGAAAAAAAGAATGCTTGCCTCTGTACTGAACACTACGAACTTTTTTTCCTTGTCATCATTCCCTAAATAATACAATGTAACAACTACTTATGTAACAATTACATGGTACTTGATATTATAAGGAATCTGAAGATGATGTGAATTATAGGAGAGGATGTGCAAATACTGTACTACACCATTTAATATAAGGGCCTTGAGCATCTGTGGATTTTGCTGTCCAGGTCCTGGAACCAGTTCTCCATGGATACCTACTGCCCACTGTAACTTGTTAGAGGTCACAATCTCCCTTCCTGATAGATGCAAAATCCTGGAGACAGTCAGTTTAAGAGAGCCAGTATTAATAGAATACCACGTGGAGGCCCAAGTCCTCAATTCTTAAAGTAATGACAGCAATGAACTTTGAGTGCCTGGCAAGCACTTGATAAACACAAGGGAGGACAGAACAGGTGTTCTGTACTGTTTTATTTGAATCTCTTTCTTTCTATAACCAAAATCTGCTTTCTCCTGTTCAGTTCCTCCTTAAGTTAAATCCACTTTCCAGAGGTGAGCATTTTTAATCCTTTCAAGTTTTGTTCCTGGTGTTTACTTCCATATTTCTAAATAACATGTGTGAACACCCAAAATTTGAGACAGGTCTCAGTTAATTTAGAAAGTTTATTTTACCAAGATTGAGGACGCTTGTCCATGACACAGCCTCAGGAGGTCCTGACAACATGTGCCCAAGGTGCTCAGGGCACAGCTTGGTTTTACACATTTTAGGGAGACATGAGACATCAATCAATGTATGTAAGAAGTACATTGGTTCCATCCAGAAAGGCAGGGACAACTCAAAGCAGAGAGGGGGCTTCCAGGTCTCAGCTAGGTAAAAGATAAATGGTTGCCTTCTTTTGAGTTTCTGATAAACCTTTCCAAAGGAGGCCATCAGACTATGCATATATCTCAGTGAGCAGCTGAATGACTTTGAATAGAATGTGAGGCAAGTTTGCCCTGAGCAGTTCCCAGCCTGACTTTTCCCTTTAGTTTAGTAATTTTGGAGCCCCAAGATTTTCCTTTCATGCATCCCTGGTATGGCTTGTCCCACCAAATCTCATGTTAAATTGTAATCCCCACTGTTGGAGGTGAGGCCTGGTGGGAGGTGATTTGATCATGGGGATGGATTTCTCATAAATAGTCTAGCACCATCCCCTTGGTGCTGTTCTCATGATAGTGAGTGAGATCTGGTTGCTTTAAACTGTGTAGCACTGGCAGGGCACCTTGGCTCACGCCTGTAATCCCAGCACTTTTGGAGTCTGGTGCCAGGGGGGTGGGTGGGAATCATGAGGTCAAGGGATCGAGACCATCCTGGCCAACATGGTGAAACCCATCTCTATTAAAAATACAAAAATTATCTGGGTGTGGTGGCATGTGCCTGTAATCCCAGCTATTCTGGAGGCTGAGACAGGAGAATCGCTTGAACTTGGGAGGTGGAGGGTACAGTGAGCTGAGATATCACAACTGCACTCCAGCCTGGTGACAGAGTGAGACTCCGTCTCAAAAAAAAAAAAAAAAAAAAAAAAAGGGGGGGGAGGGGTAGCACCTCCTCCCTCTCTCTCTTGCTCCCTTCGGCCACCATGTAAGACCCCTCACTCCCTCTTTGCCTTCCACCACATTTGGAAACTTCCTGAAGCCTCTCCAGATGCAGAAGCCACTGTGCTTCCTGTACAGCCTGCAGAACTGTGAGCCAATTAAACCTCTTTTTCTTATAAATTACCAGTTTCAGGTATCTATAGCAGTGCAAGAACAGACTAATACAATGCCTATATGCTATTTTTTGATGTTTCTGTTTGGGACATTATTCTGTTTGGGACGTTATTACATTTTATTTGTTGTAAACCTCTTGTTTACCCTGGAGGTAATCATTATCTAGAAAGTAACTAGCTTGCTTTCAATATTACAGGCTCATAGGCAGAAGGGACATGCGTTGTCTCAGATGAAACTTTGAACTGTGGACTTTTGGGCTAATGTTGAAATGAGTTAAGAATTTGAGGGACTGTTGAGAAGGCATGATTGGTTTGGAAATGTGAGGACATGAGATTTGGAGGGGCCAGGGGTGGAGTGATATGGTTTGGCTGTGTCCCCACCCAAATCTCATCTTGAATTGTAGCTCCCAGAATTCCCACATGTTGTGGGAGAGAGCTGGGTGGGGGTAATTGATTCATGGGGGCTGGTCTTTCCTGTGCTATTCTTGTGATAGTGAATAAGTCTCACAAGATCTGATGGGTTTATCAGGGGTTTCCACTTTTGCTTCTTCCTCATTTTCCTCTTGCTGCTGCCATGCAAGAAGTGCCTTTCACCTAATGACATGATTCTGAGGTCTCCCCACCCATGCAGAACTGTAAGTCAAATTAACCCTCTTTTTTTTTTTTTGAGACTGAGTTGCTCTGTGGCCCAGGTGGTGCGATCTCAGCTCACAGCAAGCTCCGCCTCCCAGGTTCACACCATTCTCCTGCCTCAGCCTCCTGAGTAGCTGGGACTACAGGCACCCGCCACCATGCCCAGCTAATTTTTTCTATTTTTAGTAGAGACGGGTTTTCACCATATTAGCCAGGATGGTCTCGATCTCCTGACCTCGTGATCTGCCTGCCTCGGCCTCCCAAAGTGCTGGGATTACAGGCATGAGCCACCGCACCCAGCCCAATTAACCCTCTTTTTGTTCCCAGTTTCAGGTATGTCTTTATGAGCAGCATGAAAACAAACTAATACAACTAGATCTCACATCCTCCTCTTTCTTGTTTTATGGAGCACATCTTCCAATAGCTTCTTAAGAAGATACATAGGGACTAAACTTTCTGATATTTTTGCATAAGAATTTGAAATATCATTATTCTACCTTCATACTTAATTGAGAATTTGGTTGGGTTTCTGAGATTTTTGCATAAGAATTCAAAGTATCATTATTCTAACCTCACATTTGATTGAGAATTTGGTTGGGAAGATTTTTGCATTGGAAAGCATTTCCCTTCAAAAATTTGAAGACTGTGTTCCATTGTTTTCTGTGTTGCTGTTGAGAAATCTGAACCCATTTTCCTATTCCTGTTTATTTGACCTTTTTTTGTTGTTGTTTGTTTTGTTTTTTGTTCTTTGGCCTGTTTTTTTCCATCTGAAAGTTTTCAGAATTTCCTTCTATTCTTAGGAGTATGAAATTTCAGAGATGAACTTGGGAAAAGGTAGTTGTTTTTCATTGTACTGGACAATCCATGAGCCCTTTTAACCTGCAAACTCATGTCTTTAAATACTGAGATATTTTGTCAATTTTTTGGTAATTTCCCCTCCTCCAAATTTGTTTTCTCTTTCTGAAATTCCTATTACTCATATAGGAATGATTTCCTTGTTAGATTTCCTAGTCCCTAATTTTCTATATTTTCCCCTTCTATTTTTTATTTACTTTGTCTTCTTATACTTTCTTGAATATAAATTTATCATTATCTTCCAACTTCTCTATTGATTTTTTTATTTATACTATATCTATATATCTATATATACATATATACAGTTGTGTTCTACCTGTTCAGGTCTTTTTGCTTTTTATAATCTTCTCTTGCTGTTTTGTGAATATTTCTGAGGCTTTTATTACAGATGTAGGTTTTTCATTTTTCTTTTAAATTTTCTTCTGCCAACGTCTGTTTCCTTTGAATGCCATATTTCCATTTTGGTGACTGACTTTAATGTGAGAAGTTTCCCTCAAATAAACTGATGACTTTTGGCTGATTATTTTTACAAACACAGAAAAATATAAGGAACTGTATCAGTTCATTGTCACACTGCTGATAAAGACATACCCGAGACTGGGTAATTTATAAAGAGAAAGAGGTTTAATGGACTCATAGTTCCACATAGCTAGGGAGGCCTCATGATCATGGCAGAAGGCAAAAGGCACATTTTACCTGGCAGCAGGCAAGAGAGAGCTTGCGCAGGGGAACTCCTCTTTATAAAACCATCAGATCTTGTGAAACTTATTCACTATTATGAAAATGGGAAAGACCTACCCCCATGATTCAATTACCTCCCACCGAGTCCCTCACATGACATGAGGGAATTGTGGGAACTACAATTCAAGATGAGATTTGGGTGGGGATACAGCCATACCATATCAGGCACTAATTAGAAGCAGGCTCAAGGCACATGGATAGAATTTATCAAAGGGTGGGCTGCCCTGTAGGATGACAAACCGCACTTTATCACTAAGAGATTCCTGTCATTTTCTCTTCGACAGTCCATTTTTCCAGAGAGTAATATTCCTATTTTTTTTTTTTTTTGAGAGGGAGTCTCGTTCTGTTGCCCAGGCTGGCGTAGAGTGGTGTGATCTCGGCTCACTGCAAGCTCTACCTCCTGGGTTCACACCATTCTCCTGCCTCAGCCTCCTGAGGAGCTGGGACTACAAGCGCCCACCAACACACCTGGCTAAATTTTTGTATTTTTTGTAGAGATGGGGATTCACTGTGTTAGCCAGGATGGTCTCGATCTCCTGACCTCGTGATCAACTTGCCTCGGTCTTCCAAAGTGCTGGGATTACAGGCATGAGCCACTGTGCCCGGCCTAATATTCCTATTTTCTACCTGGAAGGATATAATCCTGGATGCTAGCAATGTGGAGCTGAATGGGGAAAGGTGGATGGAGGAATCTCACTATTCAATATAAAGATTTTCACTTATCCCTCCTCTCTCACCACATTTTTAGTAGAAGCTCTGGCCTCAGCAATACCTGGTACCCCACAACCTAGAATCTTTGGTTCATTCTTCAGGAAATATATTGCTGCATAGGATTAGGGAGGGCATTCTTGGACTTCCAACTACTTTTTTGACTTCCAGCCCTACATTCACTACCACTTCCATCTTAGTGACAGACTGTTCTTCCAATTCCTCTTTCTTTTGAGGGTTCATGGTATCAAACGACTTTCTTCACAGCTTACATTCTCTTTCCCCACTAGCCAGCTGAGGTTTCGGCCTTCACTGGCCAACTAAATTGTTACCCCTTCTTCATTTTCTTTCCACCATCCCAAATTCTGTTCCTGACAACTCCTCTTCTTTTCTCTTTTCCCTCATGGTTTACTCCTTTTTCATTTTGTTCATATTCATCTTGTTTATTGTAATGGGGGATGAGTTTGTTTTGAGGGAAGAAGTCTTTCATACCTCACAAACCCTTAAAACATGACTTTATCTTGATGTGTGAGGCAACAGGAAATACACAGCACTACTTGAAGTATCCATGCGTCTGTCTATCTATCTGTCTAATCTGAATCTAGCAAACCTTCAGATTTAACTACAGTTTTCAGGAAATATAGGGGATAGAGGGACATGTTAAATGATACCACAGGCAGCCATGCACTGAAACTGGCTGACAATATTTGACAGATACATTTTCAAAAATCTGTGAGCCATTTGTTAAACACAGTCATGATTAAAAATTAAATTATATAAACTTATAACAAAATAAATTATATTAAAAGCAGGGTGGGTGCAGTGGCTCACGCCTGTAATCCCAGCACTTTGGGAGGCTAAGGCAGGTGGATCACAAGGTCAGGAGATCGAGACCATCCTGGCTAACATGGTGAAACCCCATCTCCACGAAAAATACAAAAAATTAGCTGGGTGTGGTGGCTGGCAACTGTAGTCCCAGCTACTTGAGAGGCTGAGGCAGGAGAATGGTGTGAACCTGGGAGGCAGAGCTTGCAGTAAGCTGAGATCATGCCACTGCACTCCAGCCTGGACTACAAAGTGAGACTCCGTCTCAATACATAAATAAATAAATAAATAAATAAATAAATAAATAAATAAATAAAAGCAAAGGTAATAAACATCCAAAATATATAACTTCTTAATTATTTTACTACATGTTGCTATTATTTATGCTCTTGGGGATGTTTATATCTATTTTATTTTTACAGTAGAAATATTATGTAAAGGTGTGCTACTACACATCTTTTCCCAATTCTGCATTCAGTGGCATCATGTTGGCAGCTTGAAATCACTGGTGGTAGTATTTACATCAAGAAAACCAGAAAATACTACAAAGCAGAGCCCATTCACCCCAACTCAACCCTACCCAGAAATATTATTATATAATTACTAGCACAGCACTGACTGCAGGTATTGTAATTAGCAAAATCAAGAATGTAGAAAATCTTTCAGAACAAATGATTCACTTTCTTCAATAACTAAATGTAAAGAAAAAGGAGGGAAACCTAAAAATTAAAAGATAATTACAAGACTAAATAAACGCATTTTGTGAAGTTTGTTTAAATACTAACTTAAACTGTAAAAAAAATTATGACACAACCAATGAATTTGAATTTTAGACAGTCTAAATATTCAGTAACTGATGTTAAGTTTTTCTAGTTACAATAATGATATTATGGTATTGTGGTTTTAAAATAGTGCTTATCTTTTAGAAATACATACTGAAACATTTACAGATGGAATTAGGTCTGGGATTAGCTTCAAAATAATCTAGGAAAGGGGAGAATGGTAAGGAATTGTGATATAGATAAATCAAGATTGGCCTTGTATTGATGTTTATCATTATTGGTTGAAAGGTACCGGCTGGGCGCGGTGGCTCAAGCCTGTAATCCCAGCACTTTGGGAGGCTGAGACGGGCGGATCATGAGGTCAGAAGATCGAGACCATCCTGGCTAACCCGGTGAAACCCCGTCTCTACTAAAAAATACAAAAACTAGCCAGGCGAGGTGGCGGGCACCTGTAGTCCCAGCTACTCAGGAGGCTGCGGCAGGAGAATGGTGTAAACCCAGGAGGCGGAGCTTGCAGTGAGCTGAGATCGCGCCACTGCACTCCAGCTGGGTGACAGAGCGAGACTCCGTCTCAAAAAAAAAAAAGAAAGGTATATGAGAGTTGATTATAAAATTCTTTCTACTATTATATATGTTTGAGATTCTCCCTAATAGAAGGTTTTTGGACTTTTAAGGTAGGTATTTCATATCCTTTAATTCAACCATTTTATTGAAATAAAACAAACATACTGAAAAGTACACAAATCTTAAATGGGTCAATGAATGTTCACAAAAAGAATAACCAGCACCCAGATCAAGAATGACACTCAATACACATACACTGCAAATTACAAAACACTGCTCAGAGAATTGAGAGAACACTTTGGGAGCCTGACGTGGGCAGATCACTTGAGGTGAGGAGTTCAAGACTAGCCTGGCCAACATGGTGAAACCCCATCTCTACTAAAAATACAAAAATTAGCTGGATGTGGTGGCACATACCTATAGTTCCAGCTCCTTGGGAGGCTGAGGCAGGAGAATTGCTTGAACCCTTGAGACCGAGGTTGCAGTGAGCTGCGATCATACCACTGCAGTCTAGTCTGGGTGACACAGTAAGACCCTGTCTCTAAAAAAAAAAAAAAGAAACAGAGAGAGAGAGAGAAAGAATTGAGGGAAGACTTGACTACTTTGAGAGATATATCACTTTCATGGATTGGGAGACTCAATACTGTTACAATGTAAAGTTTCTCCATATTGATCTTTAGTTTCACTGCAATTCCAATCAAAATGCCAAATATTTTTTTAAAAAATAGAAATTGAAAAGCACATTTAAAAAATTACATGTGGGGGCGTGCCCAAGATGGCCGAATAGGAACAGCTCCAGCCTCCAGCTCCCAGCGTGAGTGACACAGAAGATGGGTGATTTCTGCATTTTCAACTGAGGTACCAGGTTCATCTCACTGGGAAGTGTCAGACAGTTGACGCTGGTCCATGGGTGCAGCCCGATCAGCAAGAGCTGAAGCAGGGCGAGGCATCACCTCACATGGGAAGCACAAGGGGGAAGGGAATTCCTTTTCCTAGCCAAAGGAAATTGAGACACACAACACCTGGAAAATCGGGTAACTCCCACCCTAATACTGCACTTTACCAAGGGTCTTGGCAAATGGCACACCAGGAGATTATATCCCACACCTGACCCAAAGGGTCCCACACCCATGGAACCTCCCTCATTGCTAGCACAACAGTCTGAGATCTAACTGCAAGGCTGCAGTGATGCTGGGGAAGGGGCACCTGCCATTGCTGAGGCTTAAGTAGGTAAACAAAGCCACCAGGAAGCTCAAATTGGGTGGAGCCCACCACAGCTCAAGGAGGCCAGCCTGCCTCTGTAGACTCCTCCACTGGGGACAGGTCATAGCTAAACAAAAAGCAGCAGAAACCTCGGCAGAGGTAAATGCCCCCGTCTGACAGCTTTGAAGAGAGCAGTGGATCTCCCAGCATGGAGGCTGAGATCTGAGAACGGACAGACTGCCTGCTCAAGTGGGTCCCTGACCCCTGAGTAGCCTAACTGGGAGACATCCCCCACTAGGTGCAGACCAACACCTCACACCTCACATGGCAGGGTACACCCCTGAGGCCAAGCTTCCAGGGCAAGAATCAGACAGCAACACTCGCTGTTCAGCAATATTATATCTTCTGCAGCCTCCACTGCTGATACCCAGGCAAACAGGGTCTGGAGTGGATCTCAAGCAAACTCCAACAGACCTACAGCTGAGGGTCCTGATTGTTAGAAGGAAAACTAGCAAACAGAAAGGACACCCACACCAAAACCCCATCAGTACATCAACATCATCAAAGACCAAAGGCAGATAAAACCACAAAGATGGGGAAAAAGCAGTGCAGAAAAGCTGGAAATTCAAAAAATCAGAGGGCATCTCCCCCTCCAAAGGAACACAGCTCATTGTCAGCAACAGAACAAAGCTGGACGGAGAATGACTTTGACAAGTTGAGAGAAGAAGGCTTCAGTCGATCAAACTTCTCAGAGCTAAAGGAGGAACTATGTAACCAGCGCAAAGAAACTAAAAACCTTGAAAAAAGATTTGATGAATGGCTAACTAGAACAACCAATGTAGAAAAGTCCTTAAAAGAATTGATAGAGATGAAAACCATAACACGAGAACTACATGACAAACGCACAAGCTTCAGTAACCGACTCAATCATCTGGAAGAAAGAGTATCAGCGATTGAAGATCAAATGAATGAAATGAAGTGAGAAGAGAAGTGTAGAGAAAAAAGACTAAAAAGAAATGAACAAAGCCTCCAAGAAATATGGGATTACGTGAAAAGACCAAATCTACGTCTGATTGGTGTGCCTGAAAGTGATGGGGTAAATGGAACCAAGTTGGAAAACACTCTGTAGGATATCATCCAGGAGAACTTCCCCAACCTAGTAAGGCAGGCCAACATTCAAATTCAGGAAATACAGAGAATGCCACAAAGGTACTCCTCGAGAAGAGCAACTCCAAGACACATAATTGTCAGAATCACCAAAGTGGAAATGAAGGAAAAAATGTTAAGGGCAGCCAGAGAGAAAGGTCGGGTTACCCACAATTGGAAGCCCATCAGACTAACAGCAGATCTCTTGGCAGAAACTCTCCAAGCCAGAAGGGAGTGGGGGCCAATATTCAACATTCTTAAAGAAAAGAATTTTCAACCCAGAATTTCATATCCAGCCAAACTAAGTTTCATAAGTGAAGGAGAAATAAACTCCTTTACAGACAAGCAAATGCTTAGAGATTTTGTCACCACCAGGCCTGCCCTACAAGAGATCCTGAAGGAAGCACTAAACATGGAAAGTAACAACAGGTACCAGCCATTGCAAAAACATGTCAAAATGTAAAGTCCATTGATGCTAGGAAGAAACTGCATCAACTAGCAAGCAAAATAACCAGCTAATATCATAATGACAGGATCAAGTTCACATATAACAATATTAACCTTAAATGTAAATGGACTAAGTGGTTCAATTAAAAGACACGGACTGGCAAACTGGATAAAGAGTCAAGACCCATCAGTTTGCTGTATTCAGGAGACCCATCTCACATGCAGAGACACATACAGGCTCAAAATAAAGGGATAGAGGAAGATCTACCAAGCAAATGGAAAACAAACTAACAAACAAAAAGCAGGGGTTGCAATTCTAGTCTCTGATAAAACAGACTTTAAACCATCAAAGACCAAAAGAGACAAAGAAGGCCATTACATTATGGTAAAGGGATCAATTCATTAGGAAGAGCTAACTATCCTAAATATATATGCACCCAATACAGGAGCACCTAGATTCATAAAGCAAGTCCTTAGAGACATACAAAGAGACTTAGACTCCCATACAATAATAATGGGAGACTTTAACACCTCACTGTCAACATTAGACAGATCAACGAGACAGAAAGTCAACAAGGATATCCAGGAATTGAACTCAACTCTGCACCAAGCAGATCTAATAGACATCTATAGAACTCTCCACCCCAAATCAACAGAATATACATATTCTCAGCACCACATCGCACTTATTCCAAAATTGACCACATACTTGGAAGTAAAGCACTCCTCAGCAAATGTAAAAGAACAGAAATTATTACAAACTGTCTCTCAGACCACAGTGCAATCAAACTAGAACTCAGGACTAAGAAACTCAATCAAAACCGCTCAACTACATGGAAACTGAACAACCTGCTCCTGAATGACTACTGGGTACATAATGAAATGAAGGCAGAAATAAAGATGTTCTTTGAAACCAATGAGAACAAAGATACAACATACCAGAATCTTCTGGGATACATTTAAAGTAGTGTGTAGAGGGAAATTTATAGCACTAAATGCCCACAAAAGAAAGCAGGAAAGATCTAAAATGGACGCCCTAGCATCACGATTAAAAGAACTAGAGAAGCAAGAGCAAACACATTCAAAAGCTAGCAGAAGGCAAGAAATAACTAAGATCAGAGCAGACCTGAAGGAGATAGAGACACAAAAAACCCTCCAAAAAATCAATGAATCCAGGAGCTGGTTCTTTGAAAAGATCAACAAAATTGATAGACCACTAGCAAGACCAATAAAGAAGAAAAGAGAGAAGAATCAAATAGACGAAATAAAAAATGATAAAGGGGATATCACCACCAACCCCACAGAAATACAAACTACCATTAGAGAATACTATAAACACCTCTATGCAAATAAACTAGAAAACCTAGAAGAAATGGATAATTTCCTGGACACTTATACTCTCCCAAGACTAAACCAGGAAGAAGTTGAATCCCTGAATAGACCAACAGCAGGCTCTGAAATTGAGGCAATAATTAATAGTCCACCAACCAAAAAAAGTCCAGGACCAGATAGATTCACAGCCGAATTCTACCAGAGGTACAAGGAGGAGTTGGTACCATTCCTTCTGAAATTATTCCAATCAATAGAAAAAGAGGGAATCCTCTCTAACTCACTTTATGAGGCCAACATCATCCTGATACCAAAGCCTGACAGAGACACAACAAAAAAGGAGAATTTTAGACCAATATCCCTGATGAACATCGATGCAAAAATCCTCAATAAAATACTGACAAACCGAATCCAGCAGCACATCAAAAGGCTTATCCACCATGATCAAGTGCGCTTCATCCCTGGGATGCAAGGCTGGTTCAACATACGCAAATCAATAAATGTAATCCAGCATATAAACAGAACCAAAGACAAAAACCACATGATTATCTCAATAGATGCAGAAAAGGCCTTGACAAAATTCAATAGCCCTTCATGCTAAAAACTCTCAATAAATTCGGTATTGACGGAACGTATCTCAAAATAATAAGAGCTATTTATGACAAACCCACAGCTAATATCATACTGAATGGGCAAAACTGGAAGCACTCCCTTTGAAAACTGGCACAAGACAAGGATGCCCTCTCTCACCACTCCTATTCAACATAGTGTTGGAAGTTCTGGCTAGGGCAATCAGGCAAGAGAAAGAAATAAAGGGTATTCAGTTAGGAAAAGAAGAAGTCAAATTGTCCCTGTTTACAGATGACATGATTGTATATTTAGAAAACCACATTGTCTCAGCCCAGAATCTCCTCAAGCTGATAAGCAACTTCAGGAAAGTCTCAGGATACAAAATCAACGTGCAAAAATCACAAGCATTCTTATACACCAGTAACAGACAAACAGAGAGCCAAATCATGAATGAACTCCCATTCACAATAGCTTCAAAGAGAATAAAATACCTAGGAATCCAACTTACAAGGGATGTAAAGGACCTCTTCAAGGAGAACTACAAACCACTGCTCAGTGAAATAAAAGAGGACACAAACAAATGGAAGAACATACCATGCTCATGGATAGGAAGAATCAATATTGTGAAAATGGCCATACTGCCCAAGGTAATTTATAGATTCAATGCCATCCCCATTAAGCTACCAATGACTTTCTTCACAGAATTGGAAAAAACTGCTTTAAAGTTCATATGGAACCAAAAAAGAGCCCGCATTGTCAAGACAATCCTAAGCCAAAAGGACAAAGCTGGAGGCATCACGCTACCTGACTTTAAACTATACTACAAGGCTACAGTAATCAAAACAGCATGGTACTGGTACCAAAACAGAGATATAGGCCAATGGAACAGAACAGAGCCCTCAGAAATAATACCACACATCTACAGCCATCTGATCTTTGACAAACCTGACAAAAACAAGAAATGGGGAAAGAATTCCCTATTTAATAAATGGTGCTGGGAAAATTGGCTAGCCATAAGTAGAGAGCTGAAACTGGATCCGTTCCTTACTCCTTATACGAAAATTAATTCAAGATGGATTAGAGACTTAAATGTTAGACCTAAAACCATAAAAACCCTAGAAGAAAACCTAGGTAGTACCATTCAGGACATAGGCATGGGCAAGGACTTCATGTCTAAAACACCAAAAGCAATGGCAATAAAAGCCAAAATTGACAAATGGGATCTAATTAAACTAAAGAGCTTCTGCACAGCAAAAGAAACTACCATCAGAGTGAACAGACAACCTACAGAATGGGAGAAAATGTTTGCAATCTACTCATCTGAAAAAGGGCTAATATTCGGAACCTATAAAGAACTCAATCAAATATACAAGAAAAAACAAACAACCCCATCAAAAAGTGGGCAAAGGATATGAACAGACACTTCTCAAAAGAAGACCTTCATACAGCCAACAGACACATGAAAAAATGCTCATTATCACTTGCCATCAGAGAAATGCAAATCAAAACCACAATGAGATACCATCTCATACCAGTTAGAATTGCCAGTTAGAATGGCAATCATTAAAAAATCAGGAAACAACAGGTGCTGGAGAGGATGTGGAGAAATAGGAACAGTTTTACACTGTTGGTGGGACTGTAAACTAGTTTAACCATTGTGGAAAACAGTGTGGCGATTCCTCAGTGATCTAGAACTGGAAATACCATTCGACCCAGTCATCCCATTACTGGGGATATACCCAAAGGATTATAAATCATGCTGCTATAAAGACACATGCACACGTACGTCTATTGCAGCACTATTCACAATAGCAAAGACGTGGAATCAATCCAAATGTCCATCAGTGACAGATTGGATTAAGAAAATGTGGCACATATACACCATGGAATACTATGCAGCCAAAAAAAAAAAAAAAGAATGAGTTTGTGTCCTTTGTAGGGACATGGATGCAGCTGGAAACCATCATTCTCAGCAAACTATTGCAAGAACAGAAAAATCCAAACACCGCATGTTCTCACTCATAGGTGGGAATTGAACAATGAGATCACTTGGACACAGGAAGGGGAACATCATACACTGGGTCCTATTGTGGGGAAGGGGTGGGGGGTGGGATAGTATTAGGAGATATACCTAATGTAAATGACGAGATAATGGGTGCAGCACACCAACATGGCTCATGTATATATATGTAACAAACCTGCACGTTGTGCACATGTACCCTAGAACTTAAAGTATAATAAAAAAAAATTACATGGAAATGTAAAAGATCTAATATAGCCAAAACAATTTTAAGAAATCAGAACACAGTTGGAGGATCTATACTACTGTCTAATTTCAAGACTTACTATAAAGCTACAAAAACAAAGACATCATGGTGTTAGTGTAAAGATAGATGTATAGGTAAATACAGCAAGAAAAAGTTCTACAAATAGACCCACATAAATATGATCAATTGCTTTTCAATAAAGACATCAAGGTAATTCAGTGGGGTTAAAGGTAGTTTATTTATTTATTTATTTATTTATGAATGAGATAGTGTCTCACTCTGCTGGCCAGGCTGGAGTGCAATGGCATGATCACCGCTCACTATAACCTGACCTCCTGGGCTTAGGTGATCCTCCCACCTCAGCCCCTATCCCCACCCCAGTAGCTGGGACTACAGATGTGTGCCACCACACCCAGCTACTTTTTCTAGTTTTTGTAGAGATGGGGTTTTTTCATGTTGCCCGGGCTGTCCTCCAACTCCTGGACTCAAGCATTCCACCTGCCTCGGCCTTCCAAAGTGCTGAGATTATAGGTGTGAGCCACAGTACCTGACCAAGATGGTCTTTTTAAACATATGGTACTGAATATCTGCATTAAAAAAAAAGAACCTCACACCATACATAAAAATTAACCAAAAAATATGTTATAGGCGTAACATAAAATCTGAAAATATAAAAACTTATAAGCAAAAATTTCTTAGTTATAACACCTATGAACCTAAAATATCTAAGACAGGTCTCAGTCAATTTAGAAAGTTTATTTTGCCAAGGTTAAGGACAACACCAGTGACACCTGTCACACAGCCTCAGGAGGTACTGATGACATGTGCTCAAGGTCGCTGGGGTACAGCTTGCTTTTGTACTAGGGAGACATAATACATCAGTCAATACATGCAAGATTTACATTGGTTCGATGTGGAAGGGCAGGACAATTCAAAGCTGGGGAGGAGAACTTCCAGGTCATAGGTAGGTTTAAAAATTTTCTGCTTGGCAATTGGTTGAAAGAGTTACTATGAGTCGAAAGGAATGTCTTGGTTACAATAAGAAGTTGTGGAGAGGTTTTATCATGCAGATGAAGCCTCCAGTGTTAGCAGGCTTTAGAGAGAATAGACTGTAAATGTGTCTTATCAGACTTAAGGTCTGTGTTGATGTTAATGCTGGAGGGGTATAATGTCCAAGCCCCTCTTCCATCATGGCCTGAACTAGATTTTCAGGTAACTCTGGAATGCCCTTGGCTAAAGGAAGGATCCATTCGGATGGTTGAAGGCCTTAACATTTTATTTTTGTTCTACATACCAAAAGCCAAAACACAAATTTATGTATTGACATTCATCAAAGCTAAGAAATTCTGCTCTTCAAAAAGCACCACTAAGAAAATGAGCAGTCCACAAATTGGGATGTACTTGCAATACATGTATCTGACAAAGGTATGCATCCAAAAAACAGGGTTGTCCAATCTTGTGGCTTCCCTTGGCCACACTGGAATAAGCCACACATAAAAAACACTAACACTAATATAACACTAACTTCAGCCACACATTAAAAAACACTAACACGGCAGGGCGCGGTGGCTCAAGCCTGTAATCCCAGCACTTTGGGAGGCCGAGACGGACGGATCACGAGGTCAGGAGATCAAGACCATCCTGGCTAACATGGTGAAACCCCGTCTCTACTAAAAAATACAAAAAAACTAGCCGGGCGAGGTGGCGGGCGCCTGTAGTCCCAGCTACTCGGGAGGCTGAGGCAGGAGAATGGCGTAAAACCCGGGAGGCGGAGCTTGCAGTGAGCTGAGATCCGGCCACTGCACTCCAGCCTGGGTGACAGAGCGAGACTCCGTCTCAAAAAAAAAAAAAAACAAAAACAAAAAAAACAAAAAACACTAACACTAGCTGATGAGCTTAAAAAAGAAAAAAAAGAAAAAGTTCTGTGTGTTACATGTAGTTAGACAGGCATGAGTGGGGCAGGAGAGGGCTCTTCCCCTGCCCACTAGGAATGTTGGGTGATGGTTTGGCAGTTATTACATTTATTATATTGCCTCTTTAAAAGTGATAAATTGGCAGCTGACACCAGGGAGAGGCCATTTCCTGATGGTCCACACCTGCGGCACTAAACTGTTAATTGAATGCAGAGACCAGGGAGAAGCAACTTCCAGGTCATGTACATTAAGAGACAAAATGGTGGAGTATGACCTTCCAGGGGCACTCTCCTGGAAAATGGAAGAAAGCCTCAGATGGCATGCATACAGCTTCCCAAAAACATTGCGCATGCTCACCTCCCAAGCACATTAAATAAAAGCAGTTGTTACGCTTGTGTGCACGGCTGGCTGGAGGGCCAGAGAGTCCCCTTTCCACTTGCCTCCCAGTTGACCAGGAATGGGCTGCATGGTAGCTCTCTTCCAGGATTCTATGGCTTGGGGCAACAAATCATGCCAAGCTCTCTCTCTGCTATATCCCGAAGTCCAACACCCTGCAGATCAGCCCCTGAGGACCATTCAGCTTCCTTTTCCCGATGTCAGTTTCACCTTGTGTCTGTCACGACAGGGGAATAATGTGGCATTCCTTGGAAGCTTAACGGGATGCCATGAGCTTAAGACTTTCCAAGAGCTTGCCCATCAGTCTGCCCTTAGTCATCCTCAAACAGATGTATGGTGGTATTGTGGTGGACACTTACTGGACACTCTGCCAGGTAATTGGAGAGTAGTACTTATGCTCTTATCCAATTGGCTATCCCTTTCACCCTGGCATTTCATCAACCAGAAAAAGAAAAACCAGAACACACACAAAAAATAGACTCTCAAGTTAACATAGACGTCATTGGAGTCCCACAAGAAGTGCCTAACAGATTCAAAGCCCATGACCAAATAGTTGCAGGATTTAAATCCATATTACCACAGGTAACTATTAATAAAAATGTAGCTTGGATAAATTACATCTATTATAATCAGCAGCAGTTTATTAATTATACCAAGGATGCTATCAAAGGAACAGCCGAACATTTAAGGCCTACTAGCCAAATGGCTTGGGAAAACAGAATAACTCTAGACATGTTATTAGCCAAAAAAGGTGGGGTTTGTGTTATAATTAAAACCCAACATTGTACCTTCATCCCAAACAACACTGCTCCCAATGGAAGCATAACAAAGGCCTTGCAGGGATTTACTGCTTTATCCAATCAATTAGCTAAAAATTCTGAAGCCGATGACCCTATTTCAGAATGGCTAGGAAAGTGGTTTGGTAAATAGAAAGGAATCATAGCCTCAATTCTTATTTCTCTTGCAATCGTAATAGGTGTACTCATTAGGTGATGTGTCATACCATGCATCCACGGGCAAATACAAAAAATTGTACAAAGAGCACTTACTAAAGCCTCCCTTAGTTCTCCTCCACCTTATTCAAGTAAGCGTTTCCTGTTAGAAGATCAAAACAAACAGCAAAGCCAAGACATGTTAAAAAGTTTGAAGAGAAAAATCATAAGAAAATTTAAAAAGGAGGAATTGTAAGATACAACGAATTTCTCTGAGTTTCTCTTCAAAAATTTAGCCTGCTAACTTCCTTGTCTTGTGTTCTCAAATTCAACTTTCCTGTTCCTCCTTGCCCCTAGTTACTGTAAAACCTACCCCTTTTCCGTCATCCCTAATCAATAACTCACATCAGTTCCCTTGGTTACCTGCACCCATTGTGTCCCCGAAACTGCACGTCTCACATGTTCTACCTCTGCACCTCACGTCCCCCTCCCCTTTTATATTTAGAAAAATGTGTACAAGTAGCCAGTCGGGTCAGTTCAGATTGTGCAGTCGGACCCTAGCCCATGGGGGAGGGACACAGAGGTAGGAATTGTGTTAAGGATATAAAAATCCCCTAGTCTCCTTTGTTCTCTGTGCTCTTGCGATCTTAATTGGCACAGGTGGCACCCTTCTGCAGAAGTCAATTGCCTTGCTGAGAGGATTAAACTTTTGCCCAAGTACTGGTTTTACTTCGTGGCACCGAGCATTTATTTCTGGAGCATTTTATATCCAACAAATACAAAAATAAGAAAAACAGCCACATCTTAAAATTGGAAAAATAGTTGAGCAAACACTTCACCCAAGAAGATATTCCACTCCTATGTATTTACCAAAGGAAATATGAAAATACATCTATGCAAAGATTTGTGCCTATGTTTGTAGAAACTTAATTCATAACTCAAAACAGTAAATAATGCAAATGTCCAACGAGAACAGATTAATAACTTGCAACATCATCATACAATAGAGTATTATTTAGCAATACAAAAAAATGACAAATCTTTTTAAAATATGCTAAATGAAAGAAGCTAGATGTAAAAGAACACAAACTTTATTACTCCACTTATATAAATGTCTAGAAGAAGAAATAGTAGTATGCTGATATACACAGTTGGAGGAAAAGAGATTTCAGATGGAATGAATTGCCTGAGCAAAGGCAGAAAAGGAAAAACTATGGAACTTCTGAAAACAGTTGAAAGTTTAGTTCGATTGGTAAACAGGATGCAGATGGAGATTGGACAGGAAAATTACGGTTATAACTTAAAGCAACTGAGCACAATGCTAAGGTATTTTCACTTTGTTCTTTTGATCATTATGAATTATCAATAATTTCTGAGCTTCCTTATTGAAAACTATGTTTCTTTTCTTGGCCAGAATTCTTGATTGCCAGAGAATGAAGAGAGATTATGCATTTAAAGGCCTTAGAATAATGTGTTCCGTAGGGTGCTCTCAATGATGGTTTTGAATGCTTATCTTATATGTTCTGTATGTTTATTGTCTGTTGTGTGGAAGGTTGAAAAATAACCCAGCAAAGATGTCCATGTCCTAAACCCTGGAACCTATGAATATGTTACTTTACATAGTAAGTAGGCCTTTGCAGATGTGATTAAATTAAGGATCTTAAGATGGGGAGAATAGACTGGATTATCTGGATGAGTCCAATGTAATCTTAAGAGTCCTTACAGGAGGAAGTCAGGTAAATCAGAGACACAGAGAAAATAATGTGATGGCAAAAACAGAGAGATACTTGAAGATATTATGCTGCTGGCTCTGAAGATGCAGGAAGGAGCCATAAGACAGGGGATGTAGGCAGACTTCAGAAGCTTGGAAGGGTAAGGAAACATTCTTCCCTGAATAATCCAGATGTAATGAATACTGCTGACACCTTGACTTTCACCCGGTATACATTTGACTCCAAAGAAGAATAAATTTATGTTGCTTTAAGCCACTATGTGGCAATTTGCTAAAGCAGCAATAGGAAACAAATAGAGATTTGGGTACCTGAAACCATCACTCTTTCTGCCCCCTTTTCTCTTCATTTGTAAGGTTGAACTTGGCAGTCACCAGGAGTAGGACTATTATTTTGCTTAATCCTGACCAGAGTCCATGAGGAAGGCATCCCAAAGAAAAAGCAAGATTGGAGAATAGGTGAGTTCAGTCAAGAGAAAGATTTTTCTGGCCCCAAATTATGACAACTTTGCTGTAACAAACACTAAAGTTATAGAAATAATTTGGGTTTGGATAATCTGTAGAAAGACTGGAAAAATTCTTAGCAATGTGATAGAAGAGGCCTAAATATGCTTGAATAGGCTGTTAGTAAAAATACGGGTGTTATGAGGGCTTGGAAGTAAGTGAAGAGCATGGTAGAGAAAACCTGTATCATATCAGAGAAAATCTTCACACACCACAAACTGTAGAAATATAGATGTTAAAAGCGCTTCTGGTGAGAGCTCACAAGAAAATGAGAAACATATTTTTGGAAACTGAAGGAAAGAGGGTTCTTGTTATACAGTGGTAGAAAGCTTAGATGAATTGTGTCCTATAATTGTAAGAAAACAGAACTTTTAAGCAATGAACTTGTATAGTTGCAGTTTCCAAGCAGTGATGAAGGTCTGACTTGGATTTTTCTTGTTGCTTTTAGAAAAATGAGAGAGAAAAGGGATAAATTGAGAGAACTGCTAGAAAATGAAACCATGATTTAATGATTTGAGAAATTCTCAGCCTATCCAGATTGCAAAAGATGCCAAAGCTGAGAGATCCACTGTAAGGAAAACATGCTCTGGTGAGAAAGCCAACAATGTGGCTGCACATCCTTCTTTAAAAAGGTTTTGAATTTTAAATTGTAGTAAAAGATACACAATATGAAATTTATTATCTTAACTATTTGTAAGTGTGGGTAGTCTTTTGCTGCTGCTTAGGAAGCACAAAAGATTACAGTATTCTGATACAAAGAGGGCTCTTTCAAGAGGCATGTGACTCACAAACCACCTCAACCAATCTCAGCAGAAGCCCCAAGTAGAGCTAGGATTATTCAGGAAACATCTGTTGAGGAGACTCTCTCTCAATGGAGTGAATCCCTATTGTTTTGTTTACCAATAGAAACACTGTGAAGTTCGACTAAAAGAGACAGAGTGGTTGAAATGAAAGAAGGCAACGAGCTCCCTAAATTCTACCAGCAGGAAATGGGCTGATAAAACTATTCAGTAGCAGACATGTGGTACTCCTCATCAAAAAGGATGGCTCTGAGGGTTGGAGCCCCAGGTACAGAGGGCAGGGTAGGAGCCACAGCTATTCCCAGGCTTAGTAACCTAGTGGAGTTTGCCCATGGGACTTTAAAAGGGATTGGCTGTTTTCTTTTTGGCTTTCATTTTCTCCCTTTTTGAATGGGAACGTCTATGACTGTCACCATATTTCTGTCCCACAACTGTTTTAGAGCACAGAACTTGCTTTCTAGTTTCACAGGTCCTTAGATATAAAACTTTGCCCCAGAATAGATTTATACTCAGAACTGCACCCGTATCTAATTTAGATACAAGATTTGGGACTCTTTAGTTGAAACTTAGATGAGATTTGCACTGGAGCTGATGCTATAATGGGTTAAGATTTATGGGGACCTTAGGATGGGTGAATGTATTTTTCACATGGGATGGATGAGTCTTTGGGGAACAGAGGGTGGACTATAGTAGGCTTAATAATGGCCTCCCCAAAGATGTCTACATCCTACTTCCTGAAACCCATGAATATTACCTTACATGGTAAAAGAGATTTTACAAAGGAGACACAGAAACACACAAACCTCTGGATCAGAGACAGTTTCTTATTTACAATAAAAACAGCAGCCAGAGGCCGGGCACGGTGGCTCACGACTGTAATCCCAGCACTTTGGGAGGCCAAGGCAGGTGGATCACGAGGTCAGGAGATTGAGACCATCCTGGCTAACACGGTGAAACCCTGTCTCTACTAAAAATACACACACACACAAAAACTAGCCGGGCGTGTTGGCAGGCACCCGTAGTACCAGCTGCTCCAGAGGCTGAGGCAGGAGAATGGCGTGAACCCAGGAGGCGGAGCTTGCAGTGAGCCGAGATCGCGCCACTGCACCCCAGCCTGGGAGACAAAGCCAGACTCCGTCTCAAAAAAAACAAAAAAACCCCAAAACCCAACAGCAGCCAGAGTAGCACTGTGTGTGTTCCCCATGCTCCAATTCCTGTAATGTAATACACTAAGGGCCAGGTGTTACCTCTGCATGGAGTGGGTTGCACTACAGAACAGGAGCCCCAAATTTTAAGTTTCTAGGCTTTTATAGGGTTGCTGACATGTCTGCCCATCTTCTCCAGAGAGATTACTCATTATTTCTGGAATGTAGGCAAATTCACCTCCTGGTGTGACAAAAGAGAAGGCTTTATCTTTACTTCCCTGGGATGTGTTTACGGGAGGTGCTATCTCTAGCTTCACTATCCTGGAATGTTTCCTTTATACATTCTTAATTTGGATGTGAACGGTCAAACACGGGATTCAGACTGTGCAGAAATACGAGCTATTCACAGAGAATTGTTTTTCAACACTTTATTTCAAGCATCAAAAAAGAAAAAAATCAATTACCTTCAATAGAATAGAAAATCTGAAAAATTAAATAAGGCTAGGCACAGGAGCAGATGGAAAGGTACTGCTACCCTGTATGATTTTAATGAGAATGACTATGCCAAATGATATCATCCAGTGGGATAATGGAGTACACAGAGAAGCAGAGGTTGAAATTAATTTGAAGACTATGTTGTATATTACACAATATACATTGCTTAAGCATCAGCAACAATGTGAAGAAGCAACATCAATGTCATTTCTGGATGGTTACAGAAGTTATGTCAAAGTTAGATTTTTGAAAGTAAAAAAGGCAAAGAAAATTGCCACATATTTAATAATTACTCTTGGGAATGACTGCAAATTACAGATGTTAGGTATTATTGATTCATGTATTCTTTAGCAAATGTATATTGAATACACACTATGTATCAGACAAATGGACATCATCTCCCCCACTATGGAAGAATAGTAATCAAATAATTACAAATTATATACTCCAAGATGGCAGAATGACAATTAGCAATCAAAATTATTACATATTATATACTACAAGGAAAACAAATAAATAAAAGTAATAATGGAGGATTTACCCTAGGGTGGTTAGAAAAGGTTTTTTTTAGGGAAGTAACATTTAATTTTTTTGAGACAGGGTTTCACTCTCTTGCTCAGGCTGGACTGTAGTGGTGCAGTCACAGATGACTGCAACTTCAAACTCCTGAGCTCAAGCAACCCTCCTGCCTCAGCCTCCCGAGTAGCTGGGACTACAGGTGTGCACCACCACACCTGGCTTATTTTTAAAAAAATTTTAGTAGAAACAAGGTCTCACTATGTTGCCCAGGATGGTCTTGAACTCCTGGGCTCAACTGATCCTTCTGCCATGGCCTGCCAAAGTGCTGGGATTACAGGTCTGAGCCACCATGCCCAGTGAGGGGAAAGTAACATTTAATTCAGACTTATCCTAAGCATTTAAAATGGTGACCAGAGTGTTTATTAAAACCTAGCTCAGATCATTTCTCTCCTTTGCTTAAACCCTTCAACTGTTCTCTAGTCCACTGACAAAAGCCAGAGGCCCAATAATGGTCTTCAGAACCCTTCATGGTTTGGTTCCCCAATACTTCCCTGATCTTCCTTTTTACTACTCTTTCTGTAGCACTTAATAGCTTCTAAATATTATAAAGCTTATTTATTAGGTTTATTTTCAATTTCTCCTTGCCAGGATACAAACTCTACTAGGGAATTATCTGTTTTGCTCACTTTTGTATTCCAAATGTCTCTGGAATAATTCCTGGCCTCTAACAGAAATTCATTAAATTTTTGTTCAATGAACATAATTTTATTAAATACAACAAAAATTAAAACATAACAAAAGTATCACAATGTTATAGTACCATTTAAATATAACATAGAAAAATACTACAAAATAAGAAATGCAAAAACAAAAACTAGGTAAGATTTTATTTACTATGATGGGTGTGCTTGCCTGTTCATAAGTTCATTCCAGTCTGGAACACAGGAAGATAATGCTACCCGCATAGCTGCTGCACCATTCAGCCCATTTCTTTCCTTTGTTTTGAACTGGGTTAAGATGGAAAACCCTAGTTCACACAAACTAGTTGTTGTGAATGGTAGTAATAGCAGGACACTCTTTCTACTTAACAATGGAAAGTCTTCCTTTACCTTAATCCAAAATGCTGATAAACTTAAGGTCTCATAATCATTCTTCAATGTATATGAAGAACTAAGCTGCAATAATTCATTCTCTTCTTCAGGCACCAAGTTTAGCTCAATTATTGATTCAGGGTTTCGAAAAGCAAATGGATCTTTGACCCAACTGTTTTCCCTTAATGTTTCAAATTTTTCTTCTGGAAAGAAATGGTTAAAAGTTTGAGATAGAGAAGTGAGATGCAACAATATCTCTAATTTTATTTCTTTCAAAATGTTTTCATTAATAATATTCTCTTCAATATGTTGCAAAAATCTTGGAAACATGTAGTAGCTAGGACGATTACTTTTAAGTCTTACTTGCCATAACAATAATGTCTTTCGAAATCCCTGAATACGTTCAACATGTTGGAATACATCACTGTTTTTCCCCTGTAGTTTTAAACTCAGTTCATTAAGAATGCTAAAAATATCAGTTAAATATGCCAATTTTGTTACCCAAGTATCATCTTCAAAAATATTTGCCAAATGAGATTTTTTTTCAATGAGAAAAAAGTGAATCTCATTCCTGAGCTCATAAACCCTGCTTAGTATTTTCCCTTGAGACAACCAGCGAACTTTGGTATGATAAAGTAAGTGGGTATGGTTAGTTCCAATCTCTGAACAAAATGTTTCAAGAAGCCGGCTATTCAATGAGCTTCCTTTAATAAAATTAACAACTTTCACTGCATTTTTCAAAACTTCCATGAGAGACTGTGGAATTTCTCTGGATGCTAAACCTTCACGATGTATAAAACAATGATTCCACACAGCACCATTATTAGTAACTTCTAGTAATTTTTTAATTACTCTGCTATGTTTTCCAGTTATGGTTGCTGTGCCGTCACTTGTAATTCCTTTACAGTTTTTCCAGTTTAATTTATATTGGCCAACTATGTGCCTTTCTAATTCTGTAAAAATATCTAATCCACTTAGGTGTGAGGTTAAATTTAAAAAACACAAAAAATCCTCCATAAAATCATCTTGCCACGCATATCTGACATAAACTAAAAGTGTTGTGCAGCTTCCAATATCAGTGCTTTCATCAAGCTGGATTGCAAAATCTATACCAGACTGTAACCGAGTAATAAGCATTGTTTCTAAATGTTCTGCAATAGTACAAATTCGAAGAGATACTGTGTTATCATTAGGTATAGTTTTTAATTTATCAGCGGATTTATCATCAAATATTGTACGCACCATATCCAAACACGCTGGAAGAATAATTTTTTCAGCAGCTGTGTTAGCTATTTTTTCTTTTGCCACACGATATGCAACTAAATATGATGATAATAAGGCTTTCTCACTAACAGTAGTAGAACAACTAAGAAATTGTGTTGATAACTTTACATCTTTTTTCTTTCTTTGAAAATATTCAAGAGGCTTATCAATAAGTTCAGCATGCTGAGTTTCTAAGTGCCTTTTTAATTTTGAAGGTTTTAAGCTTTCATTTGCAAGAATATTATTACAAATAACACACTGAGGTCTGTCATTTTCAAAGGGTTTTTCACATTTGATAAAGCCGTATTTTAAGTAATCTTCATTATAACGTCTTGCACTTACTTTTTTCTTTTTGAAATGCGGCTCAAATGAACTTGAAGTTTGCAGACTGGAGTCAGTATTTTTCTCAATATTGTCACTATCCACAATTCCAGATTCAACAGATGAACTTGAACATGCTTCTGTATATTTCACTTCACTATTCCTCTTTCTTTTAATAAAGAAATGATCCATTTTAATAGCAATTTGTTCCAGTTTGATTAAAATGTTATAATTGGCATTAACTCAAAAAAGAAGAAAAAATATATATAGTCTAAATAACATATTTTCAAAAACTACACTCAAAGTTTGCAAATGAATCTCAACTGAATATCTCAGACTTCACAACTAGTTGCAAGTAATTGTAATATAAAATGTGACTGTACAACATTAACCTTGCTATTATAAAAATCAAGCAAGACACCCCTGAACAAACGACTGAAAACCACTTCTTAGCCAATATACATTATATTCATCATATCCCCTCCATCAAATAACCCTCTCACATATTGAAATTGAACTCAGCATTCCTTGTAATGTGCACAATTCAGGCAAAGGATTCATGCAAAACACTTTGGTATTTTACATTTTATTTTGTTTTTTTTAAAACAAGTTCATTGTGACTCACAGAATTGATTTCATGCCTCACTAATGGGTCTCACATATACTGTGAAAAACACTGATATAGAGACATTTTGTGCCTTTGCTGTGTTGGTACCTTGAGTATGTCTGCTTGATGATGAAAGAGACTAGCGGATCTGCTAGACTGTTGACTTGTATAAGAACATCTTGAAGTGGTGGGAATTTATCTTAGATTTTCATTCCTGAATCATTTTTATGGTCTGATCTAGTGAGGAGCCAATGAGGTTTTCCATGGCTAGGTCAAATATCGGGTTGGAGCTGATGGTATATTTTTATGGAACTTTCCTGGAATGCATCCTTGACCTGGGAATAAGACCAGAGATAAGACATTAAAGAATCACTGTACAAAGTAATATTACTGCCAGCTATGGGGGCCTTTATGATATCCGAGATCATGGATGGTGAGGCAAAAAGTCTATAGCTCTCTTTATCACAATCTTATATTGGCTTAGGCCTATTTCTGTAAGGCAAACCACTTCGAGATTAGTAAATAGAAAAACAGTAACAGTAAAACCCAGAAGTTGGCATCAGGAGTTGGAAAGTATATTAGCAACACAGAATACCGCAAGCCATGAAGGACTATAGCTTATTCGCCATACATACTTCCTTTTTGCTTGGCTGCACCTATCTTGGTCATGCCTGCCTTGGTAGTGATACACTGCTCTCTTGGATCATAGTATATTTCAGTCTTATGACCATAACAGTAGTTTCAACTTTTCCTTATATAGTTTTCCATCAAATTACCTCAAATTTTTTGGGAGGGGTGCAGTCTTACATTTACTGTAGTGTTTATTTATTAAAAATTCAACATGTCTTACCTGTGTTAATACTGTATGTTTATTATGACTGTTTACATTAATTGTATTTTCTTATCTTTGTATTGTTAATGATCTGGTATCTAGGTGGTTCCTCGATGACTGCAGAGGTACTACCTCTCCCAGGGTTAGCTAATTCCTATGCAAACTAACCAGTCCAGAATCCCCCCCACCCCCACAACAGACATCTTGGGTTCTTATACTCCTGGCCAATATTGCCCTGTCCTAATCACTCCAGGACGAGCTACCAGGCAACTAGGGATATCCCCTATGTCCCAAGTCAGCCAAAATAATTTGAACTAGCCAATTTTAAACCTGTTCAAGCCTGCTTATCCAGTTTTGCCCATTCCTTCCTAAGAAAACCGAATAAAGGCTTTCCTGCAGCTTCCTTGTACTTCCTCTCCCCACTGACCCTGCTGCTTCCAGGTATGGCACCCTTGCATGGTGTAAGGTGCTATGCTTCCTGTTTCTAGGGATCCAGGAGTATAAAAATTTCTTCTTTCATGATAATCATTTTCACATCTGCATATCTTACCATATCTGATTAAAATAAATCCTGGGTACATTTAAAAACACTGTTATTTTGTGTTATTGGTCTAGTTACAAAGTTGTATAGTTTGGCCCTAAACCTCTTTTTCCTGATCAGGTTTTTTACCTTTTAACACAATTATTTTGTGGACCATGAGTTCTTCTAGGAAATCAAAGTCCTAAATGCTTTAATGATGGTTAAATAGCTAGAGATTTATTACATATGGTACCTGATTGTACCTTAAAAGGTGTGCATCTGGGAGAGAATTCAGGACCTGGTAGATGCCTTTGACTTAATCTTGGTTAGATGCTTCCTTGAAAGATGACATGTTACAAATTCTTAACCTTGGCTGGAAAGGGACAAAGATTTTCTTATTAGGTTTTATGTCCTCTGCCAAGGACAATAGGAGGACTAAAGAGTTTATGGTACATATGTCTTGGATGTCCCAGCACAGTGGGTGGTCATCAATATATTAGATTAGAACTACACTGCTGAAGGCAAATGCATGTAGACCTCTTTTTAATGCATAAGAAAAGTTGAAGGGCAATACACAGCCTTGAGGCAGTCTAAACCAGATAAACACCTGCCTGAAAGGGAATATTGACTCTTCCTTCCATAGTTAAAAGTTCATATAACGATGCTAACATGTTTTAATGCTTCAACTTTCCCCCAAGAAACTTCAAACGACTACAATTTTGTCCTTCTGCCACCTCTCCCTAGATATTTATCATATATAGCTCAAGAAAAACAGTGCTAAACAAAACATGCTAAACAAAACGTGCTACAAAGTCTTTTGTTTGACTTTCTTTACTTACATCTCTGAAAGCAGCTTTAATGAGAAGCCAGAGGAATTTTAGGGGAGAAGTTCAAACCTGAGGTTCTGGCCTAACCATAAGTTCCGGAACTTTAATTTAAATAGACATTCTCAATTAGTACTCAATGTAAATCAGAGCATGTTCATACCCGAACACGATCAAGTACACCAGTGTGATTCCATAATACAGGTGGGTTCTGCTGGTCAAAAACACCAAAGACCTATAAATGTGTACACTGATGCTTAAGATGTGTGCACTGAAATTGGCTCCTGTGGCTACATGGCAACATTTCCAAGTAATAACTTTATTCAGCTATCCATCTATTTAGCCTCCCTTAAGAATTACAATTAAAGTAATCAAATATTTGTAGTTGAAAGTTTCCCATACACCAAGGTGCATTAACATGGTCATATGATTGGTTTCAGGTTAGTGATTTTCCACTAATAAATCTTATCTACTTGTTCCTAGAATAGTGCTTGCTGTATGGTAGTTACTCAATGTATTTGAAATAATAAGAAAATTAATGACACCTGTAGTAAACTATACAATGTACATTCTATTTTTATCACAGTCAGTAACAAATAAGCTATCCAACTATATCTGGACAATTTGGAAATATGTAAGACAAAGGCTAATACAACATATTATTTAAAATAGGATTGTCGAAGATTCTATTTCATAATAAACTGCTTATGTTAAGAAACAGTAGAAACAAAGATCCTATAAAAACATACATGTAAATTTAGATTTAGCTTTTAAAGCTTAGAACCTAAATCTACCTGAAAAAAAGAAACATACATTAAAAAAGTATCTTATTTTTACATTACTCTATATATGGATCATTATTCTCTTAGAAGCAATTGTCTTTTAACCATTCCATTCTTTCATATTCTTACTTTTCATGTTTCAATGCCCCCTTGAAAGTTTATAACACTAGTTCAGTCACTATTGTATTAAAAAGTTATTTTTAAAGGGTTTACTCTCCCTCCTAAATCAGACAGTTCACCTACAGTAATAGCAGTGGCAGTATATTAGGGAACAGATCTCGTAGATGTGGTGATGAAAGCATGGGGAAGTTCTTTTTTAACTGAATAGGATGCGAGGTATCATCTAAGCGAGAGGCCCAAGTAGAAAATGTTGCAAGTTTGTCAGAAGAAAATATGAAATATTAATAATTGTTTAGGAATGTGATAATATGATGGACTAGGAGAATGTTTTAGGATTTTTAGTCTGGCTGGTTGTGTTACTTGCTTAATGCAATGATTGTTGTTATAATGCTTGATAGTCTAAAATTCCCTGTCACTAATCTTTTATATCCTAAGATATATCTCTAGTGTGCTGTGAGTATCATCTTCTGAAAATACAGCTCTAACCAGCTTCTTCATAACTGGAAAAGCATTTAATGGCACCGAGCTTGTGTATACTCTAAGGTTAAGCCTCATCTTTCCAGGTTTCTCCTTCATCACATGATCTCCATACATTCCACATTTCAGTACTAAAAGTATGGACATTCTTGAAATAGTTCATGTACTTTCATGTCTCTGCTTTTGGCTACTATTCCCTTTGCCTGGAATACTCTTGTTGGGTCATATGAAGTCCTATTTATTATTTTTTACTTAGTTCAAATGCTACAGCAGTCATACATTCAACTAACATTTAGCTACCTACAGTCCTAAAGTATGTCAGGCACTGGAGATACTTAACAGTGATATATTAAAATAATAGAATATCCGTTCAGCTATTAAGATGAATGAGGTGGAGTTATACAACACTGACAAATCTCAAAAACATTATGTAAAACAAGCTAGCTGCAAAAAGATGTACACATTACTGATTGCAGAAAGGTGGTTGGGAGAGTGGTTTCCTTGGGCAAAAGGGAAGAGAATGAGATGGGGTAGAGCTGACAAAGGACTTCAATTACTTAATATAATCATTTATTTCTCCAATTCAGTGGTGAGTACAAATGTATTACAGTTTCGTTTCTACCTTTTGTCTGTCTGAAATCGTCTATTTTAAAAAAGGATTTATAAGGCTGGATACCTTCCTGAAGGCACTGCGAAACTGTCATACAGCCACTAACTTAAAATTACCTTCCATCTCTTGCATTTCCCTTTGTTTCCTGTTTTGATATTGCGCACACATTAGTTAGTACACTAGGCCTTAAGAGTGGAAACTACCAGGTACCAGCTTTAGCTAGATTAAAACATGACCCTCTTCCCAGGGGACTCCTGACCGGTTTTCTCGTCCTCCAGGTATCCAACTAGGATTTCAAAGAACTTTGGCCTGAACCCCTCGGCCGACCCTAGCATAATCACCCTTCAGGCCCGGATTGCTGCTGCTCTCACCTTCCCTCAATTCATACGGGGGACAAAACCAGACTATATTTCCCCGCAACGAACCCTGGAATGTTTCGCTTTAGCGGACTCCGGTCCACTCCCATCAGAGGTTGTCCTTCTTTTCGCCTCACCTCCGGCCCCTACGCAGCAACCCAGCCAGGCCCAGCGCCGCAAACCTCAGGTCTCTGCAGCGGAGGTACACCTCAACTCTCCCCACAATTCCCTGCGCAACACCACTTCCGGCTTACCTCACAAATTCCACATTCCAGCCAGAAAGACCTGGATAGGCCCTCTGCGCATGCGTGAGACCGCGGCGGTGTCCGGGAGTCCAGAGAGCCGGCGGTGCAGGCTCTACTTTTCCACT
This sequence comes from Chlorocebus sabaeus, assembly GCF_047675955.1. Lineage (NCBI taxonomy): Eukaryota > Metazoa > Chordata > Mammalia > Primates > Cercopithecidae > Chlorocebus > Chlorocebus sabaeus. The sequence goes on from NC_132930.1 coordinate 35,271,685, forward strand.
TCCCTACGCAATGCCGGCAGTCTCGCGGGATTTCCTCCTCTCGCGGGAGTTATTTGAATGCCTGAGCGGTAACGACTCCCTGGGAGCCTGGGGCCCTCTGACAAGAAGCCTGAGGAGACGCCGCGGAGAGCTCTGCCTCTGGATTGGTGGGCGGGTCGGCTGTAGCGGAACGCGGACAGGGCTTGTCCGGACAGAGTCCCAGAGCCATGGGAGCGAAAAGAGACTGCTGCGGATTAAGGAGGCCTTTCGGCTGGCGCAGCAGCCGCACCACAACCAGGCGAAGCTGGTGGTGAATCGCTCCTGCCGCGGGGTAAGCGCTCCCGGCCCGCGCACGCCCCAGCCCGGAGCCGGCGGGGCCAGGACGCTGGTTCATACACTCCAAGGTGATTTTCACAGTCTTTGCGGAAGAGTTAGAGAATTTTGAACTTTGATATCATTTCACCTATTTACTTCTTTAGAGAATAGCATTGTGTTTAATAATGATAGTATTAGTGTGCGACTCTTTCAGTTAGCAGGTCATTGGTTTTTTAAGATAAACCTGCATTTCATTACATAGATGTAAATATGTATGTATATTTCTGTCCTCTAATGATTGTAACAAAGCACATTTCTTGGTCATTAACAAGATAGGTTCGTGCAAATAAGTGCATCTTTGTCACAAACCAAGTATTTTTCTGGTTTATATATATATGTGTGTGTGTGTATATATGAAACAAAAAAATACATATATAAAGGAGAATATATATACTTATATATTTACAATATATACTTTATTTTTTGGTTTGACATATGTATGTCATATATATGGTTTTTTTGTAATTCTACCTTAAAGAAACAGGGAAACAAATGTTAGATACCGAAGCTTGAATTTCAACTCTGAAACTTAATGCGACTTTATCAGCATTTCTCTTCCTCAAGCTACTTACTTCTTGTAGGATTACACAGTCAAATTTTTAAAAAATTTTGATTCTCCCACTGGATTTTTTTTTTTTTTGAGACGGAGTCTCACTCTCGCCCAGGCTGGAGTGTAGTGGCACAACCTCGGCTCACTGCAACCTCCGCCTCCCAGTTCAAGCGATTCTCCTGCCTCAGCCTCCCAAGTGGCTGGGATTACAGGTGCCCGCCACCACGCCCGGCTGATTTTCGTATTTTTAGTAGAGACGAGGTTTCACCGTGTTGGCCAGGCTGGTTTCGAACTTCTGACTTCAGGTGATCCATCCGCCTGGGCCTCCCAAAGTGCTGGGATTACAGGGGTGAGCCACCACACCCAGCCTCTCCCACTGGATTTTTAAAGCTTTTAATCAAAAGATTAGCGAATATTTATTTTACATGGCTCAAACTACGTGAAAAGAAATGCAGCGAGAAACACTTTCTAGTCCCTGTACAGTACCATTCCTAATAGTCTTCAACGGGTAATCATTTTAAATTAGTTTCTTATTTATCCTTCCGGTCTTCATGCAGAGATACAAGCAGATGAGAATATACAGTCTCGTTTCGCTGGGTCTGTCCTTCAATATTTTCTGCACTGTTCGTGGTTGTTTTGTTTGTTTTCCCCGTTTTACTGTATATTCTGGATATTCCTCATCAGTATTCAATTAAACTTATTTTTTCTGTCACATACTCCATTTTGTAGATATACTCCAGTTTATACAGTAAATCACACATAGGTGGACGACACTCGACGTTGTTTCCAGTCTTTAGATATTAGAAACAATTGTTCAGTGAATACATGTCATTTCTACATTTGCAGGGGTAACTGTCAGATTCTGAAAAGAATTAAAGAATTGCTGGATCCAAGAGGAAATGTGTTTGCAAATATGATAGATATTTACAATTGCCCTTCATGGAGTGATCTGTTCTACATTCCTATCAGCAGAGAATGAGAGGTTTTGCTTTTTTTGGGGGGGGGGGGCGGGGGTGTAGGATTGGAAAGAACAGGAATATAATTGGGATTTTTTGATAGATAAGTAAAATCCTGAAAAGTTTGGGAATATGAGTTAGAATGATAAAATGTTTAACAAAAACAAATCGTTGTGTGATAGCTTAATTTTAAAAAGCAGTGTTGAATTGGGACCATTGGGTGTTGGGTTTTTTCTTTTTTGTTGTTGTTCCTGAACTGTACCTGTAGCACATTTCTCCAGATAGATTCAAGGATGTTTAGAAAAATCAAAATCTCTTGTGATCAAAATCTGTGCCACCTTGCTCCATGACAGAAGCAATTCGAAAACAAGAGACTTGGGTAAATATTACCCAGGTTTAGTTTTCTCAGTTTTTTCTACTGGATGGATAATTAATAATTATTAAAAAGTAGAGATTTTAGCCCGGCACGGTAGCTCACGCCTGTAATCCTAGCACTTTGAGAGGCTGAAGCGGGCAGATCATGAGATCAGGAGATCCTGACCAACATGGTGAAACCCTGTCTCTACTAAAAATACAAAAATTAGCTGGATGTGGTTCCAGCTACTCAGGAGGCTGAGGCAGGAGAATCGCTTGAACCCAGGAGGCAGAGGTTGCAGTGAGCCGAAATCACGCCACTGCACTCCAGCCTGGTGAGAGTGAAATTGTTAAGATTCTTGAGAGTTATGATAGTGTTAGGGACAGAGACTTTTATCAGTGTAATTTGTGAAGGGTTTGTTTTTTATTTCTGCTGGCCAGTAAAACAGTTTTTTAAGAGGCATTTGTTCATTGTATCAATTAAGCTATGATGATCTGCAAATATGAACCAACAGTAGAGTGAGAAACAGAATTTGCAGCAGTTTGTTATGTCATTTCACCAAACAGAAAGAGGATAAAGAGAAAAATGAAGACAGTGACATTTCAAACAAAAGGACCTTATACATATTTTTCTGTAGGCTAAAATAAGATTATAATTAAAAGCTGATTTGTTAGGTAATAGTAGCTTACATTTAAAATAAAATTATAAGAAACCAATTTTAGGTAAATAAATTAATGCCCTACCTGGGAAGGAATGCAAAAGATCATTTTTTTGGTCAAAAAGTTGTTGCATTCTTGTTATTTAGCAAATATTTCAGACAAGGACTATTTTGAGACTATATAAATGTGTATTTAGTATACCTATGCATGAAAGTAGCATTGTAGCTTTTCTTAGTTTGCATGAATTGTAGCCCCTTTTGAGTTATTAAAGTCTTCATTCTGAACTTGGGGAAAATCAAGCAATTGTTATAATGCCACTTGGGAATAAGTTTTCGTTTGTTTTTGTTTCAGTACTGTGGTAAACAGCAGTGAAGTTTTTGATGTGCCAAATTCTGAGTAAGTTATTGGGAAATAAGCCAGAAAATGCCCAGATTGATAATGTTTTGTGTAAAAAATTAATGAAGCCATTCTTATTAGATTGAAAGATAAAATTGCAAATGAGAGAATCCAGGCAATCCTGCCTCTTTTGAGACTTAAGACCTATGAATAATGACTTGTCCCATAAGTTAAAAAGTATGTGCAACTTCATAGTTTTTTGTTTGATTTTTAAATTCACAGTAGTTGAATTATTCCTATTAAATATGTCATTTATGAGAAAAGAAAGTATGTATGAAACACACCCACCTACCCATTTAATGATACATCATTCCAATAGCAATTCCCTGACACCAGCTGGATGTCCTACAATGCAATTCAATTTTGATACTAATTGCCTGAAGTTAGCACAGATGCCACAGGTTAAGTGCTCAGTGCCACAAGACTGCCTCCATTTCACATGCCCAGCCACAAGTCTCAGATATTCCCAACCTACTTGGACTTCTTCCAGGCTGACCCCATATTTGGGCATTCCCATGACCTACCCCCCAGGTTTGATAATTTGCTAGAATGACTCACAGAACTTAAGAAAGCACTATTTTACTACTACAGTTTTTGTGTAAAGGATACAACTCGAGAACAGCCAAATGGAAGAGACACATCGGGGAAGGTATGGGGGACAGAGGATGCAAAACTTTCATGTCCTCTTTGTGTGTGCCACCCTCCCAGCACATTAATGTGTTTGGAAGCCCCTTAAGCCAGATGGTTTCAAAGTTTTTATATGAGGTTTCATTGATCAGACATGATTCGTTAATTATTAATCACTAGTCACTTATTTGAACTCAGTCTCCAGTTCTTCTCTCCTTGTCAGAGATAGTGAGATGGGCTAAAAGTTTCAGTCCTATAAATACCTAGTTGGTTTTTCTGGTAACCAGCCTCCATCCTGAAGATACCTAGGGTCCCTCTCTATCTCCCAACCCTTATGAGTCATCTCATTAATATAAACTCAGGTATAACTGAAAGGGATACATTATGAAGTATAAAAGACACCTCCTATCAGGAAATTATAAGGGTTTTAGGAGCTTTCTTCCAGGAACCAAGGACAAAGAATAAATATATTTTTTTATTATACCACAGAAGAGTAGTAAGATGAACATATATACCCAGCATCCAAATTAAGAAACATAACATAAAGGTATCTTTTAAGCCTCTTGTGTTCCTTTGTGAATATATTTCCCCTCCTTCCCAGGGGAAACCATCATCTTGAATTTCATGTTATCTATTACCTTGCTTGTCTTCAGAGTTTATTATAGTTTTAAGGCTGTCTAGCGGTATATCCGAAATAAGCCTCTTTTTGACCTTAATATAAATGGAGTTGTATTGCATGTATGCTTTCAGTGGTTTATTTTGTTAATAAATATAGAACATATCATTTGTTAGATAATTATACTGGGCTGTTAGTGACTACTTTTTTTGTCTTTTTGTTTTCTTAAGATTTTGTTCTTAGCTTCGAGAATTTCATTTCTTTAACATGGACTAGTGATATATTAATTAGGTAATGTGTACTTAATAGAATTGAAAATCATACTTTAATATACACAAAAGTAAAGAATTGTATAATGAACCCAACAACCCAACACCTAGCTCCAACCATTATCAAGTCCCCCCCTTCCCCCTACCATAATACTCATTCACATATACACGCACTCTACCCTTCTGTCAGCCAGAACTATTTTGAAGGAAATGTATGACACTGTAACATTTTTATCTAATATCTAATATTGAGTGTTAGGATTTTTATAATTATTGCCAAAAAATGTTTTTGCACTTGTTTCTTTGAATTAGAAGCTAAACTATGTCCACATATTTCATTTTATTGATATATCTTTGTCTCAATATATAACAGTCCCCCCTTTTTTTGTTGACATTTATTTGTTGTAGAGGTTAGGTCATTTGTCTGATCGAATTTCCCATATTCAGGATCTGGCTGTTTCCATCCTCATACAATCATTCAACCTATTCTCTCATGTTTATTTTCTGTAAACTAATAGTAAAATTTAGATGCTTGATTAGGTTCAGGTTTGACTACTTGGGCGCAAGGGCAAAAATACTTCTTATGTGGTAGTTTATAAGCATCCTATTGCATCATATCAGGAGGTTAAAGGCTTCAATATTTTCGAAACAGTGTCCTAATATATATGGATTAAGGATTATAGAGCAATAATGCATAATTTCCATAAGCCGTGTTCTGCTATAGTCATATCTCCTCTAACTTCCTTTCTGGTTTTAGATGGAGAAACTAAGGTCCATAAAGTTAAGTATTTGCCAAAGGTCAGACAGCTAATTTAATAGTAAAAGTAGGGCTCTTTTTCACCTTTTGCCCCTTTTAAAATTTTGTCTCATAAACCTTTGATATCTGCGGATCAGAAAGAATTCTGTTTGATGTAGTCAGAATAGCATTTCTGCCTATTCAACTAGAACAAGAGTTTTGGCCGGGTGTGGTGGCTCACGCCTGTAATCCCAGCACTTTGGGAGGCTGAGGCAGGCGGATCATCTGAGGTCAGAAGTTTGAGACTAGCTTGGTTAACATGGTGAAACCCCATTTCTACTAAAAATACAAAAAATTATCGGGCCGTGGTGGTGGGCGCCGGTAATCCCAGCTACTTGGTAGCCTGAGGCAGGAGAATTGCTTGAACCTGGGAGGCAGAGGTTGCAGTGAGCCGAGATGGCGCCATTGCACTCCAGCTTGGGCAGCAACAGCAAAACTCCACCTCAAAAACAAACAAACAAACAAACAAAAAACAGAATAGGAGTTTTGTGACTGAGAAGTTAAGACATAGTGAAGGTTCATCTCCTTGAGTGGTTCTGTTTTTGCACTGCCTGTGTGGTAGCTGAGGCTTAAGTTTGAAAGCAATAGTTAGAGGGGTTAGATAGGATCTAAGACTGAAGCCTGGTAAATCCAGGATAGGAACAATGCAAGAAAATCTTTATAGACTATAATAGTAGTTGGTCATTTAGTTCTAAATAATTTTTATTTGTGGTACTTATTCACCTCATTTTTATATACTAGTATGCTTTGCTTCCCATGTTAATTTCTACTTGTCTTATAAATGTTAAGTGTAAATTAATCTTAATTTGAAGAAAATGAGTTATGGAACAAAATATAGGAAGTGAAAACTAGAGGGAGGTAGCTTTCCTCTATAAGTTATGTGACTTAACATAAAAAATCAATGATGTGGAAAAGTCTTCTACAAGCCTGGTTACACATCACAGAAATACCTTACCGTTGCTTCATCTGTTTGATGCATAAAGTGTTTTGTAGTGGCAGACCCACTGCTTTTTTTTCTCGTGATTCCTAGTGAACTGATGGGAATTTGTGCAAACAATGATTGTAGGTATATGACAAATTAATTTATCATTAAAAGCCATAACTGGCCGGGCATGGTAGCTCATGCCTGTAATCCCAGCACTTTGGGAGGCCAAGGTGACCGATCATGAGGTCAGGAGATCGAGACCATCCTGGCTAACATGGTGAAACCCCGTCTCTACTAAAAATACAGAAAATTAGCTGAGCGTAGCGGCACGCGCCTGTAGTCCCAGCTACTCCAGAGCCTAAGGCAGGAGAATAGTGTGAACGTGGGAGGTGGAGCTTGCAGTGAGCCAACATCACACCACTGCACTCCAGCCTGGGCAACAGAGCGAGACTCTGTCTCAAAAAAAACAAAAAAAATATAACATTGATAATCTTCTAAGATGAAAGAAATGAGTTGATAAGGAGAAAAGAAGGTTTTAAGATTAAAATGAAAGTTTCATGAATAACTTTATTTTGTAAGGAAAAAAGTTATGATTACATGTAATTTCACTAATTTTTAAATGTAAAATGGAGAAATAATCCCAGATAAATAACAATATAATAAAAATTGGGGAACATTTTATTTAATGTGATGAGTGTGCTATGTATTCATAAGTTTATTTCAGTTTGGGATCTCAAGTGCAGTTCTCATATACCTGGTGCAGTGTTAACTCTGTTTCTTTGTTACTACATTCATTCTACTTAGCAATGAACAATCCTGTTTCCTCCAAAAGAATGATACATCATTATGACATAGGGCTAGAAAGTTTAAAAAATATATATACATTTGATGTTTCATAATCATTCTTTAATATTTACAAAGAAGTAAGCTATAATATTTCCTATTCTTCAGGCACCAAGTATAAATCAGTTTTTGATTCAGAGTGGTGGAAAACAAATCTATCCAGTTTTTTTCTTGAATGCATCAATTTTTGTTCTGGCATGTAATGGTTAAAAGTTTGAGACAGGCCAGAAACAATAAAAAATGGACAAAATATATAAAACAATGTTTTCTAAGATATTGGATATCAGACAATGAAGGACAGTGAAGCTTGATCAACAGAAAACAAAGTGAGTCCTATGTTTGCCTCAGTTTATTGCCTTGGGAGAATTTCTAAGCCATAGTACAAGGAGAGAGGAACATATCAGCCTGGTGGAATCCCTCTGTTGATAGAGCCCAGAGCCTGGTGAGACCAATGCAGCCAGAGTTTGCTAGAAGCGAGAAAGCTGCATAGAGAGAGAATTTTTGTGGTCTGGAATGAATCTGTCCTGATTCTTCAGGTAAGTATTGACCACTGCATGTGAGGAAATGACCTGAGGCCAAGGAAAGGATCATCCAAAAATATTGCAGTACAGTCTTGGATCACATAAAGACATTTTGTTCAATGATGGACTGCATAAGATTATAATGGGGCTGGAAAATTCCTACCACCTACCTAGTGATGTCATAGATCTCAATCATGATGTCTTATATGTCTGTGGTGATGCTGGTCTACTGTCTTGCTGATAATATTCTTATTTTATCTTTTTTTTTTTTTTTTTTTTTTTTTCAGATTAGGTCTCACTCTGTTGCCCAGAGTGTAGTACAGTAGTGCAATCTTGGCTCACTGTAGCCTCAACCTTCTGGGCTCTGGTGATCCCCCACCTCAGCCTCCCAAGTAGCTGGGACTACAGGCACGTGCCACCATGCCCGGCTAATTTTTTGTATTTTTTGTAGAGATGGGATTTTGCCTTGTTGTCCAGGCTGGTTTCAAACTTGTGGGCTCAAGTGATCTGGCTACCTTGGCCTCCCAAAGTGCTGGGGTTACAGGTGTGAGCCATTGCACCTGCCCTATTGTTATTTTAGAGTATACTTTTTCTACTTATATATTTTTTCAGAAGTTTACCGTAAAACAACTTCAGGCAGATCCTTCAAAGTATTACAGACAAAGGCATTGTTATCATAGATGACAGCTTTGTGCATGTTACTGCCCTTGAAGACCTTCCCATGGGACAAAATCTGGAAGTGGAAGACAGTGATATTGTTGATTGTGACCCTGTGTAAGTCTAGGCTAATGTGTATGTATTTGTGTCTCGTAAAAATAAAGTTTTAAATACAGTTTATAAAATAAGGATATAAAAAATATTTTTATACAGCTGTACAACATGTATTTTAAGCTAAATGTTATTACAAGAGAGTCAAAAAGTTAAAAAAAAATTTTTCAGTTTATAAAATAAAAATTTACTATTGAAGAAAAACATTTTAAAAATAAATTTAATGTGTTTAAGCCTAAGTGTGCAGTGTTTATAAAGTCTACAGTAGTGTTATTATAATAATGTCCTAGGCCTTCATATTCACTCACCACTCACTGACTTACCCGGAACAACTTCTAGTCCTGCAAGCTCCAGTCATGGTAAGTGCCCTTTACAGGTATACCATTTTATCTTTCATACTGTATTTTTACTATACCTTTTGTATGTGTAGATACAAAAATACCATGTGTGACAAATTCAGTATGGTAACTGAATGCTATACAGGTTTGTAGCCTAGAAGCTATAGGCAGTGCCATATAGCCTAGGTGTGTAGTAGGCTGTGCCATCCGGGTTTGTGTAAGTACTCTATCACGGTTACATAATGATAAAATTACCTAAAGGTGCATTCCTCAGAACATACTCTGTCATTAAGCACACATGACTATAATTGTGTTGTGTTCAGAGACAGCTGGGAATATTGGCTGTTTCCACAAGACAGACTGGAAAGCCTCATTCATGGAGCATTGGGTAGAGTACATACAATGGGTCTTGCCTCAGTTGTGGGAAACAGCCCTAGCCTGAACACTGTCCCTGTTCTGCCTAACAAGCGTTTAAAGCAAGGCCTGAAAGCATCAAACTATTTCTAAGGAGCTTAACTGAATTCTAGAACAAACCTCAAGATTTATAGGGATACAAAAACATCTAGCACCTAGAAAGGTAAAATCTACAGTGTCATCTCCAAACTAGCAAGGATGCAAATAAGCAGTAAAATAGGACCCATAATGAGACAAAAAGTGACATGTTAGAATTCAGACAGTATTCCATATGTTCAAAAAGTTAGGTAGGGGCCTGGAAGATAGATGCCAATCCAACTTCTAGAGATGAAAACTGCAATGTGTGAAATGTAAAACATATTGTGTGGGATTAATGGCAGATTGCACATTGTGGAAGAAAAGATTCATGAGTTTGAAGAAGACATAGCAATAGAAACAAATCAAAGTCACACCAAAAAAATAGTCTATCAGTGAGCTGTACACAAGTTTAAGCACCCTACTGTGTAATGGGAGTAGGGGAAGGGAGCATACAAAGTATTTGAAGAAATGATAGCTTAAAAGTTTGATAGAAACCATAAACCCACAGATTCAAGAAGATATGAACTCCAAGCACAAGAAGCATAAAAAACCCATACTACCCAGGCATGGTGGCTCATGCTTGTAATTCCAACACTTTGAGAGGCTGAGGCAGGAGGATTGCTTTGAGGATGGGTGTTTGAGACCAGCCTGGGCAACGTGGAGAGACCCTGTCTCTTACACAAAAACCCAAACCAGAGTACACCATAATCAAATTGTTTAATACCAGTGATAAAGATAAAATCTTAAATGGACTAGCGGCAAAAAGGTACTGTTTTTAAGTGACTTGGAAATAGTTACAAAGGTGAGAAGTTAGATTTCTTAAAGGGAACAATTTGAGAAGCCAGTAGAGCAACATATTTCAAGTACAGAACAGAGAAAAACCCTGTCAACCTAAAATTATGTGCCCAGGCCAGGTGTGACTCACGCCTGTAATCCCAGCACTTTGGAAGGCTGAGGCTGGCAAATCACTTGAGGTCAGGAGTTTGAGACCAGCCTGGCCAAGATGGAGAAGCCCCATCTCTACTAAAAATGCAAAAAGTAGCTGGGTGTGGTGGTAGGCACCTGTAATCCCAGCTACTCAGGAGGCTGAGGCAGGAGAATCACTTGAACCCAGAAGGCAGAGGTTATAGTGAGCTGAGATCATGCCACTGCATTCCAGCCTGGGCGACAGAAGGAGACTTGATCTCAAAAAAAAAAAAAAAAAAAGGTCTATGCCCAGAGAAAATATCTTTGAAATAAAAAAGCAGCATACTTTTTCAGACAAGAGCTGAAAGGATTCATCAGTAGATGTGTAGTACAAGAAATGTTAAAGGAAGTTAAGTAAGTCAGGTAGAAATACACTAGGGACCAGCAACCCATGGTCTGCAAGCTGCTATTTGACTGCCTGCAGGCTAAGAAAGTTGTTTTTTTTTTTTCCTTTTTTCAAGGGTTATAAAAGAAAACCAAAAATAACTCCTGATGTTGCCCACTGTTTCTTTTGTGGGGGGAGGGGGAAAAGGGGCAGGGGACATACAACTGCCTTCAGTTGAGAACCACTGGCTATATATGCATCCCAGTTAAAAGCTAGAGGTTGTTGCATTGGATAAAACAAGATCCAATTTTATGCCTCTTATAAGGCACACACTTTAAACGTAAAGACCCAAATAGGTTAAAAGGTTGAAAAAAGATACTGTGGTAACACCAATTAAAGCTGGAATGTCTGTATTATTAGACAAAGCAGATTCTAGAGCAAAGAATATTGCCAAAGATGAAGAATGCAAAACGTAGCAACCACTGGAAAATACTTTGACAGTTTCTTGTAAAGTTAAACATGCATCTATCATATATATGATCTAGCCATTCTACCTTTAGGTACTTACCCAAGAGAAAATGAAATATTTGTTCATGCAAAGACAAATGTCCATTGTAGCTCTATTTGTAATGACCAAAATTTAGAAACAACCAAAGTGCCTATCAAGTGAATAAACTGGAATACAATGGAACACATATGAGAATACTACTCAGCAATGAAAAGGAATGAACTGTTGATACGCATGTGCAATTCATTTCAAGTACACCTCCATAAAGCTTATATAAGCTTGAGTCAGGAAGTGAGATATAACAATACAGTAGCTCTGATTTTATTTTATTTCAAAATTTCTATAATAATATCCATTTCTATATGTTGCAAAATTTTGGGAGCATGTAGTACCTAGGGTGATTACTGCCTTTAACAATAATGTCTTTTGGAACCCTTGGATAAGTTGGAATGTTGAAATCCCTGTAATTATAAATATAGTTCATAAAAAATGCTGAAAATATCAGTAAAATATGTGGTATTATTACTTAGGTATTGTCTTCGAAAATGTTTGCCAAATAGTAATTGCTTTTCAATAAGAAAACAAGTACTGACCAAGGAGTATTGAGTATTTAATAAAAATAACTTTTCATAATGTAAAATCAGCAGACTGTCTTTGGATGCCAGAGTTTTGTTATATTTTCTGTGGGCTGATGATCATTGATGCCAGGTATTGGGTAAAAGGGGAGTATTTATTATTCTTTCTGCTTTTATGTTTGAAATTTTTTATCATAAAGCTTTTTTTTTTTTTTTTTTTTTTGAGATAAGGTCTCTGTTGCCCAGGCTGGAATGCAGTAGCACAACATTTTAAAAAATTTATGTTATCTAGCAATAGATATTCTATTCGTGAAAATACATTTCTGTAGTCTGATATATAATGACATTCTGTTAAAACACTGCGTATATCATGGTGGTCCCATGAAGTAATACTGTATTTTTACTGTACCTTTCCTAGTTTTGAATACATTTAGATACAGAAATACTTAACCATCGTGTTACAACTGCCTACAGTAAAGTGACATGCTGTACTGGTTTGTAGCCCAGGAGCAAGAGGCTGTATTTATAGCCAAAGTATGTAGTAGGCTATACCATCTGGGTTTGTGTAAGTATGCTCAGATGTTTGGGCAGTGACAATCGCCTAATGACACATTTCTCAAAATGTATCCTGTTGTTAAGTAACAAATACTTAACTGTATATCTAATTCAGTTGTGTCTGAGGTTATATTTAAACAACATGGTGTATCCTGTACTAACGGATCTTCCTACATTTCTCTACAAGTGTTATGCAGCTTATTTTCAACGAGGTGGATTATGAAGTCTGTACAGACTTATAGTAAATATTGCTTCCAAATGTTCGGCAGTGGTAAAAAGTAAATAAGCTACTGTGTTGTCACTCTGGATAGTTTTTAATTAATTAGCTGAGATTTAAAGTTGTACATACCATATCCAGACATATTAGAAGAAAATACATGAGTTGTTTTCTGTCTCACAATATGCTTTAATGATGATAATAAGGCTTTATCACTAACAATAGTGCAATAACTAAGAAATTAGTCTGGGAACTTGAATGTATTTTTTTCCTTTGTCAGTAAGTTCAGCTGCTTGTGTCCAAATAGCTTTTTTAATTTTGAAGATTTTATGCCTTTATTTCAAGAATACCATTGACACATTTGATAAATGCACATATTAAATTAACTTCATTATAATCTTTTATACTTTCTTTTTTCTTTTTAGAATGTGATTTGTATGATGTTGGCTGTTGTTTGAAATAAACAAAAGAACAATACAAAAACCAAGTACAAAAATAATTTTAAAATGTGATTTGAATAAAGTCAAAATTTGCTGTTTAAAAACTCAACACCTTTCTCTGTTTTGTCACTTATTTTACATCCCAGATCCAGCAGTTGAACTTGAGTGGTTTTTACTTCATCATTCTTGATTATCTTTATTTTTAAAAATGTGGTTCAAGTGTAATTTGTAGTTGGATTAAAATGTTACAAGTTATAAATTCAAAAATACCATACTAGATAATGTGTTTTGACAAATGAACTGACCATTTACAACTGATACTTCTTTTTGTCTTTATAGTTCTGTTAGTAGCAGATGAAATCCTTCACATATGAAGTCACAAATAATTGAATTTTATTGACCAAAATTTTAATTGTTACAGTCATTGGCTTTTCAATTAAGTTGATAGTTAAATTGACTATCTGTTTTTGTTTGTTTGTTTTTTAGCGATGGAGTTTTGCTCTTGTTGCCCAGGCTGGAGTGCAATGGCATGATCTCGACTTACCGCAACCTCCAGCTCCCGAGTTCAAGTGATTCTCCTGCTACAACCTCCCGAGTAGCTGGGATTACAGGCGCCCGCCACCACGCCTGGCTAATTTTGTATTTTTAGTAGAGATGGGGTTTCTCCATGTTGGTCAGGCTAGTCTCGAACTCCTGACCTCAGGCGATCTGCCCACCTTGGCCTCCCAAAGTGCTAGGATTATAGGTGTGATAAACTGACCATCTTATACCAGGAAATCAAATGAGAAGACATCAGTAAAAATATTCTGGCCAACTCATGTTTTATTTATCATATCCTCTTCATTAATTGCTTCTCATAATGCCACAGTTTGTCATGGTATTTGTGGCAGCAGGCAAAGTCCTTGCTTAGACTTTGATTAAATTGCTGTGGCATTTTTCTATTAAAAAGATATCGTGGTTTCAATCTATAATTTGCCTGTGATCTGCGGGTTAAAAAAAAAGAGCACTATACTATTCCATTTGATTCAGTGTTTTCAGATAATACATCATTTTGCTTAGTCTCATTTGGATGAAATGAATATTTCCAGATCTACATGTCAAATAAGAGGATACTACAACTTAGTATGTAACTTCTAAAAAATAGAAATTATTTAATATGAGTTAAACTTCAATTTTAACAGATGTTGAGTGCCTATATCATATGCCAAGCATTGGACTAGGTACTTGTACATGTTTTCTCATGGACTGCCATCAAGGTTAAAGAGGTTGCCCATGATCATGTGACTGTGTAGTGAAAGAGCCAAGAACCTAAGTACTACGACATGTATTCAGGTGCCCTTTGCACCGTCCCATGTTTCAAATCATTAAAGGTGGGATGCGATTTTCAAGATTATTTAATAGCTGCAATTTGTAATGGGTACAAATATGGTTTATAATGTTAACATTAAACTAGAAGCTATGCAACATTTAGTAATTTTTAAATTATGATTATTTTGATTGATTTATAATTGTATACATTTATAAGATACAATGTGATGTTTTGATATATGTCAACAATGTGGAATGATTACATCAAGCTAATTAACACATCTAGCACTTCATTTGCCTATCTTTTTTTTTTATGGTGGGACATTTGAAATTTACTCTTGGTTTAGTTTGTTGAGACAGGTGGCAGCTCTGTCACCCAGGCTGGAGTGCATTGTTAGGATCACAGCGCACTGTCACCTTGACGTCCCAGGCTCAAGCCTCAGCCTCCCAAGTAGCTGGAATCACAAGCACACACCACCATACCTGGCTAGTTTTTTTTGATGTTTAGTAGAGACAAGGTCTCACTACGTTTCCCTGGCTTCTCTAAATATTCATTATTATTGACTGTAGTCACCCTGCTGTCCAATAGATCTCAGAACCTATTCCCCTTGTCTACCGGATACTTCACATCCTTTGATCAACAACTCATTCCCACCCCCACAGCCTCTGGTAACCATCATCCTCTCTTTACTTCTATGAGTTTAACTTTTTTAGATTCCACAAATGTGAGATCATGTGGTATGTGTCTTTCTGTGCCTCGTTTATACTAATTTCTTTTAAAATGAAGTTTATTTAATACCATTGAATGAAAACACTACCAGTATTTCAAACCATAATCTAGTCAGCAATTGGATAGGTACTACATTAATACTACATTCCCTAAAAGTCTTCAGTTTCACCAAAACCAACACAGCACAAAGCAACAAAAACTCATATTTATTTTATTTTGTTTTTAGAGGCAGGGTCTTGCTCTGTCTCCCTGGCTGGAGTGCAGCGGCACCATCATGGCTCATTGCAGGCTGGACCATCCTGGGCTCAAGCAATCTTCCCACCTCAGCCTCCTGAGTAGCTGGGACTACAGGCATGCACCACCATACCTGGCTAATTTTTTAACTTTTTTGTGGAGGTGGAGTCTCCTTATGTTGCCCAGGCTGGTTTTGAACTCCTGGGCTCAAGTGATCCTTCTGCCTTGGCCTCCCAGATGCTTGGAGTATAGGTGTGAACCACCATGCCCAGTCCCAAAATTCATATTTTTAAACTGAAAAGCCAAGTCACCCTAAAAGGTTTCTATTACAAGAACAAGATAAGGAAATGGTCATTAAAAAAAAAAAAAAAAAAGGTGTCAGTAGGAAATTGAGGCAATTCTGTTTGTATGCATTTGGCCTCAAGGAAGTGATTCAGCTTCCTCTTGCATTAGCCCAAGGGTGTGGCTTATGGTCTTGGACAGTTCACTTGTGATCCAGATTCCTTTGGAGGGTGTCAGAACAGGTGCAGGTACACTAGTCATCGGATTCCTACCAACAACCAAATCCATCTCAGTTGAGAACCATGTATTTTACTGGGTTCTTTTTTCCCCTTAAATTGAATAATTTTGGTGTAGTTTTGGACTTGGGCCAGATACTCTCATCCTAAGTTTGTGTTTCTTTTCTCAGATAAACTAGTTCTGCTCAACTAGCATAGAATTTTATTTTTTATTACATATTAAAAAACATATTGGGGCTCTAGTATGCACAATGCTCTAGGCGAGGCAGTGGAGTTGGGGAGAGGAGTGGGAAAGAGTGAAACAAATATAAGCTTGGTTATATTTGAATATTAGCTGTGGATGCTTCAGCATTCAAACAATTTTAGATACATCTCGCAAGTCTGTAAGGTAGTCTCAAATTAAGTTTTACTGAATTGGTTGGGGTAACTCCTGCAAGGTAGACAATCCTAAGGGTAGAAGAAATGAGCTGTACTAATAATAAGCCGTTGTTGGAGTGAAGGAGGGATTCTGATTATAGTGGTATGGCTGTACCTCAAGTTTGCCTTGACTAAGATCCCTGACACCATATCTGATGCCCAGGGAGGTAGGGGGCTCTAAGTAAATACGGTTGAAAGCTACTTCACATGAACACATGAGTTGAAACAACCTGCCACTGGAACCCCCTTAACAATTTGTCACAAGAAAGCCATTCTTTCCTACATTGGCAGCTAAGCTCATAATGGCTACCTGAAAATACAGGGTTCAAGGAAGAATGGGAGAGAGAGAGTGGCTCAGTTTTCATATGGGGTAGCAATGTAGCTGTAGCGGGAGTGAATTTATGACTGAGCACATGAAAAACATTTCTGATAATTCAGAAGCCCTTTGCATTAAGGGTAGGGAGATTTTGCTGAAGTTTAGGTTCTAAACTTCAACCTTAATGAATCATTAAGATTCACATATTAATGATATTGTGACCTCATTTGTACCTGTAGGCTGTTGGGGACTGCAGAAATAAGGGTTATATAAAGATGAGCAGGCCGGGAGTGGTGGCTCATGCCTGTAATCCCAGCACTTTGGGAGGCTGAGGTGGGCAGGTCCCCTGAAGTCAGGAGTTTAAGACTAGCCTGGGCAACATGGTGAAACCCCGCCTCTACTAAAAAATACAAAAATTAGCCGGGTGTGGTGTCAGGCGCCTGTAATCCCAGCTACTTGGGAGGCTGAGGCAGGAGAATTGTTTGAACCTGGGAGGCAGAGGTTGCAGTGAGCTGAGATTGCACCATTGCACTCCAGCCTGAGTGACAAGAGTGAAACTCTATCTCAGAAAAAAAAAAAAAAGATGAGCAAAACTGTGTCCCCACCTTCAAAAAGGGCCCACTTTGGTGGGGGGAAAAATATGTTTGTGTCAATAAAATAAAAAGCAGTATATGCAACTTTATAAGTGAGGTACTGTAATAGGTACCTCATCGGACGACACGTAAGAGTGTCTGAGTCCTGTTCAATAGGAATTAGTGTGCCAATATGTTTTTAACTGAGCGAGAGTCATTAGATTTTTTGTTTTAGAAACATTGCTGACTAGCTGGTTTGGTGCAAGGATTGAAATGAGAAGCTAAAAGCAGGGAAACTAGTAGTTCAAGCAGAAGGTAAGTAGGGCCCATACTAGGTCTGTATTAGTGTAAGCAGAGAAGGGGTGAATTAGAGATGTTTGAGAGGACTATGTGTCTTATTAAGATACTGAATGATGGAAAAACAAAAGCTTTTAAGATAACTCCAAAATCTCTAGAAGCAGTATTGTGTGTTTACCTAAAAAGATAGAAGCTCTGAAGCCAGACTGCCTAAGTTTGAATCTTGGCTCTGCTATTTCTTTTTGTTTTATTTTTTTTGGGGACAGAGTGTGGCTTTGTAGCGCAGGCTGGAGTGCAGTGGCCTGATCTCAGCTCACTGCAAGCTCCGCCTCCCAGGTTCACGCCATTCTCCTGCCTCAGCCTCCCTAGTAGCTGGGATTACAGGCGCCCGCCACCACGCCCAGCTAATTTTTTGTATGTTTAGTAGAGATGGGGTTTCACCGTGTTAGCCAGGATGGTCTCGAGCTCCTGACTTTGTGATCCACCCGCCTCGGCCTCCTAAAGTGCTGGGATTACAGGCATGAGCCACCGCGCCCGGCCTCTGCTGTTTCTTAATGGGGTAGTCTTGGGCAAATTATGTACCTTCTTTAAGTTTTTCATCTCAAAAATCACGATAAGAGTGCCTACACTTCATGCAGTCATTCTGTGAATATAAATACTCTAAAACCAAAAAGTCTTTAGAATGGTGACTTGCACTCAGGTTTGTTTGCTATAATTATGTTAGCCAGGGTAACTAAATGAACAGTGATGAAAATGAGATGAGAATACAGAAAGCTTGGCAAACTCAGAGGATAGAAAATGGTGAGTTCACTTTTGGACTTACTGAATCTGTAGCTTCTGGCAAATGATAGTCACCTAGTAAGTGTTTGTTGAATAGTGGCAGAAATAAGCAGATTTTTTTTTTTTTTTTTTTTTTTTTTTTGAGACAGAGGGTCGCTCCGTCGCCCAGGGTGGACTGAGGTGGCCGGATCTCAGCTCACTGCAAGCTCCGCCTCCCGGGTTTACGCCATTCTCCTGCCTCAGCCTCCCGAGTAGCTGGGACTACAGGCGCCCGCCACCTCGTCCGGCTAGATTTTTGTATTTTTTAGTAGAAACGGGGTTTCACCACGTTAGCCAGGATGGTCTCGATCTCCTGACCTCGTGATCCGCCCGTCTCGGCCTTCCAGAGTGCTGGGATTACAGGCTTGAGCCACCGTGCCCGGCCAGATTTTTCTTTAAAAAAACAAACAAACAAACAAAAAAATAGGCCGGGCGCGGTGGCTCACGCCTGTAATCCCAGCACTCTGGGAGGTCGAGACGGGCGGATCACGAGGTCAGGAGATCGAGACCATCCTGGCCAACACGGTGAAACCCCGTCTCTACTAAAAAATACAAAAAACTAGGCGGGCGAGGTGGCGGGCGAGGTGGCAGGCGCCTGTAGTCCCAGCTACTGGGGAGGCTGACGCAGGAGAATGGCGTAAACCCTGGAGGCGGAGCTTGCAGTGAGCTGAGATCCAGCCACTGCACTCCAGCCTCAGTGACAGAGTGAGACTCCGTATCAAAATATATATATATATATATATATATATATATATATATATATATATATATACACACACACACACACACCAGGTATTGTTATAAGCTCTTTGACTAGAGAATCTCATTTAATCTCTACCACAATCCAGTAGGATAGGTAGTATTATTTCCATTTCACAGATGAGTGAACAGAATAGGGAACAGGTTTATGGTTTAATGGTAGTAGCAAAGTCCTCATTCCCAGAAGGCAAAAGAGGTTCTGTTTTACCCTGCTGGTAGTAAGAAAGTGGACCAGCTGAGATTTGAACCCAATCGATGCAACTCCAGTGTGCTGAACCACTACAACAGGTCAAACCATTTTGAAACCTCTGGCCCTAATATCTTAATAGAGATACTGAGACTAGAGTCTATTATGGTATGCTGTTTCATACAGTGTTAGGTGTCTAATAATAAATATACCTATCATTTATTGAATAGCTACTATGTCCCATGCAGTGAAGTACCTAGTGTATTGTTAGTTTTTGAATAATTAATGATGTATCAATATATAATATTACCCCTATCTTTGAAGAGGAATATCATAGAAATATTATGGTATATGCAAAGGAAAGGATATCATTTCTAGGAATTTTCAGTAAAAGACTGGCAAGAATAAACATATGTGAACTTGTAATTCTTCATGAATAATAGCATTCCTTTTTTTGACCCATCCTAAAAATACCCAAATTAGAAAGTTACATTTGATAAATATTTTACAATCATTTCTTATTTACTCATTGCTTACCTTGCACACTAGGTCAATATGCCCTACTGTTTTATGGTCAGTTATTCAGTGACAGAAAGATTATTTTGACAAAGATCTGGTAGTAACAATTGTGCACACTTACATTTTTTAAAATCTGGGAATAATGTTTAGCCACAAACTTGTTCACTATTCTGCTGTTCCTTGTCAGCAACAAGAACACCTTTGCAAAGACAAACAAAATTACATCTTACTATAGTATCAGCTACCTAGGAATAGATTACATAAAGATAATGGATTGAATAGATTGATGCAATTTTAACTCCCTCTAGGATGATATTGAAGAAAACAATTTTTATCCTTCACCATTTCTGGGCTGGGAATGGTGATGAGAGGCTTGCTTGAATTATTCAAGTAGAGCTTTTCCATTACCAGTGATTTCTAAGCTTGACCTTTTCAAGGAACAATGCATATCTGATGATCTCTTGGAATATTCTCATTATTTAAAGTATATAGCAATATTAAAAGATAGTATTGAGTGCTAAGTATGCCAGGTACTGTGAAAGCCTATTACACTTATTCAGTTAATCTTTACAACAACACTATGAAGTATGTTTTACTCTTTTTCATAATTTATTAAGTGAGGACCCAGAAACTCAGAATACATAATTTGCCCGGGGTCACACAAATGCCACCACCTTTGAACTTAGATATGAAGACTACCCTCTAGAGTTGGTAGAGCTGTGGAAGGAGCCTATGCCCCTAAATAAAGCAGAGGTGTCAAACCAGTTCTGGACCACTTACACGGTGTATATGTAAGTTTAGTAGCCAGCTTCAAAGATAGCCCTCAATTAATCCCTGCGTTTATTAGGTACACTGTTGTGTAAGTAATCCCCTCCCACACTGTACTGGGGTTGTTCTGTACCACCAATAACATAGGCATGAATGATGGGATGTCTCTTCCGAGATTACATTATAAAAAATTGACTTATCTTGGGTTTGAAATCACTTGCTCTCTCTCTTTCTTGGCCCTCACCTTGAGGAAAGCAAGCTACCATATTATAAGTAACCCTATAGAGAGTACCATGTGGTGAGGACCTGAGGTCCTTATTCTAACAGCCTATAAGGATGTGAGGCCTCCCAACAGCCACTTGAGTGAACCTGAAAGCAAGATCCTTCAGTCCCAGGTTATGTCATTAGATGATCGCACCTCTGGCTGCTAACTTGACTGCAGCCACGTGAGAGAACCTGATCTAGAATCACCCACTAAGCCACTCTGTAATTCCTGATTCTCAAAAACTGAAATAATAAAGCCATTTAAGTTTTAAAGGGTGCTTAAGCCATTCAAGTTTTTGGTTAATCTGTTATGCAACAATAAGTAACTAACACATGAGAAAAAGGAAAAAAAAGACCCTATCTTGTTTAAGGCACTGTTATTTTCTATTTCTTGTCACTTGCAACTAAATGTAACAAGTCCCTTCTCCAGTTAATTTGTAGAATTAACCTAAAGAAACAGTTTTGAAATATGATTCCTAAGGTTCCCAAACACTGAGAATTGGCAGAGACCAAAGAGAACATCATGTCCAATCTGCTCATTTTACAGGTAAAAGTAATAGCTAACATTTAGTGCTTCCTATGCCAGGCTCTGCTAAATTCCGTAAAACAGTTAATTCTGAGGATACTTTGTGAGGTAGAAACTCACTATCCCTTTACAGATGAGGATACTGGCTCCACACTCCAACCCAATTTTGCTTTACTGTCTCTTCACTGTAAGAGAACACTTTTAAAACAGTGCAATTACAAGCACATTCCAAAGTTTTGTTACAACCCCGCACACAGGGGAAACACCTATAGTAGTCCAAAGAATCACCTTGGTAGAGACATTTTAGGGAAAGAGAATGGAACTAATTACAGTTAAATTGGTTACACAAATAACATAATGATTCATTAAAGGTTACCTAACTCTTTTTTTTTTTGAAACGGAGTCTTGCTCTGTCACTCAGGCTAGAGTGCAGTGGCTTGATCTAGGCTCACTGCAACCTCCTCCTCTCAGGTTCAAGTGATTCTCCTGCCTCAGCCTTTCCAGTAACTGGTACTACAGGTGTGTGCCACCATGCGTGGCTAATTTTTGTATTTTTAGTAGAGATGGAGTTTCGCCATGTTGCCCAGGTTGGTCTCAAACTCCTGACCTGAAGTGACCCACCCACCTCAGCCTCCCAGAAAGTGTTGGGATTACAGGCGTGAGCCACCGTGCTGGGCCACCTAACTCTTCACTGACTTATCTGGATGACTGGTGACTGATTTCCCATAACAAGTCAGCCTGAGAAAGTCCTTTTTACACGTGTTGTAGATTAATTAATATGTATTCATAATTTAGCACCTTTTATCACTCAAAAGTGTCCTAGACCAAGTCTGCACAGTTGAGGAAATGAAGGTTCCAGAATGGCCAAGTGATTTGTCCTAGATTTTGTGGGTAGGTAGTGAGAACTGGGATTAGAGTTCAAATCAATGTTTTATGTATTAGCCAGGCTATTAGTCAGTGAACACAAATGAGATGTATACATGACATCTCTATTTTTAGGTAGCTCTCAGAATTTAAATTATTTTTAGGAGGTGTCTTGTGTAATTGGGGATGTTTTTGTACTCTGTTTTGAGTTTTTAAAACAATCTCAAAGGCTGGGTGTGGCAGCTCATGCCTATAATCCCAGTGCTTTGGGAGGCCAGGTGGGAGGATTGCTTGAGGCTAGGAGTTCAAGATCAGCCTGGGCAATATCATGAGACCGCACCTCTACAAAAAATAAAAATAAAAAATTAGCCTGGTGTGGTGGCAGATGCCTGTAGTCTTAGCTATTCTGGAGCTGAGAAAAGAGGATCATTTGAGCCTAGGAGTTTGAGGCTGCAGTAAGCTATGATTGTGCCACTGCACTCCAGCCTGGGTGACAGACTGAAACCCTCCTAAAAAAGAAAAAAAAAAAAAAAAAAAAAAAAAGTCAAAGGTAGGGAGGAAGGAAACAGAACTGATACTTTCCTAATACTTTTTTTTTCCCTCTCTGTAGGCAGGGATTAAGCAATTGCCTGCCAGATTTCATCATTACAATGAATGTAACTCTGACACTTTACAGGAAACTTATCATTTCTTTCCATTCCAGAAACTTGTGATACTTTCTCACTACATGGTGCAAACAGCTGAGTCAAGTTGTCCTTGAGAGTAGCCACCTTTCCCTCAGGTCATACACATGGAACCATTCTTTCTCCCTACAACTCAGCCCATAATAGAGCCTTTGACTGAAAATCAAGATTTTGGTGTTCACTTGGAAATATTTACTACGAGGTAAATGACACAAGGTAGGTGACACAAAGGTATATTTGGGAAATGGAAGGCTCATCTCTGTCTGAAAATGTTGCAAGGAAACTTTATGGACCACTATACACATTATATCTCCAGATTTAAAATGAAAGAAACTATGGTTTTAGCATTATTTAAACTTCTCTTCGAAAGGAGATCTAAGGAATGGGACTACTCTATATTTGAACAGTTAACGTAGTTTGTGGTGCAGCTCACATTCTCCTGGTAGAAGGAATTGGAAATCTGAGTAAAGAGGTTCCCAGAGCTGAATTTCACCCAGTACCCAGTTTAGGAATCAAGTTTTGCTTATGAGGTCAAAATGAGAACCCTTTAAAGGAGAGTAACAATTGTTGAAAGTAAGAAGGATGTTAAATACAGCTTGTTTGGATTAGTTTTCCTTAAAAACCATATATGTATATTACTGAATAACAGGAGTATATTGGCTTGTAAAAACTTTTCAAATTATCATTCATGCAGCAAGAAATATTTTATGCTTGCTATGTATGCCTACTACTTGTTCAGGGAATGTAGATAAGCATTATTACATAATGTCAGGTACTTAAAATGGCTATGAAATTATTTTACTGGATACCTTTTCATTTATGACATTCTTCTGATTTTTTGTCATTAAATATATTTAGTTAAAGCACAGGAGGGACTGGAATTAATGAGGAAGAAACATTGATCACTGCAGCTCATTCAGGATGGGGTGGATAGTATGAAACTTTGAATCTAAAAGCTGGGAGATTTCCAAGAACAGTAATCTGGATTTATTCAACTTTATATCTCAAGCTCCTGCTGCATAGTGGGTGTCCAATTTAATGCTGAATATGAGAAAATTAAGTCTCTGGAGTCCCAGATGGATAATTTTTCTGAATATTTAATGCTGAGCTTAAGGGCCACTTCCACCAGAAAGCCCTCTGTGGCGATCTAGAAAGTTGATTAAGACCATCCTATATGTGACCATCTTAGTCCGTTTTCTGTTGCTTATAACAGAATACCTGAAACTGGGTAATTTATAAAGAAAAAGAATTTATTTCTTACAGCGTGGGGCTGAGAAGTCCATGGTCGAGGGGCTGCATCTGATGAGGGCCTTCTTTCTGCAGAGTCCCAAGGCAGCGTAGGACATTATATGGCGAGGAACTGAGCATGCTGGCACAGGTCTTTCTTCCTCTTGTAAAGCCACCAGTCCCACTCCTATGATAACCCATGAGTCCTTTAATCCATGAATGAATTAAGCCATTCATGAGGGCAGAACTTTCATGACCCAACCACCTCTTAAAGTCCCCACTTCTTAATACTGCCTTATTGGGGATTAAGTTTCAGCCTGAGTTTTGGAAAGGACAAACATTCAAACCACAGCAATTCCTAAATCATCTTAGCTGGCTGCAGCAGTTGTCGATTGACTATTTTAATGGACAGTAAGGATCAACTCTGGTACTGAGAGAGGACTATGATTCCAGCTGGGTCAAAATGGAAACATTCTCTCATTGCTTGTTTTCACAACTAATCCGCTATTGGGGAAAGTGCTGTGTCACATACTCAAATAAACGGAGTTAAATGCCTTAGAATTGACCTTCCCTGGCCAGTAACCCTTTCCAGGGTTCCCAAATTAGGCTTGGAAACTACTATAGAAGAGGCCTATTGATAACGGAAGAAGTTATGTTTTTAGGTTGCCAGAGACAGTGTGAGAGTAGGTAAGAGAAACGACCAATTCTACCAGTCATTCTACAATGTGGGTTTTCACTGCTCTGTTCACATGCCTTATTCAGACTTCTTGTGGTGGTCAATTGCTAGATGGTCTGTTGGAATTATCTGCTGTCATATATCCAAAGAGGTCTCAAAGAGAGTTAAAATGACAACCTTAGCCTTTATAAACGTTTCAATCTGCTGTAGTTGCAGTAACGTGTGGTAATGATACTACATTGATCAATGACCTCTCTAGAGCTAAAGTTCAGTATAAGTCAGTCATTTATTTTGGATATATCAGGTGATTAATTGCTACATCATTCAGCGTATGGAGCTAATGTTAACAGCTTTCCATAGGAAAAATTACTTACAGGGCTTATTTTAAAAATCACTTTCTTTCTTTCATTTTGTCATCTAAAACAAATTCCTTGAAAAGGCCAGTGTCCAAAGTGGCTGCTATTACTTTTCAGCTGACTATAGAGCTTCAAATCTGTGTGGATGGGCTTTTTTTGTTGTTGTTGCCAAATACCTTTTTAATGTGTCTGGTTCTAGAGATGGATACACTAGTGAACAGCATAAACACAAACAGTTGATTGGAGAAGACAACTTAGCATATTAAACGTTAGTAAAAATGAGGAAATTACACAGTGCTATGAACTATCCTCATTCTTTTTTCCAACAAGTATTTACTGCATACTCACTTTGTGACAGACATCATTCTAAGTGCTCAGGATAAAACAAAGTGCATGTTCTCATGGAGTTCATTTCTCTATATAACTGGTTAACCTGAGGTCTGATTCTTCATTTCAAGATAGCTGAGTGAAAGATTAGCATGAGGTAAAGAAATAGAGGGTGAATAAGAAAATGCTCTCTGCGGGTTATTAAAAAATATAGAGGCAAAGTCCTGGGGAAAGAACAGAGAAAGAGAGCGAGAAACAGGGTGAAAGGGAGGAGGAGGAAGAGACAGTCAATATCTTTATGAAGTACTTTATTATTCTATTTGTTAAGCATTATTCCTGCTTCTGAAGACACACTGTGTATAAGCCATCTCTGTATCCCAACTAATGCAATGCCTGTGGGGGTACTGTCAAATCCAGATTTATATGACCAGATTTTTCACTTACTAATTTCTGGGACCCTAGGCAATTACTAGAATGTCTTGAAGACCTAATTTCCTGCAGCACTACCTCATAGAGTTGCTTTTAAAAAGTATTAATAGCTTACAGACGGTACTATTATAAATGCTTCAAATATATAAACTCAATCCTCATAAAGATTCTGAGGTAGGTATTACTAGCCTCATTTCATGTAAGAACAAACTGAGGCACAAAGAGGTCATATAGCTTGTTAACGGTTGTATAGCTAGTGTCTGGCAAAACCAGGAATCTTAACTTCATTTCCAGAGTCTGGTTTAACCACTGTTTACACTGACTGTCTATAATAGCATATAGTAAGATAAGATTAGAACTAAATAGGGTGCATTCTACTGCAAAGTTCTTTCTCACCTCCTTCTACTCCATTATTTGTTGAATATTTACTGATCCCCATGTTGTCTTGCAACTGTGATAGATAATAGAGAACAAGGGTGAACACAGGATATCTGGTTCTTGCTCTCCTGGAGGTTCTGGCCATTAAGCAAATAACAATTCCTCTCAAGGTTCTCAGGCTTCCCTGTTTTCTCCTGTTTCCCTGTCTGCCCAGCAATACTCCAGCCAACCAATCTAAGACTGACAAGCGTCAGCAGAGAACAGGGTCTCCAGGAGGTCTGTGGCGAGGGCCAGGCTATTTATGGGGAAGAGACAGACATTTCCCTGGTTTAGTGATCTTGTTTTCTCTCCGAACCTCCGCTTAAAATGGCGGGACTTGTACCAAGGTTCTTTACCGCACTAACCTTCCATTATTCACCCTTCTTCCCACCCCCAAGGCCCGTCGGGCCTATCCCTGACCCGCGTTCCAGCACTTGAGGTGCATTTCCGCACCTGGATCCCCAGATACTGTTTTTCCCCGCGTTGAGACTTCCGAATTCCCCCAGGTCTCTCTCTCGCGGTCTCTGCCCCGCCCCTCGCACCCAGGCCCGGCGCCCGCGGTGGGCTGCCGCCCGGGACCGAAGCTCTCAGAGCCCGCAGCCCTGGTTCACCAACCGCTGGGCGGGAGCCAGGCCCGACCTTTGACTGGCGGGCGGGGTGGTCTGCACTTGACCCCTGAAAAAGTCTGGCACGGGCCAATCGCAGGGAGGCAAAGGGTAGCTCTGGAGGTCCCGGCCAGACGCACTGGTCACCCAGGCCAAGCAGGCGTCGGGGCCTGGGCACAGGCAGAGCTCGCGGCCCCGACTGCGGCCATTGTGCGTGGCTGCCTCTCCTCAAGGCCTGGTGGGCTGGGCAGAAATGGGAGAAGCGCCGAGAGCGCCAATGAAACGACTTTCCCCTACTCTCAGATACTGTGCTTTCATGTAGAGAAAGAGACAGGGGAAAGGTTTGGGTTCTTTCTGCTGCATAGGGAGAGGACAAGAAACGAAACGAGTGGGGGCGGGAGGCAGAAGCCGCGAGCCTCTGCGCGCGCCCGGTCACGTGGGCCGCAGGGACCGCATGGCGGCGGCCTGCGCGCCCCCGCGTTCCTGCCGGCCAGGCTGACCGGGCGCGCGCGCCGACGGGGCGGGCGCATGCGCAAGGGGGCGCGCCGCCTCTGCCCCGCGGCGAGGGTGTCTATGGAGAGGCGGCGGCCGCGGCTGCTGAGGCGGAGGCTGAGGCAGTGGCGATGGCGCCCTTCCCTGAAGAAGTGGACGTCTTCACCGCCCCACACTGGCGGATGAAGCAGCTGGTGGGGCTCTACTGCGACAAGGTAACGGAGCGCCAAGCCTCCTGCTGTGGGCGGTGCGGGCGGCGATGGGGAGCTGGCTGGGTTACCGGGGCGGCCTGGCCTGTGCCGCGCCCGCAGCCCCGTGCCGTCGCCGCGCGAGTAGCCGCCTGCGCAGCTGTCAGCGCCGCCCGTTCCCGCAGCCTCCCCGCCCGCTGCGGGGCCCTCGCAGAGCTGGCCTCCCCGCCTGGCTGCCGCCTCGGACGTGCTCTCGGGGCGGGCGGCGTCCCCTGCCGAGGGCCTGGCGCCTGAGGAGGGGCTCTGCCGGGGTCACTGGCCGCCCTCGCGCCGGCCCCACCGCCGCCCTGGGCCTCCCGCTGCTGCCTCTAAGGAGAGCGGTCCTACCTCCCCGAAGCCCTGGGTGCCCCGGCCGGCCACCTGCGGTGGACTCCCATCCGCACCGAGCAGTTGTTCCCGTTCTCCGTCACTCCCCCGGGCCTGTTCGGGGCTCTCCGTGCAGACACCCACCATCCTCTGAACCTCTCGCTGGCTTCCTGGCTGGAACTGCAGCGTCTCCCAGCTACCGGGTTCCTTTTACCCCCAGCTTTTTTCACTGGTTTGATTTGGGGGAAAAGCCAAGTTTAGAACTGAAGAACCTTCACTCTTCATATGTCGCTATCGTTTTTTTTGCAACTTTTATTGCCTTGACCACTTACCAGATGTAGATTTTGTTATAAGACAGCAATTCTTGGAATTCTTTACATAAGCTCGAATAAAGGGGGCCTCGGGAAAAGTTGGTTTAACTGTGAGAACCATTTTGGGCTCATAATTGGTGCAGCATAAGCTGAAGAGGCACTTTTGTGGAGATGATTCAGGGCCCTTTGCTAATGATTTTAAAACAATATTTAACATTCCACATATTTGTCAGTTTATGTTGGGGAAAGTCACATGGATATCTGCAAACCTCAGGCAGTCCCGTTTCTTGTGGAAATGATCCAACTACATAAAGCATTCAAATGACTACTGTTTAAGCATAGAAATCAACTTTTAGGAATTCTCAGAAATTGCATAGCATTATGCAGAACCATTGTCTACAGAAAAGAGGGGTGTTTCATAGTTAAGCCAGGCGATTGGGGAATGCCCAGGGTGTTCACTGCTAGGCCACACTCAAGACCAGCAATTTAAAGCAGTGACGTTGAATTTCAAATCTTAGCACTCCATCTTATCCCTCCCTCCATTCTGAAAATTTAGAAATACCCAGTTCACACGTAGTTGGAAACACCAGGACTGTCTAGGACAGTGGTTTGCAACCTCGGATGCTTATTAGCCTTAACCTAAAAACTATTAGAAATCCTGATGTTTATGTGACTAAAATTAGGATTTCACCCAGACATCAGGTATAGATGATTAAAGCTCTCCAGTTGAGTGCAGTATGCAGCTGAGAGTGAGAAGCACTTATCTGGGAGAAGCATGAGGAATGGTTAAGCCATTAATCGAAAGGGTATGTCCCTGAATTTTTTAGTTAGCAGTATTGTTGTGTTTTTATCCTCTCTGGCTTTTGAATTTGGTTCATTCAGACACCATTCTTTAATAGCAGGAAAGAAAAAAATTGGTCTCAAAAATCGAAAGTGGAAGTTGAGACTAACAGAATCCAAGTTTTCTCTCCAGTTTAAACTGTGGAGAGGTAGCCTAGGATCAACTGAAATTATATGGAGAATTTTGTGCATGTGCCCATTTTCCTAGGGGGTTTGTAGCTTTCATCGATTTCCAGATGATTGTGACCTCCCAAAATAATCACAATTTAATTTACTTGCAGACTAGGCTCACCAGCCTTATTTTAAAATTTTCAACAAGTTAGTCACTCTTTTTCTGTGTCTCTTCCTGGTGGTTGAGAATATTTGAACAAATTTTGAAAATGCAGTTGCTTTTTTACAAAATATCTGAGTCAAGATTCTTTTCAGTAATGTTCCTATTTGCATAACTAGTTTAATAAAGCATTTTCAATTTGACATAGTGTAAGTCAAAATTATTACTAATTCTGAATTAATTAGATATAGTTAATGAGATTGTTGTATATGTTTATGAAGAAGATTAAAAGTCCAATTTTCTGAACTGAGACCGAGGAGATTTAGGGGAAAAAAAAACTGCATAGGAATTTTACATCCAGATTTCTTCTTGATAATGATAGCCAATGGAAATCTCTCTTAGGATGTCCTTTGGGAGCTAGAGTGGAAAATAATTATTTTGTAATGGCTCAGTAATCTTAAAGGAATTAAAGGAAGAGTACCTTGTTTGTTTTTATTCATTTATCATCTCACGTTTTGCCATTATCCTTTGGTTGTATAGACCAAGGATATCCCATTGAACACAGTTTACAATAAAACTATACAAAATGAGAACTAGTTTTTATGCTCAAACTAAAAAGGTACAAAATAGTTATTTCACTGTACTGTAGTTCAAATTTGGGCTCTGAATGCCCAGTTATTATAAAGAAGTCAGTTACTATTTTCAATACTGAACTTCTCAAGTACAATGTATTTTAGAAGCATCCATTTATTTGCTAGCATCAAGTAAACCACTTATATGCTTAAACTAGTTAGTATAATGTATTCCAAAGTTATCTTAGTCTACTTATTTTTTAGGTAGAAAGTTGAATAGGATGAGAAAATAAAACAAATTTTCAAAAGCTAACAGATGTATGTCTTAGACCATTTTAAATATTACTGTCTAATACCTGATTTAATACTTTGCCCATAGATTTCTTTTTACATTTGTAAAAAGTTTTATGGAAAGATTTTTCACCTTTGTTATCCAGACAACAGTGCTTTGAGTTATGTAAAGACAAAGTATTTCTGTTTTATTGCTGGGGACTTACAGGCCTAGATTAGCTAGGCCAAGGTTACATAAGCAGCTAGTGGTAGATCCGGATGGAAACCCAAGTCATTGTTAGGATTCCTAGTTTAATTTTCTTTATATTAAACCATAGTAGTTTATTTTTTGGGGAACAATGTGCTAAGAAATCTGCTAATTCACTGACCTTTCAAACTGGGATGATGTTAGTAAATATTTATATTGAATGACATCCTTTTTCCATTTTACTTCAGTTTATCAGTCTTTTCTCCAGTTCTCCAAGGTTAACGCCATTAATTCTGTCAGTGAGCAATGGAGTTTCTACCATCTACTCTGTAGTAGCTTGTACTACAGAAAGACGTTGGCAATGTGACATGGGGTCTCTACTCTCAAAAAGTTTACAGTCCAGTATGTACTAACATCTATGCTAGGATGGAAATCCAAACACGGTGTAGTGGGAGCAAAGGGAGTTATGTGGTCAGTTCCACATTAAAGTGTCAGGAGTGGTCTCTTTGAATTGATTTCTGAGGGAAGAGTAGGCTGTGGTTGTAAGGATGTGGTTAGTTCAGAGATTCCCAGGCTTATATATAAACCAGTTATTAAAAACTCAAGTAATGGAAGCCTTAAGGCATGCCCACATTTTCAGGTAAGGGTATTAAAAGTGCTATTTACTTTTATTAAAGGATTTAATATATTTATACATTTATTTATACATATAGGACATTTTGTCACCCAAAACTCTTAAGTGGGAAGAAGCGTAATTTGAATATATTCTTTTTTTAAAAAAATGAGTGAGTATAACTTTATGGTCAGTTTTCCTTCCCCACCTCCCGGCCCCCCACCCCTTTTTCTGCATACCTGTAACAATTTATTGACTGGCATTTGAGAAGATTGGCTTAGTGGAGAAAGTATTGAATTGAGAGCTGTGGAAGAAGTAAAAGGGAATTTAATGAGTTCTTACTACATGTCTACATTGTTTTTTTTAATCTTCACAAGAACTACATAAGACAAATATTATCCTTCATTTAAAGTTGAGGAAACAGCTTTAGTGGTTAAGTAACTTACTCAACTCATTCAACTAGTAATTAGTAGAGCCTCAATTTTAATCTTTGGATTTTTTTTCCCCTTCAGAAGCCCGTGGGTTTTGCATTACCTTACTAGTTCGGCTACTTATTGGTAGCTCTGTGATTTTATGCAGAACAGTTTACCTGTGGGTCATTTTTTCCATCTGTAAATTTGATCAGATACTTACTAAGGTTTCTTCACTGAGTATAAGTCTCCCTTGATTAAATTAAAGCATTGAGTGAGTAGACAAAGTAAAAATGTATTTGGGTGAATAATATTGGTGTTTTCGTTATGCCATTTTTTTTTTTTCTTTTTTGAGACAGAGTCTCGCTCTGTCGCCCAGGCTGGAGTGCAGTGGCCGGATCTCAGCTCACTGCAAGCTCCGCCTCCCGGGTTTACGCCATTCTCCTGCCTCAGCCTCCCGAGTAGCTGGGACTACAGGAGCCCGCCACCTCGCCCGGCTAGTTTTCTGTATTTTTTAGTAGAGACGGGGTTTCACCGTGTTAGCCAGGGTGGTCTCGATCTCCTGACCTCGTGATCCACCCATCTCGGCCTCCCAAAGTGCTGGGATTACAGGCTTGAGCCACCGCGCCTGGCTGCCATTTTCTTTTTCTTTTTTTTTTTTGAGACAGAGTCTCGCTCTGTCGCCCAGGCTAGGGTGCAGTGGCCGGATCTCAGCTCACTGCAAGCTCCGCCTCCCGGGTTTACGCCATTCTCCTGCCTCAGCCCCCCAAGTACGTAGCTGGGACTACAGGCGCCCGCCACCTTGCCCGGCTAGTTTTTTGCACTTTTTTTTTTAGTAGAGACAGGGTTTCACCGTGTTAGCCAGGATGGTCTCGATTTCCTGACCTCGTGATCCGCCCGTCTCGGCCTCCCAAAGTGCTGGGATTACAGGCTTGAGCCACTGCACCCGGCCTGCCATTTTCTTACCTATTTTTGAATGTGCTGTATTGTCTTTAAGTGACATACCACTTTTGAGAATCAGTTTGAAACCAGGCTGTAATACTTGATTTATCACTGTAGAATGTTTGAGACAGAAAGTCAGTTATAGGTTGGGCGCAGTGGCTTATGCCTGTATCCCAGCACTTTGGGAGGCCAGGGCAGGTGGATCATGAAGTCAGGAGTTCAAGACCAGCCTGGCCAGAATGGTGAAACCTCGTCTCTACAAAAAATACAAAAATTAGCCGGGCGTGGTCGCGGGGTCCTGTCATCCCAGCTACACTGGAGGCTAAGGCAGAATTTCTGAAATCCAGGAGGCAGAGATTGCAGCGAGCTGAGATTATGCCATTGCAATCCAACCTGGGCGACAGAGCAAGACGCTGTCTCAAAAAAAAAAAAAAAAAAAAGTCAGTTATAAATCCTTTTAAAATGTGGAAGGTACCATGTTACTATTTGTTAATTATGTGTGTCCTTTCGTATATATAAGTTCTTTGTTGAATTTGTGAGGCATCAGAGTATATAACTTTATAGGTCACTAGGAACCTTTATATTTTACTGTAGAAGAGTGCTCTTCAAAATGTGACCTGTGACCTATTAGTAGTAGGTCATAAATTTCTTTTGTGGGTCAGGAACAGCATTAAAAATTTAAATGGAAAAGTAAGTATTAGAGTACATCACAGATTAGAGAGGGAAATACTGTTCCCTGAAATTTGTTTGAGTGTTTGTGATGGGTGTGAATCTGGATTACACTATATTTCATACTAAAGGTCATGGTTAACAGTGTTTGAAAAACAGTTTTCTAGAGCAACATTTCTTAACCAAAGCACTGTTGACATTTTGAGGTAGATGCGTCTTTTTTATGGGGGCTATCCTGTGCCTTGTAGGCTGTTTAGCCACATCCTTGACTTTTATCCACTAGGTGTCAGTAGTACGTTTCCAGTGGTGACAACCAAAACTGTCTCCAGATTTTGCCTTTTATCTCTGGGGGATGGGTAGGGGGGTGGCAAAATTACTGCCTTGGTGAGAACTGTTGCTTTGGATCAAATGTTCTTTCTAACAATTTACTCTCTTGGATCTGAAAAGATAGCTTTATTAATGGGACTAACGTTGTATCTGTAGAAAAGCCATAGATGTTAGAGTTTTAGGGACTTGGTCTTGGTTTTGTTGTTTACTAGTTGTATGATGTGGGGTAAGCTTTTTTCCCTGAGCCTGTTTGTTAGACTGTAAAATGAGGATTTTAATACCTACTCTTTAGATTGTTTTAATAATTAAATATATAACAACACTAGGGTAATTTCTCACATATCTTTGGCTTCAGTATGTCCCAGAAATTATTAGTGTCCAAGTTTTTTTCCTCTATAAAGTCTGTATGTGAAGGCAAACAATTTTAAAAACTATTCATATAAACAGATGTCAAAAAAGTTAAATTGTGTATATTCTGGTATATTCTGGTTCTTTTTTTTTTTTTTTTTTGAGACGTAGTCTCGCTCTGTCTCCAGGCTGGAGTGTGGTGGTGTGATCTTGGCTCACTGCAACCTCTGCCTCCCAGGTTCAAGCCATTCTTCTGCCTCAGCCTCTCGAGTACCTGGGACTACAGGCGTGTGCCACCATGTCCAGCTAATTTTTGTAGTTTTAGTAGAGATGAGGTTTCACTATGTTGGCCTAGATCTCTAGACCTCGTGATCTACACGCCTCGGCCTTCCAAAGTGCTGGGATTACAGGTGTGAACCACTGTGCCGGCCCTGGTTATTCTTTTAACTGCTAAATTTACTAACTTTAGGTACCAGGTTAAAAACATTTGCACTTTTCATATGGAGAAAAACTGAGTTGGGTAGTATCTTTAAGGACTTTTCTGTCTGTTGCTCTTTTTTTTTTTTTTTTGGCTTTGTTTTCACTTCATCAAATCAACAAACATGTTGAGGATTTAATGTAGATAAAAATCTTACTTCCTCAACCTGTTGTACAAAATATTTTATATTCTCCACCAAGAATTTAACTTGATCTGTTAATCTGTTGATATTTTTCCCAGCTTTATTGAGGTATAATTGACAAATAAAAATTGTATATATTCAAGGTGTACAATACGATGGTTTGATATACATATACATCGTATAATGATTACCAAAATCAAATTAACACATCCATCACCACAAATAATTACCCTTTGTGTGGGAGTGGTAAGGACACAGAAGATGTACTCTCAGCAAATTTCAAGTACATAATACAGTATTATTAGCTATAGTCATTGTACTGTACCTTATATCCCCAGAACATACTCATCTTAGAACTGAAAGTTAGTGTTCTTTGTTCGGCATCCCCCATTTTCTCCATCCCCTGCTCCCTGACAACCACCTTTCATACTCTCTGCTTCTATGAGTTCTACTTTAGATTCCATATATAGTGAGATCATACGTTATTTGTCTCTCTGTATCTGGCTTATTTCACTTAGCTGTTTTCCAGGTTCATCTGTGTTGTTGCAAATGACAGGATTTCCTTTTTTATGACTGAATAATATTTTGTTGTATATATCACATTTTCTTTACCCATTTGTGGTCAAGCACTCCAATTGGCTCCATATCTTGGCTATTATGAATAATACTGCATTGAACATGGGAGTGCAGATATCTCTTAGAGATCCTAATTTTATTTACTTTGAACATATACTCAGGAATGGGATTGCTGGAACTTATGAAAATTGCATTTTTGATTTTTTGAGGAATTTCCATACTGTTTTCCATAATGGCTGTACTAGTTTCTTTGTAATGATATTTTATTTTAGTCTGAATACAGAATTAATAACGGAAAAGCCAACTAAGTAAGGCTTGCAGATGCCTAGGTAGTGTTTATATTCTGTGTTCTTTATATTATTAAATTGTCACAGGTAGCCAGGTGCAGTGGCTTGTGCCTATAATCTCAGCAACTCAGGATGCTGAGCCAGGAGGATCACTTGAAGCCAGGACTTTAAGACCAGCTTGGGCAACATAGTGAGACCCCATCTCTAAAAAATAAAAGAGTAACTAGGTGTGGTGCACACCACACCTGTAGTTCCAGCTATTCCGGAGGCTGAGGCCAGCAGGAGGATCACTTGAGCCCAGGAGTTCGAGGTTGCAGTGAGTTATGATCATGCCACTACACTGCAGCCTGGGCAACAAGCAAGACCCTGTCTCAAAAAAATTCTCAGAAGAACTCTGTGAGGTAGTTAATATTATTAGCCTTGTTTTACAGATGAAGAAACTGAGGTACAAAGAAATGTAATGATTTGCTGGCAGAATGGATTTACACCTAGGCAATCTTGCCCCAGAGTCAGTGCTTTTAACTACTGTGCTAGATTAGCTGGATATAGATTCTATCTGTAGTTTAGAATCTCTTTATATAGTTACTATAGTTAATTTGGCTATCAGTTTGTGGCGTGAAACAAATCTTTACCTTAGTGTGTTATTAGATCTAAAAGAATTTCTAATAGTCTAATGAGAATATATGCAAAATTCCCTGTATGTCTTTTAAGATATTATTTTTCTTAACTCATGTTAGGGCCTTACAGTCTTCCTTTGATATCCTCCTATTTTGTGGGAGATTGTTTTCAGGACACCCATGGATACCAAACTCCATGGATGCTCAAGTCCCTTATATAAAATAGCATAGTACTTGCATGTAACTTACACGTCTTCCTGTATGCTTTAAATCATCTTTAGATTACTTATAATACATAATACAGTGAAAATCCTATGTATATAGTTGTTATATTGTTTTTTATTGTTATTTTTACTTTTTATTTTTTTCAATATTTTCTTTTCTTTTCTTTTTTTTTTTTTTTTTTTTTGAGAAGGAGTCTTGCTTTGTTGCCTGGGCTGGAGTGCAGTGGCATGATCTCGGCTCACTGCAACCTCCGCCTCCTGGGTTCAAGTGATTCTGCTGTCTCAGCCTCCCGAGTAGCTGGGACTACAGGCATACACCACCATTCTCTGCTAATTTTTGTGTTTTTAGTAGAAACAGCGTTTCACCATGTTGGTCAGGCTGGTCTCGAACTCCTGACCTCAGGAAATCCACTCACCTCAGCGTCTGAAAGTGCTGGGATTACAGGTGTGAGACACCATGCCCAGCCTTTTACAATCCACAGTTGGTTGAACCTGTGGTTTCTGTATCCCCACGGAGGCTGACTGTGTTTACTTTTTGCCATTAAAAAAATAATATCTAGCGTTAATGGTTTCTTTTGATTTGTGTCCTGCTTCTACTAAGGCTATTTTTAAGTTTGCTTTTTTATTTTCCCCCAAAAAATGATACACGATAATGTTTGTAGAGATCAGCCACTAATGAATTTTATTGTAATCTTGTGTGGCATTTCTTATGATTTAAAAAAAAAATCTATAATATGTATTTAACCAAATCTGTCTTACCTGTGTTTTTTGTGTGGCTTAAGAGCCAAGCATCACTTTTACATTTTTAAATAGTTGGAAAAAATCAAAAGAAGAGTAGTATTTTGTGACATGTGAAAAACATATAATTTTGAATTTCAGTGTTTATAGAGTTTTATGAAAATATAACTACAGTCATTCATTTACATATTGTCTATGACTACTTTTGTGCTACAACTGCTGAGTTAAATAATTGCTACGGACCACATGGCCTGCAAAAGTTAAAACATTTGTTATCTGTCCTTTTATAGAAAAGTTGCCAATTCTTGCTCTAGATGATTTACTTGTGTATTGCAGTTAACTGTTCATTGTCTTATTTGCCTTCACTGGAATGGAAACTCCATAAAGGCAAGAAATC
Source organism: Chlorocebus sabaeus (assembly GCF_047675955.1). Lineage (NCBI taxonomy): Eukaryota > Metazoa > Chordata > Mammalia > Primates > Cercopithecidae > Chlorocebus > Chlorocebus sabaeus. The sequence continues at coordinate 35,308,840 of NC_132930.1, forward strand.
TTTGTTTTGTTCATTGATATATCCCAAGTACCAAAGAACAGTGCTTACCTCATAATAGCTACTCAGTAAATATTTGTATAGAGTAAAAAATGTATGACTTTATAAAAAATGAATATTTAATTTTCAAAATGATAATAGCTAATGTTTATTGAGTACCAACAACGATGTGAAATACAGATGTTTTATTATACCCATTTAACATCAAGGTTAAACTAACACATTAACAAAAGTAGGCCAGGTATGGTGGCTCCTGCCTGTAATCCAGCACTTTGGGAGGCTGAGGTGGGTGGATCATGAGGTCAGGAGTTCAAGACCAGCCTGGCCAAGATGGTTAAACCCTGTCTCTACTAAAAAATACAAAAATTAGCCAGTCGCGGTGGTGGGCACCTGTAATCCCAGCTACTCGGGAGGCTGAGGCAGGAGAATCGCTTGAACCTGGGAGGCAGAGTCTGCAGTGAGCCGAGACCATACCACTGCATTCTAGCCTGGGCGACAGAGCAAGACTCCGTCTCAAAAAAAAAAAAAGAAAAAAGAAAGAAAAGTAACTTACCCAGGGTTGCACAGTTAAATAATGGTAGAACTGGTATCCCATCCTAGAGAATCTGACTTTAGAACTGGTTCACTGTAAGTGACTCTTAAAATGCATAATCCATACTACCTTTTATAGAAGATAGTTAATTCTGTTATGTATAGTACGAATAATTTTGTTTTAGGAGCTTGTATGTCATCTGTTTTGATGCTCTGTCATCAGACTGTCATTCCAGCTGATGACAGGCAATAAGCTTAGATTATGTTCCATTTTAGAAATACCAGATACTTTAGAAAGCAAGTCTAGGAGGTATGGTGTTAGTAGCTTTTCCCCTTTCATCTACCTGTTGTATTTAACCAAATCAAGTTTCCCTCTTTAAAATTTCTGCCTGCCTGTATTTAGCATACATATAGAGTAATGAAATTTTAGGTTTAGAAGGGGCGTGGTTTAATCTCTTCTATTTAAAGAAACGATGATTTGTGCACGTATCGTTTTTCTATATCACCAAGCCCTCCAGACAGCAAACCAACATCTTCCTGGCCTAGTGTACTTTTTAATATACTATTATAACTTGTTAATTTATGAATTTCCTTTATTTGTACTTTAACCAAGTGTAAGGGAAGTATCATGCTGTGTGCAAAAGTGAATAGGGATGTATTTGAATATTTTTTATTTGTGCATATTTGCACGTATTTATTACACTTTTCTTTTTAAATTTTTATTCAGCTTTCTAAAACCAATTTTTCCAACAACAACGATTTCCGTGCTCTTCTGCAGTCTTTGTATGCTACTTTCAAGGAGTTCAAAATGCATGAGCAGATTGAAAATGAATACATTATTGGTTTGCTTCAACAACGCAGCCAGACCATTTATAATGTACATTCTGACAATAAACTCTCTGAGATGCTTAGCCTCTTTGAAAAGGGACTGAAGAATGTTAAGGTAAGTTTGCAAAAATGGATATTTAACTGTCAAAACTTGTGCCATCTTCTGGTATGTCATTGACAAAACTTGTCATTGTTTTATAGTGAATGATGCAACGTTAAAAAAAAAATTATTGCCGGGCGCGGTGGCTCACGCCTGTAATCCCAGCACTTTGGGAGGCTGAGGCGGGCGGATCATGAGGTCAGGAGATCGAGACCATCCTGGATCCTGGCTAACACGGTGAAACCCCGTCTCTACTAAAAATGCAAAAAATTAGCTGGACATGGTGGTGGCAGGTGCCTGTAGTCCCGGCTACTCGGGAGACTGAGGCAGGAGAATGGCGTGAACCTGGGAGGCAGAGCTTGCAATGAGCCAAGATCGCACCACTGTACTCCAGCCTGGACGATAGAGCGAGACTCTGTCTCAAAAAAAAAAAAAAAAAAAATTATTTTGTCACTTGTTAAAGATGGCAAGGAAGACTATTTAAAAAGAACTACTGCAGTGGGGAGTTTGCAGTAGTGGAGAGAGAGATCAGGCCCAACATTGAATACAGTAAGGACAAGTAGGGATTTATATCCAAGTGGCAAAGTGGGAAGAGTGGGTGGAAAACTACTGAGGAAACATCAAGGCCAAGGGGATTCTTGCTAGACTAACTATAAAATTCTTGCTGAAGGCAGGAGGATAATAACATATTGAAGGATGAGTAGTTTGATCAGATGTAGAGAGTGATCAGATACTAAGACTGAGAGATTTTCACTAAACCAATTCAGCAGGATTTTTGCTAAAATTGGACTAAGCAGGACAAGAATAGAGTATAAGGTCAGGCCTAAGTTGAGAAGAGGACCCAGAGGAGCCTGATTCAGGTTTGATGAGAGTCTTCATCAGTTACCTCTTTATTATTGTTTAATAAAATTTTATAATGAATACTACTCACCAAGTCTTAAAGCTGTTTTTCTAAGTTGAAGTTTTAATTAGAAAATTTTTACATTCTGTTAACATTTGCTGAATTATTAAAGGAAAGCTATCAATCCAGTTAATGGTGACCAAAGGTATAATTATTACTTAGAATGAATAAACACTTTAATTTTATAAATTGTACTTGTTTTAGAATTGAATGCCAGCCAGGTGCAGTGTGCAGTGGCTCACACCTGTAGTCCCTGCCAGCCAGGTGCAGTGTGCAGTGGCTCACACCTGTAGTCCCAGCACTTTGGGAGGCCGAGGCTAGTGGATCACTTGAGGTCAGGCATTCTAGACCAGCCTGGCCAACATAGTGAAAACCTTTCTCTCCTAAAAATATAAAAATTAGCCAGACATAGTGGCAGGCGCCTGTAATCCCAGCTGAGGCAGGAGAATTGCTTGAACCTGGGAGGTGGAGGTTGCAGTTAGCCAAAGATGTTACTGGGTATAGTTTAGGATAATAATGTAGAGAGACTTTCTTCTTAATTACATTTATATATTATAGGATTTTGAAATTTGATCTCAGTTATTTCCCTTCTGGCTTGGTGAAGCGTAAGCTTAAATTATAGCTCTTTTAAGCCACCATATACTCTTCACCTAGAGATTTATGTTCTGGAAAGGCTGTTCTGCAGCTTAGGGAGGATGGATTAAAGATAAAAGACTAAAGGAGGAAGACCATTATTAAACATTATTCTAATAGTTTCTGGAAGAATACTCAGTAGCTACTTGGTGGGGAGGTGTGGGAGGTTTGGTAGGGGTAGGGTACTAGATAGTAATATTAATAGAAGGGAGATTTACTTTTTTATTGAATATTCTTTTATATTCTTCAAATTTTGTATCGTATTATGTATTGCCACATGAATGCACCTTCAATGAGATCTGAACTATAGTTATGACTAGTGGAAATAAAGGGGAGGGGATCAGACTTGAGAATTATGTAGGAAATAAAATTGATAGAATGTAGTGATTATACTTAAAGGGAGGAGGAAAGAAAAGAAATAAAAATGAGGATTCAGCCTGACTTTCTAGAGCATATAGAAGAGGGTCAGGAAATAAAAAGATTCATTCTTGACATACTAGGTTTGAACTGCTTGTGTATCCAGATGGGCATTTATGAATAGGAGGTGATAAAGATGGATTTCATGGTCAGAAGAGTGACCCAGTATGAAAAATAAAATTTGATAGTTATTATTAGCATATAAGTAGGAATGGAAGCCATGTGGATATGCTTAGGGAAAATGTGTAAAGTCGTAAGAGAATAAGACATTGGATTGAATATTGGGAAGCAGTTGAATAAATTAGTTCTGGAAAAAGAGACCAGAGAGGACTTAACAGAGATGAAATATTTTCATATCTTAAGTTTTCATAGGCTGGGCATGGTGGCTCATCCCTGTAATTCCAGCACTTTGGGAGGCTGAGGCGTGCAGATCACTTGAGGTCAGGAGTTCGAGACCAGCCTGGCCAACGTGATGAAACCCCATCTCTACTAAGAATACCAAAAAAATTAGCTGGGAGTTGTGATGTGCACCTGTAGTCCCAGCCACTCAGGAGGCTAGATGGGAAAATAGCTTGAACCTCAGCTTGCAGCAAGCTGAGATTGTGCCACCACATTCCAGCCTGGGTGACAGAGCAAGACTTGTCCCCCCCCCCCAAAAAAAGTTTTCATTATTTTGTAAATTTCCTACATGCTTTGAGAGGGCTGATATAGAACTGGGAAAATGTAATTTTAGGTTATGAGGAAGAACTTTATAGCTCCTTAGAATTGCCCAGAATTAGAATGATTTACTTCAAGATATAGTGAGCACCTTGCCTTTAGAAGTGTTGATATTGATATATATGACCTTACATCAAGTAATTTTTTTTTTTTTTTTTGAGACAGAGTCTTGCTGTGTCACCCATGCTGAGGTGCAGTAGTGCAATCTCGGCTCATGGTAACCTCCTCCTCTCAGGTTCAAGCAATTCTCCCTGCCTCAGCCTCCCGGGTAGCTGGGATTACAGGTGCCTGTCATTATACCCAGCTAATTTTTGTATTTTTAGTAGAGACGGGTTTCGCTGCATTGAGCAGGCTGGTCTTGAACTCCTGACATCAGGTGATCCACCTGCCTCTTCCTCCCAAAGTGTTGGGATTACAGGTGTGACCCACTGCGCCCAGCAGTATAATGTTAACAGGTACAGTTGACCATTGAACAACATGGGGATTAGGGTTGCCAACACCCTGTGCTGTTAAAAATCCATGTATAACTTTTGAATCTCTCAAAACTTATAGCCTGCTACTGTTGACTGGAAGCCTTACCAATAACATAAAACGATTAACAATTATCTCATATATTGTATGTAATATATATATACTGGATTCTTAAAATAAGGTAAGCTAGAGAAAAGAAAATGTTACTAAGAACATCATATGGAAGAAAAAATATATTCACTATTTATTAAGTGGAAGTGGATCATCATAAATGTCTTTATCCTCATTGTCCTCACATTGAGTAGGCTGAGGAGGAAGAAGAGGTGGGGTTGGTCTTGCTGTTGCAGGGGTGGGAGAGGCAGAAGAAAATTGGTATTTAAGTGAACCCGCACAGTTCAAACCTGTGTTGTTCAAGGGTCAACTATATTCTGAATTTTTTAGTGGAGGAGACACTAGATGACCATAAAGGGATTCCGTAATGATACAGTCCATTAGGCTTGGAGATATATTAAGACAACGGACATTTAGAAATTATATAAATATATGATTAGAAATCAAATCAATAGAAGTTATGGGCAGATACTTGCTATTTTTAGACTTTTTGTGATATTTTAAAAATATAGGGTTACATACATTACTAAAGTAATCCAAAGCTTACTGTTTTACGGACATCTTTTATGCTAAAAGTAGAGAAACCACTTTGCAATTTCTCTATTTTTTTTTTTTCCGGAGGTTTTATGTCACATTTTAAACTGCCTTCCTGGGACCAGACATAATTAATGAAGCAAAACTTTTATAAAAATGTATTTTTTTTTGGTTTCCAGAATGAATATGAACAGTTAAATTATGCAAAACAACTGAAAGAGAGATTGGAGGCTTTTACAAGAGATTTTCTTCCTCACATGAAAGAGGAAGAGGAGGTAAGCATACTTTTTCCCTCTTGTGATTTAGATTTATAACATTCTTAAAATACTATTTTGCTTCAGAGGATCTTCAAAATAATGCATAGGAAGATGTGTCTGGTTGATGGAGAGAAGAACTCAGTTCTTTTTGGGAACTGAAGAAAACCCAGAGGGAAAAAAAAGAACATTTGTTTTGTTTTCTCAGAAAGGTTGTTGCTTTTCATTGAATAGATGATTTAATTAATTTACCCAGGAAATAATTTTCTTTTTTGTAAATGGCTCTGTCTTAAATGTTAATAACTTATGCTACCCTAATGTCTTTTCAGAACCTTTGGAGGATTCTTTAAACTTCTAAATTGTCTTTTACATTTTCATGCTGTGTTTAAAGATTTTTTTAAGTTTTTTTTTTTTTTTTTTTCCAGTAGTGTACTTTAGTATTTAAATGGTGGTTTTAAATTTATTAGCCTTGACTGGACATGGTGGTTCACATCTATAATCCCAGCACTTTGGGAAGCTGAGGCAGGAGGGAGGATTGCTTGAGCTCATAAGTTCAAGATCAGCCTGGGAAAAATAGCGAGACCTCATCTCTGTTAAAAATTAAAAAAATCAGCTGGGCATGGTGGCATGTGCCTGTCATCCCAGCTACTAGGGAGCTTGAGGTGAGAGGATTGCTTGAGCCCAAGAGGTTGAGACTGCAATGAGCCGTGATTGCACCGTGGTACTTCAGCCTGGGTGATAGAGCAAGACCATGTCTCCAAACAAACAAACAAAGACATTTATTAGTCTTAAGCCTACTATACAAGTATTAGGGTATCATTGAATGAATGGGCAAAACGTTTTCCCTTTTTCTTCTGTCTCTAATTTGGGATGAATATCAGAGTTAGAAATAGATAAATGATTTTATGAGGAACTGAATACCTGTTCAACTGTAAGTCAGTTATTGTAGAGATTCTCAACTATAGCTTCACCTTATAATCAAATTGATATTTAAACAAACAAAAGAAACCCCAACAGTATTTTAAGCCCTTTCCAGACAAATTACATCAGAGTTAAATCAGAGGACATGCATTGACTTGGGTATTTTTTCAGGGCCCCCCAACTCATTGTAATATACAGCCAGTGTTGAAACCACTGAATTAGTAGACTGACCAGTGTTTTTTAACTGTATGATACCCATCACAATTATCTGTGGAAGTGAAAACAAAACAAAAAAAGCCTTGTTTCCAACCTCTAAAGATTCTAATTCTGTAAATTGGAGGTTGGGACTAAGCATCTGTTTAGCAGAAGAAATCTCCATGGATAATTCTTATAGGAACCACTGTTGTAAAATAATGATTTGAGGGAACATTTCTAAAATCCAGAAACAATATTGAAAAGTTAAGTGTTTCAGTAGAGTTCTGACTTTTATGTTTCCAATACACTGGGAACCATTCTCATGTGAGACAGAGGCCCAGTTTGGGTGGAGTTCGGTTACTCTAGTACCAGAAGGCAGTTAACTGACCTAAACTAACAGAATGATTAAGAGTGTTTGACAGATTCTGTAAAGGGAAAGCCTTCTGGTCCTCATACTTTAAAATTGTTTTGGGATTGATTTATTAACTGGAGAAACCATAACAAGAGGGTTTTATTTTATTTATTTATTTTCTTTGAGATGGAGTTTTGCTCTTGTTGCCCAGGCTGGAGTGCAATGGCACAGTATCGGCTAGCCGCAACCTCTGCCTCCCGGGTTCAAGCGATTGTCCTGCCTCAACCTCTCGAGTAGCTGGGATTATAGGCATGCACCACCACGCCCGGCTAATTTTGTATTTTTAGTAGAGACAGGGTTTCTCTATGTTGGTCAGGTTGGTCTTGAACTCCTGACCTCAGGGGACCTACCCGCCTTGGCTTCCCAAAGTTCTGGGATTATAGGCGTGAGCCACTGCGCCTGGCCAGGATCTTCTTGATGTACTTTTCTCTGCAATTTTTAGATAAACTAACTCAGTGGTAACAACTAAAATTTTTATCTTTTTGAGATATATGATCATAATACGACATTCAAGCCGTTAATAATTTAAAAGGGTGTAGAGTGAAACAACACGAATTAAGCATCTTTCCTCATGAATATTTTGTTTAATTTAGGTTTTTCAGCCTATGTTAATGGAATATTTTACCTATGAAGAGCTTAAGGATATTAAAAAGAAAGTGATTGCACAACACTGCTCTCAGAAGGATACTGCAGAACTCCTTAGAGGTCTTAGCCTATGGAATCATGCTGAAGAGCGACAGAAATATTTTAAATATTCTGTGGATGAAAAGTCAGATAAAGGTGAGATTCATATATATAGATAAAGAACAATTTATTAGTTATAAGGTCATTGACATCTTACTGATACGAATTGTAGATTTTGGTTGAGGAATAATTTAAGTTAGGCCTGTATTGTGGTCAGTTAAAGGCGTTATTTTCATGTATCAATTTAATTGAAGACAATGGTTCTCATTTTAGAATTCAGTGTTGTGTATGATAATTTAACATATACTTGGGACGTATTCAGTGTAGTGTTTCTTGAATGAATTTATATATGAGTGAATCCAAATTATTGAAAACTACCAGTACAGAGCACTGGCCTGCTCAAAACTGATCAGTCAAAATTGTTGAAAACTACCATTACACAGAGCACTTTTGTGGTATCATCCTGCTTCCTGAGCTTTGTTGACCATAGTGGCTGCTTTTCTCTTTCCTTGTGTTTTTTCATTGGTTTTCAAAATCAGTTATGTTTATAATTTATTTTCATCCTTTCCTGTGTATCATTTTTTCAGCTTGTATCCAGTAATATTCAGAGGAACAACTACTAGAGGCAGAGTTTTTCTGTGTTGTTACTCTGAAAATACAGATGAGAAATGCAAATAAACCGCCTTTTTTAAAAAGTAAACTACTTCCTCAGTAATTATTTAGGTTCACTTCTTCAAGATTGGCGGCAGCAATGGGATTTCTGTTAAAATAGCTTGGAGTTTTTTGAAATTGGTCCTTTTATTTTTATTTAACAAAGTAGGTGAAATGCATGTTGAAACAAATAATTTTACAAGTTAAGCAATAATTAATCCCATAAAGCTTGTATGCCTTACTCTGAAATATAGCTTGTGCTTTAGTTACCAAGCTAAGACTTGTTGTGTCTGGTTTAATTGTAATTATAACATGGGATTTAAAAGCATCACACTTACTACATTTTGTTTTCCCACTCCTTCAAAGCAAATTGTAGCTGTATTATGTTTAAAATATTTGGCATTTTAAAAGTGGTAGTTTAAAGAATGTGATCATAGCATTTCTATATTTAAGTTACTTTGTGAAACAAATCAGATATATAAAGTACTCAAATTCTTCATATGACTTTAATGATGAATCTGTTATATTTTTTATTGTAACCTCATTTTCATTTTTATTTTGGAAATTATTACTGAAATAATAGGTTTATATATCCATAAGTACTTCCTGCAATAGTTGCTGACAAAAGATTCCTTATCAACGTGAAACAACATCAGAAATATTTGCATTTTGTCGCGTCACCTGCGACATAAATAATTGAAGTAGTTTAAAGCACCTCTAGGTTAAGGCAGTCAGATTTTGCAGACCTCTTGCATGAAATGTGAAAATCAAAGAGGGAATACAAGGAAGATTATTGACAGGAGTCATAATGCATAAATGGAAAAGGTCATGAGATTTGTGTGTGTCATTAAAAATGCCTTGGAGATCTCATAATCTGGCTGACTCTATACTTGTTGATTTAAAGCTGTATAACCTGTTTGGTTCCTTTTTCAAGTGATGCTACTTAATGCTACAAAGTGAGTATTGTTTTTTCTGTGATGCCTTTGTAAGAGGAGGTTAATTCTGTGTTCATTATTGTAGCTCCCACTGATGAAGTATGATTTGGGCCATGATAGTTTAACCCTACTTGTTCTTAACAAGTTTAACATCCCCATGTTACCTCTAATACATGTTATTTCATTTTCACATCTTGCAAGCAGGAAGGAGTTGACTTCAGGCACTGGATTTTGTTTATAGAAATGTGATTGTAATTTCTTATCGCATTTGCTCTTTAGCCTTTACTGGTAAAGTTTTTCTTTTTTATTTCAGAAGCTGAAGTGTCAGAACACTCCACAGGTATAACCCATCTTCCTCCTGAGGTAATGCTGTCAATTTTCAGCTATCTTAATCCTCAAGAGTTATGTCGATGCAGTCAAGTAAGCATGAAATGGTCTCAGCTGACAAAAGCTGGATCGCTTTGGAAACATCTGTACCCTGTTCATTGGGCCAGAGGTAGGTAAATGGGTTTTAAAAATATTTTCATATTTTTTTGTAAATGAATATTTATTTACATGAATCAGCAATGCCAGGGAGGGAAACTCTGAGAGATTCATCAAAAAGTAGATTTTATAGTTAGATGATGTGTTTTTGGTATATATATTTTTGGAAAACTAGCAATGTTGAAATTCATGGGTAAATTATAATGGTGTCTGCAATGAAAAAAATTAGGAAAATATATTTGTGGGAGGGGATGCAAAAAGATTGACAAAATGATAATTATTGAAGATAGGTGATAGATACATGGGGATTCATTATGCTACTTCTTTCTGCTTTTGACTGTTTCAGAATTAAAAGTTAAAAATAAAATTAGTATGTTTTCAAAACTGCTTTAAATAATTATGTTTAATAATAATTATATGAATATTTTAAAAATACAGAATAAATTCTATAAAATTTAAGGGTGATATACCATTATGGCTCCATTTTGGTGATGGCTCAAAATAATTGTGAATCTGTTTCTGTCTTTGACCTATCTTTATTTGATTGGTAATGCCACATTGTCTGAATCACAGTTTCATATAATATCATTATAGTAAATTACTTTCACATGTGAACAGTTAAAGAAAATTTTCTTTTCATCAACATATAATGCAGTTATGGGTTAAATACAACTAATATAGCATACATTTTTTCTGTCACTGAATTAAACAATTTCTGCTAGGTGAGTTTTTTTTTTTTTTTTGAGGCAGAGTTTTGCTTGTGTTGCCCAGGCAAGAGTGCAATGGCGCGATCTTGGGTCACTGCAACCTCTGACTCCCAGGTTCAAGCGATTCTCCTACCTCAGCCTTCCAAGTAGCTGGGATTACAGGCGTGTACCACCACACCTGGCTAATTTTGTATTTTTAGTAGAGATGGAGTTTCACCATGTTGATCAGGCTGGTCTCTAACTCCTGACCTCAAGTGATCCACCTGCGTCGGCCTCCCAAAGTGCTGTAATTGCAGACGTGAGCCACCGTACCTGGTCCGGGGGAATATTAGCTTCCAAATTCACATAATTTTAAAAATTGTTTTCTGTTTATGACTTTATGTCTGATTTAAATTGTGAGTCTGATTTAAAAGCAATTTTATTCATTACAATAACATATAGCACTTTTTTTTTGTTTTTGAGACAGAATTTTACTCTCACCTAGTGGAACTCAGTGGCATGATCTCGGGATCACTGCAACCTCCACCTCCCAGGTTCAAATGTTTCTCCTGCCTCAGCCTCCTGAGAGCTGCGATTACAGGCGCCCGCCACCATGACCGGCAGATTTTTTTGTATTTTTACTAGAGACGGGGTTTCACCATGTTGGTCAGGCTGATCTTGAACTCCTGACCTCAGGTGATCTACTCTCTCAAAGTGATGGGATTATAGGCTTGAGCCACTGTGCCCAGCCACGTATAGCACTTTTAAAATAAGCTGTTAGATTTTTTTTTTTGAATGAAGCTATTTGGAATATTAGGTAGACTTATATCATCTAAATAATTAGAGTTGTTATGTGGGATAATTTTTTCTGTTAGTTGTAACATAATGAAATATTTAGTAAAAAGTCAAGGCAAACATGGATGCAGAAAATATTTTCTCTGGCTGTTTTTAATTCTTAAGAATTATTAAGAATTATGTCATGATTTGATATGAATGTCAAATGTGATAATGCTGTGCTAACTTTCATGAATTCACCTAAATCTCAAATATACTACTTCTTTCTGTTTTTAATATGTTTAAACAAAAAATTCCAATAAGCCTGGGCTCTACTAAAAAAATTTAAAAAATGCCTGGGCATGGTGGCTCACACCTGTAATCCCAGCACTTTGGGAGATTGAGGTGGGCAGATCACCTGAGGTCAGGAGTTCGAGACCAGCCTGGTCAACATGGCGAAACCCTGTCTCTCCTAAAAATACAAAAATTAGCCAGGCGTGGTAGCAGGCACCTGTAATCCCAGCAACTCAGGAGGCTGAGGCAGGGAGAATTGCTTGAACCCGGGAGGCAGAGGTTGCGGTGAGCTGAGATGTGCCATTGCATTCCAGCCTGGGCAACAGAGTGAGACTCTGTCTCAAAAAATAAATTAACAAAAATAAAAAAAATTAGCCAGACATGGTGGTACATGCCTGTAATCCCAGTTACTTGAGAGGCTGAGGTGGGAGGGAGGATCATTTGAACATGGGAAGTCAAGGCTGCAGTGAACCATGATCACACAATCTTGGTGACAGAGGGAAGACTCTGTCTTAAAAAAAAAAAAAAAAAAAAAAAAAAAAAAAAACCAGTAGAAATCGGATTTTATTTATTTCTAGTATGTGCTTTGAGTGGTTCTCAATCAAATTGATTTTTCCCCCTTCCAGGGGATATTTAAAATTTGTGGAAGCATTTTTGTTTGCCCCATCTTTGGGTATCATACTGGCATCTACTGGGTAGAGGCCAGGATTGTTGCTAAGCACCCTGTAATCCACAGGATAGCTCCCAAAAACAATTACCCAGCCCAAAATGTCAGTAGTGTCAAGGTTGAGAAACTTTAATTTAGATGTAAAGAGTTCAGTAAATTGGCTGGGCACGGTGGCTTATGCCTGTAATCTCCTAGCACTTTAGCAGGCCAAGGCAGACAGATTGCCTGAGCTCAGGAGTTCGAGACTACCCTGGGCAACAAGGTGAAACCCGGTGTCTACTAAAATACAAAAAAAAAAAAACCAAAAAAAACCCAGGCGTGGGGGTGCATTCCTGTTATCCCAGCTACTTGGGAGGCTGAGGCACAAGAATCACTTGAGTCCAGACGGCAGAGGTTGCAGTGAGCCGAGACTGCGCCATTGCACTCCAGCCTGGGCAACAGAGTGAGACTCTGTCTCCAAAAAAATGAGTTCAGTAAATTGATTCTGCATAATCTGTCTTTTCATGATCATATAATTTAGTTGCAGTACATTCTCCAGGATCTATGAATTTATACTTTAGCTTTAGATTAATCTTTCCCTTTGCTTCTGTTCCCATCTACTTCTGACTGCTGGTTGACTACAGAGTAGACAGTCCTGCTTCCTTTTATTAATTAGCTGTTACCATAATGAGGCTATTGTAGGAACCAGTGTGAAACAACAGCAGGGGAGAATGTTTGCTCGTTGTGATTTCTAAAATTTTATGCAAGACTTGATAATCATTAAGCTTATTTCTATAAAAGATAAAATTGAAAAACTTTATAGAGAGTAGGATACATAGCAGGTACATAGCAGACTCTATACATTTTTGTAGTTATTGTTCTGTTTCTATAGTTCGAAAGAGAAGGATTTACTTCGGGAAAATATGAACTATTGGTTAATTGATTATTATTGTTAATTGAAGCCACCTGTCATAGTTCTTTTCAGTATGTCTGAAATGGAATCCTTTGCTTATTTCAGTGTAACTTTTTTTTAACCATAATTAAATATTTCTAAAAAATTGCCCATTGCCTGGGCAAAAACTGGAGGCATTCATTTTGAAAACCGGCACAAGACAAGGATGCCCTCTCTCACCACTCCTATTCAACTTAGTGTTGGAAGTTCTGGCCAGGGGAATCAGGCAAGAGAAAGAAATAAAGGGTATTCAATTAGGAAAAGAGGAAGTCAGATTGTCTCTGTTTGCAGGTGACATGATTGTTTATTTAGAAAACCCCATCGTCTCAGCCCAAAATCTCCTTAAGCAGATAAGCAACTTCAGCAAAATCTCAGGATACGAAATCAATGTGCAGAAATCACAAGCATTCCTGTATACCAATAACAGACAAACTAGAGAACCAAATCATGAGTGAACTCTCATTCACAATTGCTACACAGAGAATAAAATACCTAGGAATAAAACTTAAAAGGGGATGTGAAGGACCTCTTCAAGGAGAACTACAAACCACTGCTCAACAAAATAAAAGAGGACACAAATGGAAGAACATTCCATGCCCATGGATAGGAAGAATCAATATTGTGAAAATAGCCATACTGTCCAAGGTAATTTGTAGATTCAGTGCCATTGCCATCAAGCTACCAATGGCTTTCTTCTCAGACTTGGAAAAAACTACGTTAAAGTTCATGTGGAACCAAAAAAGAGCCTGCATTGCCAAGACAATCCTAAGCAAAAAGAACAAAGCTGGAGGCATCATGCTACCTGACTTCAAACTATACTACAAGGCTACAGTAACCAAAACAGCATGGTACTGGTACCAAAACAGAGATATAGACCAATAGAACAGAACAGAGGCCTCAGAAATGACACCGCACATCTACAACCATCTGATCTTTGACAAACTTGAGAAAAACAAGAAATAGGGAAAGGATTCCCTATTTAATACATGGTGCTGGGAAAACTGGCTAGCCATATGTAGAAAGCTGAAATTGGATCCCCCCTTCCTTACACCTTATGCAAAAATTAATTCAAGATGGATTAAAGATTTAAATGTTAGACCTAAAACCGTAAAAACCCTAGAAGAAAACCTAGGCAGTACCATTCAGGACATAGGCATGGGCAAGGACTTCATGTCTAAAACACCGAAAGCAATGGCAACAAAAGCCAAAATAGACAAATGGGATCTAATTAAAGGCTTCTGCATGGCAAAAGAAACTACCATCAGGGTGAACAGGCAACCTACAGAATGGGAGAAAATTTTTGCCATCTACCCATCTGACAAAGGGCTAATATCCAGAATCTACAAAGATTTTAAACAAATTTACAAGAAAAAACCCCGTCAAAAAGTGGGCAAAGGATATGAACAGACACTTCTCAAGAGAAGACATTTATGCAGCCAACAGACACATGAGAAAATGCTCATCATCACTGGTCCTCAGAGAAATGCAAATCAAAACCACAAGGAGATACCATTTCACACCAGTTAGAATGGCAATCCTTAAAAAGTCAGGAAACAACCGATGCTGGAGAGGATGTGGAGAAATAGGAACGCTTTTACACTGTTGGTGGGAGTGTAAATTAGTTCAACCATTGTGGAAGACAGTATGGCGATTCCTCAAGGGTCTAGAACTAGAAATACCATTTGACCCAACGATCCCATTACTGGGTATATACCCAAGGGATTATAAATCATGCTACTATAAAGACACATGCACACATATGTTTATTGTGGCCCTATTCACAATAGCAAAGACTTGGAACCAATCCAAATGTCCGTCAGTGATAGACTGAATTAAGAAAATGTGGCACACATACACCATGGAATACTGTGCAGCCATAGAAAAGGATGAGTTCATATATTCTTTGCAGGGACATGGACGAAGCCGGAAACCATCAGTCTTAGCAAACTATCACAGGACAGGAAACCAAACGGTGCATGTTCTCACTCATAGGTGGGAATTGAACAAAGAGAACACTTGGACACAGGGCAGGGAACGTCACGCACTGGGTCCTGTCGGGGGGTGGGGGGCTGGGGGAGGGATAGCATTAGGAGAAATACGTAATGTAAATGATGAGTTGATGGGTGCAGCAAACTAGCATGGCACATATGTACCTATGTAACAAACCTGCATGTTGTGCACATGTACTGTAGAACTTAAAGTATTAAAAAAAAATTGCTTATTGCCTAGGGCTCAGATGTTGTCTCTCTGTAGAGATTTTTATTGTAAATAGCTTAGTTTTTCATTATTACAGGCAATCTGATATTATTTTGATCCTTTTACTTGTTTATTCATCGTGTAGGTGACTGGTATAGTGGTCCCGCAACTGAACTTGATACTGAACCTGATGAAGAATGGGTGAAAAATAGGAAAGATGAAAGTCGTGCTTTTCATGAGTGGGATGAAGATGCTGACATAGATGAATCTGGTAAGCTTGTTTGAAATTAAAATTATTACATAGTGTTTTAATGATTGTATATTAAGTACTTATAATTAATAAGTACTAATAATTAGGTATTAGATTTATGTAGTTTGTGTTTTCTAAAGAAACGTGTTTCTATGCCTACTACTTTTTAAAATTTGAAGGAATAATAACATTTTAAATTAATTGTTTGAAGTACTTTAAAGAGTGCATAGGATTATTTCTCTTGTTTTTATATTAAAATAAAAAAACAGAAAATGGTACCTTTTTTTTCTTATGGAAATAATGTATGTTTATTATAGTGCTTTATAGTTTACAATGTGATTTTAGTGCCACTTCAGATGATCAGTTGTGCAGCATCTATTGAGTCATATGTGGCTTGAGGGAAATAGGATGAAACTGTTAAGTTGACTTACTCATTTGTAAATAGTCTTAATATTTGCCTAATAAGGTTATTGTAGAATTAAGAGGTAATATACATAAATATTCTTTGTAAATGGTAAGGGATTACAAAAACTAATGTAGCCATTCATTAAACACTGTGGGAGAGTTCAAGGGTGGATAAGACTTAATCGCCACTCCAAAGAATTCACAAATGAGAGAGAATTTAGAAAATATAATTTTTACTTTAAGGTACATGTTGGAAAAATGCTGTCATACTTGTGCAGAGAGATGCTGTTTGAAAGTGTGAGGAGGAAGACAAATTCTGTTTTGGATATTCTAGATAATACTTACTAAAAGATGGTATAATAGTAAAAAATGAACAGATGAGACATTCTTCTAGTTGGTAAAACTGAAACTATAGGAAATTTTTATAAAGTTACCTGCTTAAAGTAGTTTGATCTGGCAAAAGAACTAAATGTGGAAAAAAGAAACATGGAAAGTAACAGTGTAAGTATAAAGATTGTTATATCAGCAGCTAAAGTAGTTTATTTTTATGAAAAGCAGATGCGCTACATTTTGGTAAAAAGATTCAAAATGTCATATATAAGGAAAAGGTCTATTCTAGTTATGATAGATTTGGTCATGTGCTTACCTGTGGCAGGCATTGTTTTAGGTATGAAGGATCTAATGGTGAACAAAATGGAAAAAAAAAGAAAAAACTGGCACTTGTTGAGCTTAAAATTTAGAGACAGGAGGCAGACAATAAATACAGGTAAAATATATTCCGTATTAGATGGTGACAAGTGTTGTGGAGAAAAATAAAACAAGGAAAACATGCCAAGAAGAATTTAAAATTGTAGTTTTAAATTGAGTGATTAGTTAAGGTCCTTTGGGAAATTTGAGTAAAGACCTGAAGGAAATGAGGTATTTGCTCAGATGTCAACTTAAGGAAGTCTCAGTTTATTCATCCTAGAAAATTAATTCATAATACCTGTGGTAAGAATTTTGAAGGTTCTAACAAATTCAGTATATTTGTCCCAATACTTGAAGATGGAGCAAAGACTGTCGATTTCCTTGATATCGAAAAGGAAAAGTCAAGGGTATAAAGATTGAGCCTTTTTAGATAATGTATCTGTTGATTATTAAAGACTAAACTGCTATTTACTTCAGTGCTTTTTTCAGTTTAGCTGCCTTGTCTTTACTTGTCCTAAGAAGTTATTGTTTTTCGTAGAATGTTTAACTTTCTTAAAAAAGATTTCACAGTTCCAGTTACCTTGATTTGATCGTCACACATTGTATACAGGTACCAAAGTATCACATGTACCCCCAAAATATGTATAATTATTGTATATCAATAAAAAATTAAAAATTTAAAAATCTCATAGTAAATAGTGTACATTTAGATAGTGAGGGCCAAAGTAATTTTTATCTCCTTATATTTTATCTTCGTGTGTGTGTGTTTGTGTGTGTCTGTGTCTGGCTAAAGGACGAATTTAGGATACTATCTAAACAAGGAACCTTGAGTAACAAATTCTTTTAGTTTATATCCTTTTGTCTGCTATACTTAGTTTTGTTTTAAATGAGACTTCCTTAACTTGTTCTGTTAAATCGTTTTATGTTTAAAGACATTCAAATTGGTCTTTAGGTAAGAATAATAACAATAGGATCCTGAGAAAGGCAATACAATACAGTTATTCATTCTTTTTAGTGTAGTTTGTTTTTTCCTTTTTTCGAATTGGAGTTTATAGTGTTTTCATGGTGGATGTTACAGTAGTACATTCTGTTGTAAACATCCAAGCTTTACAGAAGTTATTAAGTAAAACCGAAAGCCATGTCATTTTTAACTTCTTAGAAATTCTAAACTACCTTCTTTTGCTTGATTCATTATGATCAGGCTAATTTAGTTGAGTTTCAAATCTTTTCTAGCTTTGTGTCCTTTTTAGTTATGTGGAATCAGTGATAGTACGTTTTACTATGGATCATTTTTCTTTTAATACCATATTTTCTTTTCTCTTGAAAACTTTTGCTGTTCTTTTTAGTTTTCACATTTTTTTCCGAAACTTTCTCATTGCCTAAAAATGGGATTATTTACATAAGAAAGTATAAGGATAGCACAAAGTATTTCATATTTAACAATTTGGTGAGTCCTTGAGTAGCTTAATTATTATCAGTTAATCAAGTTCTTAGACTTTTTAATTCATGTTACAGAAGAGTCTCCGGAGGAATCGATTGCTATCAGCATTGCACAAATGGAAAAACGTTTACTCCATGGCTTAATTCATAACGTTCTACCATATGTTGGTACTTCTGTAAAAACCTTAGTATTAGCATACAGCTCTGCAGTTTCCAGCAAAATGGTATGTTTAAATTAACACTAGTTTGGGTATTAAGAAAAATCGCATGATAAGACTTTAGTATGCTCATTCCTGAGTTTAATTAAGGGCAAACAAACCCCCAAAATGATTATTGAGTGCCTTCCTAT
Organism: Chlorocebus sabaeus; assembly: GCF_047675955.1. Lineage (NCBI taxonomy): Eukaryota > Metazoa > Chordata > Mammalia > Primates > Cercopithecidae > Chlorocebus > Chlorocebus sabaeus. The sequence continues at coordinate 35,327,294 of NC_132930.1, forward strand.
GGGTAGGCATACACTGCTAGGTTACTTATTATTTCATTGCGGTTCTCACAACAATCTTTGTAGCATAATTATCATTACCTATATGTTATAGATGAGGAAACTGACTAGAAGAGGTTAAACATTTTATTCAGTTTCACAGATGTTAAGTGATAAAGCCCAGTTTTATGTAATTTTTAAAGTAATATGTAAGACATGGTAAGATGGGCAAATGAGATGAAAACACTGTTTTATGAAAGTAGATCTTATGACTTCCTACATCAGAATCTTGAGTGTTCCTTAAAAATGTAAATTTCTTGGTGTAGTCTCATAACTGCTAAAACAGATTCTTGGGCGGGTGCGGTGGCTCATGCCTGTAATCCTAGCACTTTGGGAGGCTGAGGTGGGCGGATCACAAGGTCAGGAGTTCAAGACCGGCCTGGCCAATATGGTGAAACCCCATCTCTACTAAAAATACAAAAATTAGCTGGGTGCAGTGGCGCACACCTGTAGTCTCAGCTACTCAGGAGGCTGAGGCAGAAGAATCGCTTGAACCTGGAAGGCGGAGGTTGCAGTGAGCCGAGATCCTGTCATTGCCCTCCAGCCTGGGCGACAGAGTGAGACTCTGTCTCAACAAAACAAACAAACAAACAAACAAAAAAAACACAAAAACATTGTCAGGGATTTGAGCCTAGAATTTTTTTTTTGTACTCTATTCAAGTGTTTTTTTTTTTTTTTTTAATTCACGAAAGTTTGTGAACTAGATTATGTTTACTAATAGTCATCTGTTACTTAGCTAACTGAAGTTCTGCAGATCTTCACAGTAACAATTTTTTCCCTCTTAGGTTAGGCAGATTTTAGAGCTTTGTCCTAACCTGGAGCATTTGGATCTTACCCAGACTGACATTTCAGATTCTGCATTTGACAGGTTAGTTATTTTAAACAATTTAAATATAATGAAAAACTATTTTGTAAGGTTTCATTTATATAATTGCAATTTAATCATACTATTATTTTTTACTATCAAATGTCAGTCATGTCTGACTATAATTTGATAGCACCCTCCAGTTCTTCACCTCTTGTTCATGGGTCCCAGCTGATCCAAAAATTCCATCTGTATCATCTTATAATCTGTATAGTCCTATATTTTGTCTAGGCCCTTGAACCCTGCTGTGCAACCATGTAGATTGGTATTATATGTTTTTAAGAAGTTTTAGTTTTAGTTGGGCTCTAAGTTTAGTTGGGCAAAGCTCCCTGTTAGATTCTTCACAGTTACTCTGAAATAGTATAACTTTCTTCAAGCCACCTCCTTCCCAGAGTATATCTCTTTGATCACCAATTCTCTGTATTCTTGCTCACTCCTTCTTTCCCACCCGACCATTTATATCAGCACCTTTTTTCCTGCTGCAGAGGAAGAGGTATACTCTTCTCTGGTTAAAGCTAACCCTCTATCTTCCTAGAGCTTGTTTCTTATGGATCTTCCTCATTAACCATTAGTTATTATTCTCTTTCTTTCATGTGTTTGCACTCTTACTTCTGCTGATTACTTTTAGGGTAATAAACTTAAGTCTTCCCATCCTTAACCCTCTCACATCCTACCTTTCTGTTAGGTTAGGAATACTCTGACTTCCTAATTACTCTCATTGAGTTTTTGTATCCTTAGCATTAAGAATAGTACATTAACAATAGATATTCAGTAAATACTTAAGTGATTATATTAGATGTAAAATCTTCTAGTTTTCATCACATACATGTAGTCAAATGCTTTTGAAAAATTTAATAATATTCATTAATAGTCTTGTCTTTTATTTATAGTTGGTCTTGGCTTGGTTGCTGCCAGAGTCTTCGGCATCTTGATCTGTCTGGTTGTGAGAAAATCACAGATGTGGCCCTAGAGAAGATTTCCAGAGCTCTTGGAATCCTGACATCTCATCAAAGTGGCTTTTTGAAAACATCTACAAGCAAAATTACTTCAACTACATGGAAAAATAAAGACATTACCATGCAGTCCACCAAGCAGTATGCCTGTTTGCACGATTTAACTAACAAGGGCATTGGAGAAGAAATAGATAATGAACACCTCTGGACTAAGCCTGTTTCTTCTGAGAATTTCACTTCTCCTTATGTGTGGATGTTAGATGCTGAAGATTTGGCTGATATTGAAGATACTGTGGAATGGAAACGTAGAAATGTTGAAAGTCTTTGTGTAATGGAAACAGCATCCAACTTTAGTTGTTCCACATCTGGTTGTTATAGTAAGGACATTGTTGGACTAAGGACTAGTGTCTGTTGGCAGCAGCATTGTGCTTCTCCAGCTTTTGCATATTGTGGTCACTCATTTTGTTGTACAGGAACAGCTTTAAGAACTATGTCAACACTCCCAGAATCTTCTGCAATGTGTAGAAAAGCATCAAGGACTAGATTGCCTAGGGGAAAAGACTTAATTTACTTTGGGAGTGAAAAATCTGATCAAGAGACTGGACGTGTACTTCTGTTTCTCAGTTTGTCTGGATGTTATCAGATCACAGACCATGGTCTCAGGTGAGTTATCAATTCCAGAATATTAAGAAATAGATGTGTTCTCATTTCCAAATGGAATATAAAAATTTTGATCTAAGTCATTCTTTTCAGTTGATTTACTTAAGCAAAAAGAGTTAACCAAGATCTGCTCTACTTCAGTGTTGGACCAATGTAACTTCTGTTATTAGTATGAAGTTTCATTTCTGTCAGTTCAAATCCATTGTGATATATGGAAGAACATAAATTTGAAAGTTTAATAAATAGTAAATGGCTACATCACATATTTTAAGGTACTTTAGTGGATGAATAAGGTACAATTTTTTCTCAAGAACATGTAACAAGAAAATGTGCATATTCTGTTGCTGTGTATTATTTCTGTATGTTACAGTTTTATATTGAGGGTTTTGGAAAATGTAGGCTGTCTATGGAAGTCATTTAGTTCAACTACATGGCTGTTAAGTGTTTACAAAAGCCAAAGCTGAGCTACAGTTTCATATGTAGCTAGAGTTTAGAAATTTTGGTCTTTGATCATGATCAGCTTACCTTCTGTTGCTTTTTTAAGTCATAAGGAGGACGTGTGGAAGAAGTTCTGCAGTTTCTTTTCTGTTTTTTTTTTTTGTGAGCATAATCTTTAGCAGATTAAACCGACTTTTTTTGTTTGTTTGTTTTTTAACCTCCTAGAGGAAAGAAGGGCTGGAGGTGACACATATATCAGCCCAGACAGGTAGCTCTTTTCAGCAGCTAGGTTCTATATGTTTTATAGGACCCACTTCATGATTTGTTAGGTTATGAGTTACTCTTATGCACTGTTGGAGAAAATACCATGGTTCACTGACTTGGGAGCATGGCAGACTTGATGTAGATTGATCTTGTTTTTTTCTGTATAACTGGCTTTGTGTACAATACTTAACCTTATGCTTTGAGGCTTATGTAAGAGGAATACATATAAGGCATCTAACAATGATACAGAATAGATTTTCAGTAAGTGGAAGCTGATGTGCAGTAAGCGATTATCTTTGACATGAGCCTTTGGAAATTGGATACATGTTTTTCTTTGATAATGAGATGTCAAATATTTTATAATGAAAAATTCTGCCAGCATAAAACTTAATATCCCCTACCATTATAAAATATACTTAACATGAAATTATTATAAAAGTTTTTCATAAGTCATATACAGTAACCAAAAGTGTTTTCCCTGAGGTAACAGGTATAACTGTGCTTTGACTGCTGTGAATCATTTCATTAATTTTCAGTTTTCTCAAATCCAAGTGCATATGTTGTAATTTTAAAAAATAAAGATAACTTTATTCTGAGTTTTATTCTTTAAAATAATTTTATTACAAGTATGTATTCCTAACTGTAATATGATTTTGTTTTTGAATGCAACTTGATTTTAGAAAGTAAAAGCAATTTTTAGTTCAATTTAAAACCTAGTAATTAATTATTCATTGTCGTTTTTTCACTACCATCATACCTTATTAAAATTTATTTATAACTGTTCAGTTTGCATTTTCAATATGACCAGTTTTTGTGTTTTTTTTCAAAGAATGAAGTAATACATGTAACCTCTCAGAGCTGCAATGACTTCTGACCATGTGGCAGTTTTCTTATCTTTTAGTTTTTTAGGATGTTTTAAAAAAATAACCCAGAACTTATTAAAATTTTATATAATTAATTGATTTCAAGGTTTTTTTTTTTGCTTTCAAAGTATTTAGAAACTCTTCTAGTACAAGGTTTTGGAAAACACTAGAAGGGAGCACACTTTTTAAAAGCAGGTGACCCCAGGGCAAACTTGTATCCTCACTGAACTACTGCAGCTGATGCTTTCTTGAAAGCAGCACCTCCTGGCTGGAGGCCAACCAACACACTAAACAAAACTACACACAAGGACCCTCACAGAGTCCACTTCACTCCTGTCCTATCTCTACTGGAGCAAGTGCTGGTACCCATGGCTGAGAGACCTGAAGACAGATCGCATCACAGGACTCATCACAAACACTCCCCAATACCAGCCTGGAGTCCAGCAGCTCTGCTGGGTGGCTAGACCCAGAAAAGAAATAACAATTATGGCAGTTTGGCTCTCAGGAAGCCCCATCCCTAGGGGAAGTGGGAAGAGCACCACATCAAGGGAGCACCCTTGTGGGACAAAAGAATCTGAATAATAGCCCTTGAGCTAGATCTTCCCTCTGACATAGTCTATCCCAATGAGAAGGAACCAGAAAAACAATTCTGGTAATATGACAAAACAAGGTTGTTTAACACCCCCAAACGAACACACTAGCTCACCAGCAGTGGATCCAAATGAAGAAGAAATCTCTGAATTGCCACAAAGAGGAAATCAGAAGGTCAATTACTAAGCTACTCAAAGAGACACCAGAGAAAAGTGAATATCAACTTAAAGAAATAAAAAAAAAAAAAAGTTATAGGATATGGATGGAAAAATCTCCAGAGAAATTTATAGCATAAATAAAAAACAATCTCAATGTCTGGAAATGAAGGAAACACTTAGAGAAATGCAAAATGCACTGGAAAGTCTCAACAATAGAATTGAACAAACGAAAGAACTTCAGAGGTTGAAGAGAAGGTTTTCAAATTAACCCAAACTGACAAAGAAAAAAGAATTAAAAAAAAAAAAAGAGTGAAGCCTCCAAGAAGTTTGGGATTATGTTGAATGACCAAACCTAAGAATAATTTGTGTTCCCAAGGAAGAAGAGAATTCTGAAAGTTCGGAAAACATATTTGAGGGAATAATCAAGGAAAACTTCTCTGGCCTTCCTAGAGATCTGAACATCCAAATAGAAGAAGCCACCTTTTAATTTTATTCTGTTTATGTAAATACTGCTTTTATTCTTCTAGATGTGCCATTAGGTTTTATTTTTTATTGAAATGTAATTAACATACCATAAAATTTACTGCTTTTTAAAAGTATACAATTAATTCAGTGATTTTTTAGTATATTTACAGGGTTGTTCAACCATCCACCACAGACTAATTCAAAACATTTTCATCATCCCAAAAAGAACCCCATACTTAGTAGTAGTCACTTCTCACTCCCCCTTTCCCCAGCCTCTGGTAACCATGAATCGACTTTGTGTCTGTGTGGATTTACCTATTCTAGAATGATAATATTAATGGAATCATTCAGTATGTGGCCTTTAGTATCTGGCTTTTTAAAATTAGGTTTATGTGTTCAAGGTTTATGCTTGTTATACTATATGTCAGTACTTTGTGGCTGCAGATTATTTAATTGTATGGATATACCACATTTTATTTATCCATTTATTAATGGACATTTGAGTTGTTTCCACTTTCTAAGTGTTATGAATAATGCTACTATGAACATTCATGTGCAAATTTTTGTGTAAACATATGGTTTTAATTCTCTTGGGTATATACCTAGGACAGGAATTGCTGGGTCATATGCTAGGTGTATCTATACTTTTTTTTTTAGAAACTGCCCAACTGCTCATTAGGTTTTAAGCTTCAGTAATTTTCTTGATAATTTTTACTTACTAATACAGTTGGGTAGGAGAATGAACATTACAACTCCAGGGTTCAGTACTTCCTCTAAGAATTAAGTTACCATGATGTTCTTGTAAAGAACAGTTTTATAGATTTCTTTATTGAATGTCATTAGGAAAAATGTTGAACATTTTCTTAGTTAAATGTATTTCTGCCTAAGGATGAGGTTAGTTATCAGTGTTTTACAGAAATTCTTACATTTTCTCATTACCATATTGAAAAGTATGTAAAATAGTGGTTCAGTGGACCATAGGAATACAAACGTTTTTATAGATGAATATCTTTTAACTGTCAAATTATTTTTCTTACAGGGTTTTGACTCTGGGAGGAGGGCTGCCTTATTTGGAGCACCTTAATCTCTCTGGTTGTCTTACTATAACTGGTGCAGGCCTGCAGGATTTGGTTTCAGCATGTCCTTCTCTGAATGATGAATACTTTTACTACTGTGACAACATTAACGGTAATGCCTTTTAACAGTGCAATAATTTTGAAGGAATTAATTTAAAATTTTTTAGCAGTTCTAATAATTTTTCCATTTAGTTTTCTAGATTGCTAATTACCAGACTGTCTTACTTTCAGATTTAAATTTGATAAAATTTTAAAATTACATTTTCATTAATATCTTGAAAGGTAAGTTTTTTTTGCAGATGTATATTCTAAATATCCATTGTGTCAGACTTTTGAGGCATGTAATAGTGTAATCAAAAATGGTAACTTAATAGAAGTACTAAAATTCTTGTTTAAAAGTTTTGGATATTCCTCTAGAGTTTTGTAGCGCTCATTAAGAATTTAGAACTATTTATGTTCTAGATATACTGCTTTCTTAGGGATGATAGACTCATTTTTCTTGTAAGACTGCTTTATCAAATGTGGAAAAATGAGGACTTTAGTAATGTGGACTTCCAGAGTTTCTGGATCTGATGTCAACTCTTACTGAAGATTGAGGGGAGTTGTAGTATTGAGAAGAGGCTGAGATGCTTTAGACATGATTAGAATTCCTATAGTGTTTTGGAAATTGATTCCTGAACCTACTTTCAAAAATCACAAGAAATATTTCTTGATTTTGTTCTTTTAAACATATTGTACCCTACAGTGGGCTTATTGAACATGCTTTTTCAAAGTATGTTCAGTGCCTTTTTGCACATTTGATAGTCACTGATAGAGATTGAATTTCCCAGAAGCATAAAAAGCTGCTCTTCTGTTATTAATAAGCAAATCAACCTCCTGTATTTATAACTGGAGAAAATTTTAAATGGCTCAGACTACTGTGTACCTGTCTTTTTATACTACGCCCTATTGTCTTTGAGTGCCCAATTCACCTTAAGTGACAGGAAAATCAACAAAATTTTTCTCAGGCAGAACAATTGACAGGAGTCAGGAAGACCAGAGAGAGTAATGACACACCAGAAAGCGGAGAAATGAACAAATCTGCTATTTCTTGAGATTAGATTTTCCTTAAAATACATAAGAGGAAACTGAAGATTGCAGCTCTCTTATTTCTGGAATCACATTGTTATACAGGAGATGACCTCCCATGTTCTTGATATATCAACACTAAGTTGGACATTTCTTGTTTTCTGTTGCCTTCTGTGTATAATCAAGGAATGGCCAAAGGGAATGTCATCGTAGTTGGTTAAAGTGAATGTCACTGTAGTTGCAACATGCTAAGCCTATGAAAACAAAGTGTGATTGATGCAGTGAAGCTGTTACTTTTGTGGATGCTCTGGATTTGAGACAGAGTTTTGTTTTGTTAACATAAAGTTATTTCATTGTAGGTTTAGTGCTATACTTTCTAAGGCTTATAGGACATATTATCAAGAGTAATTAATAAGCAATTATTTTTTTATCAGAAAATTTTATTTGTATGTTGCACTTGAATTTTTCATACTGATTTCAGTATAGGTTATGCTTCGAAATAAATCTCACTGTCAAATTCATCATTTATTTTTGGGTACATAGATGTTACTGGGTAGAGGGAGGGGACTGGGTTTCAGATTGTTTTTATGCTTACTTGTTTTATGATTATATGTTTTTAAACTTTGAAAACATTGAGATGATGGGATAAAATGAAATACTTAAAATCTTTTGCACTTTGTCCTTATGCATTTCCTCTAAACTCGTTTTGAATATGTAGTTTCAGAGGAGCTACTATATTCCTATTGTTGAATGTAAAAGTTTTTTTGGATAAATTATTGATTTTTTAAAATAAATGAATTGTAATGAAGATATCTGACTTTGAAAGATTTGAAAGGAAATTGCAGTGCTTGTATAATCCAATATTAACTCTCCTTTTATAGCTTATTGAAGTATGATTTGGGGGAATGGAAAGCCTTTAAAATTTACAGGGTGACTTGTTATATAACTTGTGTCTGAGTTCCACATAGGTTGTTGTTAAAGCAATGCTCTCTTATAGTCTTTTCCTTAAAAGGATATGTGGACAACCTAGAAAGTGTTAGAATGTAGTTGTGTTGTATCCAGTTTTGCAAGATGACACTTGTTCCAGTATCTTTCAAAACAGCTCAGCTTGTATAGTAGATAACTAGTGAATGCTCAGGGTCCTCCTTGTTACTATTTTTATTATTTCTGAAAGTAGTCAGTGTGTTTTAATACGTGGTATTAGAACAATGGAGAAATGTGTTTAGGTGACAAATTATATTTCCAGTATTTGAAAGTAACATTTAACTAAAAATACATTTTTTAAAAGAAAACATGTATAGTTAACTGTCAGATTACTAAATATAAAAGAAGTAAATACTGATAAACATTAGTCATTAAGTAATACATGATAAGTAAAGCAGAATGCACTAGCAGAGATTTTGGAGATGATAAGTTAGTTATCATGTATTCAAGCAGTAACTACCTTGAGCGAGACACTGTACATAAAGTGTCTTGATATAAAATGCAAATCTAGATTCTTCTGAATGATTCTTTATGACTTTTAAATTTATTTGAGAAGATTTGAATATAAAAGTCTTTTAGCCATAACATTAACATTTTTTTGTTAACATTTAAGAAGTGTTAAATGGAATAGCATAGTTGTAGAGCTGTGAAGAACGTATGAACAATGACACAAAATAAACTTTTTTACTTATTTGCATTTCAGTGTGTGTATAATTTATAAATTAAGATAGATTAGCTCATAGTTTTAGAGGTGACCCAGTCTCAGATGATGTGCTCTTTTATGTTTCTAATTTAAGTTAAAGAGGAATTAAAGGTAAGTGAAGGTAAGTGCAGATATACAGCATAAGTAATATACTTAGAACCCAGTAAAAACAAGTTATTCAGTAATAAAAATCTGGAGAAATAATAGCTAACCTTATACTTCCTATCATCTGATACTTAAAAATGCTTCTTATAAGATTATTCCTTACCATGCATTTAAATATTTTAATGATTATTCAATTATATTTTTCTATTTTCTTTATTATTCTTTAATGTAATTTAGGCTTTATATATCTTAACCATTTGGGTTCTCTATCCTACACTGAGATGGAAGTTTGCTGGTGATAAGTCAAATATTTAAAGGGAACTACCTTGTGAATTGTCTTTGTCTATTAAAGCATAGCTGTCTACCTGGCAATCCATCATATCTTAGTCATATTTCTTTCTAATGCTCCCTCACCTTTTCTGTTGTCCATTTATTCTGTTGTCCATTTATTCACTTTTCTGACCAGTCCTTCTGTGTTACTTTAAGGATTTTATTGTTGATGTTGCTTATACTTTCCATGCTTTGGAAGGTGCTAGTCTCCTGTTTCTACAATGTGGTACTGAATTTAAAACAGTGCTTGTCTTCATTTTTGTTTTGACTCAGGCCTTCAGCACATCCTTTAATGGATGCTGTCACTTTTATGAGTATTGGGATCAAATACCAGTAACTACTCTGCTATTAACCTTATCAAAGGATTGTAGTTTTGAGTCATTCAATATTACAGTTACTGATTAAGTTCCTATAGGCTTCTTTAAACAGATTCTGCTTTCAAATTTGAAAACAATATATTAATTCTCTCTCTTTACTCTGTACACTTAGAATCTCACTGAAACTCAATTCTAGTGAACTTAGAATGTATTCAGAGTTCTTGCTTATATTCATGTAAAATGTGCCCACTCACTGACTGGGCACATTTTACATGAATATAAGCATGAACTTTGTTTTGTGATAAATAAGGAGATGCTGACAGTAGGTTTGTGCTTTTTACCTAATACAGGGTAAGAACTTTTATTCCTACATTTTCTTCCCCCATTATCTCTGCAATCATCCCTTAGACTTCAAGAGCAAAGTGACGCAGGTAGCTAGGGTAGAAACTGAGCATGTGGACCCTACATCTTTTGGGGAGGATGGTGAAAAACTGTGTCGTGTCAGATTAGATATGAATCTCTAGGAGAATAGCTTTTTTGATCTGTTTGCTCCTTTGAGTCTCCCTTTTACTTTATCCTTTGAAAACCAGTTGCATACTTCACTTCCATTGCTTGCAGGCATGGCATATGATTTTTCTCAGGCTACTGTTGAAATTTAGCATAATATTTCTCCTTTACCTTTCTGTCCTTTAAAAAAAATATAGGACTATAGTAAGTCCTCAGTGTCGGTGATATGTTTTTGGAAACTGACTTTAAAGAAAACAACATACAGGAAGTCCTCAAATAGTGTCATTTCATTATAATGATGCAAACAAAACAACTAGCTTGCTTTGTTATACATTATTTTGCTTAGAGTCGCAGTTTCTAAGAACCTGTCGATGTTAAGTGAGAACTTAATGTTATGGACATTTTGAAATATTTGAGGGAGTTGCAGTTTGGAAAAATTGTATGAGAGTCTTCATGTCTCTTCTTCTTTAAAAAAATATAGAATGGAATTTTGATCTGATAAAATGATAATCAGATCCATTTTGGCAAAACCCAGTGAATCTGGCATTTCATGATGGACATTTCATGGTCAGAGCAGGGGAATGGCAGTGAGGCAGGGCTTGTGTCTTGAGGAGAGGCACTAGGTGATTGGTGGACAAAACAGTGAGCAGTGTAAGGGGTGAGGAAAGACAAGCTAAGAAGGGGAAAGATGGGGATTGGGTGTTGCACAGTAGGTAAAGCTGGCATTATATTCCAAGGAAAAACTTGGTTAAAGATTGGCAGTGGGAGAAGAATTTCAGATCGTAGGGTTCCTTCTCAGGGCATTTTTAGTAAGTATTCAATACATACTAAAACATTTTATCTTGAGTTTGTGATTAAGATGATTAACATTGCATCTTATTTTAAGGGAAAATAATTTTAACACAATGCCGCTTTTTGAATTTTAAATATTTGACATTTTTCACTTTTCTTTTTTTTTTTTTTTTTTGAGACGGAGTCTCGCTCTGTTGCCCAGGCTGGAGTGCAGTGGCCAGATCTCAGCTCACTGCAAGCTCTGCCTCCCAGGTTTACACCATTCTCCTGCCTCAGCCTCCTGAGTAGCCGGGACTACAGGCGCCCGCCACTGCGCCCGGCTAGTTTTTTGTATTTTTTAGTAGAGACGGGGTTTCACCATGTTAGCCAGGATGGTCTCGATTTCCTGATCTCGTGATCCGCCCATCTCGGCCTCCCAAAGTGCAGGGATTACAGGCTTGAGCCACCGCGCCCGGCCCATTTTTCACTTTTCATTTAAAGACTAGAACAGATTGTTATTTTCATTAAATAAAAATTGGCTTTAGTAATTCAACTTTATATTTAAAATAATTTTAAACTTCCTGTTACGGAAAAATTTAACGTCGAATAATATAACGAACCCTCATGTACCATCAACTTCAGCATTTATAAACCTGTGGCCAGTCTCTTTTCATCTATACCATTGCTCATTCCCATATCTGCCCCCCCATTAAGCTAGTCACAGGTGTCATATCAACGTAAAAATTTAATATGACCAAAAGCATAAGCTGTGGTAGTTCCACATATGTGCGTAATGTTTATTAGTTTCTTTCCTAAGACTGTATGTCTTAAGAAATTTGCCCTTTGTATGTATGTGCCATTTGGGGAATATAAGGAGAAGTTAAATTTCTGGAAATTAATGTATTCTGTGTGTTTAGTTGGAAGTAATTATTATGGTGGTATTAGCCTAGTTGCTTTTTTTTTTTTTTCAATTGAGTGCTGTTTTAAAAAACAAAAAGTAAATTTAAAATGCGTTTTTGAGTTAAACCTAGATATCACCCCAGAGTACTGTGATTTTTCAGTTACAATCCATTTGATATATTCTGTAGTAAAATTATATTTTATGTACAGTTTTCATTTTGTATTGTTCCTTATACCACAATTTGCAAGTATTTTGGTTGTTCTTGTTGATATGTAAAGAACTAATTAACTATTCCTTATTTGTTCATGGTGCAGACATACTGAAAGACTTCAATATAGTTGACACAATCTTTCCCACATATGCCTGCTTTTATGAAAATATTCATTCAGAGTACTTGACATTTGAATATGTGCTATGAAACTTCTTCTTTGATACTTTCTAATTCTCAGCTATGTTTCCTAATGGATCTTGTATCTAGTGCCTGGGTAGTGACTGGGATAAAATGTCAGTTATTCCACAAATGTTTTATTATTCTTTGTAAGTGAATGATAATTTTTACTATGTCTTTAAGATAAAGTTTAATTGATCACTCATTATATATTTAACTTTGGAAAATAATTTCATTTAACCCTGCCATATATAGATATTTTTGGCTGCAAATACTAAATAAAAATATGGCAAATATATTAAGTCTTTGTCCATATAGTTTATTTTGCTTTAAAATTTGAATGTAATATTTATTGTAATTGCTCAATACTGAATTCTTTAGCTGATCAATTAGGGCTTTTTTTTGCCTTTATTACATTTCTAGGGAGGATGTTCAGATTATAAGAATCTTTTTATAAGTTAGCTTTGCAGTCTTCTGTGGATTGTCTCCTTTCCATTTTGGATTTTATATTGTAAAGTTGTTGCTAAAAATTATTTTTTTCCCTTCCACTTACCTTTTGGACCATGAAGGATATATTAATTAAAGTCAAGCTGCTATTGATTTTTGTGTCTGAATAATTTCTTACACACTCATCATGAGATTTACTTCTGTGATATAAGTACTGCTAGTAAAACCAATGAATATTTTGGCTCCTTCATAAGCATAATTTTTTTATGTGATCTCTAAGAAATTCCTCCTTTCACATTTTTCTGTTTTCATACAGGTCCTCATGCTGATACCGCCAGTGGATGCCAGAATTTGCAGTGTGGTTTTCGAGCCTGCTGCCGCTCTGGCGAATGACCCTTGACTTCTGACCTTTGTCTACTTCATTTAGCTGAGCAGGCTTTCTTTCATGCACTTTACTCATAGCACATTTCTTGTGTTAACCATCCCTTTTTGAGCGTGACTTGTTTTGGCCCCATTTCTTACAACCTCAGAAATCTTAATTTACCAGTGAATTGTAATGTTGTTTCTCTCGCAAATTATACTTTTGTTTTAGAAACGGATTAGGTCTTTTCAAAAGGGTGAGAACAGTCTTATCAGTTTTCTTTTAAATGAAATGCTTTAAAGAATGTTGGTAATGCCATGTCATTTAAAGTATTTCATAGATTATTTTGAGTTTTAAAGTCCATGAAGGTGATTGGTTCTCTTTATACATTGACACTGTACCAAGCTTTGCAGATCTTTTCCGACATACATGTCTGAAGAGTTATTTTCAAAGACAGCACATTTTTGGAAACTAATCTGTTTTCTGTAATATTTTCTTTATTTCAACAATTCTCAGAAGGCCAATTCAAACAAACCCACATTTAAGATTCTTTAGGATTATAGAAAAAATTGGCTTCTGGGTGTTAGCTCAGTGAGCTAGGAAAGCACCAATCCATATAAGGATACCTTGTTCTCACCACTGTCCCTATATCGTCAAATTTGGGAGAGATTTTTTAAACTACCACAATCATTTGAAGAAATGTATAAATAAAATCTACTTTGAGGACTTTACCAAGTAATACTGTTGTGTTGTGATTTTTATTATAAATCTCAATCCAGGTTTACTTTAGTATAGAATAGGACTAAATACTTTGTCTTTGGAGCTCCCATGAACTCATTACCCTGACAAATAGTTTTAGACAGATACTGAATTTTGTTGAGCTGAATTTTCTTTTTGAAATTAGTCAGTAGTCAAAATTTGAATCTATAAGTTGCTTTGTTAAAACATCATGAGAGTGGAGGCCTGCCACCCAGAAAGGCACATACTAGTGCCTTTTAGTACAGTTTTATGTCATGCAGAAGAAAATGGCTATGTTCCTCCTATCGATATAGATGTAGGCATACATCATTTTATTGTGCTTTGCTTTATTGCACTTGGCAGATAATGCATTTTTTACAAATGGAAGGTTTATGGCAACTCTGTGTTGAGCCTGTCTATTGGTGCCATGTTTCTGATAAAACTTGGCCCTTCACGTCTCGTATATTTTGATAATTCTTGGAGTATTTCATAGTTTTTCACTGTTATTAAATCTGTTATGGTGATCTTTGGCCAGTGATTGTTGTTACTATTGTAATTGCTTTGGAATGCCATGAACTGTGCCCTAATAAGACAGATAACTTAACTGATAAATATTATATATGTTCTGATTGCTGCACCAACCAGCGGTTCCTGTCTCTCTCCTCCTCAGACCTCCCTCTTCCTAGAGACACAACAACATTGAAATTAGGCCCCAGCTAATAACCTTGCAGTGGCCTTTAAGTATTGAAGTGAAAGGAAGAGTCATGTCTCTCACTTTCAATCAAAAGCTAGAATTGATTAGACTTAGTGAGCAAGGCATGTTGAAAATTTGGCCCAAATCTACACTTCTTGTGCCATACAGCAAAGTTTTGAATGCAACAGGAAAGTTCGTGAAGGAAATTAAAAGTGCTACTCCAGTGAACACCCAATGATAAGAAAGTGAAACAGCTTTTTTACTGATATGGAGAAAGTTTTAGTGGTCTGGATAGATGAAACTAGCCATAAAGTTCCCTTAAGCCAAAGCCTAATTCAGAGTAAGACCCTAACTCTCTTCAATTCTATGAAGGGTGAGAGAGGTGAGGAAGCTTCAGAAAAGGCTGAAACTAGCAGAGGTTGATTCATGAGGTTTAAGGAAAGAAACCTTCTCTAACATAAAAATACAAGGTGAAGTACCAAGTGCTAATATAGAAGCTCCAACAAGTTATTCAGAAGATCTAGCTAAGGTCATTGATTTGAAAGTGGCTACACTAAATATCAGATTTTCAGTGCGTGGACAAAACAACCTTCTATTGGAAGAAGATGCCACCTAAATCTTTCATAGCTAGAGAAGAGAAATCAATGCCTGGCTGAAAAGGGCAGGTGGACTCATGTTAGAGATTGGTGCAGCTAGTGACTTTGTTGAGAATGCTCATTTGCCATTCTGAAAAACCTAAGGCCCTTAAGAATTAATGCTAAATCTACTCTGTGCTCTATAAATGGAACAACAAAGCCAGTATGACAGTACATCTGTGTACAACATGGTTTGCTGAATATTTTAGGCCCACTGTTGAGACCTGCTCAGAAAATTTCTTTCAAAACGTTAACTGCTTATTGACAAGGCTCTTGGTCACCCAAGAGCTCTGATGGAGATGTACAAGGAGATTAATGTTTATGTGCCTGTTAACACAACTTCTATTCTGCAGCTCCATGCAGAATTACTCCATGGATCAAGGAATTATTTTGATTTTCAAGTCTTATTAAGAAATACATTTGGTAAGGCTATAGTTGCCATAGATAGTGATTCCTCTGATGGATCAGGGCAAAGTGAATTGAAAATATTCTGGAAAGGATTCCGTTAGAAGGATTCACCATTCTAGATGCCATTAAGAATATTCGTGATTCATTGGAGGAGGTCAGAATATCAACATTATCAAGAGTTTGGATGAAGTTGATTCCAACTCTCAATGGATGTCTTTGTAGGGTTCCAGACTTTAGTGGAGGAAGTCACTGCAGATGTGGCAAAAATAGTAAGAGAACCAGAATTAGAAATAGAACCTGAAGATGTGATTAAATTGCTGCAATCTCATGATAAAACTTGAATGGATATAGAGTTGCTTCTTACGGATAAGCAAAGAACATTTGTTTCTTGGTCAGGCGCAGTGGCTCACTCTTGTAATCCCAGCACTTTGGGAGGCTGAGGCAGGAAGACTGCTTGTGTCCAGGAGCTCAAGACCAGCCTAGACAACATAGTGAGACCCTGTCTCTACAAAAAATAAAAAATTAGCTGGGTGTGGTGGTGTGTACCTGTAGTCCCAGCTACTTGAGAGACTGAAGTGGGAGGATTGCTTGAGCCTAGGAGGTTGAGGCTGCAATGAGCCATAATCACACGACTGCACTCTGCCTGGATGACAGAGCAAGTACCCTGTCTCAAAAAAGTTTTTTGAGATGGCCTCTACTCCTGGTGAAGATGCTGTGAACATTGTTCAACTGACAACAAAGGATTTAGAATATTACATAAACTTAATTGATAAAGCAGTAAGGGAGTTTGAGAAGATTGACTCCAGTTTTGAAAGACATTCTGTGGGTAAGATGCTATCAGCATTTCATGCTACAGAGAAATCTTTCATGAAAGGAAGAGTCAGTCAGTGCAACAAACTTCATTGTCTTATTTTAAGAAATTCTCACAGCCACCCCAACCATCGGCAACATCGAGGCAAAACCCTCCATCAGCAAAAAATTACAACTTACTGAAGGCTCAGATGGTCATTAGCACTTTTGAATAGTGAAGTATTTTTAAATTAAGGTATGTACATCTTTGAGATAATGCTTTTGCACACTGAATACACTGTAATATAGTGTAAACATAACTTTGCACTGGGAAACCAAAAAAATTGGTGTGACTCATTGCAATATTCACTTTATTGCAGTGGTCTGAAACCAAGTGCACAGTATCTCCGAGGTATGCCTGTACATGCAAACCTGTGGAAGATGAAGTAATCTTGCAGTCTTGGATATTTATTTGTTTTACTTATTTGGAGAGAGGAGGAGGAGTAGCAATAAAAACGGGTCAACATTCAGTTCAGGCAAAGTGTCTTAGTGTTGTCTAAAGATAAAGGAAGAATCATTTGATGGAATATAAATAACTCATTACTGCTTTTTATTTCTACTAACATTTGAATTAAACACGGCAAAGGAGGAGGAATTCTAAAGGCTCTAATGATGCTCTCTTTAAAGCTTTACCTTGCTCTGAGGTAAAACTTGGTAAGTTTCTCTCACTTTCATTCCGTTGCTGTTAATATTTGCCCAAGCAAAAGGTAAGTAAGTACAAAGGAACAGAGGCAGGAAGCTCATAATGTACTCTACTGTGGGTAGTCTCAATTGAGTTTCAGGGTCAAGTAGCAGAGACAAGGCAGACTACTAAATAAAACACTTTGCACAGTTTGAAAACAGATAATAATTTTATTATTTGCCAATAATATGTTCTTCTGATGTGATGCATATAATTTTAAATTTTCTCATATCCTGTGTAGTTTTTACATGATACAAAAAGTACAGTGAAAAAAATTACCTGTTGCGTATAAGAGAGGCAACATAGATCCAAACAGACAAAACATTTTTGGGGTATGGGTGTATGTATACAGCTAAAGCAAATTCAACATTAGGAACATCAATATTATGTACTCCAGTACTATACACAGCGTCAATTAAAGGCTTCACTTCAGAATAAGGCATGTGAAGAGGAAATCCAGAGAACTGAAGGGAAAAAACATTTGTAATCATTAGTGAAGTTTGAAGATTTAATACATTGTTTCCTATGTAAATGTATGCAATTAATATAGTAAGTCTTCTGGATCTCAGTTATTTGCTTGTGTTTTTCTACTCAGCTATTTATTAGCAATACAGAAAATGGAGAGTTGCTTTATACCCATTTTGTTTTCCTTGCTAGCATATAGGTGTTAGTCACCTCATCAGTGTTCCCTCTTTTTGGAAGTACCTAGTACGCATAGTAACCATTGTAATTCCAGAAACATAGGTTAAACTAACAAATACATTTCTTTTTTCTTTCTTTCTTTCTTTTTTTTTTTTGAGACGGGTCTCACTGTCGTCCATGCTAGAGTGCAGTGGCATGATCATGGCTCACTGCAGCCTCGGCCGCCTGCTGGGCTCAGATGGTCCCCCCATTTTAGCCTCCTGAGTAGCTGGGCATGGCAAGTGCCGCCATGCCTGGCTACTTTTTGTATTTTTTGTAGAGATGGGGTTTTGCCATGCTGCCAAGGCTGATCTTGAACTCCAGGGCTCAAGCGATCTGCCCACCTCAGCCTCCCAAAGTGCTGGGTTTACAGGTATGAGCCATGGCGCCCGACAATAATTTTCATCCCCTTGGCTACAATGATTGATCCATAGGGATGGGCAAGTGATCAAAGGGAGTCTCAGAGGGGATCTTGGGAAACTTGTTAGGAATAATGGCACATGACGTTCTCCTGCTTTGGGTAGTATGTGCGCAGATGTGAATTCTGTGAGTGTTCCAGCATTTGCTAACATGAGGAAAGCCAGTCTTAGGATGATGCCATCATACGGAGGAGGAGGGCAGAATGGGAGGACTTGAAGGAGAGTGGGAAAACCCTGATAGCTACCCTCTAAGCTTTACTTAAGCTGGTGAATTCTCTATTGCTCAAGACTGTTTGAGTTTTCTGACACTTGAACTGAAAATATCGTGACTGAGAACCTGCCTTATAAGTTAAAGGATACATTTTACTCAGTGAGTGATCTAATTTGACCTTCACACTGTTTAGCTAATAAGGCTTACTGTTAAGTCTTAGTTACAAGCCTGCTTTCCAGGTTTTATTATCCAGCTATAGCATGTGAACACAGTACTACAAGCAGGCAGTAGAGAGGGTATATCGTCTGTTAATAACCACCTTTCTTAGCAATGAAAAGCAATCAGTGTAAAACCTTATATCCTTAAAAAAAACTGTTCTAGAGTGTTTTGATCCTTGTGCACAGTTGAGTCTAACATGATTTAGCCAGATGTTTTCATTTTATTTGATATGTAAATGTATTTCATAAAAGGTATTTTTCATGGGATACTTACATGAAAAATAGTGATATTTTGCTATTTAGTGATTATTGAGGTTTAAAACTTATAATCACAGTTTTTAGTTTATGCTGCTTTAAATATGTACTTCTGGGAGCAATGTGGGTCTTTTGATTCCAGAAACCTGTTATTGGCTAATTTCCAATTTGAAACAAGGAAATCCACAGTCAGTTTAGGATCCATTTGTAACTTACCCTGTAGTCTCCCAGCTGCTTTAGCAGTTCTGCTCTGTGGTCATCTTCTACATCTTCTCCTTGACTTTTTTCTAACAGAGGCAAGAAATGACGCAGAGTAGAGGTACAATATCTATTCCATCGAGTCAGATGGCGTGGCCTCCAGTCCATGATTTTTTCTTTTAGTATTTTTTCAATCCTGGTCACAAAACATAAACTCCATTTTTTGGTGACTCACTTTTCCCTTGTTAAAAAATGTATGTAGTATGTAGTGGGGATTCAGATGATTGTGTAACTGCATTTTTGTTGATGGAGTTGTGATCCTCCAGGCATAATTAATGTCTAATGGCTACTCCCTGGAGATTCAGAATTAACATGCAGTCCTGTCCTTAAGGGTTGTATATGAGTTGAGATGGGAAATAGGCCTATAAATAGAAAGTATGTATATCCTAAGAGCTATAACAGATGCTTGAAATGTAACACAGAAGCACAGAAGAGGGAGTACTGAATGACTTGGGGATAGCAAAATTCAATACATGAAGCAAAAGTTTATTAATACTAATTTTTTCTAAAGGCAGGATCTTGCTCTCTTGCCCAGGCTGGAGTGTAGTGGTACAATCACAGCTCACTGCAGCCTCAACTCTCAGGCTCAAGTGATACTCCCACCTCAGCCTCCTTGGTAGCTGGGACCACAGGTGCATGCCGCTATGCCTGGCTATGTTTTTTCTTTTTTGGTAGAGACAAGGTCTTGCTATGTTGCCCAGGCTGGTCTCAAATTCTTGGGCTCAAGCGATCCGCCAGCCTTGGCCTCCCAAAGTGTTGAGATTACAGGTGTGAGCTACTGCGCGTGGCCATGAAATGTTTTTTGAAATGTTGTACGACTATACTCATTAGTAGCATATATACAGACAGATGAATTAGACACAGGCATAAGAAGTAGGGCTTATGTTGAAAGCCTCAAGTATTTGTGGGGCTGTTAGTGTCTTGTGATTTATTCATATCATGAATAGTGAATTCTATTCATGATGATGGATTTTTTTTCTAAATTGCCTTAAAACTGCCTTTAAAATACCAACATCATAGAAACTTTATTTGTGATAAGTACAGGTATTGGGTTCATAGGGTGTGAAGTTTAAGCACAGAATGAAGGAAAATAACTACTATTTATTGAGCCATTATTTACTAGATACTGCGCGAAGTGCTCTTTGTAGATTTTTATTTAATCTCACTAATAACCTTATGAGGTAGGGATATTGTCCTGATTTTACAGATGAGAGGACAGTTTGAGGCAGGATAAGTGATTTGACTAAGGCAAAGGAGCTGGGATTCAAAGCCTCTTGTACATTCCCTAACTAATTGCATTAGTTTAGAGACCTAGATAGCTTCTCGTTGTTCAGTAGTCATAGGGATCATTTCTTTTTTGGCACTTAGCACATCTTTGTTTTGGGTTTCAAGACGGTTTGCACAAGAAAGTATGGACGAATTGTCAGGCATTTTAATATTGGAGAAATAAATGACTTGGGTCCAATCAATAGCATGTTGAAGCTATCAGGAAAAAACAAAATGTTTGGAGATTAGTTGTTCCAGTTGGGGATCTTGAATAAGGCATTATGGAGAAATTGAGAGTAAATGAGAGTAAACCAATATTTTCTAGTAATAATGCCTCAAGAGGGGTCACACAGCTTAATACAGTAGAAACAGTACACATGCCTTGGAATCAGAAAGGTTGGGCTGGGCTCAGAAGCCCCCTTTAACACTTAAACAAGTATGTGGACCTCTCTGACCCTCAGTTTTCACACTGTGAAACCAGGAGAATAATTTCTATTTTACAGCGTTACGAGAATTATGGAGACTCACATAGGCTCTTACTGATCTTCTCCATGTGTTAGGTCCATAAACTAGCT
The DNA here is from genome assembly GCF_047675955.1 of Chlorocebus sabaeus. Lineage (NCBI taxonomy): Eukaryota > Metazoa > Chordata > Mammalia > Primates > Cercopithecidae > Chlorocebus > Chlorocebus sabaeus. Next base: position 35,348,434 of record NC_132930.1, read on the forward strand.
GCAGTTCAATAGGACCAAAGAGGTATATTTAAGCTGAGGATTATGATGTGCCTCAACAACACCTATAACATGATGTTAAACTCATGTTTCACTCAAAGTGGAGTCTCTGTAGAAGTATGTATTACTGGTGTTCCACTCTGGTTGGTTCCACAGCATGCTGATGCTAAAGGTTCTTTTTGAGTCATGGGATTTAGAGATCACATCTGTGTTTGGAATCTATAAACATGAATTAAAGTTAAGTTGCCTAAATTGTTTCATGTTCATTCAGGCTGACAGTGGTTTAAAGTTTGGTATTACACTTCTAGTGACAGATTACATGTGGATTTATGGATGTTACGTTACCTGTCTTGTAGCTCAGCTGCAGCTGCTTTGTCTGAGCGCTGGTAAATTAGCTCTTCAGGCTATAGAAGAGAAAATAGTTCAGAAAGTATAAAAATCGCCTACAGTTAATTTGAACAGCTGTCCATCCTTTTAAAAATCTTTCAAAAAATCAATGAAATCTCAGACATCAAGATATAGAAAATAATATAATGCATGCTGATGGACACATGAACCACCATAAGTAAAACATCATAATATAGTGCTCTGTAGTTCTTTCTCAGTTTCATTTTTCTTCTCTTTTAACAGAAGTAACCATGACCTGAATTTGTTTTAGCACCCCTTCGTTCAACAAGTACTGATTACCTGCTGTGTGCTAGGCACTTTCATAGGTGAGAGGGATAGGGGTTTGGCTATGAATAAAAATTCCTGTCTTCATTAATACAGTATGTTTATGTTTTTATTACAGATATATGTACCCCTAAACATTTTATTGTTTTGTATGTTTTCTAAACTTTACCTAATTGTTTTATGAACATGCAACTTGTGCTTTCTCCCTTAACTCTATATTTAGTGGCAGCAACAAACATATTTTTAGAGGGCTTACTAAGATTCATTAATGCTGATTGTTCTAACTGCTGTAAAATATTCCATCATGTAACATAATTTTTCTCTTCTGTCATTCCAACTCTTTTGCTATTTCAAGCAATGCTTCTATTAAAAATGTTGTATATATCACCTTATACACATACGGGAGAATTTCTCTAGGGTAATGTTCTTCAAAGCGTTTTCTGAAAGGTAGATTCAGAGTATAAAATACATTGTATTACAAACCTAGTACACACATACATACATATATCTATCAAATGAAAAAAAGTTTTAGTAAACTGCTTATGCTTACTACTTACAATCTGCTACTGGTCAGGACCCTGTAAGTTAATTTTATGAGCCCCTAGTGGATCACCCCCTGCAGTTTAACTTGATGTTTCATTAAAAATCATGAAATCTATTTAGTAAATTGAGATGAGCATTTAAAAAATTTAGATGGAATACATTTTGTGGTACTTTTTTATGTCATGAAACTTTTTATATCAAAACTTCCACATATGTGTAAGATGTATATACTGGTCCTTTCACATATATGTACATATGTATATCCATTTCTTGTTGTGAGTTGAGCTCAGATGCGTTTGATAAACAAATACTGTTCTAGACTACCCAGGAGTAAAAAATATCTTGTAAGCCAGTATAATGATTTCCTGTCTTTTACTTTGTCTGCATTTAATTGTTAATAAAAGATTTATACCTGAACACTGGAAAGGCCAGGATATGGAAGGCTTCTTGAAAAGAAAGATTTCCATAGCTTGGGCTTGGTGACATCAAAATTTATCCTTAGTGGAGAATCATATCGTTGAATATTAAACCAAATCTAAGAAATACAAGACTATATTAGCATATATGTTAGCATATATACATACACATGTATGTGTGCATGGATGTATGTGTGGCAGAGGCAGCAGAGAGACAGCAAGTGTTCATACAGGCCGCACACTTTTTGTCATTTTTTGTTTACAAAAATTGTGTGCATTTTACAATCAGTGGCATCACACAGTTGTCATTGGCCATTTTTTCACATTTTTTATCTGAAGTTGGGGGTGGACCTTAGTGTTGACTATAGATTTGATAAAGTGAGGTTGTTTTTTGTTATAAAAACCAAGGCCACTTCTTTCTTAGGCTAACCTTAACTGACCCTTCTTTTCCCAGCCTCCTAATTGAATGAGTGTTCATTCATCTCTTTGCATCCACAGCAACTGCAGTCTCTGAGATAGCCCTTGTCTTGGTGAGGCAGCGTAGCATGTTGGTTCTGGAACCAGACCACTTGGGTTTTAATTTTGGCTCCAACATTTACTAATTATGTGACCTTGGATGATTTATGTCACTTCTGTATGCCTCAGTTTCCTTCTCTGTAACAGTGGGTTAATAAATAGTATCTACCTCATAAGGTTGAGTTGATTCAGTGAGTTAATCTGTACCTCTTAGAAAAATGCCTGGTATGTAGTAAATGCTCAATAATTGTTAGCTATTTTAAAATTGTTATTAGTTAGCATTGTTTATAATTGCCTGTCTATTCATGTCCACACTAGGCTGTTAGACTTTTGTCCTGAGGACATTCACTATGTGCCTTATTTACCATTGTATCTTTAGCACCTAGCATAGCTCCTGGCATACAGTAGTCATACTGAAAAGCTATGTACGTGAATTTGTCCATTCAGTATATTTAATCAGCTACCTACTATGTTGAGGCTCAGTTCTAATTACTGGGGATAAAGCAGTGAATGAAATAGATTTTCTACCCTCATGGAGTATCTAGTAAGAGAAGATAGCAAACAAATAAGCAAACAGGCAGGCACCGAGGCTCACACTCATAATCCCAGCAGTTTGAGAGGCCAAAGCGGGAGGATCACTTGAGGCCAGGGGTTCAAGACCAGTTTGGACAACATAGTGAGACCCCCATCTCTTAAAAAAATTTTTTGTTTTTTGTTTTTTTGTCTTTTTTTTAAAGAAGTAGCCAGGTGTGGTGGTGCATTCCTATAGTTCTAGATGCTTGAGAGGCTGAAGTGGGAGGATTGCTTGAGCCCAAGATTTCAAGGCTCCAGTGAACTGTGGTCACACCACTGCACTCCAGCCTGGATGACAGAGCAAGATCTTGTCTAAAGCAACAACAACAACAACAAAAACCAAGTAAACACATGGGATATCAGATGTTGCATGATGTGGTAAATTGTATCGTTAGCCCCAATTCTGCACTCCTCTCTATATGCATACCCTTTCTCAAGTTACTTTGCAGTTCCTCCCACTAAAAGAGAAGAAATATACTTTTGCATTCCTTGACTTTTGGCCAATGGACTGGGAGAGAAGTCAGTGCATGGCTTCTGAGTCTACGCTTAAGAGGCTTTGTGTGTTTCTGCTTGTCCTGTTGTGCCTCTGCCATTGTCATTGCACTGCATCCCAGAATAAACACACATGAAGCTGAGCTCTCCCAGTTGACTCACAGATCTGCTGTAAGAAGCAGAGCTTGTCTTGCTACCACAACTTGCAGCAGAGTTGCCCAGCCTCAATTAGCAGAACCTCCCCAGCTGACTCAGATCCCTGAGAATAAATGTTTGAAGCCATTTAGTTTGGGGGAGGGTTTTTACTGTCTTTATTGTGGCAATAGTTAATTGTGCAAGGGCTATGGAGGAAACAAAAATGGAACATTTTAAGGCAGGCAGGGAAGTTCTAACTGGAAAAATGACTTTTCATCAGAAATGCAAGAAGTGAGGGAGAAATCTATGACGATATCCAGTAAGGGGGCAGTGGTCATTTATGCCTAGGAAACAGCAAATGTAAAGTGTGCTTTGTTATGTTTGAGGAATAGCAAGGAATATGAAGTAGTTTTAAAGAATGAGCAAGCTGGAGACAGCAAGTAAGAAATGACATTATCAGATGAAGGGGGAGAGAGGTGGGTAGGGTGGGTATCAGATCATGGAGGCCCCGTGGGCCATTTTGAAGATTTAAGCTTTGACTCTTAAGTGAGATAGGAAGTCACTGGAGTATTTGGGTAGAGGAGTGACATAATTTGCCTTTTATTTTAACAGGAATTTTCTTTGCTGTTTTGAGATTAGACAAATGAAGGAGGGTCAAATGGTGAAACCTTAGGACACTTATTTTGAATAATCTGGGTAAGAGCTACAGTGACTTGAATGAACATGCTAGCAGTAAAAGTGGAGAGATGTGGTTGAACTCTGGGTGTACTGTGAAGGTAGAACCAGTAGGATTTGGTTTGGATGTAGGAGAGAGAGGAATCAAAGATGACTCCAAGGATTTTGGCCTAAATAACTGGACTGATGGAATTGACATTTATTGAGATGGGAAAGACTGCAAAGGGGAATCAGGAGTTCAAGTTTGGGCATCTTAAGTTTGAGTTATCTGTCTGACATCCAAATGAGGATGCTAAGTAGGTGATTGGATATTTGAGTCTGAAGTTCTGGGGAGCTAGGTGAGCTAGAGATACAAACTTGGGAATCATCGGCATATATATGGTGTTTCCTGGGAGGAAGTATAGATAGAAAAGAGTTTTGATGAACTTTGAGGATCTCTAATGTTTCAAGTTTGGAGAATATAGAAAAAGTAGCAAAGGACATAGAGAAGTAGAAGCCAATAAGGCAGGAGGCCTTGACTTGGAATCCAAATCAGAAAATTGGCTTAAGACAAGATCTTTTAAGAACTACAATTTGGCTATAGAGTAGGGAATGTTCAGAAAAGTAGTGGGAAATTGCACTGCATACATGGGGTTTGAAATCCAAGGTGTAAAGTTTACTCTTAAATCTGTATGCAGTGAAGTTCCCGTAGTACTTTCTGAGCCAGAAAGTGATGAAAGCTTAATCAGGTATCAGTGTATCAAAAAGTGAACTCAATTGGGGATACTATTTAGTTAGTCATTTATAGAAATGTAGGGCAAAACCATAATGGCATGACCTGGGAAATAGCAGAGATGGCATCTATAAGATTTGGCCTCTATAATTAGGATTGAAGTAGAATGAAGTAAGGGAGAGGGAAAATCAAGAATAATTCTAGGGTTTGAATCAGGATAAGTGATATCCATAGAAATAGGAAGCCAGGAAGGGACCTGGTTTTGGGGGAAATGATTTGAGTTTTGCATGTGCTGTGTTTGATAAGGCACCTGGGTATCTAGCAAACAGTTGAAAATTCAAGACAAAGATTCTGGGGCTGGTTACAGAGTTATGACTTCTCTACCAGGATAAACTAGATAGAGCCACAATTAATAATAATAGGTGTGGTCCTAGAAGAATCTAAATACAGAGTCTTTAGGAACTTCTATTTTTAAGGGATGGGAAGAGAAGCCAGTGAAAGAAACAACTGCAGAGTAATGAAGACCAAATTATCCTTTATCAGTAAACTACGGAGGGGGAAAGTTGTTTTTTCGTGAAGAAAGTTAGTGATTTTAATGTTAAATGACAGAAAAGGAGAGGAGTGAAAATGAGAAGCAGCTATTGGATTTATTTATTCATTAGCAGGACAATGGTGCTTCTCAGTTTAATTTCTGCAGTATGGTCAGGAAGGAAGAGCTAGATTATAGTAGGTTAAGGTCTGAGTGTGCTTATAAAGTGAAAGCAAGAGATATAACTAGTATTTGAAGAACTTGGGGAGGAGAGGAAAGAAAGGCAATGCAGTTCTGGGTGTATAGCCAGGTTGGGAAAAGGGTATTAGAATTGTTGGACCCCTGAGCATATCAATAGATAGAGAAGGAGAGAGAAAAAATAGAGGAGCTAGTTGGATGGAATAGTGGAGCGTGGAATGGGAATGGAAACAAGCACAGTGGAAAGGGAAGAGACTTATTCCTTGGAAAAGGAATGAAAGGAGAAGGACTGACATCCAAAGAAGTGTGGTGGAGTAGAGGGCAATTGAAGTTTTAGAGTGCCAGGCCAACAAAGCCAGGAGGAGGTCCTCTGCTGAGTGGCCAAGGCTTAGGGCAGGTTTAGAAGAGCTACAATGGGGGATGCATAACATCATAAGCTACTATTACCCATCTCAAAGAAGAGGAGAAAAGAACGTTCTTTCTTCCTCACAAAACCTTAGCTTTATGAGAATTAGTCAACTATACAGTAATTGTTTTGAGAGCTGGTAACAATTTTGACAGATAACAGAGTTATTTGAAGGCTTTTTCAGTGCCTATTAACCCTGCTTGATTACTAATGACCTTAAAATGATCCCCTAAATGTAGATGAGGCTTAGCAGATCGCTTTTGATTATGATAATGGCTTTAATTAAAAATAATAATTAACGTGAGAACAGTGTTCCACAGTGCTCTTTACATTTATAATTAATAATGCTGTAGTTGCTATTTGCTGAACACTTATCAAAGACAGATATTTTACTGGGTGCTTGGCATATATTATCTCTAATTTTAGCAGTAACGCTTAAAAACATAGGCTGATGGGGCCGGGCACGGTGGCTCACACCTGTAATCCCAGCACTTTGGGAGGCTGAGACAGGCAGATCACCTGAGGTCGGGAGCTCAAGACCAGCCTGACCAACATGGAGAAACCCCGTCTCTATTAAAAATACAAAATTAGCTGGGTTTGGTGGTGCATGCCTGTAATCCCAGCTACTCAGAAGGCTGAGGCAGGAGAATTGCTTGAACTTGAGAGACAGAGGTTGCGGTGAGCCGAGATCTCTCCGTTGCACTCCAGCCTGGGCAACAAGAGCGAAACTCTGTCTAAAAAAAGAAAAAAAATAGACTGATGGTCTTCAGAGAAGGGTGGATACCCCAGAAGGATGGGAAGAAAAAATTAGATTTTCTAATTATTTATTTTTATGTTTAAAGTAGTTTTTGGTATATTGATACAAAAATATATATAATTCATAAAAATATGTTGGGGATGGATGTGCAAACAGTTTTTATAGACAGAAGCACATAAAAACCATCATTCAATAATTTGCCGGGTGCGGTGGCTCATGCCTGTAATCTCAGCACTTTGGGAGGCTGAGGAGGCCAGGAGTTGGAGATGAGCCTGGTCAACATGGTGAGACCTCATCTCCACTAAATTAGCCAGGCAAGGTGGCACGTGCCTGTGGTCCCAGCTACTCGGGAGGCTGAGGCAGGAGAATCACTTGAATGCAGGATGTGGAGATTGCAGTGAGCTGAGATGGCACCATTGGACTCCAGCCTAGGTGACAGAGTGACACTGTGTCTCAAAAAAAAAAAAAAAATTAAAAAAAATAATTAAAGAGTTGTTACTCTGTTAGGTGTTTAATATTAATTATCTCATTCACTTCTCACAACTACTCTATAAATACAAAGTAATGACTTTACATTTCTAAAGTAATGACTTTACTATTACCTCCATTTTACCAACGAAGAAGCTGAAGCTGTGAGAGATTGACTTTCCCAAGCTCACACAATTAGTAAATGATAAAATTGGAATTTAAACTGAGGCAGTCTGATCCCATAACTCATTTTTCTTTGAGACAGAGTCTTGCTCTGTTGCCCAGGATGGAATGAATGCACTGGCTCCATCTCAGCTCATTGCAACCTCCGCCTCCCGGGTTCAAGCAATTCTCCTGCCTCAGCCTCCCAAGTAGCTGGGATTACAGTGGCACACCACAATGCCCAGCTAATTTTTGTATTTTCAGTAGAGATGGGGTTTCACCATGTTGATCAGGCTGGTCTCGAACTCCTGACCTTAGGTGATCCACCCGCCTTGGCCTCCCAAAGTGCTGGGATTACAGGCATGAACCACAGCGCCCAGCTCTGTAACTTATATTTTTAATCGCTACTTTATTTAATACCCTTCACAATAAAATCACGCAGCCCTTAAAACTGGCTGCAACCAGAGTTACCTGGGGATATTGCAGGTCAGGTGAGACTTGGGACTCTCCCTTGAAAAAAGAAAGAGAGAGAGAGACAGAGAAACCCAATCTGCTCAGGTGACAAATTTGCCTCAGTTCTTAAAACACTATGAGTTAGAAATTGTAAACTCTGTTTTGGATGAGAAAACTAAGGCAGACCCAACACAAACTCAGGTCCTCTGAATCTAAATCCTGTATTCTTTTGTTATTCTGCTTTGTCATTCTGCTTCTCAGGCAGGTCAGGTGACTAATTGAACCAAAAGTTTTATTTAGCACAGTTCCGTCACTGTGTTTGACACTGCATTTCTTTAATTGGTGTGTGTGCGTGTGTGTGTGTGTGTATATTCATTTATATAAATATTTTGGTACACAAAATATTTAAATCAATAGGTCAGTTATTTAAAAGAAACAACAGCTAACCATATTTAAGAAGAAATGTTAATACTTACATTATCAGGACCTATTAAACAGCTCACATTTTTCAAGGGACAGAATGTATCAAATTGTCCATAAAAATGTCCACTGCAGGGATTCCATATTAAATAATGACCTTGCTCCCAAGTTAGCACATAGGCAGTTGGACCCTGAAAGAAAATGGCCCTTAAAACTAGTTTTCAACTATTTATGCAATGAAGGCCAATAGTAGTTTGCACAGACAATTCAGTATTTTACTTGGACCCCTAATTTCTGAAATTTCATGGTTAATGGTGAAAACTACTTTGAAGTTCTAGGTTATTTTGAATTTAAAAGTAAAGTCGAATGCTTAGTTTTGCAAAATTCTTGCATCTGATACTAGTACAATGACCAAAAAATGATAGTCATCATCTTAACCAATATATCTTAAGATTAGCTGAAGAACTATTATTAGTGGAAATAAGCAGTCACTGGTGTTTTCTTCTTTTTAAGTCTATAGAAGGCCGATTATGTCTGAATAGAAATATTTCTATTTCTACTATAGTAACTTACATTTGGTAAACATTTGTAACTATGTAAATGCATAGTAGATTTTAAAGGACATATACCAAACAGTTAAGAATGACTGTACCTGGGGAGGGGAGTGGAATTGAGGGTTGGGGAAGTAGAAGTCTTGTTAAAGTATTCTGGGTCTTCCGACAAGGGACTTCTACTTTTTACACAGAATACTTATGTATCGTTAGATTCTATTTTTACAATGAGAATTTATTCATTTATTCCCCGTGTATGATTTCACTTGATGCTTACAACAGTTTTCTGGGGAAGGCAGGGCAGAAATTATCCCAGTTTCCTATAAAACCCAGAGTTGCTGAGTGACCTACTTAGTGTCACACAGCTAATGAGGAATGGGCACAGAATCTTGAACTTCAGCCTTGTGACTTCCAAGCCCAGTGTTCTTTTCTTGGGACCAGACTATCTGGGAGATAATGATGGAGAATGAATTTGAATATGAATATGGTACTACTTTATTACCTGCCTTGCAGCAACTCATGCTATCGAATTTCCAAGGATTCCTAGAGCCTTGTGGCCTCTTTGGATAAACTGCTCTAATCCATGTGAATTTTCTAAACTTACCTATTTGTATCCCAAATGTAGGGATATTTGTGGTGGGCTAGGGAAAAATTCTAATAGTCTCCAATCTAATAAAAATAACAATGTTAATATAAAAATAAAGCTGCTAATGTTCTTTTCATTTCTCCTTATCTGGCTTGTTCCTCTTTGCATGCCAGGCTAGCCGCAGATACCTATAGAAGCACTAGGCATGAAAGGAGAGATCTCTAACCTTACCACACACACTCCTTTGGATCCTCTTCATTGCAAAGCATGAAGAATACCACATCATTAAGGGAATCTGAATTCTTGGGAACATAGCTGGGAAGAGGCCCATACTAAAATGACAGAGCTAGGTGGGGGCTTTGGATGGTAAAGGGTTCGAGTTTGCCAAAAAACAATCTGAAGTGTTGCATGGGGCCCTGAGGACCACTGAAAACCATTTCATGTCTTATCACTGGTAGTTCTCTGTGCCTGTTATGGCATCTGTGGGCCACTTCCCTAGCAACCCGAAGGATCGTTATGAAAATATGTCCTGTGTGTAATCTGGAACACACAACTCTATTAGAGAAGTATACTCCTCTGTTAAAGGCAGCCTACATGATCTTACCTCAGGAATAGCGTTGCCCATCAACAGCCAGGCCTTCTTACCCAGAGACAGAAAGTAATTACACAATAGTACTGCATGTTCTTCTTCATCCCCTGCCAGGAGATCAAGAAATTGCTGACAAAAAGAAAAAATATGTCATATAACTAAATGCTTTATTCTGGATTGGTTGTGCAGGATTCTAATATGTCATAGTTGAGATTAGTGCCTTGAAGTGTAAGACCTATAATCTTGCCCCAAATTTTGATACTATGTTGATCATTCATTTTTTTAAAAAACCACTTTTAGTGGACATGGCCTTTTCTCTGATGATATAGATTTCTAGAATCAATAGTCACTATGATTGTGGTGGGGTCGGGGAGACAAATTTCAAAGTTTCATTTTTATTTTTAATGTATATATAGTTCATTATGTGCTAAACAATCTTTAAAGCATATTACTTCATTAAACTTATTTAATTCTAGAACAATCCTTTGAGGGAGGTACTCCTATTTGCCTATTTTACAGACGAGCAAGTTGAGGTACAGATTAATAAAGTAACACTTAGGAAGCAGTAAAGTCAGTCTAGCTCTAGAGCAAGGGTCCCCAGCCCCCTGGCTGTGGACTAGTGCCAGTCTGTGGCCTGTTAGGAACTGGGCTGCACAGCAGGAGGTGAGTAGCAGGTGAACAAGACTTACCACGTGAGCTCTGCCTCTTGTCAGATCAGTGGTGGCATTAGATTCTCATAGGAGTGCAAACCCTATTATGAATTGCACATGCAAGGGATCTAGGTCATGCAATCCTTATGAGAATCTAATGCCTGATGATCTGAGGTGAAACAGTTTCATTCTGAAACCATCATTCCAAAACCATCCCCGACTCTACCACTGACCCATCCGTGAAAAAATTGTATTCCACAAAACTAGTCCCTGGTGCCAAAAGGGTTGGGGACTGCTGCTCTAGAGTACATGAATTCTAGTCTTTCAGTAACTTCTTATAGATGTCTCAAAGTTGTAGAAATTTTATCTCTAAAATTGTCAACATTTATGTTGCCAAAATGTATTGGGGAACAAAAAATGTAAAGTGCACTTAAATTTCTTCAATTTAGGGCTGTACTTCAAAGGAAGTTGTATAATGCAGTTCAATTTTTTGCAAAACCAGTACAACATGAGATCCAGAAGCAGAATTAATACCTGTGATAATATATGCTTGTTTCATACTACCTATGATCTATTTGAAAGATTATGCAGCATACATAGATTGTAAATTCCATGAGGGCAGAGACTATGTTTATTTCACTTATAGCCAGAATTTAGTACAGCATCTGTATGTGGTGACCAAAAAGTACATACTGAATAAATAATAATATGCCATGCCTTACAAAGCCCACAAATTAAGGAATATATCATTTCTAATTATAATATAGAATGTAATTTTGGTATTTTCATGAACAAAACCAAGAAGTTTTACAGTAATACTGTGAGAGTAAATCAGCATTAAGACACCTGAAGTGTTATTTTTAAATTTTGTGTGAGTAATTAATTTTTTGTTAACTTCTGAACTTTGGGAAAATTGAATCAGGAAGAAAAAATACTTCAAAATTTAGCTCATATTACTAAACAACAGCCAATTAGATTTTTATGGCTAATGAATGTTAGAATTTAAAATTATGCAAGCCAGTTAGCTAATATTTCATTAAGTCAGCTCAAGTTAGTAAATCTGTGAAGAAGAACTACTTACATCAGATGTGCTCCAGAGGTCACAGATACCACCAAATGAGACAGTGTCAGGCAAGAAGGGAATCAAGGACACGTATCGAGCCACCAGTTCCTGTATAATCAAAATGAGCTTTACAGAAATAATTTCTAATAAAAGAGAATGCTGCATCCCCTACCTCATTTCTTAAATCTCAGATATTACAAACATTTACATGTACAAAATGAAACTAATGCTCACTAAATGCTTACTAAATATTGTATTAATAGCATCTCCATCCTCACCAAACATCCTATTTGGAAGGTTATTGTTATTACCCATCCTTTACAGATGAAGAAACTGTGTCCCTTTGACAAGTTTTTTTTTTTCTCTCTTTCATTTGGCACTACTTTACTTTCTGATATAACAAAACTTTCTAGAATCATCTTGAATTTTCACTTGGCCCAGTCTTGAAAGCAGTCACTTCTCTAAGGAGCCCTGGTTGAGAGGATGATAGTACTTGGGAACTAAGACACGTGATTCCCAATAGTAATTGGGAACCAAAACAGTGTGACGTTTCAATGCGTTTATACATTGTATAATGTTGAAATCAGGGTAATTGGCATATCCATCACTTTAAACATTTATCATTTCTTTGTGGTGATAATATTCAAAATCTTTTAGTTAGCTGGAAATACACTATACATTATTATTAACTATATTCATCATACTGTGTAATAGAACACCAGAACTCATTCTTCCTAACTGTAACTTCGCACCTGTTGAACATCCTCTCTCCATCCCCACTCCTGCCTTCCCTCCCCAGCCTCTAGTAAACACTATTCTACTCTCTACTTTGAGATAAACCTTTTTAGTTTCCACATATGCGTGAGATCATGTTGTGTCTGTCTTTCTGTGCCTGGCTTATTTCACTTAACATGCCCACCAGGTTCACCCATGTTGTCGCAAATGACAGAATTTCATTCTGTTTTGTGGATGATTGGCATTCCATTGTGTATATATACCACATTTTCTTTGTTCATTCATCCATAGATGGGTACTTTGCTTGATTCCATATCTTGGCTATTGTGAATAGCACTGCAGTACACGTGTGAGTGCAGATACTTCTTTGATATACTGATTTCATTTCCTTTGGATATATACCTAGTAATGGAATTGCCAGATCACATTGTAGTTCTGATTTTAATTTGTGAGGACCCTCTATACTATTTACCAGTATTGACTGTATTAATTTACATTCCTACCAACTGTGTATAAGAGTTCCTCTTTCTTCAGACCCTTGCCAGCATTTGTCATTTTTTGTCTTTCTGAAAAGAGCCATTTTAACTGGAGTGAGGTGGTATCTCATGGTTTTGATTTGCATTTCTCTGATGATTAGTGATGTTGAACATTTTTTTCATATGTTTGTTGGACATTTGTACGTCTTTTGAGAAATATCAATTCAGCTCTTTTGCTAATTTTTAAATCAAACTATTTGGGGTTTTCTGCTATTGAGTTGTCTCAGTTCCTTACATTTTCTAGATTTTAACACCTTGTTAGACACAGTTTGCAAATATTATCTCCTACAGGTTGTCTCTTGACTCTATTGATTGTTTCCTTTGCTGTGCAGAAGCTTTTTAGATTGATGTCATCTCATTTGTCTGTTTTTGCTTTTGTTGCCTGTGCTTTTGAGGTCTTATTAAAAAAATCCTCCCCAAATTTCATGAAGTACTTCCCTTGTGTTGTCTTTTAATAGTTTCATAGTTTCAGTTCTTACATTTAATTCATTAATCCTTTTAGAGTTGATTTTTGTATATGGTGAGAGATGGGGGCTCTCATTTTATTCTTCTGCCCATGGATATCATTTTTCCAGCACCATTTATTGACCAGACTGTCCTTTTTCTCAATGTGTGTTCTTGGTTCCTGAGTCAAAAATCAGTTGGCTGTAAATGCATGGATTTTTTTCTGGGTTTGCTATCCTCTTCCGTTGGCCTATATGTGTTTTCAGACCAGTGCCATGCTGTTTTAGTTACTGCAGTAGTATATTTTGAAGTCAGGTAGTGTGATACTTCCAGTTCTTTGTTCTTTTAATCAAGGTTACATTGGCTATTTGGAATCTTTTGTTATTTCCGTATGAATTTAAAAATTTTTTTTTCTATTTCTGTGAAGAATGTCTTGGTATTTTGATAGTGCATTGAATCTGTAGATTGCTTTGGGTAATATGGGTATATTAACAATATTAATTATTCCAATCCATGAACACAGGATATCTTTCCATTTATTTGTGCCTTCCTCAATTTCTTTCATCAGTGTTTGTAACTTTCTTTTTTTTTTTTTTTTGAGACGGAGTCTCGCTCTGTCACCCAGGCTGGAGTGCAGTGGCATGATCCTGGCTCACTGCAAGGTCTGCCTCCCGGGTTCACGCCATTCTCCTGCCTCAGCCTCCTGAGTAGCTGGGACTACAGGTGCCCGCCACCATGCCCGGCTAATTTTTTGTATTTTTAGTAGAGACGGGGTTACACCGTGTTAGCCAGTATGGTCTAGATCTCCTGACCTCGTGATCCACCCGCCTTGGCCTCCCAAAGTGCTGGGATTACAGGCACAAGCCACCACGCCCGGCCCAGTGTTTGTAATTTTCATTGCAGAGATCTTTCACCTCATTGGTTAAGTTTATCCCTAGGTATCTTATAAATTTTTGTAGCTATTGTATATGGGATTGCTTCTTGATTTTTTTAAGCTAGTTTATTATTGGTGTATAGAAGCACTACTAAATTTTCTATGTTGATTTTGTTTCCTGCAACTTTACTAAACTTATTTGTTAGTTCTAAGAGTTTCTTGATGGGGCCAGGCGCGGTGGCTCAAGCCTGTAATCCCAGCACTTTGGGAGGCCGAGACGGGCGGATCAGGAGGTCAGGAGATCGAGACCATCCTGGCTAATACAGTGAAACCCCGTCTCTACTAAAAAATACAAAAAACTAGCTGGGCGAGGTGGCGGGCGCCTGTAGTCCCAGCTACTCGGGAGGCTGAGGCAGGAGAATGGCGTAAATCCGGGAGGCGGAGCTTGCAGTGAGCTGAGATCTGGCCACTGCACTCCAGCCTGGGCCACAGAGCGAGACTCTGCCTAAAAAAAAAAAAAAAAAAAAGAGTTTCTTGATGGGGTCTTTAGGGTTTTCTAAATTTATCATCATGTCACCTGCAAATGAGAACAACTTGACTTCCTCCTTTACAATCTGGATGCCCTTTATTTATTTCTCTTGCCTAATTGCTCTAGCTACAGCTTTCAGTACTATGTTGAATAGAGTTGTAGAAAGTGGGCATCCTTGTCTTGTTCCAGATCTTAGAGGAAAACTTTTCAACTTTTCACTGTTAGCTGTGGGTTTGTCATATATGAACTTTATTGTGTTGAAATATGTTCCTTCTATACACAATTTGTTGAGTTTTTATCATGAGGGATGTTGAATTCCATTGAATTCTTTTTCACCATCTGTTGAAATGATTAAGTGGTTTTTGTCCTTGATTCTGTAAATGTGATGCATTACACTTATTGATTTGCCTGTGTTGAACCATCCTTGCATCCCTGGGATGAGTCCCACTTGACCATGTTGCATGATTTTTAAAAATATATTATTGAATTTTGTTTGGCAGTATTTTGTTGAGGATTTTTAGAGCTATGTTTATCCTAGAATATAGGCCTATAGTTTTGTTGTTGTTATGCCTCTGGTTTTCGTATCAGGATAATGTTGCCCCATAAAATGACTTTAACAGAGTTCCCTCTTCTTTAATTTTTTTTGGAATAGTTTGAGCAGAATTGATGTTAGTCGTTATTTAAATATTTGGTGGAATTCAGCAGTGAAACCATCAGGTCCTAGACTTTTCTTTGATAGGAGACTTTTCATACTGCTTCAATCTCATTACTTGTTACTGTTCTGTTCAGGTATATTTCTTCATGATTCAATCTTGTTAAGTTGTATATGTTCATGGATTTATTTGTTTCTTCCAAGTTTTATAATTTGGTGTGTAGTTGTTCAAATAAGTCTCTTATAATCATTTGCATTTCTGTGGTATCAGTTGCAGTGTCTCATTTTTTATTTCTGATTTTATTTAACTCATCTCTCTTTTTTCTTATTCCAGCTAAAGGTTTGTTGATTTTGTTTATCTTTTCTAAAAATCAGCTCTTTGTTGCATTGATCTTTTGCATTTTTAAGTCTTTATTTTGTTTATTTCTGCTCTTATTTTTATAATTTCTTCCCTTCTACTTAATTTGGGTTTAGATTCTCTGTGCTATATTCCAAATAATTTCTTTGCATGTGTATTCCAGTTCAATAATTCTCTCTGTATTTAACTGTATGTAAGTTACCTCTTATTTAACTGTATTCAATGTTTTGTTTAACCTGTTTAATTCCTAATTTTAACTATTATATCTTTTATTGTTATAAGTTCCATTTTGCACTTTAAAAAAATCTGCCTGTCAATTACAATGCTCTATTGTTTTTTAATTACACTTTAAATTCCCCAAATTTCTTAAACATATTAAACATGTCTATTTTATATTTTATATCCAATAATTCTCCTGTCTGAAGTTACTATGGCCTGATTCTTCAGTTTGTTGTTTTTGTGAATGAACTCTTACCTTCTTTATGGTGACTTCTTCATTGATGATCTTTCATTGTATGTTCATGTTGCTTGGAATTTTTTTCTGTGGAATTTTTTTGAGGCTGAGTTAGAGGGGCATTCTTCTAGGAATATTTGTGGTATTTGTGTTTGCTTTTGACAGGGATCTAGGGGCATTACCAACAGGAAATACTTTCAACTAGATTTTCAGTTGAGGTTTTTTTGGGTTATACAGGTGGTATAAATTCCAGTCTCAAATGTGAGTAAATACAGAGTAGGGGTTAGAAAATTTTCTTTTTTTCTCTTCCCTCCAAAGTCAAGACTGAGACAGGCAGGGTTTCTTCTGAAGACAGGGCATTTCCTAGTTTATCCATTGATGGTATTATCCTGAAGAGTCCCAACTGTGCATTTGAGTCTCTAATTCAGTCTTCCAGGCTGCTCTAGCCCCATGCATTATCCCTGTCTTCCACAGTCTTGTGGCTCATTGAAACCCAGCTATAGTCATTAGGAATTAACAGATGACCTGAGAGCAAACACTGTTTCAAGCTTTCATCCTTGTAGAATCTTGCTTTCTTATTTCTTGTCTCTTATATTTTCCCTTTCACTTTACTTTCATTTCAGCTATGACTTATTAGATATTTTATTTATCACTCTTAGTCCCAGCTACTTGGGAGGCTGAGGCAGGAGAATGGCGTGAACCCGGGAGGCGGAGCTTGCAGTGAGCTGAGATCCGGCCACTGCACTCCAGCCTGGGTGACAGAGCGAGACTCCGTCTCCAAAAAAAAAAAAAAAAAAAAGTGTTCTCTACTGGGAGACGTTTTCTGTACATCTACTGTGCTAGATAGAATAGAAGTCCCTATTATTGTTTTCTGTAAAAATTGAGTAATATAAAAAGCAAATGAAATATAGAACACAAAGTGGGGTTTTTTGATACATCTATATCTACAAAAAGATATATCATTACCTTATTTCTAAATTACTATATTAGTGACTATTAGTAGCAATAACTCCCTATATTATCGACTCTCCAAAGGCAGTTATGGGTTATGGTATCCATGTAAAATTAGCCTGGTTAACATATGGCTTCTGATTCACACAAGTTTGTGATGGGTATGGTACTCTGAAGCCAGAGAATGGTGCATACATATTTAATGGCCCAGTGTGGAAGTACTTTGGAATAATGGTCTAAATGCTGAAAATACTTAAATATTTGAAATAATTTTTGCTTAATTTGAACTCAGTGTATATATAGCATTAGGCATCATACTGGATAGTTGTCTTAATACAGTTGAATGTGTATAACTTCTGAAGTCAAAGGTATCAGTTCAAATCATAACAGAGTTATTGAGAATACATAATGAAAACATGTTTATGTAATACATTTTGGAAATGTAAAGTCCAACATATGGAAATATAGTGCCAGGGACATAGTAAGCACTCAATAATTTTTTGTTGAAACAGTGAACTAAGGATTATTATCATCCCTGGTACCTTTAGACTTTTTTTTTTTTTTTTTTTTTGAGACAGAGTCTTGCTGTGTCATCCAGGCTGGAGTGCAATGACATGATTTTGGCTCACTGAAACCTCTGCCTCCCGGGTTCAAGCTATTTTTAGGCCTCAGCCTCCCAAGGAGCTGGGACTACAGGCATGCACCACCACACCAGGCTGATTTTTGTATTTCCAGTAGAGATGGGGTTTCGCCATGTTGGCCAGGCTGGTGTCAAACTCCTGGCCTCAAGTGATCTGCCTGCCTTGGCCTCCCAAAGTACTGGGATTATAGGCATGAGCCACTGCCCGGCTGCCTTCAGACTTTTCTAAAGGAAGAAAACCTTATGTTAATAAAAATGTTTTAACCATTACTTTTATCATTAATGATCTTGATATAGTTAGTATCTTAAGCACTATGAAATATAGTAATTAAAATGGCAATATATTGAAATGTGGAAACAGTTTTAGCACAGCACTTACTATGAAATACTTACTGCAGTTGCCTGTAGATTATTGGGGTAGACATTAAGGAGCTCCTGAGGAGGGTTTAAAGGTTTGAGATAACGTGTGATAAAAACAGTTTTTCCGCTTATATCAATTACTGTTGTAAGACACTGACGATTTGGAAACTTTAAGGCACATTCAGCTTGAAATTTCTCAGTTGCTTGAAGTAATTTCTCATCTTCCTGAGACTCAAACTTCAAAAAGAAAGACTTCATGGAGTTTATATATGATTACAAGAGAGAAGGTACATGTTCAGATTCCACAGTCAACATGCATGAAATGTATGGTTTGGGAATATGACTGACTCCTTACAAAGCTGTCATGTCCTGGTGTCCCTGCAGCTTTATTTAAATTAAATTGGTAGTTTGAAAATTAGACCGACTTATTAAATACTTAAAATATATTTGACAGGATTGAAAGAAAGTAGTCAACAGGTAAGCAATAATATGGAAACTACTACATTAATGAAATAATCTGTGAAAATTAAACTGTGATGTACTAATTCTGATTCATGAGGCTAGAATTAGGCAATAGAGTTGCGTGTGTATTTTGATGGTGGTTTTAAGTGTGCAGGCTGGGGGGTGGCCTCAGAAAATCTAACATCTCAAATGCACATCTTAAGCAACTCACGTTAAATGGGCAGCAAATTTATGGATCTATATTGATGTGTTAAAATGTTTCAAGTCCATAAGCACTGTAATAACTAGTAGTAGTGGATCTGAGCACACAATTCCCAGACTTTTTTTTTTTTTTTTTGAGACAGGGTCTTATTCTGTCACCTAGGTTGCAGTGCTATGGCACAAATACAGCTTACTGTACCCTCAAACTCCTGGGCTCAAGTGATTCTCCCACTCTGGCCTCGTAAAGCAGTGGGATTACAAGCGTGAGCCACTACATCTAGCCACCAATTCCCAGACTTTTAAAAAGTAACTCAAAGCAGATAAAACAGAACGAATGTAAATTTCCTTTACACACATATTATTTCCCCTGCTAAAAGCTGCTACTAACAAAAATAACATGAAAAGGAGTGGGTATTTAAATATTTTAAAATGATTTTTTTGTATAAAAATATTTGTGTAGTTGGTTACATTTTAAGGGATTTCAGAACAAACTGAAAATTTTATTTTAAAAATTAATTTTGGGGACTGGGCACAGTGTCTCGCACCTGTAATCCCAGCACTTTGAGAGGCCAACACAGGAGGATCACCTGAGCCCAGGAGTTTGAGACCAGCCTGAGCAACATAGTGGGACGCTGTCTCTATAAAACAAACAAACAAACAAACAAACGGTTAGCCAGGTGTAGTGATGCGTGCTTGCAGTTCCAGTTACTTGGGAGGCGAAAGTAGGGGGCTCACTTGAGTCTGGGAGGCAGAGGTTCCAGTGAGCTGAGATTGAGCCATTGCACTCCACACTGGGCAACAGAGTGAGACTCTGTTAAAAAAAATAATGATTTTAAAATAGAATTTAGAGGCAGTGCTTGAAAATGTTTTTGACATTGTGGTATGTCTTCTCAGTCTTTCCCACATAGTAAGATTCCTGACTTTTAAGGGATTTTGTTTTTTTATCTCCAGTGTGGACAATACTACTTGGCACATAGTAAGTGTTTAACAAATGAGTGAATGAATGAGGCAATGGAAAACATTTCATTACTTTTTATGACCTCAAATAGAATCTAGATTATCCCAATTGTTCTTGTCTGCCCCTTATATTGGGGCTGAACTGTGGCTTCTATTTCAAATTTGATTACTATACCCTAAGAAGTTGGAGTAGTGGTTGTAGGGGTTATTTAGGATGGAGACATCTCCAGAAGCCTCCTATATATTCTCATAAAATGTTCCTTGACATCTAAATCTTAACATCGTCACAATGATAACTGCCTACTGCTGAGCATAGTACCAAGACACAGTAGCTACCTAATAAAAGTTACGACGAATATATAACTAAGTGAAAGAGGTAAGCTCATACGGCTTTGGTGTAGGTGTATCACAGATTTCTAATGTAGAATGGTCAATCCAGAAGTAATTGTAATCGTGGAAAAATGGAGAATTATAAAACAAGAATGATGTGCAAAAAAGCACACAGTTGAATTCATCCCTATTCCTCTAAAGTATTTCATTTACTCATTCATCCAAGTTTTGAAAAATGTTTGTTGGGAGTCTGAAAAATTCCAGCAGTCTGGATAAATGAGTATGAAAGAATCCTCCAAAAGAACTTTTAGTCTACAGGGGAACATTAATAAGCAATCAGGGACTTGAGACCCACAGTGCTGTGGGAGCATTTAAGAGAGGCAGCTATAGGCACTGTCCAAAAGAACAACAACAATCTTGAATCAGTACTGACTATTGGCCTTTCAAGTTAAAAAAAAAAAAAAAAAGGTGTGTCTAAAGCTTTTTCTTCCACTTTGATTGGAATGTTCTGTTGAGTCACTTGCCTCTATAAGCAGTGCTTCTTGAGGCCTGTGTTTGAATATTCCTTATGTACACCTAGCATACACATGGTAAGCATTTAGTCTTTAATACTTGTCCAGGTCACCAAGATGCCATTTTATGGTGTGAAACAGGAATTTAAAGAGTAGTAGTATGCTATGTTAGTGATCTAAGAAGTGCCAAGAACAAGTTAAATACTGAAAGAATTTAGGTCATTTATGATGAAACAAATTAAGGTAGAGTTGACTATTCAGTTTGATTCAACAGAAAATTTGAAAGGTTCTTGACTGGTTCAATTCTTTGACCTCTAATGTAAACGTATAAAAAACTGAATGGGTTTATGTTGCCTTTGAAAAGCTACACTGGCCAGGTGCAGTGGCTCACACCTATAATCTCAGCACTTTGGGAGGCTGACGCCGCAGGATCACTTGAGTCCAGGAGTTTGAGAGCAGCCTGAGCAACAAAATGAGACCTCAACTCTACAAAAAAATAAATAAATGAATAAAATTAGCTGTGCCTGGTGGCACATGCCTGCGGTCCCAGTACTTGGGAGGCTGAGGTAGGAGCATCGCTTGGGCTGAAGAGGTCGAGGCTGCAGCAAGCCGTGATTGTGCCACAGCACTCCAGCTGGGTAACAGAGCAAGACCCTCTCTCAAAAACAAAAAACAAGAACAAAAAATAAAAGCTGTACTGAGACAGCCCCAACCCACCAGAAATAACTTGCAGAGATATACTGTAAGAAGCAACTTGTGGATTTTATAGATTTGCAAAGAGTGGAGCTAGCTCCCAGTATGCAGGTGACATTCAGACTCATGACTTCTTAGATTCAAAGCTAACTAACAATCTTTCTCGTAAAATGAAATGGGCCAAAAGACAAGGCAGGACATTCCTCATGGAGCTGGAGACATCTGTAATTCAATGCCCAGGCATTACAGATACATGAAGACATAACACCTGTTCTTCAGGTGGCAGTGGACAGAAGCAGCTAATTAAAGCCTAATAACTATTGACCAATAAACAGTAAAACAAAATAGTACCTTCTTAAGCATGTTACTCATCTATCAGAGGCAAGAAAGAAAGAAAGAAAGAAAAAGAAACGAGGCAGGCTTTATTAACAGAAATAATCTTTTTTTAAAAAACGTAATTTTAACCAAGATCATGTAAGTGATATTAAAATAAGAGTTTCAGGAGTTTCCACAATGAGATACCATCTCACACCAGTTAGAATGGCAATCATTAAAAAGTTAGGAAACAACAGGTGCTGGCGAGGATGTGGAGAAATAGGAACACTTTTACACTGTTGGTGGGACAGAAACTAGTTCAACCATTGTGGAAAACAGTGTGGCGATTCCTCAAGGATCTAGAACTAGAAACACCATTTGACCCAGCCATCCCATTACTGGGTATATACCCAAAGGATTATAAATCATGCTGCTATAAAGACACATGCACACATATGTTTATTGCGGCACTATTCACAATAGCAAAGACTTGGAATCAAACCAAATGTCCATCAGTGACAGACTGGATTAAGAAAATGTGGCACATATACACCATGGAATACTATGCAGCCATAAAAAAGGATGAGTTTATGTCCTTTGTAGGGACATGGATGCAGCTGGAAACCATCATTCTCAGCAAACTATCACAAGAACAGAAAAATCCAAACACCGCATGTTCTCACTCATAGGTGGGAATTGAACAATGAGATCACTTGCACACTGGAAGGGGAACATCACATACCGGGGCCTGTTGTGGGGAGGAGGGAGTGGGGAGGGATAGCATTAGGAGATATACCTAATGTAAGTGACGAGTTAATGGGTGCAGCACACCAACATGGCACATGTATACATATGTAACAAACCTGCACGTTGTGCACATGTACCCTAGAACTTAAAGTATAATAATAAAAAGAACAACAAAACAAAAAAAGAGTTTCAGGAGTTTCTACCCATCTTTAAAAATTTTCCATTAGTAGATATGTTTAAAATATCCTGTGGAATGGTTCCATATAACATGGTGGTAGAGGAGAGACTCTAATCTGCTAATCTGGGAAGTATTGCTGTAAGTGGAAAAACAATTCCAGATTGTGGACCCTATAATTTTAGGATGAGAACTTCTCTCTCCTGAATCGTCTGCAAGTGAAACACTGAGTGGTGTTTTCTGCCACTGCTTGTTTTGGACATAAGGGTTTTGTCAATCAACATGCCTTCCTTATCAAACAGCCACAAAAAATCTGCCTTCCATAGGGGTTTTCTAAGCCCTCATTTTAGAGGTCTAACAGTGCAAAGGCAGAATCTGACTGCCATTTAACAGCTTTAGGGAAGGAAGGTTGCAGGACTTGAGGACTGTGGTTCAGAGCCCTGGAGGCCTCTTAAAAGTCCTGCAGTAAGAAGTCAGGGCCCGTGAGGGATGCCTAGTGTGGAGGAGTCTTGGGCTTTCATCCTTTCTGCCAGGATAGACTGCTTTCACATGTTTCAGAAACACACCCCCAAGGTGGGGTCCTAGCTGACTGCCTGTTCCTCAGTTATATATACATAGAAATAGCAAAATCATCTTTTGTCTAGAAGAATTTTTGTGTGTAAACATGTTTGTTGGTGTTCATTTGAATTTATATTATACATGAAGACAAACATTCAGAATATATTTTTCCCTTTCTAAAAATATTTTGAAATGCATATATCTAGAGAAGCACTGTTTTACTGACAAAATATACAATTAATTTAAATTTCCGTGCATTGCAGATGGGAGATAGTGATAATATTTTTCTCTGGGAACCAAATTGTAATACTGGAAAAAAAAGGAGTATGTTTATTTTTTTCCATCTCTGTCTAAATCTTAATTATAATGGATAGACTAGAGTAAGCACAATGATCTGTGCACTATAGGTTAGTAGTTAACAACTTAGGCTTACACGTGGATGTGAGCTTGGAGGAATTTTTATCTCCTTTTCTAGCCTACTGTACCCCCAGTGCCTAAGAAATGTCTGTCACATAGAAGATGTGCAGTAAATATATGCTGAATATATACAGTTTAGAGTCAGACAAACTTGTGTTACCTCTGCCTATGTCACCCTGCATAAATCGAACCTTATTTTCCTCTTCTATAAGTTGGAAACCCCTTGTCCAAGACACCTATGCGTATTCAGGTGAGAACATGTATCCAAAGTTTGACGTAGTGCTGAGGACAGAGTAAGGATTCAGTACATTATGGTGGTGGTTGTAGATGTTATTACTGTATTTGTTTACATATGAATAAGAGGTCACCATCAATATATTCTCCCAAATCCAATGAGGGCAGTATGTATAAATGCTGTACAGGTATGTTAGAGGAAGACATTTATTTCTTAACACATTTATGCCTGAAGTTGCAATTTTTTGAATTTTTGCAGTCAGACCTTGGCAATGACCTTGAGAGGTAGGCTATAAATAACTCCCACATGCTTAGTGTTCCAGTAATGGAAGACTAGGCATAAATGGGTTTAATGAAGGTTCGGGGACAGTTGCTAACCAGTGAAAGTTCTGGAAACTCTTTTCTAGAGCTGTTTAAAAGCATACTTGTACATATGTTTATTTGTTTCATGAAATGAACTGAGGTGACTCATGAAGGTCATCTAGTCTTGTGATCCTTTGAATTGATTGAATGCATACCATAGCCAAGGATGTAAGATCAGACATGGAAATGTATTCTTGCCAATACTTGTCAAATAAAAGAGCAATCTGATTTTCTAGTTTGTGATATTTTATTTTCTTCACATTGAGAACAGTCTTCTAGAAGTAGAACATGTTTATATTTGTCTTGCTTTGACTAAAAGTCTTAAGTTTTAGGCAAAGCAAGACAAATATAAACATATTGCTGATTGACCCAATTACTGGTTCAGTGAAAGTACAGACCCACACATCTATTTTCTCACCACCATTCTGTCTAAACTGAAAGAATAATAAATGGAGATTGAAGTAAGGAAACCTCTGTTTGTGGACTACAGTCAAAGTTCATAAAAGCATAGCCTAGCAAGCACTTCTTGCGTTTTATCAAGATAGACATGGGTTTCCAAATTATAAGCAGTTACCTTTTCTCGAATGGACTCTCCGGGAACCAGCTGGGGCTCAATGGTAATAAAGAGGGTAATGTAGGAGCCTTCACTTAAGCTTCGGAAAGAATCAAAACCCCGCTCAAGAATCATATTTCGCTCCTTACTGTAGCCCAGAAGAACTGGGGGAATATCTATTTTAAATGTTCCATCAATCTGTGAAGAAAATGAGACTTGGTAAACATCCTGATGCTCTTTCCAACAGAAGTTCAGAGGCAAGTATCAGCTCCTCATTGTCTAATAAATTGAATCAAAACTGCGCAGACTGGCATTCAAAGCCACTCCCATCTTTCTGACCTCATCTCTCTAAGCACTCACCAGAAAGGGCTCTGTACGTCATTGCCTTCTTTTCATTGCTTGGCAGAGGGTGTACTGAATATATAATTTGCTTCATTTCAAATCTTGCTTTAAATGCAGTTTTGGGTTGAAAACTTGGTTTACAGATGAGGAATCTGAGGCTTCCTCATTAGTAAAAAGAGATAATAATGGTATCTACTTTGTGGGGTTGTTATGAGTAGTGAGTGAATAGATAATAAAACACTAAGAAAAACGTCCAGCATACGGTAAGCAATCAATAAATATTGGCTACTGGCCGTTCCCCATTTCTAGAATGCTCAGCTTCCCATCTCCATTTTTCAGAATTTTAATTATTTTCCAAAGCTGAGATCAAATGTTGTCTAAGGATACAGGAAAACAAGAGTATAAAAACTATGGCAGGCCAGGCACAGTGGCTCACGCTGGATATCCCAGGACTTTGGGAGGCCGAGGCAGGTAGAGTACTTGAGGTCACAAGTTTGAGACAAGCCTGACTAACATGGTGAAACTCCATCTTTACCAAAAATACAAAAATTAGCCAGGTGTGGTGGCACACGCCTGTGGTCCCAGCTACTTGGGAGGCTGAGGCAGAACAATCGCTTGAACCTGGTAGGCAGAGGTTGCAATGAGCTGACATGGCGCTACTGCACTCCAGCCTGGACGACAGAACCAGACTCTCTCAAAAACAAAAAAAACTATGGCATGGAAGGTACAGCTGAAATAACCGAGCTTGTTTATTCTGTAAAATAGATTACACAGGAGGGAATGTGTGCCATTTTTGAAGATTTGAAGTATAAGGATTTAAGACAGGGTTTCTCAGCTTGGGCACTGTGGTGGTTAAGTGTCAACTTGATTGGACTGAAGGATATAAAGTATTGTTCCTGGGTGTGCTGCCAAAGGAGATTAACATTTGAGTCAGTGGACTGGGAGAGGCAGACCCACTCTCAATCAGCACCATCTAATCAGCTGCCAGCATGGCTAGGAGAAGAGTAGGCAGAAGAACGTGGAAGAACTAGACTGGCTGAGCCTTCCCCTCTTCATCTTTCTCCCATGCTGGATGCTTCCTGCCCTCAAACAGACTCCATGTTCTTCAGTTTTTGGACTCTTGGACTTACACCAGTAGTTTGCCACGGGCTCTAGGGCCTTCGGCTACAGACCATAGGGAAGCAGTTTTGATTCAGCTTCCCTACTTTTGAGGTTTTGGGACTCGGACTGGCTTCCTTGCTCCTCAGCTTGCAGATAGCCTATTGTGGGACTTCACCTCGTGATTGTGTGAGTCAATTCTCCTAATAAACTCCCTTTCATATATATATATATCTACCCTATTAGTCCTGTTCCTTTAGAGAACCCTAATACAGGCACTGCAGATATTTGGCCAGATCATTGCTTGCTATGGAGGGCTGTCCTGTGCATTGTAGGATGTTCAGCAGCATCCCTAGCCTCTGCACACTAGATGCCAGTAGCAGTACCAACTCTTACTAGTTGTGACAGCCAAAAATGTCTTTAGACATTACCAAATGTAGGTACACTTAAGAACACGTGCTTTGGAGTCAGACAAACTTTTTAAATGACAGAAGTAATAAAGTCATTCTCCAAAATGTACTGAAACATAGAAATCAAAAAGTTTAATAGTTTTCTCTGCTTTTACCAACCTCATTTCCCAGGGATAAGCAATGATAGTATATAGAAAGCCAGTACAAGTTGAATCTCACCTCTATTGTAAACTTTGTGATTTGAGCAAGTTCCTTAACCTCTTTAGGCTTCTGTTTCTTCATTTATAAAGTGTGAGGTTCAATTGAGGTGATGTATAAACTACCTAGCAATAACATATAATATGCACCCACTAAATATTGTTATTAATATTATTATTGTTGAATCAGGTTTCTACTTGTTATGTGTGGCTCCAGAGAACTGAGCCAGGACCTAAGAATAGGAATTACAGGGAAGTATATAGATTATGGCACAGTTCAAGGAAAACCTTTATGACAGAGCTATTGGGAAGAGAACAAACTGCCTCAGAAGGTAGTGAGTTTTAGAGACACCTACACAGAGCACAGATATTACCAGAATATAGTGAAGGAAATTCACTTGTCAAGGAGTTTAGAGTAATTCTTTTTGAATACCTTCCCAAATGTGAAATTTAGCAATGCCAAACAACTATCACAGGCAGTGTGATTTGCAAAATAATGTGCTTTTGAATTTTTCTTTTTTCTGTTTAAAATCTATTCAGAGAAGGAAGTGTAAATTCTTTTGACAAACATGTCACTGCATAACCTGTAGCCAGTCCCTTTTGCTTAGGGAAGATTGCATTTCCAATTGATCCTTGGAATACAAACCAATTCAAGCCTCTCAGACTTGAGTTTTGGTCTTGGTCTTTTTTTTTTTTTTAGACGGAGTCTCGCTCTGTTGCCCAGGCTGGAGTGCAGTGGCGCGATCTCGGCTTACTGCAAGCTCCGCCTCCCGGGTTCACGCCATTGGTCTTGGTCTTAATGGAGAGTTTGTGGTCCAGACAGCATTTACACTGTGTGGACATCACAGTGATTCAAAGCCTCCTGTTGCCATGGACTTAATACTGGTATGTTAAAGCGATTTCAGAATCTTTAACTGTCCTAGATTAGAGCTACTAAGTCATTCAAGAGTTGTCAACTTAATGGATCCCCTTAATCAAAACCATTAACTCTGCAGAAGGGTGTCTTTGTTAAGCATGTCTCTGCACTTTTCATGTTTTAAATAGTGAGTACTTGTAGAAATATTAATGGAAAGCACTTGATTGAATGGGCTTTCAACTGACCTGATTGTTTTCTTCAAGTTACTTTCAGGCATCTATCCATTCCACCTTTGTTGTTTTGACATGTTTCCACTTTATTCTACCTTATTCTTTACTTTTATTTAATATTTAAAAATTCTCAGATTTGAAAAGTCATACATTAACTGCTAATTCTAAGGAACATAGATGCTTAATGCAAATGTGACAGAATATCAATGGTTTTAGAGGTTTGTTTCTTTTGAGCCTTCTATGGGCTTTGCATGTATATTCTTCCAGTGTTGAGGATGTACCACACAAAGGAAGTTTTTTCTTTTTTTTCTTTTCGACATGGAGTCTTGCCCTCTTGCCCAGGCTGGAGTGCAATGGCACGATCTCGGATCTCTGCAACCTCTGCCTCCCGGGTTCAAGCTATTCTCCTGCCTCAGCCTTCCGAGTAGCTGGGATTACAGGTGCACGCCACCATGCCCAGCTAATTTTTTGTATCTTTAGTAGAGATGGGGTTTCACCATGTTGGCCAGGCTCGTCTCCAACTCCTGACCTCAGGTGATCTGCCCTCCTTGGCCTCCCAAAGTGCTAGGATTACAGGCCTGAGCCACCGTACCAGGCCACAAAGAACGTTTTAATAGGAAAAATGGATAGAGAAATTCCGTGCTGTCGTGGACCTCTGACTTTAGATACTTACCCTTGCTTGGAAATATATTGTGCTAAATGGAATTTTCACACATCCCAGCCAGTGTCTCTCAATACGGGTATGGATTCCACTTCCTCTTTCACGGTCATCCTGAAGGAAGGGTGGGAAGTAATAGTTGCTTAAGAACTCCAGGAACTCATTTAATTAATCTGGCAGCAGGAAAGCAGCAAGATTTTAGCTGAAAGCATGTGAACTTACATTAGACGGACCTAATCAAATTCTGGTACAGATAACGTAATGGCTTTGTGGCCCTAGGAAAGTCATTTGACCTCTCTGAACCTCAGTTTTCTCATCAATAAACTAGAGATTTAACAATCTATAGGATTATTTAGAATAAAATCAGACAATGTGTGTAAAGCACCTAGTACAATTCCTGGCACGGAGCAGACACTCAAGTGAAAATAAAAAAACTACCTCCTTCTCCCTCTTCCCTTTCCTCATTTATACATGTCAAGTTTCAAATATTTCTAACACAAGAAAGTTGGAAAATGTTATCAGAGGTGTTTGAACCAAAGCGACTCCATCTTGAGTAAGGGCTGGGAAACATGAGGCTGGTACTTGCTGGGCTTTCCCAGAAAGTTAGGCATTCCTGGCCTTTAGATGTTTACAGTTAAGGGAACAGACTGATAACATTTACTAAACAGGCCCAGACTTAGGAGTGTCCTGATATCCCGATATCTTGAGAACAGAAGCATTCCTAATTTTGTTTTAAATATATTATAGATTCTTGCAAAATATAGTAATTTAGAAAATTAATACTTTATCACAAACTCTTGTAGCAGAGCACATCTTCCCGTGGTCTTTTTTTTATCCTGTATCTAAACAAGAGTTCACCCAGGGTGAATGCATTCTTCCTCTTACTTTCAAGACCACCCAATTCTGTCTATGGAGTAGCTATTCTTTCACCACTTTAGTTTCCTAATAAACTTGCTTTTGCTTTGCACTGTGGACTTGCTCTGAATTCTTTCTTGTGTGAGATCCAAGAACTCTCTCTTGGGGTCTAGATCGGGACCCCTTTCTGGTAACAATGTGATTGGAACTTACGTAGTGGGTAGATGATATGAAAATGAATACAAGTGTCTTTCTTAAAACTGAGAACTTACCTCTAAGACATCATGTAGTACTTCATCAAAAATGTTAATGAACACAATGTCTTTCACTGACTGTAGACTGGCTGTGCTATAATCTCCATTAGGAGCCCTGCAAGACAGCACATGACCAGGGACTGTGAAAACAGGCAACATAGAAATTATGAGCATTCAAATGTCAGCATTTGAAAAATACCCAAATATGAGCATAGATGTTAGAATTAAAAGCACTGCCTTCATTTCTAGGATTTCTCTTGTACAGGGATACTATAATACCTACATTCAAATGGGCAGAGCATTAGATTAGAGACTGTGCAGAGACAAACCGTCTGCTGGCTTGTCCTGGTGAGTCTCATATTCCCCCACACCCTTGTGGTAAGCTTTTCAAGGAGGCAGCTTGCCAGGACTGAGCTGGCTCAGTGGACAGGCTACAAGGTTTCCAGCTGACACTGGAGCTAGTATATGGCGTTTCTAAGCAACTGGGCCCCAGAAGGGTGCTTCTCCAGCAAGACCACTCTCCAGTGATAAACTTCCTACTGGCTGGTTAGTTGCATGGTCCCTGCCTCACACTCACTTTTTCTGTATATAAGTAAAGCAATACAGGGGTGAGGTCTCCTGTAACATAACCCAATCTGAGTCTAGCTAAGCCTGGAGCAACCATGCCTCTGCATGGCAGGGCTAGTGACTGGGGTACTAGGTGTATTTTGTTGAACATTTACCTTTATGTTTTCTTGTTCTTTTTGCTTGTTCTGTGCATAATAGTGGTAGCTGTTATGCACAGCTTCTGACTTAACTAGTTCTTATTTATTTATTTATTTGAGACAGAGTCTCGCTCTCTCACTAAGGCTGGAGTGCAGTGGCATGATCTTGGCTCACTGCAACTTCCACCTCCCGGGTTCAAGTCATTCTCCTGCCTCAGCCTCCAAGTAGCTGGGATTACAGGCATTGCCCTGGCCTCAAGTGATCTGCCTGCCTTGGCCTCCCAAACTGCTGGGATTACAGGCATGAGCCACCATGCTTGGACTGACTTAAGTAGTTCTAATCCTTGCTCTGTCTCTAATTTACTGTGTGGCTTTAAGTAAGTCACCTTCCCTTTTTGGGTTTTAGTTTCTTCTCCATAAAGGTAGAGGTTGGACTAGATAATCTCCAAGCTTGCTTCAAGTACTGAAATAATAATAACCATTTAAATACCTAAAATCCTTTGATCAAACTTCTGAAATGTCTATTTATTTCTGGTGAGGAAGAAAGTATGATTTATGGGAACTAAGGAGTTTCAGATTTACTTGAGGGGACAGAGGAAGAAAGGAAAGCAATGTAGGTCATTGGGGTCAAGGGAATGAAAAACTTTGGACTTTAAGAAGCCAGAGCCTGGAGGAGTGTAGGATGTCCCAACAATGAACCTGGGGTTTTAAAAGTTGAACATTTTTCCGTTTTTATTCTTGAAGGGAGTCAGCTGTGGTACAAAGGAAAAGCATGGGACTTGGTGTCAGGACACCTGGATCTTGTTGCCGCTCACTAGCTACAAAACCCTTCATCTTAGCTATTTCTTATGAGCCTGCTTTCTTCACATTTCTTCAAAATGTCCTATAGTTCTTTAAAGAGGAAAATATGCTTACCTAAATGGAAGTTCTAGTTCTTCATTCCAGCTGGGGTTTGGTCCTTCAGCCGTAGTTGTATGGCAAACTGTTCGTTGAAAAGAGACTTCTACAAAGGGACGTACTAAAACCTTAAAATCAAGAGCAAATTCTGAGTTCCCAGTGGTTAGTCAAATTATTTTATTCTTAGCAAAAATATAGTATATTTACTAAATAGTATGTTTCCAAAGAAAATGAAGCAGGCAGCAGACTATCCATGAAGTTTACAGGCATTTCTTAAAAACGTAAGGGACAAGATGGAAAGCTGAAGTCTAGCATCTCTCACCTGGCTGAGGGGGTAGTCAGCATTGTGGGTTGGGCTATGTGTGCTTGGGGAAGCAGCATGCTTTTCACTGAACATCCTTGAAGACTTTGACGGCTGCTGGAATTTGCTAGGAGGGAAAATGTATGAAGGAAGTTAATGATGAGGGAAGTCTAATTATATATTGAGAAGATGATTATTTATTTATTGAGACAGGGTCTTGCTCTGTCGCCCAAGCTGAAGTGCAGTGGCATGATCTTGGCTAGTGCAATCTCAGCTCACTGCAACCTCTGTCTCCCAAGCTCAGGTGATCCTCCCACCTCAGCCTCCCAAGTAGCTGGGACTACAGGTGTGAGTCACCACACCTGGCTAATTTTTGTATTTTTAGTAAATATGTGGTTTTGCCATATTGCTAAGGCTGGTCTCAAACTCCTGAGCTCAAGTAATCCGCCCACCTTGGCCTCCCAAAGTGCTGGAGTCACAGGCATGAGTTACTGCACCCAGCCTTATTTTTATTTTTATTTTTAAAATTTTTTGAGATAGGGCCTTGCTCTGTTGCCCAGGCTCGAGTACAGTGGCATGATTATGGCTCACTCAAGCAATTCTCCCACTTCAGCCTCCTGAGTGGCTGAGACTACAAACACACTCCACCATGCCCAGCTAATTTTTAAAATTTTTTGTAGGGACCAGAGGTCTCAGTACGTTGCTCAGGGTGGTCTTGAACTCCTGCGTTCAAGTGATCCTCCTGTCTTGGCTGATATTACAGGTGTGAGCTACCATGCCCAGCTTGAGAAGATGCTTTTTTCCAAAGATGTATGGCCCTGGTGGCTGTGGTGACAAACATTCTCCCTTAAGCTTGTTGACATTGCAGAAGGCTTTAGTATGCTCTGGTCCCCACTGAGTCACCTAGAGATTGCTAGAGCCTTCCCCAACTTCCATTCCCAGGCCTGTGTGCTAAGAACAAAGGAAAATGTCTCCTTTCTCCTCCCCTCTAGGGGGCGCCCGAGTGGGGGACCTGCCTTTCCCTCCATAGATGAGAGCCTCGATCCCTCACAGGTAGGAGATCTGAGCTTCCTGACCAGCCTGAGCCGTCTCCATCCAGTCCAGGTTCTCCCCACTGTATGTTCTTTGTACCTGTACCCTCCAATAACCCCAAGCTACACATGTCAGGCAAGGAATCTCTTGGGGCCTGCCAAGCCTCATCAGGAAAGGGAGGTGCAGGGATTCCTAGCTTGAGTTAGGATCAGGGAGTCTTATCCTCTTCTCCCTTCTCAACTGCTGTTCTAAGGAACAAATGAAGGTCAAATCCAGAGAGCCTCTTCTGGATACCTCCCCCATCACCGTAACAACATACTTGCATATTTGTATTGAACCTTATGGTTTGCCAAGTATTTCACATTCATTACTGGGCAAAATACAAATAGTCTCTTTCTATAGACTATCACCTTTCACAGCTAAAGTTTCAGACAAATGTAAGTGGAACATTTAACACAACAGCTACCATAGAAAAGCTCTTTTCTCTTTGGAAAACCATCAGTTACTTTATTAAACAAACATTTGTGGCTGGATGCAATGGTTCATGCCTGTATTCCTAGCACTTTGGGAGGCTAAAGTGGGAGAACTGCTTAAGCCCGGGAGTTCAAGACCAGCCTGATCAACAGAATGAAACCCCATCTCTAAAAAAATAATAAATTAGCTGGGTTTGGTGGTGTGTACCTGTAGTCTTAGCTACTTGGGAGGTTGAGGCAGGAGGATCTCTTGAGCCCAGGAGTCCCAAGTCTGCAGTAAGTTATGATTGCACCACTGCACTCCAGCCTGGGTGACATAGGAAGACCCTGGCTCTAAGAAGTAAAATAAAAAAAACCCCAAAACCCATTTTTTTATTACCTATATTTTCAGCCCCATGTTAGACTTTGGGCTTTTAAGATGAAGAAGATAACACTTCAGTGCAGACTAGACTGGAAGGCAGACACTTAAACAAATCATCTCAATAAAGTGAGATAGGTATTAGACTAGAGGGATGGTCAGAGGCTGTATGAGAACAGTGAGGGAGGCAAAAAACAAATAAAACAAACAAACAAAAAAACCCTATGTGGATGAATGCAAAGGTAAAGGGTGAAGACTTGGGCAGGTTTAATGGAACAGTTGATGTCTGAGCTGTCTCGATCCATCTGCATTGAATGTGTAGCATGTAGGATCAACTGTGCTCCCTTAATTTAGTTGAATGGAATGATTTAACACTTTAAAAAATAGTCTATGGAGGTGAAAACTACAAGAAGCACCTCTATGTTCTTTAAAAAATAGTTTTTCACCCCAGTTGAGCTTTGAGGCAATCAGGGTGAAAGGGTAGGCTGTGAGCTCAGGAAAGCAATGCCACAGCAGATTCAAGAGCTTATATGGGCATTTACAAGTAACAAAGCATTAGGAATAGTTGATGATGGTAGATGCTTTCTAATAGGTTAAAGACTTAAAAAAAAAAAAAAAAGACACACACACACACACACAAATATGTAGGGGCCGGGCGCAGTGGCTTATGCCTACAGTCCCAGCACTTTGGGAGGTACAGGCAGGAGGATCACTTGAGACCAGGAGTCCAAGACCAGCCT
Organism: Chlorocebus sabaeus; assembly: GCF_047675955.1. NCBI lineage: Eukaryota > Metazoa > Chordata > Mammalia > Primates > Cercopithecidae > Chlorocebus > Chlorocebus sabaeus. The sequence continues at coordinate 35,382,452 of NC_132930.1, forward strand.
GGGCAAAAGTGGGACATGCTGTCTCTACAAAAAATAAAAAATTAGCCTGGCATGGTGGGGCACACCTGTAGTCCCAACTACTTGGGAAACTGAGATGGGACGATCCCTTGAGCCCAGGAGGTCCAGGCTGCAGTGAGCTGTGATAGCACCACTGTATTCAGCCTGGGCAACAGAGTGAGACCCTGTTTCAAAATTAAAAATGTAAGGCAAAATAATAGGGTGAGAGGAAGAGGAGAGACAGAACTAAATTAAATGGTAAGAACCTAGGGAGAAAAGACGGCAAGGGCTGGAACAGTGCTCCTCCAAGGAAACAGGTAGGGCTGAATGACCTTAGCCAAGTCACTTATACTCTCTTTACTTCCATTTCCCCTTTTGTGAAATGGAGATAGTAGTAGCAGTAACAGTTAAATGAAATCTTTTTTTTTGTTGTTGAGACGGAGTCTCACTCTGTTGCCCAGGGTGGAGTACAGTGGCGCAGTTTCCGCTCACCACAAGCTCTGCCCCCCAGGTTCATGCCATTCTCCTGCCTCAGCCTCCCCAGTAGCTGGGACTACAAGCGCTCACCAACACGCCCGGCTAATTTTTTTGTATTTTTAGTAGAGATGGGGTTTCACCGTGTTCACCAGGATGGTCTCGATCTCCTGATCTTGTGATCCGCCCACCTTGGCCTCCCAAAGTGCTGGGATTACAGGCATGAGCCACCGCACCTGGCCTCAAAATGAAATATTACGTGTAAACCTGCCTACCATGGTGCTTGAAACATGGTGAATCCATGTTAAGTGCTACTTTCTCCCATTACACTGGTAAGGGCACCACCAAAAAGAAGTTTCAGGCCAGGTGCATTGGCTCACACCAGTAATCCCAGCACTTTGGGAGGCTGAGGCAGGAGGATCGCTTGAGGCCAGGAGTTCCAGACCAGCCTGGGCAACATAGCAGGACCCTGTCTCTACAAAAAAAAAAGTAGTTTTAATTTTTGGTCCTTCTCTGTTTCCTCAGACTCATCTTCCCTATGGCTGAAGGCTCCTTGTTGTCCCTGGTGTAGTAAATTCTAGTAGTCATAACACATTACTCAGAACAGATGAAAGGGAAGCCACATTTTTATGTTCACAGCACACATGTTTCAGAGCCTTGGATAGACACCTTCTGTGACTCTCCCCAGCTCATATCCACTTCTCTGAGATCTGTTCCTGTCTTTGAGGCTGGTGCTTCTGACCCTGTCTCTCTGGCTATCGGCGATTAGACCATGGATCAACACCTGACCAAGTTAGCGCCTTCAGATTTCTCTGGAGAAAATGACGCTTAGTTGGTGGTACTCTGGCTGCATGGGCCACTTCCATCACATGGAGAAAAATGAAGCAAACTCAGAGTGAGGCAAGTGAGAGGCCATGGGGCCCCAGGAGAACTATCTTATCCCTGTAGTCTACCATGTATTTCAGCTATACCTCTTGTCCTTGTCCTGAGTTATTCGAGATGTTCCTAATAAATCCCCCCTGTAGCCTGAATTGACAGAATCAACTCTATTACTTGCAAACACTAGGGCCTTGGCTTTGCAATGACCCTCAGCCCCCTGCTGAACAATAACCATGTTAAGAATGAGAGTGAGTATGCTGTAAAGGAGTGATTGACTTGGCTGGGATGCTGCACACTGCATCTCGGGCTGTTGGGAGGGCTCTCACCTCACTGCCGGCTTCCTCACTGGAATATCGTAAGCTCGGACAATGTTCACCAGCAGCTTTATGTCTCCATCAGACAGGTTTTGGGCTGTCACCTTCTTCCGACCTTTTCTCCTTGGCCGCAGTGGTCGCTTTTGTTCTGCCAGCTTGAAAAGGCTTAGGCCCAAAATGCTAATGATTACAGAACAGGATCAGGACTCTAAGAAAAAGAAAGGTCTGCAAAATTATGAGACAACTTCCTGAACTCTGCCCCACGGTCCTGCACAGGCCCCTGAAAAACTCTTTGTCCTTTGAAGGTGGGTGGAAATAGTCTAGAAATTCTCCCAAATGGGAGAGATCCTACTGCATGGATTGTTAAAACTTACTCTAGCTGCTGCTTATCCGAGGAAAAAAAGCCATGCTCTGGCCCCTATGTTTCCTGCCTAATCTCTAACTTGCTCACCCACCAGTTCCTCAAACATGCCTATGGTCTCCCACCCTTCACATTTGCTTGGGCCAGTCCTGCAGAGGGAATGCCTCCCTGCATCTTCCTTGTCTGCCTAGTTGGTTGCAGTTTTACCCATCCCTTGGGGCCAGTGTCTTCACCTCCCCCAGAGACTCAGCTACACTGGCTAGAAGGGTTACTCTCTCTTTCAAACCCCTTGATCTCCTATTAGCCTGCTCTCTTCACATGGCAGTGGGTGTGTACGGCTGCTTAGGCAGTTGCTGGGTTATCTCTTTCTCTCTGGAGTTAGAACTGGGTGTGAATCCTGGCTCCACTCTTTGCCCTTGGGCAAATTATTTCACCTCTTTAAGTCTCTGTTTCATCATCTGTAAAATGTGGATAATGATACCTACTTCTTTAGGTTGTTGAAAGGATTGAAGAAGAAAGTGTGTGCAAAGCACCCTGACACTGGTCTAGCGTTTAGTAGATGTCCTAAAATGGTAACTATTGGGTTGAGGCCAGTGATTTAGGTGGAGGAAGAGGAGGAGGTATAGGGAGGAGGAAGTGGGTAGGGGAGAAGCAAGAGGCTCCTTCTCTCATGTCTCTACCTTTCACGGAGATGATATGCAAGAAACACTTCCTGGAAGATGAAAGCAACAGAGTCAGTGAATCATAGGAGAAAGGTTCATGGACCAAATAAATTCTGACCCAGAAACTAAACAGAAACAAAGATGTGACTTTGTATCTGGAAGCTGATGTTAATGGCTGTGTGAAACAAAGAACAAAGCCAGCTCTGCAGAGCTGGCCACAGGCTACAATGCACATGGTTCTCTGCTTCCTTCCTGAGAATCAGAGCTGGCTAAGTGACCTCTTGACTGGAGCCCCTCTTTGCAAGAGGCACATGCCAGCTGAGGCTGAGGTCCCTGTAGCTCCTGTCTAGGCACTGCTGACAGCTCCTATAAGGAATCCCAAGGAAGTTCCAGGATTCCAGGAGCTGTTGTTCCTGTTTGTTCTCCAAGGTTTTGCACAGAATAGCTACCATTTATAAGCACCTCCTATGTATTGAGAAGAGTGCTGGGTGCCTTACATATAACATTTCTAATGTTTACACATATGATATTTACCCCATATTTCAGATGAAGAAATTAGAGGCTACGAGAGGTGTTATGATTTGCTGAAGGTTCCTTAGTAGTAGGAGGGAGAGCAGGGTTCAAACTCAGGTCACTGTGACTACACAGCTCATGTTTTTAATCACTCTGCCAGGACACCTACCTAACCCAAACTAGGGGGCCTCAGAGACAGAACTTTGTTAGAGGTCCTAACGTGGCAACACTTCCACTGTCAATGCTTCCTCCCTCCCCCGGAGGTAAGTCCTCCCTGAGACTTTGATGTCTCCATAGCAGTCAGCATGGGAGCACCATGTCAGCCAGGACCATCAAATACAGAAACATCTTAAAGCCAAGAAGGAACTGAAATTAAAAGAAGAAAGAACATACCCTGAGCCTTCAGAACTTAATGCAGAAAGTAAAGCAGAAAAAAAGGAAAAGAAAAAAAAAACAATATGAAAAATCATTGTCTATTCTAAGTGTAATTTTCATGACTTTGAAAACATTCAGTGACTGGACTGTGGGCCTGGAATAGAGAGAGAGGTTTTGCATGGATTTATGTGGGTATAGCCTCCTTTCTATATGTGGACAGGGGCTGCTATGGATAGCACATTTTTTTTTTTTGTCTCATTCCCAACTTGATGGTGGAGAGAAAGTACGTGCATAGAAAAAACCTTTTTAGGAGACCAAGAGACTTAATCACAGAAAAGGTCATGTGGCCTGCACAAGACCACCAGTACAGGAAATTATCTTTCATCTTTTCTGTATCCACACCCCTAGTTGAAGCCATATGACAGTTATCCAAACTAATGAGTCAATCAAGCAAATACAGTCAATTCCCAATATCTATGTGAATATCAGATCTTCCCTGCTGTTCTACACTCTCACCAAGCACATGCACCAGCTCTCTGCCCGTCAGCTGCGGTGCTAAAACCAGGTTTCCTCATGTACCCCAGAAGCTTGTGGGTGGGGTTTCAGCCACCTCTACTGCCATGTGACAGGAGAGAAAGGGAATGTCTGGCACTGGGAGACTAGGAAGATAGGAGAAGTACTTGCAGGAGGGAAATGCTGTCAGGTTTAGTTCAATGGGAATGAGAAAATGGCAAAGGCTAATGAAGTTGATTTGGAAGTAGGGGAGGTGAGATGGGCTTTATTGGAATGTGATGGGAGAGGCCCTAGGAAGACTTGTTCTAATAGAAATTCCTCAACTAATGTCATCATCAGGTATTAACCAGGTTTAACCAGGTTTAACACATTATTCCTGGCCCAAATGCATACCATATAATGATTTTTAAAAATCTTTCATACAATAAGAGTACAAATAATTTTTATAAGAAGTGATAATAATGGCTTTGATTATTTTTACCTGATATTGGGAACTTCTTCTTCTACTATCATATCAGCAAGAAGAAAATACTGTTTTGCGATTAAGAAACGATTTATCACTGATTCTCTAACCTGGGGAAAGAAATCAGCTTATTTAAAATGTTCTTATTATTTAAACTTCATAGTTCACTCTCCACACTCCAAGTTTTTACCCTAATGTCATCTCAGTGTCCCCCCGACCCTCCAGCCCAACTGTTACTTTCCTCTGCAATGCTGGTCTCCTCTTGCTGTAAACCCTCTAGCTTTCTGTACTAGACTGTAAGCTCCCTAAAGTCAGGGGTTTTCCTGTTTTGCTTATTGCAATATTGGAGTTCCTGGTAAAGTTCCTGGCATATAAGATGGCAAAATTTTGCTGAATTAATGAATTAACCATTACAAAAAATAGGGCCAGTCTCAAAATACACATACTTAAGAACTGATTCTTAAGTTATTCCCTTATTCAGAATGATTCACTTCCTAATTCCAGAGGACCTCTGGCTGGGTACGGTGGCTTACACCTGTAATCCCAGCACTTTGAAAGGCCCAGGCGAGTGGATTGCTTGAGCTCAGGAGTTTGAGACTAGCCTGGGGCACATGGTGAAACCCCATCTCTACAAAAAATATAAAAATTAGCCAGGCATGGTAGTGTGCACCTGTAGTCCTGGGTACTCAAGAGGCTGAGGTGGGAGGATGGCTTGAGCCCAGGAGGTGGAGGTTAGAGTGAGCTGAGATCACACTACTGACTGCACTTCAGCTTGGGCGACAGAGCCAGCCAGCCCCCTGTCTCAAATATATAAAAATAAAAATAAATAAATAACCTCTTAAATAGGTTTTTTATATGTCCTTTTTTTTTTTTTTTTTTTTTTTTTTAAAAATAATACATGAAGCCACAGGGTACACACACACTGGATAGGGAAAATGCACTGTAGTCACTGTGGCATTTGTGGCAAGTTAAGGTTATTGAAGGAAGGAAGGAAAGAAGGAAACAAAGGAAAAAGGACAAATGAAAAGATGTTTCAGCTTTAATTTTTAGTTTTCTAGTGCATAAGGGCAGTTAGTATATGGTTTAAAAACTTTTGTTTTTTTCTGATTACGAAGGTAATCATTGTAACGCAATGCAACATTCAAATATTAGAAAAAACATGACTTAGAAATTGAATCCCTTGTAATTATGCCCCATTAAAAGATAACCGCTGATAATAAACCAGAACATAACCTAGTGGTTTCATATATTTGAAAGGTGATGATAGTTGTCAATCAATTGTATATTTGTATTTATGAGGAAATTTATGCCAGCTAAGTGGCTTGCATAAGCTCACACAGATATTTATGAGTAGAGGACTTTCTACCTTAGGATGCTGGCTCTTTTCTCCCTATGAAGACAGTTTTATATGATTTTTCTTACCTGCTGGAGGTACTTGGCTACTATGGCCCTATGGGTGTCTATGTGTTCCTTGGTTTCAATTACACTTCTGTCTCGTAACCGTTTCTCATAGTCCTAAAATTAAAAAGAGGCAATGATTTTAAAGCACTCTCTGGTGCTTTTTTTAAGATCAGGGAATTATTTATCACATATGATTTAAGTTATAAATTGTGGTTCTACAACATGGCACATGTATACATATGTAACAAACCTGCACATTGTGCATATGTACCCTAGAACTTAAAGTATAATAAAAATAAATAAATAAATAAATAAATTGTGGTTCTAAATATTTCTTCCACCTTCTTTCTAACTTTTGGTTCAGAATTGGTCTTTGATACAGTAACCAGGATTCTGAGACAGGTAAGCTGAAATGCCTTACTAGTAGAAGAGAATTCTGTACAGTAGTTACAAGTTAAAATGTTAAGTCAGGAAGAAATAGATGCCACAGAGAAGCTCTTCCAAGCAACTTAGGCAAAGCCCCTGCTTAAGTTTTGCCTTTTCTATTTTAAGTAAAGTTTCAGTTAAAATATTACCATAATCATATAACATCTGGCTGTAGCTGAGTCAGGTCATCTGCTTGGAGGAGAGTGATGCATACATTTGGCTTTGTCTGCTCAGGCTTCTCCCCTTTTCTGTCAATAAAATTATGTGTGCGCCCTGGGAACTGCTATGTTCTCCTCCAATCCCACTCTCTGGTCACAGTGGAATGCCTGGTCGTGGTACCTAACTAAGGCTCGGAGGACACATCTCTGCTGGCTGAAGATACTAGATGTGAACTTGTATGATGTTGGTGAACTTGTATGATGTTGTGAACTTGTTGATGTTGTGGCCAAGTAGAGAAAACCTGTCTGCAAATGATGCCAACACCTCAGAGAAGCTGAGAGAGGATGGAGAAGGTTCCTGGCAGCAGGCCAGGCACAGATGCACTCATGCCATTCACACGTTTTTAGATATTTAATGCTATTTTGAGATTTCATCATCCAGTAAACTCCCCTTCGTACCTAAGGTAGTTCAAAATCGGCTTTTATCTCCTGTGATCAAAGTCCAAACTAATACAGAGAAGAACCAAATAACCAAGCGTATTATTCAAGAATAGTTTTGGCATGAAAAATCTTCGTGGTACTAATTCCTGATGGCTCTCCATTTACCTTGTTAAGTATTAATAAAAGTGCATGTGTCTACAGTTCATGAAAAGCAGGAAAAAAGGAAAAAAAAGTGCATGTGTCTGGTTTCACTGGCCTGCCCCACCTACACGGGCCTGTTACCTGCAATTCCTCAAAGGCTCCTCCGCCCCACGCCGGGAGATGTGATCTGCCCTCCTCTGAGTCTTTGTTCCTCCTGCTGCGCTTGACCAGGATGGATGTCCAGCCCTGTTCCTTTACCTCCTTCCTGCCCCACCCACCCCATGGCTGTTCAGATCCTATCCCTCTAGTTTTCCCTGTAGTGCTTTACCAGTGTGCTGACTACACGACACTTAGTAAATACTGCATTAAAATGGAATTGAATTCCTAAGGCATTCAAATATTATTAGCCATATTAACCCCTAAGATATTTTTCAACCCTACAATTCTAATTGTACGCAGTTCAGTTGACTCAGAATCCTGGTTACTGATTAGTTTATATATCATTATATTGAGGCAGAGAGATTATTTAAATGGTGAATTCAAGAAAAACATAGAAAGGTTATGTATAAAAGTGCAATAAAAGAGAAACCGCTATTGCTAGTGACAACATAACAAAAACAAAATACGTATACAGTAGTATACCTAACAGCACAGCAGGTACTTTATTATTTTATTAACCCCTCTATGGCAATTTCTTACCTGGAATACCTTTTCCATAATTTCTCGGTCATAGACTGGAACTTGCTTATAATTTCGGAATTCCGGCACCTCTTGGCTTCTAAGACGAAGAAGCCTAAATCGTTTGGATCTATGTAATTCTCGATCTGAAACAAAGTTAAATTCCTGTTGCAGCTGCTCCAGTCTAAAGAAATCAGGGACATAGGATTCACCACTGGTAGCAACCTATAAAAAACGGAAAATGCAAAATTCCAGATGACAGTCAGATCTCATCCAAAGAAACTTGGCACTGAGTGTCAAGGAACATTTAAAAGTTTTAGATTAACAGACTTGAAAGAAAAAATACTTTAAAATATAGTAATAATGAGTCACATGCTATTATATTCATTTAGTAGCTGTGAACAATACCACAAATCATTTTTCCAAACAATAAAAATTAGGTTTCACTTTTGGTGTTCATGCTTCCCTAGCAGTGTTATTATGCAAATATACAGACTGAAAAAGAAGAGACTTGTGCCAGACTGCAGTGTATTACTAGGTGCCTACTAGAAATAAGATTACTCATATACATATTGTATATAAAATCAAATATATGACTTTTTAATGTCATGCACATATGCAGATAAAGGCCTCAGGGGCAGCTGGTCAGCTTTACTTGGCTCCACAGCCATGCTTTCCTGTCTCTGAAGAGCACCTCACAGCCTTGGTCATTGAGAAAAGTGAGCCAGAGATGGATCCAGGCTAGACAGCCTCCAAGGCCCCTGTGCATTGTTTCAAGATGGCCAGGTCCAACACCTCTGAGAAGCTGAGCAGATGGGGACTGCACCTCACCCAGGTGCTGCCCGCCTGTCTGCTTGGTGCTTTGCTGGCTGTAACCTGCTGAGCAGAGGGAAAGCCAGTGCCCCAAGATGTGCTGGGGCCTTGCATGGGAAAGGCAGTTCTGCTGTGAAAATCCTGGTTCATAACAAGAGACCAGTCAAGAAGGCAATCTCTGTTTTGTTCTTTGATGGGAAAACATATAGTTAAAAAGAAAATAATGAAAGTGATGTGTCTATTGATATGTGATTTGAAAACTTTACATGGAATAGACTACATTTTAGGTAATAATGACCCAATCTTCCTAATATTTCTATTAGGCACACTAAAGTGTATCATGTTGAAGGAGAGTTCATAAAGTTAAAAGTCAGAATAAACCAAGGTTTGTTACGGGACTTGGAAAAACTAGAACCAAAATGAAAATGTTCATACTGGCTACAATTATCCTATTGATAAACGCATATGAATAGCCACAAGGATGTGTTGCTAGGGCTACCCTCTGGATTACCTACTTGTTTATTATGGTTTTGTGTGAATAATGAAGTTGCCAATAAAACCAATTGTATATGATACCAAGAAAAATAAACTAATGTTTCAATTTATTCATAAATTCACTGAAGACAATTTTGAATATTATGGTAGATATGAGCAATTTATCTGGTAAATACTTAAGTGAAACCTAAATGGTAACCTAATTAATCAACAAGAAAACAAAACAAATTTTTCTTAAAATGCCCCATCAGTGCTTTAAGTTATGATGAAGAAAGCAAGTGTCCTGAAATCAGATCAACTTATTAGCCATGTGACCTTGAGCAAATAACGCTGAGTTTCTGAACTCAGCTTCCTCTCTGTAGAAGGGAAAATAAAACCTTTAGGAGTTTTACAGAGGTTAGAGGTAGGAGTGACAACAACAACAATATTTACTGCTCACGAATTGTGTGCTCAGATAAAGGGGTTTTGTTTGTTTGTTTGTTTTTGAGATGGGAGTCTCACTGTATTGCCCAGACTGGAGTGCAGTGGCAAGATCACAGCTTACTGAAGCCTCAACCTTGTGGACTCAATTGATCCTCCCACCTCAGCCTCCTTAGTAGCTGGGACTATAGGTGTGTGCCACCATGCCAAGCACATTTTTACATTTTTTGCAGAGATAGGGTTTCGCCATGTTGCTCAGTCTGGTTTCGAACTCTTGGGCTCAAGTGATCCTCCTGCCTTGGCCTCCCAAAGTGCTGGAATTACAGGCATGAGCCACCGTCCCTGGCCAACTTAAGTGTTTATATGCAGCTGTTCATTTCCTCATGACCACACTATGACAGCAGCACAGGGCTTAGAAGCACCAAATGCTTGCCTTGGTCCTGTAGCCAGGCAAGAAGCAGAGCTGGAATTCAAACTTGGCATTCAACCCAGCACCCATATTCTTAAACAGTATTTGCACAGGAGAAGACAGCGTAAAGGAAAATTGTGTAAAAGGCCAAGTCAAAAAATGGCATGTGTTCCTCCTGCTACATACCGAGATTAGCTGCATCAAAGGGGCATTGTTGGGGTCATTTGGATCGAGCTTAGACTCTGCTGCCCACTTGGCCAACTTTTTCATGTCCGTCAGTCCTGATGTGCCAATAGATGAGATGGCATCTGCTCTCTTCAAAGCACTGAAAAGAACAGTTGATTCCATGAGACTGACTTGATCACAAAACAGTTTGCATCAGGACCTCAAATTCTAGAGATAGCATCACTTAGGGAAGCTATTATCCTCCATGAGAGAAAATGTTATCAGGAAGAATTTTGTCATTTTTCTTTACTTGATGATGGGTATTAAACATATGATAAGGACAATAAATAAATAGGAATGGAAGGAATGCAACTATGACTAATTCCTACACTCTGTCCAGTGCATAAAAGTGCCCCTCAGTCCCTGGATTCTGGCAAGTAAAGAGGAGCCTCTGTATCTGGTGCTGGAAAACCATAAACCCTCATATCCCAGGCCACTGAGGCCCACTATAGCTGAGGACAAACCAAAAGAAAAAGAAACAAAACCAACTCTTTTTTTGAGACAGTCTTGCTCTGTCGGCTACGCTAGAGTGCAGTGGTGCAATTTCAACTCACTGCAACCTCCACTTCCTAGGTTCAAGTGATTCTCATGCCTCAGTCACCCAAGTAGCTGGGATTGCAGGCATGCGCGATCATGCCCAGCTAGTTTTTTTGTTGTTGTTGTTTCAGTAGAGATGGGGTTTTGCCATGTTGGCCAAGCTGGTCTCAGACTCCTGACCTCAAGTGATCTGCCTGCCTCGGCCTCCCAAAGTACTGGGATTATAGGTGTGGGCCACCATGCCCAGCCTAAAACCAACTGTTAAACAACCAACTTAAGCACCAGCTTTGGACACACGGAAATCAAAGGAAGCCATGGTCAGCAAGGTTGAGCTAGGGCTTTATTAATAGTCCTGCATATCTTGTTAATCACATTGTGTTTTACTTTCTATCCTGAGGAGTTGAAAGCTTTACTCCCCAGGAGATTTTTCTAGCACTAAACACAAGTGAAATGAATGCAGACTTCTTACATTCAAAGGCATAGTCAAGCCTCCACTGGAAGTGGCTTCTGACTTAGCATAGAGCAGCATCTCCTTGTGGTTTTTATCCCATGGACATGGGTGGTCATTATGGGGATGCAGAGGGCATCATGGGAACTAAACGAGCCCCGTTCTGTTTTTCCACAAGTTGAACATCACAGCCTGTGACATGGAAAGTGTCTTCTTGATGATTACAATGAATCTTTTTATTTTAGAGGTGAGGCAACTGAGGCCTGGAATGGTGAAATGATGGACTGTAGACACATTTACTGTGGAATGACAGAGAGAGGCTCTGACAGGGGAAGACCCAGGCCACGGGCTAATACAATCCAGGCTTCAGGGACAAGCATCAAACACAGGGAGGGGCCGGCCTAGGTTGAGGCCCAGAGTGCCTTTCTTCTATTCTGAGTAGAGACTCAAGGATCTAGCAATCAAGGGAGGAGACTGGAGAATGGGTACTTTCATGTAAATAGCAGTTCCTACACCAATCATCATTAGCAACAAACCTTTACTAAGGGCCAAATATATACAATTCTGTGATGCTGTGCACCTCCCCCATCTGTAAAATAGGGGAAAGAGAACCTCCTAGAGTTATTGTGAAGATTAAGTTCTTTTCACTGTATCTAATACTGATAAACATTTAATATTTGTTAGGTTATTTTAATTTTTTTGGACTAGCGGTTGTTATAAATTTTTTTTTTGTTTTTACCTTAAGAATTAAAAACTCTTAAAAATACTGGCACCTGACAATAAAGGCAAGAATATGATATTGCAAGCTTTCTTTCCCCTTCATTATCTTTAATGCTGACACTGACATTGCTCAGCAATTTACTCTCACCATGTATTACCTCCGAAATCCGATGTTCTGCTGTGACAGTGGAGGAATTAAAGGTATCCCGTTTTCTCCGATGGCCCACGCCACACTATGAGACACTTTCCCTGAGGTCATCAGAATCAGCTGGTTACTGCCATCAGCTTCAAATGAGAAGGGCACTCCTAGGGAAACACCAGATTAAACAGGATACTGTTTAGAAAGAGGGACTGAGCCTAGTCCTGGCAAGAAAGCAGATAGTAGACAAATGGAACATGGAGTGGGTGGGGGTGATGAAGATGGAGCACGTGATTCAAGCTGGTGTCACTGAATTTCTTCAGGTGATGATGCTGACAGCTGCTCAGCTCTGTCTCTGTTGGCAGAGAGTAGACGTTCTCATGACGCACTCTCGAGTACTTCACAGCTTTGTGACTTTGGACAAGTTAGTTAACTTCTCTGAGCCTTAGGTTTCAATGTATAAATTAGGGATACTAAATAGCACCTTCTTTGCAGAGTTATTTCAAAGACATTTGTTTACTTAGTCATTCAAAATACTTATTTGAGCTTCTACTTCATGCCAGGCACTATTGCAGGCACTGAAGATAGCGGTAAAGAAGCAAAACTGATAAGAATCCCTGTTCTAAAAACTGAGAAAGAAAAGAACTTCTGTTCTCATGGAGTGTATATATGAGTCAGGGAGAGAAGCAATACTAAGAGAAATGCTTAGTATGTTAGAGACTGTATGTAAGTATGTTAGTATACTAAGAGAAATACTTAGTATGTTAGAGACTAGTATGCAAGTGCTAAGGAGAAACAAATTAGGGAAGGTATATAGAAAATTTGTGCTTTGGAGAGTGGAGAGGGGATAAACTTTTAGATAGGGTGGCCAGGAAAGCCTCAATGAAGGTGACTTTTGAATAAATGGCTGAAGAAAATGAGGAAATAGAGGTAGAGGTGTATTATTTTGCGAAAAAGCATTACTGGCAGAAGGAACAAGTGCAAGCACCCTAAGATAGAAGTGAGGAACAGGAGTTAAATAAGTTAATATTTGCAAAGCACTTACACAATGCCTGGCAAATAGTGATCGCACAACACGTTAATTATTACTAAGCTATTGTAGCTACAGTAAAGTCTCATTGATTTGGCCTCTAATAATTGGAATTTAATGGTAAAAACACTCTGGGCAGTTATTTAATCAACTAAAGGAGAAGATTTTCAAGCACTAAATGAAGTAACTCTAGATCTTTCCTTCATATTGAACATCCTATCTTGATCTTCAAAATAACCTTATAAGACATTAAAGGAGTTATCAATAGATCCATTTTATAAATGAGGAAAATGATATGCAAAGAGGTTACATGACTACCAGAGTCTCACAGCTTGCCAATATCAGAGCTGGAACTAAAACCTAAGTCTCTAGACCTGAGGATTGGATTTGGCCTCAAGTAAATAATGCAAATAAAGTTCTAGATATAAGTCACAATAAAAAAAAATCAACAGATACATGAGGAAGCAAGCCACCATAAACAAGAGACAACAAAATCAGACCAGTAAGTAGATAGGTATTGGAATGATCAGATATCTAATATTTAAGAATATTTTAAAATATTTGAATAAATGAATGAATGAATGTATAAAAAGAAATGATTGAGAGTCTGAGGATAGGAAAAAAAGCTGTCAGAACTGATAACACTGATTGAGAAATAACTAAACATAATTTCCAGAGTTGAAATATACAGTAATTGGAAGGAAAAACAAAGGATTAGTTCCAATAATAAGAGACAGCCAAAAAGTGAATTCATGACTTGCAGGACAAATTTAAAGAAATGACATAGATTGTAGCAGTGAAAGAAAAAGACATCAAATGTAATAAAGAAAGGTTAAGAAACATGGAGGAAGGAGTGAGAAGATCCATCATATATCCAATCGGAATTATAGAAGGAGATGAGAGAATATTAATAAAAATCTCCCTATTATATTTATTTATTTCAAACTTTTTGAGCTTATGAACAACACTGTGATGTACATTTTTATGCACAAATCTTTGTTCTCATTTCAAATTATTTTCTTAGGAAAGATTCCTAGAAATAAAAGTAAGGCACCAAAGGTCATTTTCAAGGTTCTTAACTCACACTGCCAAACTACTTAGTAGTTGCATAGTTATATGCACTTACATTGTCACCAACAGTATATAAAAAGTAACTTGGCCAAAAGTTGCATAGCATTATTGTTTGAATGTGAATTTTTGATATCAATTTTACAATTCTCTGGTTGTCTGGGAAGTGAAATAGATATATACACATTCAAATCTGACAATGAAACAGTGAGCCATTGAAGATACTAGCTTTCCATACCACTTCCAACTCCCTCGTGGTCCAGTGTCACATGCTGATTACTGCTAAACTCCACTTCTTCAATAGAAGCCCTTCCAGTGACAACAGTAGTCTCAGGAATAGGCAGAAACACTTCAGCTAGCAAGGTGGGACTACTGTGTCCAATAGTTTCATAGACCTGAAAACCAGAGAAGAGAAATAGCCAATAAAAACAGCAATAGTGTGAGCTCACACTCACATAATCAGTCCATGTTGTTAGTATTTGTGCTGATCACTGTTCCAGCCCAAAGGACTTATCTCAGTGTGGAAAGTTGAGTTGTGTTACTATGGTTTCCATGGAGACAAGCTTACACCTGTTTGTGGTCAAGTTGTTGACACCCGGCTTTCTTGTCTGAACTAATCTTCTGGGTAGGGAGGTTAATCGAAGCAGCAGGCAAGGATAATTGTTTTTATTCCGAACCAATATACAGCTTACTAGGAGAATGGGCCTCCTCTTTTTCCAGGTTCAGGTTGTATTCAGATAGTAATGCCATCAGGAGGAATGGGTGGGACAGTAAGGACATGCCCCCAGATGGCTTATTATCTGTACCAATCTCCAAGTCAGTCAGAGAAGCTCTGTATGCAGAAGTACTCCAGAGTGTTACATTTTTAGTAAATCTATCAAGTTCTTCTCTTTCAGGCCTCATTTTATTTGTTAGCTGCTGAAACTCCAGATTTTTCTCAGACCTTCTCCTAGATGGAGCCAATTAGACCACCAACAGCTCTGCTACCGATCACTGTGGTGTGTCTCATTATGATGCTATCACCATGAGGAGAAGGGCCCCACTGCAGGGCAACCATGGTTTAAGAACACACAATCCAGCCTCAGTTGGACTCTTGGCTCCATTTGATCCCCTGTATTCTTGGTACACCTCACTTTTGTGACAATATGACATAATATTCCACAGTTCTCCTGGCTTCTTTCCTGTGTTTTATTCTTTCTCTACATGAGGTCTCTGTGACTGGTTTACATTTTTTGAAAAATGCTGATTTTGCTACTTTTATTTCTACTAATTAATCTTTATATTTTTCTTCTTATGTAATAGTCCCCCACTAGTCAATATTTTCCACTTACCAATTGAATGCACAAAGATGACACCATGGATCCTTTCCACCCACCCTCCCTTACAGGGCATATGATCTGAACTTTTTTTTTTTTTTTTGAGATGGAGTCTCACTCTGTCACCTAGGCTGGAGTGCAGTGCTGCGATCTTGGCTCACTGCAACCTCTGCTTCCTGGGTTCGAGCGGTTCTCCTGCCCCAGCCCCGCTAGTAGCTGGGATTACAGGCACCCACCACCACGCCTGGCTAATGTTTGTATTTTTAGTAGAGACAGGGTTTCACCATGTTGGCCAGACTGGTCTCGAACTCCTGACCTCAGGTGATCTGCCCTCCTTGGCTTCCCCATGTGCTGGGATTACAGGCATGAACCACTGCACCCAGCCTGATCTGAATTCTTGTCCAGGAGTGAGGATGAAGTGGTACCTGGCTACTATCCTGGCCTTGCTTTCCCCCGTATCCATCAGCTCACCTTTGCAAGATGACTGGCTGAGCATGGAGGGTCACTGGATCAAAGACAAAGGCAGAAATTGCACAGGTACTAAATTCAGGACCCCAGACTTAATTTTGCTGTGAGCTATTCTAATAGGCAGGAGTTCAGCAGGAAGCCCGTAAGTGGCACACTTAAAACACACTCTCCAAATTCATCTTTATCAGTTAAAAAGGTGATATTTTGATCTATACTAAAAAGTCTTTTATGGAAAATTTCAAACATATATAATGCAAGAATAATAATATACCACAGACCTGTCACCCCGTGCTTCAGTGATCACTATGTTATGACCATCTTATTTCATCTATACTCTCAGCCATTCCCTTCCTCTCCAGTATCTTGAATCTAGACATCATTTTATCTGTAAATATTTCAATATGTATCTGTAATAGATAATATTTTTAAAAAGCATAATTACAATACTGTTTTTATAATAATTCCTTAATAACCTCAACTATTAGTAAGTTTCAAATTCCCTTGTGAGCCTCAAAAAATTCTGTAACATTTTGTTTGAATCAGGATCAAAATGTATTCCATATGTTGTAATTGACTGATATGTTCCTCAAGCCTCTATTAATTTATAAGTGACCCCTCCTCTTTTAAAAAATTTTCTCTATATTTTTATTGGTTTACAACTCTGATGTGACAAGGAGTGTCATTTGTTGCTTGACCCAACACTCCTTAAGAGGCTATAATTCTATAATCTTACACAGCTTAAAGAACATGTAGTAGTTATCATTTATTGCAGTGGAGACCTTGGTTTGACCTCTTAAATTACAAGCTCATTGGCATGAAGTCTTGTCCCAAGAAAATGATGTGTTTTCTTTAATTTTGTTTGAAATGAAAGAAACCACATTTTTTAAAAAAATTTTTTTGCCAGAATTAATCGAGACAAAAATTCATTGAGATTTCCTTTTGTAGGAAGCACAGGGACTTAAGGGGCTTTCAGTGTGGTACCCTGTTTAATCTTCACCACAATCCTATGAAAGGCTATGAAAGGTGGCTTTTATTCCTCATGGGTGTTCCCTGGGCTAGTCACCATGCCTAGTGATGACCAATAAAACATAAGTGATCACATAAAGGGTGTTTCTGAGGACATCGGTGGAAGGCGGCTTATTCCTAGTTTCTGGAGCCACATTCCTAGCTGGTGTCTAGAGAGGAACTGAATGGGGGCTCTTGGTGCCAAGTCTGTAGGCAGAGGCAATCATGGACTCTAGGGGAATGGAGGGTTTGCTAGTTGGTGTTACTGTCTTAGGAGATAAGTATCAGATTTTTTTAATGAGAAAAAAATGGATTCCGTCTGACAAAGCCAAAAAAAATCCAGAATTTCCCCAATCTTTATTTCCTACTCTCTTAAGATAGCAGAAGTTATTTTATTTATTTCTATTTTATATTTTTTTGGAGATGGAGTTTTACTCTTGTTACCTAGGCTGGAGTGCAATGGAGCAATCTCGGCTCACAGCAACCTCCGTCTCCCGGGTTCAAGTGATTATCCTGCCTCAGCCTCCCGAGTAGCTGGGATTACAGGCATGCACCACCACGCCTGGCTAATTTTCTATTTTTAATAGAGACGCGGTTTCTCCATGTTGGCCAGGGTGGTCTCGAACTCCCAACCTCAGGTGACCCACCCGCCACACCGTCCCAAAGTGCTGGGATTACAGGCATGAGCCACTGCACCTGGCCCAGAAGTTCTTTTAAATGCTAGCAAGAAATGCTATTTTTAAAAATTAGGAAATGGGTACTTTGGGCTTTAAGTAGGCATTTATAAGTAGATCTCTCTATAATTTAGTTTCATTTTTGTTTTCTCTCAGTAGTGCTGAGGGTTCTCAGTCTCAGCATTATTGACATTCTGGGCCAGGTAATTCTTTGTTGTTGTGAGTTGTATGCTGTAGGATGCTTAGCAGCACCCCGGCCTCTCACTCATATGTGGGAGCTTAAAAAGCTGATCTTATGTAGGAGAAGAGTAGAATGATGGTTATCAAAGGCTGAGAAGGGAGAAGGGAGAGGAGGAGGATAAAGAGAGGTTCATTAATGGTATAGAAATATAGTTAGAAGGAATAAGTTCTAGTGTTTGATAGCACAGTAGGGTTACTATAGTTAACAATAATTTACTGTATGTTTCCAAATAGCTAGAAGAAAAGATTTAAAATGTTTGCAACACAAAGTTTGAGGTAATAGATATTCTAAATACCCTGATTTGATCATTATACATTCTATGTATGTATCAAAATACCACATGTACCCCATAAATACATACAATTATTATGTATCAATAAAAAAGTTTTTAAAAATCACAGAATATTGTAAAGGAACAAAAGAAAAGTAATCACATGTTTTGTTTTTTCCATCTAAAATGATAGCATGGAATCAGCATGTTTTTTCCCTGCAGACGTTTCTATACCTGTTTTGTCAGAGAAATAAAGCAAGGAATTTTTTTTTTTTTAATGGGAATTCTCCCATTTAGTATCCGTGGTTTTCTTCAGGATAACACGAGATAACATGTAAATATTGTGGTCATGCAGTAGACACTTAGTAAGCATTATTTCCTAGAGATTTCCCAGTTTCACAGGCCCTGTCTCATTCAAGCCCTCATTGTCTTACAGATGACCACACCTGTCTTCTTGCCTCATGTAACCTGTCCTCCCTGCAGCCGCCACCTGGCTTCCTACAGGCCCTCAACCACCTGACCTTTCCAACTGCACACAGCAGGGCTTTCTGGGATCAGCAATCTGACTTGCTATCATCCAGTTTAAAAGCATGGCAAGTAAGATGTATGTGAAAACATCTGTTTTGGACTTGGGTCCATAAAGAACCAACAGCAACCACAAAAGTGAGGTAGGCGAGGGTAAACAAGGACAGTTCTCCAGATATGACTGTTATTCCCCCTCTGATAGAGGAGTTATTCCTCAGATCAGCCAGAGAAATTAGGAAAGGCCCTGAGAAGAGAAAGTCAAGCCATCACCAAGTAGGTTAAAAGGAGAATTTCCCTATCTCAATCCACATGCCAGGAGTATAAACGATTAACAGGATTGACTAATAAGGAAATATGATAATGTTAAAAAATGTAAAAGGCACCCAGCAATATTACACCACTGTTGCTAGTTGTTTTGGTGTTGAGAAGATGAATGTAGGATAAAGTTACATATGTGAATGACACAAAAATGAAGGCAAAGCTTTTTAAATTTCTAAGCCAAATTTCATTTATAAAACCCTACACATTTATTTTGGAAAGGCCTCCAAAGCCAAGATTTTCAAGACCTTTCTGGAAGGACTGTGGCCTGGCTCCAACTTCTCTGTCCCGTGAAGTCCAATCTCATCCTTCTCTTGGGGCCAACTGTTTGTTTGTTTGTTTGTTTGTTTTTGAGACAGGGTCTCACCCTGTCTCCCAGGCTGGAGTGCAGTGGCGTGATCACGGCTTATTGCAGCCTCAAACTCCCAGGCTTAAGCAATCCTCTTGCCTCAGCCTCCTAAGTAGCTGGGACTAGAGGTATGCACCACCATGCCCAGCTAATTTTTAAAAATTTTTGTAGAGATGGGGTCTCACTATGTTGCAAAGGCTGGTCTCAAACTTTGGGTCTTTTAGTTTAAAGTAAGACTTTTAGTTTAAAGTAAGACTTACTGCACACAAAACATTGTCTAAGCTAAGAATAAAACTTGACTGAGAAAGTAAAGAAAGTAAAGAAACGCAAACTCCAGAAGCACACTTGCTGTTCCTCTGTCACCTGCCCTGAATAGAGGAGGAGCTGCAGGGGCCCACAGGAGTCCCTCCCTTTCTACAGGCATCAATAGTGAAGATGTCAGTATTCAGAGTTCTGCCTCCTAGTTTGACATCCATCATCAATTCATCCTCCCTGTTCCTCCCCTACAAAGGAAAAGATGATATCAGGAAGACCAAGATTAACATGAGAAGACCAGATAGAGCGCTAGAAGGGAGAGCAGAAGACAGTAATGAGGCAGGCAGGAAGGAGAGGAAGTGGGCCAGGAGACACCCACTGGCAGAGTCAGAAAGAAGGGAGAGAAGGCGAGAAGGCCTCCCCTCCTGCAGGTGCCCAGCCATGCCTCCACTGATGGGTGAGAGCTCAGACTACCTAGGCAGCCTGTGAAACACACTCCCACTATGGGCACTTCTGAATGTTCTGAATTACTTTAGAGGGAGAGACTATCTTCTGTCTCACACAGCACGACAGTATTTTACTTCACATGTATTGTAAAATGTAAATAAAGTCTCCAGTACTATCTCCTGCTTATTGCCTTAAATATTAGCTTGCTGTGGATGTTATAGTCAAAATAATTTTTGAAAAACCAATGTGACAATACTATGAAATAAATTTTTAAACCAAAAAGCAAAGTTATCCAGAATATTATCCAGAATATATTCATAGGCAATACGCGACCAAGTGTTCCAGGCCATCAGCCTCAGCAGAAGCTCCAGAGGAGATGGAATAGAGAGTCAACGTGGACCCCACAGGGAGGGCAGGGACCTCACAGGGGCTCTGTCCAGCGACCACGTATCTGAAGGCTGCCCCAGCTCTCTAGTGCAGAGTTGGGCAACTCTCTACTTTTACATTCAGACAAAATCACCTCATTTCATTCTCTTGTGTTCATTCAGAGTTATACATCAAGGAAGAAGTAAACATTAATAGAAATTATTTTCCCCTGTTTGATATTCAGAAAGGGAATTTCCAGGCTTAAGAAAATCTCAGGTTTTCACCAAACCTCCAACTCCAATCCCCTTTCTAAAACCATTTTATACTTGCTTTCTCCTCTCACCCATATTGTGTTTAAGTTAGCAGCCAAAAATTTTGGTTTTTTTTCAAGTTTCAGAATACACAGACATTAAAAAAAATTAGATGGCATTTTAAAGAGTTATAAGAGTGACAAGACTAAACCAAATTCTAAAGTTCTAAAATTTCAAGAAAAAAATTTCAGCTGTGCAGATATCAATCCTGTTATCAATACAGCAAAGGAATTTTGCTTGAGTCTTGATGCTTGGCGCTTTGTAAATGAGGACCACCCTGCCCTCACCCACCCCCAGATCACAGATTAAAAGGTACAGGACAAAACTGCCACAGGCTCTGGAGGAATTCTAAGCCAAGGCGGTTGACCTTGGGTGTCCAGTGCCAGCCCTTTCAGGTTCTGCCTCCCATTTCTTGGCACCACCTCCTCTCTTTCCATGCAGTTCAGTGCTTCCTTCCCACTGTCAAAAGAACACATCCCAGCTGTTGCGAATGTCCTCTACAGATCGTAGAAGGTTTTTAACTACTGAGGTCTAGGCAGGGCTTGATATTCAAAATACTGAACTATACACAGTATTGAACCCACCTCCTGGGTTCATTAGAACAGCGGCTCACCACAGCTTGGGAACAGGACCCTCGAGGGACTGGCCTTGGTCAGCCACCCCCTTTAAATGGTCAATTGTGGGAAGGTCCAGGGAATGTTTGAAGTGGGGCTTATGTGGCCAGGATGGCATCTGGGAAGGTCAGGGCAGCAGCTATTTATCAGTTAGTACAGAAGTATGTAAATATTTTATTAATTATACAGCCGTGATGGTACCTGCAGACTTTGTCAGTTATACTCACTAGGAATAGGTAGTGGTTGCCTGAAGTACTGTATTGAGAAGAGTTCTAAAATTATATTCAGGCTCAGTGGGAAAACACAACAAAAATAGCACCATCAATTATTGCTTTCTGGTAAGGGTGGTAGAGGAGAGTGAGACATTTCTGCCTGAGTGAAGGATGAGGATCTGTGATTTCTGCCTGGGTGGTGGTGGGGAAACAAGGGCATGCATGCCACAAAGTTGCAATCCTTGTTAACAAGCCTGTTAGGATTATAAGAAAGACCTGTTAGCATTGTGGGAGAAGAGTCACCGAAAGAACAAGCAAGACTGAAGACACTATAATGGGTTAAATAGCATCCTCCACATATTGATGTCCACCCAGAAACTCAGAATGTGAACCTAATTTGGAAATGGGGTCTTTGCAGATGTCATTAGTTAAGGATGATGATAAGATCATATTAGATTAGGGTGGGCCCTAAATCCAGTAAGTGTGTTCTTATGAGTGACAAAAGAGGACCCACAGAGAGAGACACAGAGAAGGCTATGTGAAGATGGGAGCAGAGATTGGAGTTATGCTAACACAAACCAAGGAACTCTAAGTGCCAGGAGGAGCTGGGAGAGGCAGGGAATGATACTCCTCTAGAGCTTTTGGAGGGAGTATGGCCCTACTGACACCTCGATTTCAGACTTTAGGCCTCCAGAACTGTGAACCAACACATTTCTGTTGTTTTGAAGCCACCAAGTTAGTGGTTCCTTGTTATAGTTTAGTTTCCCCAGGAAACTAAAATAGACTCAAATAAATATGTTGCTAATGGTGGGATTTAGGCTAGTGGGAAGATTTATTAATTTGTGGGGGGAATCCTAGCACCTGTATCTTTCCAACATTATAACCTCCCATGATTGTGGCGTAATTGATTTCTCTGTTATATGACGCTAGAGTCCCTGTAGAGGGTGATATTGAAATATGTCTTCAATGAATGAGCTGGAGATCTCCCTGTGCCCCACCCCCTTCAGCAACCCTCTCCCATCTCAAGGCAGACACTCCAGAGCACTGTGGCCAGAGTTATTCTGCCAGCATTTTCAATAGGTGAGTTGGGGAACAGATCTCTTTCTTCTAAGACTTTAAGAACAGATGTGCCAAGGAAGAGGCTTGAGACTCTGTCAAGACGTATGTATAACCAATGGATGATTTAAAATCATCTCACACCTGTAATGAACAAAATATTATTGGGGCAGTAGCTATAATAATATTAATTATTATTACTATTGTTTTGAGACAGAGTCACACTCTGTTGCCCAGGCTGGAGTGCAGTGGCGTGATCTCAGCTCAATACAACCTCCACCTCCTGGGTTCAAGAGATTCTCCTGCTTCAGCCTCCCGAGTAACTGGGATTACAGGCGCCCGCCGCCACGCTTGGCTAATTTTTTTTTTTGTATTTACAGTACAGATGTGGTTTTTGCCATGTTGGCCAGGCTGGTCTCAAACTCCTGGCCTCAAGTGATCTGCCCACCTTGGCCTCCCAAAGTACAGGCATGAGCTGCAGTGCCTGGCCAGTGACTATAATTAAAATGTGTACCTGAAGTGTTAAACTCTCCGGCCAGTTGACTATTTGCAAATTGAAAATCTGTCCAAAGTGAACTCGGAAGTCTGCTCCTAGTGGCCGACTGACTGTCCTGGACACCTCCTTGTTGTTGAAGAGCACTTTTAAGTACACTGAGCGCTTCTTTACATCCTCCCTTCTCGAGACCTCCGCTCTGCAAAAGGAGACCATTCACAGTTGGAGTTAGTAATCATTTACTAAGATCACCAAAATATATGATAAATAAGAACTGAACAGAACAAGGCACACTGCAGGCAACTCTCCCAGTCATGTCAGCCCTCATTTAACCAGAAGAGCCACAGGTCTTGCAAAGTAACATGGAATTTATGGAGAAGCCATTAACAGACACTGAAAAGGGCACAGAGGATTTAAGAACTAGAGTCCATTCATTGTTGTGCTACAGTCTCCTCAGATTTTTCAAGCAAGCTTTACATTTGTGTCCCAAAGTTTTAAGTTCACATATTCCTTGTTAACTGGAATAAATTCAAGACATAGGGGATAATAACGATTTATATTTGGGTAAGAAGTTTTATTCTAAAAATACAGCAGCATATTGTAGCAGTTAGATCAAGTTCACTTTTCCGAGATACCAAGTTTTTCTCAGTGTTTTCAGACAGTAAGTGAATGTTCAATGGATGCAGAGTATTAATAAATGTTCCTTATTTTTAAAGATAATCTGACTCAGAAAGTTAAAAAAAAACCAACCTGCTGGGCGTGGTGGCTCACGCCTGTAATCCCAGCACTTTGGGAGGCTGAGGCAGGTGGACCACGGGGTCAGGAGATAGAGACCATCCTGGCTAACATGGTGAAACCCTGTCTCTACTAAAAATATAAAAAATTAGCCAGGCGTGGTGGCGGGCGCTTGTAGTCCCAGCTACTTGGGAGGCTGAGGCAGGAGAATGGCGTGAACATGGGAGGTGGAGCCTGCAGTGAGCTGAGGTTGTGCCACTGCACTGCAGCCTGGACGACAGAGCAAGACTCCGTCTCAAAAAAAAAAACCAAAACCCAACCTCACATTGGTCTTTAATTTTATTGTACATATGTGTACAGACATCCACCAAAAAATGCCAGTTATTGGTTAAGTCAATAGCAATTCAAGCTAATTAAGGAAAGCAAAAGGTTAGGGCATCAAAATTTGAAACAAGCTCAGGTTTTTTTGGGGGGTGGTAGTTTATTAAAAATTGTTCCATTGTGGTAAATATATATAACATAACATAATGTTTATCACCTCAACCATTTTTAAGTGTATGTTTCAGTGGCATTATGTACAATTACTATGTTGTGTAACCATCACCACTATCCATCTTCAGAACTTTTTCATCACTCCAAACAGAAATTCTCTACTCATTAAAGGGGGTGGTAGTTTTAACTTTTTACATGTCTGTAATTTAGACTTATTCTAGATGAAATAGCTCAAATTACTTCAGCATTTTTTTAATAAAGGATACTTCACAGCAAATTTGCAAGAAGTATCCAAGACACCCCAGACTTAGACTCCACTCATAAAAGATTACCAAATCAAGCCCAAATTTTCCTTTTAGAAAGCATGCTCTGTCATCACATATTTTGAACGTTCATGTCAAAATTATAGGGTATGGTACTTGTGCCTTGAAAACAGCTTACTTAGTACAGGGGAATAGTTTATGTTTAACATCTTAATATGTGAAGTTGAGAGAACACATGAAAATGCACAAAAAGCTATAATTTAAAAATAAACATTAGAACATTAGCAGAAGTTTGAAACCAAGACTGTCAGAAGTCTTATAATGACATCCTAATTAACTCCCACATTTTAATGAACTCAGAGGCTGACTGACTTCATTTGAATTCTCATTTTTCACGTTGGGATATTGAAGATTCCAGTGTACAATAGTCCCTGTATTCATAATAGATCTTCTGTTTACTAGAGAATTAAGTCTGGGATTTTGTGGTATTGATGATTTTAATGGACTCCCTTTAATTAATGATGATATACCATAACATGCATCAGAATCACTTGGATACCTTGTGAGAACAGTTTTCTGGGCCCCACCTCAGGATTTCAGGTTCAATAAGTCTCAGGTAGAACTTGCAAGTTTGCGTTTCTTTCTTTTTTAAAATTATTTTTAAAATTTCTGTTTAGTTGGTTCCCTTTAAATAATTGTCTGGCTAGTTTTTATTAACCTTTCTTAAACATATTTATTTCAACGTGAGGTATTAAAAATGTTTGGGGTATTTATTTATTTATTCAATAGAGGCGAGGTCTCATTTTGTTGCCCAGGCTAGTCTCTAACTCCTGGCCTCAAGCAATCCTCCCACCTTGGCCTCTCAAAGTGCTGAAGTTATAGGCATGAGCCACTATGCCTGGCCTGAGTTTGTGTTTCTAACAAGTCCTCAGTGAGGTTGATGCTGCTGATTCCAGGGCTATACTTTGAGAACCAAGGCTATACAGTGAAGGAAAGAATAAATAGGAAATATAAAAATATTTTTATTATGTTATAATTTTAAAAAAGAAGATGAACTTATAAATGTATGTTTATGGATTTATTATATGTACAAATGTATATAAATCAAGTGATGTTTCTCAAGTAAGAATGACTAGACATGTATTTTTATCAAATCTGGAGGGTATGCTTCAGATGGCCTGACTTAAATACAAGTTATAGGGCATACCCACAATGTTTTGGGGGGTCTTCAAGGAGACAAGCTGATCCCTGGAGCAGCTGAAATCAAGGAAGGGGCAAGGAGAGGCATCCATGCCTGTGCCAGAAAGGTGGGACATGCTACCAGTGGACCAAAGACTCATTGAGGTTACAGATAAGGGACTCAAATCAAAAGCCACACAGCCAGCCACTGTGAAGAGCAGGCAGAGATTTGCAACTGGGATGCTTCTCCTACAGGGAGCTTTCCAGTGTGCTCCTGAGTGGCCAGTGCAGATGCATGAGGTAGGTGAATCAATGAAATCACCTAAAGTGGGCAAATGTCAGCAATTTCATGTGGTTCAACCTAATATTCATTCAGAGTTGATGATTCTCCTGATGCTAAAGTAGGTCAGTAAGTGTACACTCCCCATAGTGTGCATGTGCCCATGTGAACATGTGTATCAGATGTCAGCCTCATTTATGGTCAGAGCATCCACTCACCTGGGGCACTGATCATTGGGTGTTACACTTCCCGCCAGGCTTAGCTCTGGAACCAGCGTGGGCTCCCAAGGCCTCCTCCTGCTCTGGGCTGCTCTCTCCCTCACCTCCTGCTCTATCACTGCCCGATCAGTGGGCTCCGGAGGGGTGGGCTTCACAAGGTCCTCCTCAGGATGCGGCTCCTCAGTCTCATCATCGGGATAATCTTCTGCTGCTTGTTTCCTTTTCTTCTTCTTGGCCCTCTGTTGGGTTTGAGGCAACATGACATCAAACAGGAATTTTGGAATTTCATTTAAGAGCACAGTCTTCAGAGCTAGATGGACCTGGATGCAAACCCCAGCCCCATTTCAACCAGATGTGTGTAATCAGGCAGGTCACTAAGCCACCTGACCTCTCTGTGCCTCAGTTTTTTCATCTACAGAATGGAGCCCAGGAAATATCTCCCAGGGCTATTGAAATGAGACTGTTAAAATGCCTAAAAAGCATTTATCATATAGCCTAGTCCCTAGAAAGAGCTTAAAAAATGGTAAATATTCATGTGATCATTAATTTTGGTTTTCAAGGCTAAGGACACATCTTGAAATATTAAAATAAGGCATGTAAGCACAATGAGCATTGCAGGTCCACCTGATCTATTATTTGTTGCCCTTGGACTCAGTTTTGTAGGGTCATGTCCATAAAGTTATATAATTTTCTGAAGGAAACTCCAGAGCATCAATCCCTACATTTAATGGAATAATGCATGTAAGATACTCAGCACAGTGCTGGACACAAGCATTAGTGATTACTACATTATTACTTAAATAGTCACAGAGTGCTACTATAGCATTCTCTGTGGACATAGCTGGCTCTGGTATCAATCAACTGGGTGGCTTTTTAAGCAAATGCATTAGCCAGTCAATTCATTCATCCTTTTATCCCTTAGCCAGGGGACAGGGGAAGAGACAGAGGGAGCCACAGGATACCCTAGTCTGCCAGTCTGGTTTCCCCACTCCTGTACTGGAGGCTGTCCTCCCAGACCCTTCCTGGCCAGCCCTATTCCAGGCTGAGTGTTTGTTTACACACTTGCGCTTTCCTCCAGGCCTTCCACTGGTGTAACGACGTTCTGTACTCTTCCATCTTCTGTGCGTACTCCTCCGTATGCTCTTCCAACAGTTCACTTATTTCAGCTTGAATTTCTGCTTCATATGCTTCTTCATCTGCTTTCTGGTCAACTTTTTCCCTTTAAAATAATTTGTAGTCCCTTGGTTATTTCTGGAAATTAAGAGAGCAATAATAACAGCAAATACTTACATTGGACTTGCCATGTGCCAGTTACTCTTCTAAAAATATCACACATGTAAACTCACAATCCTGTGAGGCAGATGTTGTTATTATCCACCTCTTATACATGAGGTGACAGAGGCTCACAGAAGTTAAGTAAGTTACCCAAGAACACACAGCTGGTGAGTGGAAGGGCTGAATACGAGCCCAACCCACTGAACACTAAGCAGCCATGCCTCTCTGCGTTAAATGATCTGTGTGGTGTGCTGACACGGGGCCTGTAAGTTCTCAACTGATAGTGGTGGAAATTTCATTAGTTATTTTATTACTTCTTCAAGTCTCTGAGGAACTGCTTCATTTTGTTGCTACTGAGTCCCTGAAACCGCTTTTTAAAAAATTTTGATTTTTTAAAATTATACTTTAAGTTCTAGGGTACATGTGCACAACGTGCAGGTTTGATACATAGGTATACATGTGCCATGTTGGTTTGCTGCACCCATCAACTCGTCATTTACATTAGGTATTTCTCTTAATGCTATCCCTCCCTCAGCCCCTCACCTGCCGACAGGCCCCGGTGTGTGATGTTTCGCGCCCTGTGTCCAAGTGTTCTCATTGTTCAGTTCCCACCTATGAGTGAGAACATGTAGTGTTTGGTTTTCTCTCCTTGTGACAGTTTGCTGAGAATGATGGTGAAACCACTTTTTTGACTTTGGATGGAGGATTTGGGTTTTTCTTTGATAATTTTGCTTACACTCCACCAGGAGATCAGCCCAGTTCAAACCACTGTTTCCCACAGTGTGTTCTGTAGGACATTAGTTCTGTGAGATGTCCCACCAGGAAAAGATATCGTGTCCATATCAATGCTGGATTAAATATGTGTGAAAAGTTCCTTGCTGGTCATCTTTTCAGAGCCCTTAACATGTTGATGAACAGCATGGCTCTCCTGGTGGGTGGCGGCAAATGTGCGGTGACTGCATCTATCCCACCCAGCACTTTGGAGATGGTGCCGAATACTGACTGCACTATTTTCCCCACAGCAGTTAACCTTTGTAATCCATTTTACAAAAACCTAGACAAGTGCATAGAGCTGACAAATATTTGCTTATGGACACATGTTGCCTGGAGTTTAAGCAGTTTACAGTCCCCCAAGGCACAAGCTCTTACAGCTCTCTAGGATGACTACCAAATAAATCACTTTGGATGCACAGTGGTACCCAAAATTTATAAACATCAGGGGGAATTTGGCCTCAAAATTATGTCCCATCTGTGATATATAGAAAACCATTCAGTTTTCTCATTGCTATTCAAAAGCATGAATAAACTTGAATAGTTTGTGTGTGTGTGTGTGTGTGTGTGTGTGTGTGTGTGTGTGTGAGAAAAACTATGCTTTCTCATAAGGTGGCTAGATGAATCAAGAATGTGAGAAAAGGGTTTTGGAGGATAGCTACTTATCAGGGGAAGGAGTGTTATAACCTCATGAGTAAAATGCCTGTAATTTAGTTTACCCTATAAACTCAAAAAGAAGGAGGGGAGGGATGGAGGGAGAGTTAGCAGCAGGGATGATGGGAGGGAGGGAGAGAGAAAATAATCTGGCAAGGATTTCTGTACTGCTTCTGTGGGAGGCTCAGCCTAGGAGATGGAATTCGAAAGCACAAACACTGCAATTTCTAGGAGACAGCCATTATTTTGTGAGGTAGCATATTCAAATTTGTCAACCAATATTAACTGAGCAGATACTAAGTGGCAGGTGCTCTGGTAGGGACTAGATATACAATGACAATACGGCCCCTGCTCTCAAAGATCACACAGTCTTAAATACTTGTCCTGAAAACTAACTTTTTTTTTCAATTTTATAATTACAGCTAAAGAAAAATCACAATTTGCAGCTATCTTTGGCTGAAATATGGCGGTTTTCAAAGCAATATGTCAGATAACTGCCTAAATTTGTTACTATTGTTAACCAACATTAACTGAGCAGATACTAAGCGGCAGGTGCTCTGGTAGAAACCAGATATACAATTACAACAGGGTCTCTAGTCTCAAAGATCACACAGTCTTATACTTGTCCTGAAAACCACCTTTTTTTTTTTCTCGATTTTGTAATTACAGCCAAAGAAAAATCACAATTTGCAGCTATCTTTGGCTGTACTATGGCTGTTTTCAAAGCAATATGTCAGATAACTGCCCAAATTTGTTACTATTTGTGTCAGTATATAGGCACAACACTTATCCAGGTGAAACAATGAGAAAGGGACCAACACCAGCAGCATAGATGCTCTTGCATTAACACATAGAACATGGTTGTGTTGTGATAAACTGTACTCTTAAGCATATATAAAAGTCTAGTGAATTAGGTAGCAGAAATATTATCAGAAAGCTTACTTTCTCCACACCACAAATGAAGGTCAATTCCAAATGAATTAAAGATGAAATGTGAAAGCTAAAACTATAAAGGTTATAGGAGACAATATCATAGAATATCTACATGACTCAGGGGAAGAATTTCTTAAGAAGCATACAAAAAGCACCAACAGTAAAAGAAAAAACGAATGTATTTTATCTTTTTAAAGTTAAGAATTTCTATCCATCAAAAAGCAACAAAAAGAGAGTAAAAAGACAACTAACAAGTAGGAGAGGATATCTGCAATACACACTACTAACAAATTCCCATGTTATATGCAGAATGCCTCCAAATTACCAAAAAAAAAAAAAAACAAGATAAATAATCCAGTCCAAAAAGTGACCAAAGCCTTGAACAGACACCTCACAAAAGTGGAAATCCAGATAGTCAGTGCATGTACAAAAAAATGCTCACCTTCATGAGTAGTCAGGAAAATATAAATTAAAACATGTCAGCAGGTCGGCAAAATGTTAATTACCACCACCAAGTAATCGGCATGATATGGGTGATATGGACCTACGAGAACCCCCGTGAAGGCATGAATCAGCATAACTTCTGGAATATGTTTGGAATCAGCAATGTAAAGTTGAAATGAAATCTTGGGCACATGTACCCTAAAAGACAAGTACAAAAATGCCTACAGAAGTGGTTTCTGTAACAGTTGAAAAATGGAATAAACTCAAATGCTCATCAACGGAAATGGACAAGTTTGGCTATATTTGTATAACGAAGTATTATAAAGCAAAGAAATCTAACTACAGCCATGTGCTGTCAAGTAGATGAATCTCACAAACACAGTACTGAAGAAAAGAAACATGTATGTATTCACTAAAGAATACACACAACATACTTTCAGGTATGTAGAAGTCAAATACAGGCAATATTAAACTATATATTCTTAGGGATTGCACATAGTTGGCAAAACTATAAAGACAAGAAAACAATGATCACAAAAGTCCAGGTAGTTGTTATTTTGGGGATTGAGGAGGATGCTATTTGGGAGGGGCTGCTCAGATATGAAATGTTCTATTTCTTAACCTGGGAAGTGGTTATATGCATATTTATCTGTAATTACTTTTAAAACTGTATCCAAGTTTTATACATTTTTCTTGATGTGTGATATATCCCAATAAAATAATTTTTCAAAAAAGCCTACTTTCTCAAAACAAGTTTCAAGGGAGTATTTGTAAATCTCTGGAACTCTCGAAGGGATTTCATCTCTCTCCAAACTTTTATGATGGTCTTAAGCAGTGTTCGATCTTTTTCTTGTTCAGCATCACGGAATTTTCTCGTTTGTCTGCAACATATAATAACACATGAGTATATATTAAAAAGTTAGGTGTGTTTGTTTGCAAAAGAAATTAATAATGCTACAGTAATTGTATATTCAATTTGATAGCTACCATATTTTGAAACAAGTACAGAAAACTAAATACAAATGCAAATGTAAAGACAATAGGATGTCAACCTGTTTTGAGAGGTTTACTTGATTTTGTTCTCTTTAGGCAGATCTGACTTTAATTAAGTACTTAAAAAATTCGTATTAAAACTATGCATCCTTCAACAAATAGTCACCTTTGAAGGTAAGAAAATAAAGGCAGTTCTCATGGACTAAATTATTATAAACATAGCAAAGTACACTGCTGTCCTACTTAGCAACAAATACATTTAAAGTCTTTCTGTGTTAACACAAATCACAAGTTCCACACTGAGGAGATGAAGTATTGTTATTGCATGCCTTGGAGATTTTCAGTATTCACTAGATTACCAATATTTTTGGTTTGATCTGAAGAGGCATCATTGGAAAATTCTTTCCTCTTTATTTTATTTAATACCTTACTTTAAGTTCTCTTTATAAATGATAGCCATATTTAGATCCCAAATGCATTTTATTGCATAATGAGACAATTATTAAATTTTTGAACAAGTGCCATGAGTCATTCCAGGGAATTTAGAAGTGTCTAAGAGACAGAAGATATCTCTGTCCTCAGGGAGTTTATAGTTTAGCTCAGGGGACGGACACATACATAAATGATATCAGTGTGAGGTTTGTCTAAGAAAGTATCATGAGAAACCAAGGATGTAGCATTTCACAAATTAGCACCTCATGACCTCCAGAAGGCAGGCCTAAGTCTGGAGGTTGTACGTGTGATGACTTAGTGGTACAGAGAAATAAGGGGGTCTAGGTTTCTAAGATCAACTGGTAGCTGTAGAAAAAGAAGATGGCAGAAAATGATAGTGGTTGGGTAGTCAAGATCTGGGACTCTGGGAAGCCCTTAGAAAAGCAAAAAAGCAACAAACTAGAATAAGAAACATTCTCTTTGAGGAGCAGTAAAACATTGTGGTTAAGGGTGCAGTTGTTGCAACCAGACTACCCTGGTTTGAATCTCAGCTCTACTATTTACTAGCTGGATTGGATGAGCTACTTCCCTTTGCCGGCTCACATCTGTAAAATGGGTATGGTAGGAGTTGACCGCACTGGGTTGTTGGGAGGAGTTAATGAGATAATCCGCATAATGTGCTTAGAACCTTGCCTGATACCAAGCAAGAGGCCCACAAATGTTATCTGTCACCATCAGGTGATCAGTTCGTCTCCTATGCCTTTAGCTGTTATCACCCCTGCTTCAGTTTTAAAAACCACAATATAAAATTATTTTACTAGTTACATGACACCTTCAGGCTTTCTGATATATTTTCTACTTTCTTTTTTAGTACCTAAAAATAATAGTTTCCCAGAAATGCTAAAAGGAGCTCTTAGCAAGAAAAATTTGCATACGAACTAAAGAAGCAGAAAATTACAAAATAATATTTAATTAAAATTTGTGACCAGAGCTGGGGAGAAAGAGGGAAAGGCAATTTTGATTAGGGAGTCGGCAACAGTTTTCTGAAACCTGATGCAGATTGGGTCTAGACCGTGCAGTGGACTCCTGCTCAGAGATGAAACTTTGGGAGCCACTGGCATCTGGATGATGTTTAAAGCCAAAAAGTGGGTTCATTTCAGGAGAAAATGCAATTTTAAACAGGGTTAAAAAGAAAACAACAATAACACTTGAGACTCAGAACATGTATAAGCTGGACAGAGGAGAATGATGGTCAAAGAATGATGAGAAGGACAAATGGCTGGAGAGGGACGAGGACACCCAGTAGAGGGTGGTGTATGGAGATGCAGGATGTCCTGACAGGCAATGTGTGGGGATGGTGTCTGCGTTCAAGCACTGAGCAGGCCGAGTGGTTCCATTCCACTTTCCCAGGTGGAGGTCCCCAGGGGCTGTGGCAAGATTTGCTTCAGAGGAAAGGTGGGCACAGGAATGAGACAGGATAGGTTGGAAATGGGAGAGAGTGGAGATAGTATGAATAGCAAATGTTTACCTGGTGTTTGGCCATGAAAGGAAATATAGAGATAAAATGGTAGCTGGATGGGGACTTGGGGTCATAGAATTTTTATGTGTTCAAGACTGAGCAAATCTGAGGGCAAAGACCCTACAGAGAGGTTAAGTAAAATGTTCCTATGTTGCATGACCATTCATGTTTTCTTCCTTCTATATCCTGGTTCCCATTCGGAGGACAAGGAATGTAGTCATGATGCCGCTATGGAAAATAAAATGGAAAATGCTTTATGGTGCTGGCCCGGGTTAACTGCAACCAGTGGAGGGCTCAGCAGATGCTTGAGGTGGGGAGTTCTGCGGGTGGCTGATCAGATCCCAGGGGGCTTGAGGAAATGGATCCATGTGATGAAACATCCAGCAATAGATCATCTGCTTAGAAATTGTTTTACCACCTAGTGAAAAGTCAGCAAAGGATGGAAATCTCTTTTACTGGGTCAGAAATGCTAAATCTCAAAGGCTTTCATCTCCAGGGGCACAGAATTATTGTAATGGGTCTGCTGTCCATGACTCCGCTGGGTATTGTCTCTAGATCTCTCACACAGTTCTGGTGTTTTTCAAATAGTGACTAATAAATACAGTTCCATGTAAAATCACATTTGCTTTCAGAATAGCTTTTTGTCACTTTTTTCTTAATGTATGCCAAAACAAAAATTATTCTCACAAGGAGATTGCAATATGTTTTCCTTTTAATATAAAAAATAATTTTTATTTAAAAATATACTCCATACTTTTGCAATTATAGGTTACAAACTTCACTAATTTCTACTTTGCTGGAAGAATTTCCAACTCCTAGCTAGACTGTAAAAAGAAAAGTATACATTGAAATGCCTTCATTTATTATTTCCTGTTCTAAGGATTTGTTCTGTGGAAGTACTCATACAAATATAATATTTAGGAATTTTAATTACAGTAGAATTTAAATAATAAAAAACAATAGAAATGCAAATACATATCAGTTGAGAATTATACAAACTACAATAAATCTACATAATGCCAGGCTTTAAACCATGATGTAAATCTACATGCACTGTGACAGGAAAATGTCTAAGATGCGTTGTATATAAAGAAGCAAGTTGCATATGATTCTTGTTGATACCTGCAGATCTGATTCAGTCATTTTAGCTGTGGTACAGAAATCCACTGTAAGCCTATACCAAGATGGGTTTACTCTACTACTGGGTTATTTCTAGTGGCTTCTTTTTTTTTTTTTTTTTGGTCAAGATCTCACTCTGTCACCCAGGCTAGAGTGCAGTGGTGCCATCCTAGCTCACTGCAGCCTCAAACTCTTGGGCTCAAGTGATCCTCCTTCCTCAGCCTTCGAGTAGTTGGGACTACATGCATGTACTACTATACTCAGCAAATATTTAAAATTTTTTTGTACAGGCTAGTCTCAAACTACTGGCTTCAAACTGTCCTCTCACTTTGGCCTCCCAAAGTGCTGGGATTACAGGCATGAGCCACCGTGCCCAGGCTGTCTTACTTTTGAGTGATGCTGTGCATATCTTTGCACATGTCCCCATGTACATATGCACACATAGCTCCTTAAAGAACATCTTGTATCTGAATCAGAATTGCTGGGTCCAAACTGATGAGCCTCTTCAACACTTTAGGAGTTAGGGCCAAGCTGCTCTCTAAAGTGGTAGCTGTAGCAGTTTTCCCTTACACCTGCAGAGTGACCATTTCCCTCATCCTCATTCACATTACTGGACTTCAAATACTGTGTTAATATGATAGATGTATTTCATTGTTTTATTTGGCATAATTTCACATGTATTCATTGCATTCAGAAAAAGTACCCAGAAAAATAAACTCTAACAAGTGCACATCTAACAGGGGAAAAAAGTAGTTACACTTAACAAACTTTACTCACCGAATTTCAGATTTATACTCATTGATGGTTTTTTGGATGGTATCAAGAGACGGATGAGGTTTTTCTGGATCAATGCCAGTCTGAACAGCATTTCTTAGAGCTTGGAGCTTAAAAAGATATGGATACAAGTTTTGAGTTACACTCTATTCCCTACTGCAGTGCAAGTGGACCCACCCACTTATCCTGGGCAAAATGGTGCCAGCAGTCTGTGAATGGATGTTCAAGCATCCAGCTGTCTCCAGACTTTCACATAAATGAATTATGATGGAGAACTGTTTCATCTGTTCTTGAAGAAACTGGATTAGTAAAGAATAGTGTATGTCCATCCTTGTTCCATAGCCCAGATAATCAAGCTGCTCATGAAAATATTATTTTTATGTGTGTATCTTAGAACCAAGTTTTCTTCCACAGCTAACAGTGGGTTTGCCTGGGTCCAGGACATATGGTGATATTCTTGTGATACAAATAAACTATAAAATTACAGACTCATAAAACGAGATATTGTGAAGTTATCTCTTCTTTGGGCAGTAAGGTTTTAAAGTCAGGGCATGAGACTAAAATTGCCTATAGTCAAAATTACCCACAAAAATCCCATGGGATAGTGTCACACTGGGAATAAATCCAAATTCATAGCCATTCCTTTAACCATCAGTTGAAACAACTGACTTGTGTTTAAGTGCCACATTATGGGATAATAAATATAAAGATGAGAATGTTTCTAACGATAGATATTCTCAAGCCACCAATGGTTTCAAGTTCTGAGCTCACGTAAGCAAGTAATAACCACATATCTTCCACCTAACACCCACTTCTTGTGGGTGCTGTAGTGTTTACAGAAAGCCTTCTGTTTAGGGCAAGTGTGTGCCAATAAATTTGTACACATTACATGTATACCAACTCTGTCCGTTTGTCTCTAGCTGGATAATGCCTCACACATCCTAGACAGAGGAAACATGTGAAAGAGGGGCATGAACATTTTGCTGTTAGAAATTTTCATTGTTTGGGCTCATTGGAAGAACCAACTCCATTGACAATCATTATGGAAGAAATCACATGTACCTTATCAGTAAGAAATTTTGCCTTGTTTCTCTGGTGTCTTGCAAGGTACTGGTCATATAACTGGGCCAACTTGGCTGCCAAAACATGCTCTCGGCTAAAACAGGGATGATGAGTGAAGATTAACCCCGAAATATCAATGTCCAGTTGGAAATTTCCAGGATGGTCTCCAGATCTGATCATATGCTGACTACTGTGAACATACTTTACTGCCTGCCAAGGAGAGCAGAGTGTAGACAGAACACAGTTAAAGCACTTACTAGATAATGATTCTCTAATCCACAATGGGAAAACAGTTAGATGCAAAATACCTTCTATACTGGACTGGTCAGGTGAAAAATGCTTGATTACCTATTTCCAGGTTTTAGATGCCAGTTCTTTTTTGAATAGTTGAACAGTAAAATGAAAGACTGGGAGTTAGAAAAGAAACCATTTCAATCTTGCTTTCCTAAGTCTTTTAGGTTTTATTACTCGCCCAAGTCGTAGTTCTAATCCTTTTTATGCAGACTATCTTGTTTCTTGGAATCTTGGGTTTTGTAGCTGGTGACCTTGAAATTCTTTGAATGGGAGGAGCGTAGATTCTAGTTCAAATCGATCATTATTTGGATCCCGGACATACCCCATGTATTTACATTTTAAAACATGTGGAGAAGGCTTCATTTTGTAGACAGCAGCAAGAGACATTTACCTAACTGAGCATCATGCTGGCACTCAGTCTTCATGGGGAGGAGAGATATTGGTTTGCAAAATAAGAGTGGGGGCTGTGCAGCTGAGCCAAGCGTGTAGAAAACAAAACAGAAGTATCCAACAGGAATTTCTTGGATCGTTTGCTATATAATGTATCAGATACATCTCTTTGCTTTTCTTCCATAAAATCTTCAAGATATTTACTTTGATTACTACAGCTACTGTGGGTGGGAACTCAAGGGTGGAGAGGAGACATCTTGGATTTTGTGCCTTTATTTTTTCTCATTATAAAGACCGACTACAGTAAGGATACGGTGGTTGAGACATCACTTGATCCTTCCTTTTTGCAGAGATGAGCTATTTGTCTAGAAAATGATAATGTGGCATAAGCAAATTATTTACAAATCATGAGCTTAAAGGAAAATTGTAAAAATTCTGATCAGAATGGAAGCTTTTATCTTCCCTAAATTATGGGTAACATGTTCAGCAACTCTTCATTTAATTATTTTGCATGGTATTATGTAAAGATGCTAGATCTGGGCTATGAACCTTGGATTCTAGGCCTGGCTCTACCTTGAACTTGCTCTGAGACCTCGGGCAAGTCACTATACATCTCTGGGCCTCTAATTTTTCATATGTAGAAATAGGAGGCTAAGGAAAAAGATTAAATTAGCATTTTGTAGATCACTAGGTATCCTATCAGACATTTCACATGCATCATCTCATTTACTCAACAAAGATTAATGGATGTGTACAGTGTGGTAGAGCCTGTCTTTAAGCAGCAATCAATTTAGAAGGGAAAACAGCCCTAGGATCTAAAAGCATGAAGTCTGGGATGTGTAGAGGGAGGTAGGGAAGCCCAGCCCAGAAGAGGGAATTCCAGCATTAAAATCTTATGATTATAAGATTTGAACAGATTGTTTTATTTTAAAAAGGCCCTTGTAAAACTGGAATGTGTTTACCAATATTTTAGGCTCAAATCAGGATGAATTAACTATATGGCAGTACTTTCTGGAATATACTGTATTTCCCAAATCTGCATTAGCCCACATTACAATAATTGCTGGTGGTCTCTGCTTTTTGCTTAGCCCAACCAAGTAAAACAGCTTCCAGGACTCGTTGCAGCCACTGGGCTAGACTGCTCAAAAGACCACAACTCCATACTATTAGAGAGAAAGACCTCTAGTTCCTTGTCTCTTTGTTGTATCTGTTCCCTTTCTTATATATTGAGAACTATTATGAACGCAGTAGCAACAATTTCTTTCAAGAATCTTCACTTGGATTTATAGGAGGAAAAACCACTGGGACATGGATCATCTTCCACTGGTCTTTTGCATCTTATGAAAGCCCTGGGTGGCCTTTAAGAGATCAGATCTGGTCATTAATATACCTACACTTCAGTTTGCAACAATGGAGGGCCACTTTTTTTTTTTTCTTTCATTCAGGTAAAAGTATTCAGTTATAAACTGCATTAATATTAGAAGTTTTTAATCTCCATGTGACCACCCTTTTATAATCCAGATTACTTGGATTAATTAAAAATTTCCACCTCACAAATATATGTACAACTAGACTTCAAACCACAGACATAATGGAAAATTCCTCTCTAATTGCTTTGCAGCTGCTCGTTCTTGCCTTGCCTTGCCTCTTACCTATGGGGTTCCAGAGCTATGGGATCACTCAGGGTGTGGCTCTCATACACTTCTTGGTATGAGTAAATAACATGGGTAGAGTGGTTCTATTTACTTGTAATGTAACTTAAGTCACCTGTACTTTGCACCACCTGCCACAAATCTGCATTAGCCTAAGTTCCAAAACCTGCTAGTGGTCTCTGCCTTAGGCTCAGCTCAACCAAGTATAATGGTATTTCAGGACACTTTGTAGTCATTGGGCTAACCGGATCAAAAGACCCCAACTCTCTTCCTATTAGGGAGAAAGACACCTAGTTCCTTGTCCTTTTTTTTTGTTGCATCTGTTTTCCTTTCTTATTTATTGACAACTATCATAAACATAGTAGCAACAATTACTCCCAAGGAGGGATAATATTTAGAATATATTTTAACTTTAAAATTCATTTGATGTTTTAGTCTTCAACTGAAAACCGAAACTCTAAGAGTTGATGAGTATGGATTATCTATTGATATTCTCAGGATGTGCAGAGTTGCATACCAAAGGAGAAAAAAAATTAAAAATTGTACAGAAGACCGGGTGCAGTGGCTCACGCCTGTAATCTCAGCCCTTTGGGAGGCCAAGGCAGGTGGTTCACAAGGTCAGGAGTTCAAGACCAGCCTGGCCAAGATGGTGAAACCCCGTCTCTACTAAAAATACGAAAGTTAGCCGGATGTGGTGGCGGATGCCTGTAATCCCAGCTACTCAGGAGACTGAGGCAGAGAATTGCTTGAACCCAGGAGGCAGAGGTTGCAGTGAGCCGAGACTGTGCCACTGCACTCCAGCCTGGGCAACAGAGTGAGGCTCTGTCTCAAAACAACAACAACAAAAATGTACGGAAAATTAATAATCATTGGTAAGTTTAAAATGCAAGTTTCTACATTTGCCCTGAAAAAATAATAGCAACAAAGTCTGGGTCCACCTCAGAGCCTGCAGTAGATTCTAGAATTATTATTCTGGTCTTCCCTGGGAAGCCTTCTCATTTCCCATCTTCTGGAAACATGCCATGTTTCTTGGACATGAGGTTAGTGCATAATGATCCATTTGCCACTGACTAGACTTTATTTTTTGGTATTGATAATGTGAACCGTGGGGAGAAATACGATTCTTTCCTTCTGGAGTTGTTAAGCTTAGGCTATCAAAGGACATATCCCCTAATATGTAGAGACTTCTGTCCTGCCTGCAATTGCAGAGAATGAGGCCCACCAGTATTCAAGACAAACCAGAGAAAAGAGAGGTGGAAGAGAGGCCTGCTGGCATCAAATCCCTGGTCCTAGCCCCTGAGATCTTGTTTCCTAAAGGTCCTCCTTCATTTTATGATTTATTCCCAGATCCTTTCCAGTTTTTTTAGCCACTAAGTTCCCTCTTTGCTTAAGTTAGTTTGCAGTGAGTTTCTGTCATGTGCAACCAAGAGAGTCCTGTGTAGTGCAGTGCTTAGAATGCAGGAGATTAACAATGCTTTGGTGAAAAACTGGTAAGACTAATGATGGGAAAGTGACACTTTTATCTAGTGGTACCTCTGCAGGAGCTTGGAATCATGACACAGTCCTCGAGTGGGTATGCAGTTCTGAAAAAGGGGGGCTCCTACACGTTGCAGGGGCTTTAACACTTGCTTCCATTTCTGTCTTTCCAGCCAAGGCACAAAGTCTCTCTATAGCCAAGCTAAGGTTGCTCCCTCTGTATTCCCAGAATTTAGCACAGCTAAGAATATAGTAGACTTTTAGTTAAAGATGGAAGTAATAAAAAGGGAAGGAAGGAAGGAAGGACAAAGGAAGGAGAGAAAGAAGAGGGATGTTTGTACTGCTTTTCAACAACTTTTGTTTTTTCTGAGATGGAGTTCTGCTTTTATCACTCAGGCTGGAGTGCAAAGGCATATTCTCTGCTCACTGCAACCTTTGCCTTCCAGGTTCAAGCAATCTCCTGCCTCAGGCTTCTGAGTAGCTGAGATTACACCCACCCACCACCCCTGCCTAATTTTTGTATTTTTTAGTACAGACAGAGTTTCACCGTGTTGGCCAGGCTCGTCTTGAACTCCTGATCTCAGGTGATCTGCCCACCTCGACCTCCCAAAGTTCTGGGATTACAGGTGTGAGCCACTGCGCTGGGCCTGCTTTTCAACAACTTTAACCCTAC
This sequence comes from Chlorocebus sabaeus, assembly GCF_047675955.1. Taxonomy (NCBI): domain Eukaryota; kingdom Metazoa; phylum Chordata; class Mammalia; order Primates; family Cercopithecidae; genus Chlorocebus; species Chlorocebus sabaeus. The sequence goes on from NC_132930.1 coordinate 35,423,101, forward strand.
TTTGCTATCGTGATTAGGCAAACTGTATTTTATATTGTTTATGTTTTACCTGCAATGTCCTATCTAGCATTTAAATTTTTTACTTTTGCACTAATTACTTCTTAAGATGTGTTAAATTGTATTCTTTCTTATTTGATGTTTAACAGTTTTTCTTTGCATGTCAGCTAATTCCTTTTTGCATTTTTCTATCTTTAATTATCTCATCTCAATTTAAGAACATCCTAATATTGAGACAATATTAGGAACAGAATATTTCACTTTTAAAAACTACTTTTTTCCCCCTCTGTAATTAAAAGAAAAGTTCAAAAAAGCAGGGCTGAATACCAACTCCCTTCTAAATAAAACTCTTAAATTCTCTAATGGGAGGGTGCACAATCCATCATTTGAGTCAATAGCGTAGTATTACTAACCAAAGAACAACTGGGCTTGACTCAAACAGGTGATCAGTGCTGGTTGATCCTGCTGGGTGAAGTTAGCATCAGACCCAAGCGCTCTGAGGCGTAAATTCATCAAGGCTCTGTTAAGGGCCCAAGGAAATGCCAACTTTTATTTTCTTAACATTTTTCCTTCTATGTATGTATGTATGCATGTATTTTTTAGAGACAAGTTCTCGCTCTGTCAACCAAGCTGGAGTGCAGTGGTGTGATAATAGCTCACTACAACCTTGCACTCCTGGGCTCAAGTGATCCTCCTGCTTCAGTGTCTTGAGTAGCTGGGACCACAGGCCTGTGCCACCACGTCTGGCCACCTTTTTATTTTTTGTAGAGGTAGGGGTCTCACTATGTTGTCCAGGCTGTTCTCAAATTCGTGGCCTCAAGCAATCCTCCCATGTTAGCCTCACAAAGCTTTGGGATTACAAGTGTGAGCCCTTGCTCCTAGCTATAATTGCCAACTTTTGATTTGGCACTCTGACTTGGTTTTCCATTATGTGGATGCCAGGACTAAACCAGAACCTAAGAAAAGCTAGTATTTTGCAGGAGAGACAGCTGAATCAGAGAGAGGCATAGAAAAAAGGAATTTCTTTTAATACACGCAGCAAAGTCATTTTAATGACATTCAATTTGCACTTTTATTGAGGTATTTCTATGTGCTAGGCACACTGCTAAGTACAAGTTAAGAAGAAGACTATAACCCAGTTCTTGTCCCTAAGTCACTTTCAGCATAGCCAGAGAGGGAGAAAGAAAATGGATTAACAGTACAAGAGCAAAACAATCTTTCCCTGCCGACCTATTTCTTTGCTCTTGCATCATGCCGGAAACTCCTAGGTGGAAGGTCTGTTTGGAAGTAAGACTGAAAATAGAGGCTGTAGGCATTTAATTTTTTTTTTCTTAAAGGCAAGCCTATTTCATGGAATAATGGAAAAACTATTTTTGGCAAGAGACAGTCTGAATAAATGAAGGAAAAGGTTAAAGTAAATAAATAAAATGGTAAAAATGTTAATTGTGAAAGAAAAGCACTGTGTTTTGAATAATTGGAAGGTTACATAATTACATTTTTAAAAAAGACTGAGGTATACAACTCAACAATAAACTTACTAGGTGACCTCTTATGGAATAACAGATATAATATCTCCTCCATTTAAGTTAATCCCCTTTGCTTCTTTCATGTGCAGTCTAAGACATTCTTCATGTTTTGTTGTGTTCAAAGCATAGCCCTCCAATAAATGCCCTTGGAAGATGTCAGCCCCTTTGGACTTCTTCCTTCTCTAACTTCCTTTGCTCTGTGATGCTTTATGACAAGCCCCTTTCAGTAGAACTCTTCTTTCTTGACTTTCCTATTTCTGCTCGTATGATAGGAAGATTTTGCTTCTCAAAAGTATGGAAAGGAAACCCTCTGTCCTTCTCTACCCACCCTTCCAGCCCTACTGGCTGCTTCCCAAGAGAGAAGGAAGGACATGTCTGACTGGAGAGTCAGCTGGAACCCAAGATCCTTAGTCCAGGTTACCTGCAAAGCTAAGCAGTGGCCCCTGGCTGTCCTGTCTTAGCTGTCTCCAAGGAGAGGTTGTTCACTGGCCTGCATAGTCTGGTTGGCACTCCACCTGGTAAATGCACCAGAGCCGCTCAGCTTGTGTCTAGATGGGGAACAAAATTTGTGAGAAATGGAACAGGAAACCATCTGGTCTCCAGTTCAAGTGGCATTCTGCCATCTGGTTTTACCCTTAGTGTGAGGGATATCTTGATCCCTCTCTGACTCCAGTGTATTTCCAAGTTGGTTTAGAATTTCAAAAGGAGACAGATGAGATCCATTGGATCCCTCATGCCCTACCCTCCATATTAATTACTCTTCTGTTTTCTAACTTTAACCCATAATTCAGTGTTCATCATATCTGTGTTTAATGGAATGGATGGGTGGATGATGATACAGACTGATGGATTATTCAATAAATGCGTAAGTTGATATTGTTTTGATCACTAATTATATCATGTATTTTTGTCATGTAACCAAATAGATGATAAATTCCTCATGGACTGGAACTTATCTTTACCCTTGTTTTATAAATCTGCTTCCAGGATCACATTTCTGTACAAAGCAGCCATCCACTGATACTTGTCTGTAATAATATTCTAGAGAAATTTATAATTTTTAAAAAGGTCATACTCATATATCATCTCAGTACTCATGATGACCCCACGAGGGAGAGAAAATTATTATTATTCCTATTTTTCAGTTAAGGAAAAATATCCAGAGAGGCAAAGGAACTTGCCCAAAGCTGCAAGCTAATTAGTTAGTAGGATAGCAGGACTGTACTCAGTCTCTGTCTGGGCTTATGTTTTCTCTGTTCATCATTCCTCTTTATAGACAAAAATGATGATTGTTATACCCACCCCATTCTGTTTCACGTGATCAGTGCTGAATGTTACAAATTTAAAATTACACAGGTTTCTGAAGGAGGCAGTCCCAGTGATATGGTTTGGCTGTGTCCCCACCCAAAACTCATCTTGCATTGTAACTCCCACAATTCCCTCATATCATGAGAGGAACCAGGTGGGAGTTGATTGAATTATGGGGGTGGGTCTTTCCTGTGCTGTTCTTGTGATGGTGAATGAGTCTTATGAGATCTGATTGTTCTAAAAATGGGAGTTTCCCTGCACAAGCTTTCTCTTTGCCTGCTGCCATCCGTGTAAGATGTGACTTGCTCCTCCTTGTCTTCCACCATGATTTTGAGGCCTCCCCAGCCATGTGGAACTGTAAGTCCATTGAACCCCTTCCTTTTGCAAATTCTCCAGGCTCGGGTATGTCTTTATCACCAGCATGAAAATGGACTAATACAATAAATTGGTACAAGAAGTGGGGTACTACTGAAAATATACCCAAAAATGTGGAAGCAACTTTGGAATTGGTAACAGAGGCTGGAACAGTTTGGAGGGGTCAGAAGAAGATGGGAAAATGCAGGAAAGTTTGGAACTCCCTAGAGACTTGTTGATTGACTTTGACAAAAATGCTGATAATGATATGGACAATGAAATCCAGGCTGAGGTGGTATGACATGGAGATGAGGAACTTGTTGGGAACTGGAGCAAAGGTGACTTGTTATATTTTAGCAAAGAGACTGGTGTCACTTTGCCTCTGCCCTAGAGATTTGTGGAACTTTGAACTTGAGAGAGATGATTTAGGATATCTGGCAGAAGACATTTCTAAGCAGCAAAGCATTCAAGAGGTGACTTGGGTGCTGTTAAAGGCATTCAATTTTATAAGGGACGCAGAGTATAAAAGCTCAGAAAATTTGCAGCCTGACAATGTAATAGAAAAGAAAATCCCATTTTCTGAGGAGAAATTCAAACAAGCTATAGAAATTTGCATAAGTAATATGGAGCTGAATGTTAATCACCAAGACAATGGGGAAAATGTGTCTGGCGCATGTCAGAGGTCTTCACAGCATCCCCTCCCATCACAGGCCTGAAGGCCTAGGAAGAAAAAAATGTTTTCTTAGATCAGGCCCAGGGTCCCCATTCTGTGTGCAGTCTGGGGACTTGATGCCCGGTGTCCCAGCTGTTCCAGTCATGAGTAAAAGGAGCCAAGGTACAACTCAGGCCATGGCTTTGGAGGGTGCAAGCCCAAGCCTTGGCAGCTTCCACATGGTGTTGAGCCTGCGAGTACACAGAAGTCAAAAACTGAGGTTTGAGAACCTCTGCCTAGATTTCAGATGATGTATGGAAATGCCTGGATGGCCAGGCAGAAGTTTGCTGCAGGGGCACGGCTCTCATGGAGAACCTCTGCTACAGCAGTGCAGAAGGGAAATGTGGGGTTGGAGCCCCCACACAGAATTCCTACTGGGGCACTGTCTAGTGGAGATATGAGAAGAGGGACACTGTCTTCCAGATCCCAGAATGGTAGACCCACTGACAGCTCGCACTGTGTACCTGGAAAAGCTGCAGACACTCAACACCAGCTCATGAAAGCAGCCAGGAGGGAGGCTGTACCATGCAAAGCCACAGGGGTGAAACTGCCCAAGACCATGGGAACCTACCTCTTGCATCAGCGTGACCCGAATGCGAGACATATTTACCCAATGCCTGTACCTCCATTGTATCTAGGAAGTAACTAACTTGCCTTTGATTTTACAGACTCTTAGGCAGAAGGGACTTGTCCTGTGTCAGATGAGATGTTAGACTGTAGACTTTTAAGTTGATGCTGAAATGAGTTAAGACTTTGGGGGACTTGTTGGGAAGACAATGACTGATTTTGAAATGTGAGGACAGATTTGGGAGAGGCCAGGGTGAAATGATATGGTTTGGCTGTGTTCCTACCCAAATCTCATCTTGAATTGTAACTCCCACAATTCCCAGGTTTCGTGGGAGGAAGTGGGTGGTAGGTGATTGAATCATAGTGGCGGATCTTTCCTGCGCTGTTCTCATGATAGTGAATGAGTTTCACAAGATCTGATGGTTTTATATATGGGAGTTTCCCTGCACAAGCTCTCTTTTTGCCTGCCACCATCCACGTAAGACGTGACTTGGCCCTCCTTGCCTTTTGCCATGATTGTGAGGTCTCCCCAGCCATGTGGAACTGTAAGTCCATTAAACCTTTTTCTTTTGTAAAGTGCCCAGTCTTGGGTAGGTCTTTATCAGTAGCATGATAACAGATTAATACACCCAGGAAAGCAAGAGCAATGTAATTAAATATGAGGGCAGGCAACTGTAATGATAGCCAGCAGTTACTAAGCTCTGTTTTAGGCACTTATGTGGATTACCTCATTCAATTTACACAGCAAGCCTAGGAGGCAGACACTGCTATCGTGCCTACCTTACAGATGAAGACATTGAGGCATGAGAGACTAACGGCCAAGTTCACCCAGTGAATGGTAGAGCAAGGGCTGGAATTAGGCAGTCGGTTACCAGACTTAGGAAAATACGATATAAAGGATTTGCAAGGATAGAAAATCTCTAGCTATATAATAAAGAGACAACAAATGGGAAGTGGTCCTGCAGCAAATGTGAGATGACAAGGGAAAAGAGAGGGCAAAAGAAGAAAAATAAGGGTAGCTAATCAGGATGCGTGAAAAAAGATGCAAACTCAGTCATTCCTAGCTAGGAAACTCACTCCTTGTTTAAGAAGGGATTCATTGAGTATAATTAGACTTACTCTTACATAATATGCCTGATGTTTGTTCTTTATGTGTAAGATAGTGAATTATTTTAAAAAATTAAAGTGGAATGTTATAAACATAGCACCCCAAGCTATTCAAAAAGCAAAGCACTTTCAATTTCATGTAATAAAAGTGGAGAGAGGGGAGTGTCTACCTTTTTATATAGTGTTTCAAGCTCTGCCTTAATGCTCTGCTCCTGTGTTAGTACTGGCCGCCTTGAAGGAAATGGCTTGATGGGGTTTGGCAGAGCTAGGATCCTACCATCATCTCCAAACCATCTTCTTTCCTGTAGGTGAAGCAGAGGGAATGACAACATTTTCTTCTAATTGAACAGAAAATGGTTTACAACACAAACAACGTTTCTTGAAAATATGGTGTCAACATATATATTTCATGTGCCTCCTCCCCCAACAGAACTGTAAAAGTCTGTTTCCATTAGAAATCAAGTCTTCACTAATACCTCTCACAACTGATTTAAAATATACACCCTGGCTCCCTAAATAGTATTTTAAAGAACTTAAATGAATGCTTAAGAAAAATTTATTTTCTATTCATTAAACATTTAAGAAAAAAAAAAAAAACACAGGATAAAAACTCAAAATTGAGACTATTCTACCTATGGATAATTTAAAAATTCTATCAAGTACGAAAAGGTTTCCAGCATCTGGTTTAGCAGGAAAAACACAGATTCAGCTAGCAAAGATGGATTTTGAGCAGTTGAGAAGTTATGTTATTTGAGGATCAATAAATGTACTGAGAGAGAAAGTTAAAAAAAAAATTGAACCACTTTCTGTGGATAACCTCAAGAGGAAATGAGTACAGTGGATGCAATGACTGCCCTGTTAGGAAAATAAAAGCTGTGTCTAGTGCACCCAGGCCACACTTGGGAGCAGAATGTGCACACTTACGGGATCCTGCATCAGCAATCTGTTCTCCATGATGTTCTGATTGGTGCGTGCCACCTCTGGTCTTACCCCAGTGTAAAGGCCTTCATCTTCCAGGAACCTGGGCTGTACATTCTCAGGAAGCTTTTTATATGTAGGGACTAGATAGTTTATAAATAAATAAAACATTAGGCCCAATCTAAATATCTCAAACTGCAATTTGGTGAATTAATCACTAGAGATTTCATTTATGTTCTTAGAAAATGCAAATTTTCCAAATTAATTTTTAAAAGCACAACCAAGGGAAAGATGAATGTGCTCACTTCTAGGAGTGTGTTGTAGAATCAGGTATTTAAAGAAAATACCTAAATAATTTAATATGTAACTCATCAGTGTGGCATACTGAGAAGAAGGTAGTATTCAAATCATAGGACGAGTGACAAGTTTTAACTTTATTACTTTTCAGCTGGGTGAATTGGGGCCAGGCACTTCTTTGAACTCTCTCCTCCTGTACAAAAGAGATAATAATCTACTTAACAGGGCTTCTGGGAGAATTAAATGAGGTAAAGTATGAGGACGTGCTTTGTAAATGAACAAGTTTATTTGAGTGAACGTGATCATTACCTCATTTATTCATTCACTGCTTTATTCATTCATAGAACACATCTTTACTAAGAGCCTCCTTGTGCCAGGCACAGATGAGACTCTGGGAATCCAGGCCAGTCCCCTGCTGCCTTGGAGCTTGGATCGTAGAGGGAGTGACAGGCAGCAACAGGAAGCAAAGGTCTCTACAAGATCATGCCATAGAGTAGTAAGAAAATACACAGGGGATGGTGACTTAGGGAAGGGTGGGGATAAACTTAAGATGAAAGAAAGGCTGTTCTCATAAACTCTCAGCCCCTGTAACTGATCACTGATTTGATAAAGGGTTCCCACAGGACTTTGGTGTATCTTCCATTAGTCTATCAATAAGTGTTTGTTGAATGGATATTTTTCCATGTTCTGTGGTTTTTTTTTTTGTTGTTGTTGTTTGTTTGAAGATATTTCTTGATTGTTAAATCAGATTAGAAACTGGAATCAGATCTGGAGATGAGGCATCCTTATGCACTAGCCATATTTCATTACAAAGTAAGTGACGATTTCTAAACTGAACGAGAAAATAAAAAGAGCAAGTACCTGTCTGCCTACTGGGTATGAAGAGCATTTCTCTTTCCATCTGCAGCCGATCATGAATGCTTTCATAATCTGCAGGTCTGACTGCTACAAAATCGTCAGCCATGTGATCTAAGCCCAATAGGAAGTCCTCGACATCATCACCATTAAGCAGTTCTTCCTCATCCTGCATAATGGTAAAAAGTAGTAAGAAAAAATCATGCCAAGATTCTTAGTCAGAAAAATAATTAACAATACCAAACTCATGAAACTTAACATTTCCTACAACTTTATCTTTTCCTTTTTTGAAAAAATGAAAGCATAGAACTATATAATCTTTCATATTTAACAAGTGGGTTTTTAAAAAAATTGTTTTGCACTATTCTACATACCTGGAAGATGTCAAAATAAGAGATGGCTGTTTCAGAAGAGAAGTGGTAAGCAAAACAATCAAAATCCCAACAAATCTGGCCTCCTTTGAGGGTGCTTACTTTTGGCCATTTATGTAAAGAACAGGGCTCATAATTTATGTAGCAGTTTAACCTTCCACCTGGCACTAAACCAAGGGAAAAGGCACCAAGTGTATAGGTGCACAGTCTACACACCCTGTTCAGACTTCCTGGGTTTAAATCCCAGCTTCATCATATACTGTCTGAGGAACTTGAAACTGCTTATTTAACCATCTGATCCTCAGTTTCCTCACTTATAAGATGGTTATAGTAATAGAGTTTACCTCTAAGCACTTTGTGGGGATAAAATTAAATGATACACTTAAAAATTCAAAGCAAAGAGGCTATAATCACAAATGTTAGCTGACATATATTGATTTTGTTTGGATATTTTCCAAATGTCTTCTCCTCCTTCCTCTTTTTCTTTCTCCTTCTTTTAAAAATTTAAACCTGGTATCCATTTATGAGCAACATCTTTTAAAATCCTGTGGAGATTTTCAGGTAGCTGAAGACAATGAAGGCAGTCTAGCTACTTGCCTTTTAATATTTCCTCCCCATGTACACGAAACAGTAGGAAGGAAAAAGAGAATCTGTGTAGAAACCATGCTTTTGACTTAGCTTGAAGACAGAGAATGTCAACGTATCGAACAAGTGAAAAGAGAAAGATCACCAGATGGCAGTGTGTAATCTTCCTTCTCCTGCCCCACCTCTGCTTTGTGGAGAGCAAAATCACCCAGAGAAAAACTGCAGAGAAGACAGAAAAGGGAAGCTAGCAAAAGGGGCTACAGAGGGTCTAAAACTTTGTTCAAAAAGACTAAATCAACCTTGAAGATGAAAATACTTTAAAAGTGTCGGGGCGGAGCAGAGCATGGACTTTAGGGAAGGGGCTTCAAAATGTGTATGATTTAAAATGTGTGTGATTTTAGGAAAACAGAGCTTCTGGGGCAGTGAATAGGCAAAAGGAAGGGAGAAGTGGCCTTTGGTGGGAAGTGTCATAATTTCAGAAGATGTTCACAACTGGAGACTTCTATCAACAGGTGAAGCCCAATTCTCCTCCATTTGAGAGTGCACTATGCCTCATGACTTGCTTCTCCTGAGTAGAATATGGTAGAAGTGATGGTATGTGGCTCCTGAGACTAGGTCATAAAAGGAAGTGTGGCTTCTTTTTTGGGTTCTCTCCTAGATCACTTGCTTTTGGGAAGTTAGCTGTCATGTCAGGAGGATACTCAAGCAACATTGAGCTGAATGCTGATTTGCAGAACGATTGTTATAGAATAAGCTAAAATATCCCTGAGCTTCTATAAATCTAGCTAAAAGAAGTGCATTTCTGGGAGGCATTTTTCAAGGGAGGAGATTATAAGTGAGGCAGAGAATTAAGCCAATTATGCGAATACTAGAATATCCTAGGGTGTTTTCATTATTTTTAATGTGGTAAAATATATATAACATAAAGTCCACCATTTTAACCTTTTTTTTTTTTTTTTGAGAAAGAGTCTTGCTCTGTCATCTAGGCTGGAGTGTGATGGCACGATCTTGGCTCACTGCAACTTCCGCCGCTCGGGTTCAAGTAATTCTCCTGCCTCAGCCTTCTGAGTAGCTGGATTACAGATGCCTGCCACCACACCCAGCTAATTTTTGTAATTTTAGTAGAGACAGGGTTTCACCATGTTGGCCAGGCTGGTCGCAAACTCCTGACCTTAGGTGATCCACCCTCCTCGGCCTCCCAAAGCTGGGATTACAGACCACTGCGCCCAGCCCATTTTAACCATTTTTAGGTGAACAGTTCAGTGGCATTAAGTAAATTCACATTGTGGTTCTACCATTACCACCATCTGTCCATCTTCCCAGACTGACATTCTATACCCATTAAACAAGAACTTTGATTCCTTCCTTCCTCTAGCCTCTGACAACCACCATTCTACTTTCTGTTTCTATGATTTTGACTATACAACGTAGCTCATATAAGTGAAATCACACAATATTTATTCTTTTGTGACTGGCTTATTTTTCTTAGTGTAATGTCTTCAAGGTATATCTGTGTTGTGGCATGTGTCTGAATGTCCATGCTTTCTGAGGGTGTATACTATTCCATTGTATTTTATGTTTATCCATTTATCTGCTGATGAACACTTGGGTTGCTTCTACCTTTTGGCTTTTGTGCATAATGCTGCTGTGAACATTGATGCACAAGTATATGTTCAAGTTCTTGTCTTCAATGTTTTTGGATATATACACAGATTGAAATTGAATTGCTGGATCATATTATAATTCTGTGGTTAACTTTTGAAGAACCACCATACTGTTTTTCACAGCAGCTGCACTATTTTACATGGTTGCAAGCAATGCACCAAAGTCCAATTTCTCCATATCCTCTATGACACTTGTTTTGTTTTTGATAAGAGCCATTCTAATGGATGTGCAGGGGTATCTCATTGTGGGTTTGATTTGCACTTCCCTTATGATGAATGGTGTAAAGTATGTTTTTATGGACTTATTGTCTATTTGCATGTCTTCTTTGAAGAAATGTCTATTCAATACCTTTGCCCATTTTTAAATGGTATATTCTCCTTTTATCTCACACATACCACCCACAGTTGCAGAATTTGAGTTGTAGCCTGGGTGTGGTGTTTGGGCACAAAAAGCTGCTTACTTCGTAAGGTTGCGATAAGAGAGAGACTGAGGTTTCATTTGCCTTGCAGAGGAACATACTTTGCACATGGAATATATACTAATCATTTTGTGGAGTCTAGCAAGAAAAATCCACAAGCCACATTATTTAATTTTTTTTTTCACAAAAGAAAGATAAACAGGTTTAATCAAGGTTCTTCCTACCACATTGTAGGGTCTAACCTAGAGCACAGGGAGCCATGTGAATTCAGTACGTGGGATTTCAACTCATGTGGAGTGTCATTCTCCTGGTGATGGCGGGTTTTCTCCTCAGCCACTTTCTTTCTTGCAGATATATCACCCTTTTCCTCCTAGCCCTCCACCCACACATTACCATCCTGATATTAAATACCATTTCCTTTCCTCTTCCTTGTGCAGGTGGTTCTTCTTCTTCCCCTTCCTCCTCCTCTTGATTAGTTCCCGCTCTATGTCTTGCTTTTGGCTTTTCCTCTGATTCTTCTGGTTCGGGATCAAAGTTGAAAGTAAAGAAGTTGTAGGCCTCTTCTGGAGAAGGGAAGCCAGGTGGAACCTAACGAAAAGCAAGGAGCAATTGCAATTTCCCATTTATAAGCTGTAATGAGCTCTGCACAATTAACTGACAGCTGGCTTGATGCTAATAGGATCAGGCGTATTCCAGGCCTCCGAAGCATACTGTCTTAGTTAAAGGTGTGAGATTACTGGTAATAAACTTTAATACCTGCCACAGGCAGTGGGAGGCCTCCTTTAATAGTAACTCTAATCACTGACTTTTAAAAAAACACAGCAATTATTTACATTCCAATAAGTATATAAATATATTATTTATAGTAGTAAACACTTTAGATAAGGTTATTAAAATGACAAACAGTGGATTTATTGTTTTATCAGCCAATGCTGAGATAGTTTTGTTTTATTATGAGAAATATAGAAATTTTTAAACAAATGACCTTTTTTTGTTGTTTCTCTTTTTGAGTTAGTACTCTCCTTTTTTCCTATAATGAAAGCCGGGGCAACTTCAGAGCTGAACAAATTGTCTTATCACCAACATTTCCTGTCTTTCCATGCACCCCCTCCTCCTCAAGTCAGGCAATATTCTGATCTCTCCAGCTAGTATGAAAGTTGGAATCACTTCTCATACTTTTTTCTTGCAGACTGCATGGCAACAGGAGTCAGGTTATGTATGTAGTCATTTATTTATTTTTAATTTAGAGATGAGGTCTCACTCTGTCACCCAGACTGGAGTGCAGTGGCGCAATCATGGCTCACTGCAGCTTTGACCTCATGGGCTCAAGTGATCCTCCCATCTCAGCCTCCCAAGTAGCTGGGACCACAGGCATGTGCCATTATGCCTGGCTAATTTTTGTATTTTTTGTAGAGATGGGGTTTCACCATGTTGTCCAGGCTGGTCTTGAACTCCTGCGCTCAATTGATCTGCCTGTCTTGGCCTCCCAAAGTACTGGGATTGCAGGCATGAGCCACCACACCCGGCCTGTAGTCATTTCTCATTGGATATTTGTAAAAAGCACAAACGAGCAAATGATTTAAAAAAACAAGATTTCTCACCTGGGGTTTAGGCTTGATTTTTCTTGCAGAATCATGGGACTTGACTCTTGAATAACTTTGGGAATCAATTTCTTGTTGAGTCCTTTCTACCTCTTTCCCTGGCTATGTGAGTAGAAAAAAATGATACATAAGCCATTTAAACCAAGAAACTCAGGCTGTTCTAAAATGAAGGTTAACCCCCCTGCCCCAAAGGCTTATCTTCTGACTGCTGTTGCATCTTCTCATTCCTAAGGCATGGAATCCTGGCAAATTTCAAATGCAGTCATGCCCTCTAGAGCGACAACCTGCAGAACTGCATGCACGACAGAGGTCGTACAGACTATAAATACGGTTTTTTTACTCTACCCTTTTTATGTTTGCATAAAAAAATACTTACCATTGTGTTACATTGCTATGGTATTCAGAAAAGTAACATGCTCTTCAGGTTTGTAGCCTTGGTGTGTAGTTGGCTATGCCATCTAGGTTTGTGTAGGTACATTCACACAATGGTGTTCACACCATGACCAAAATGCCTAAGAACACATTTCTCAGGACGTATCCCCATCATTAAGTGATGCATGACTGTATATTTGAAGGTTGATGTTGCCGAATATGTTCTTACTCAACTGGTCTCTCTCAAGACTAAACAAATATAAAATTGTATACTCAATAAGCTTTAAAATGAAAACTATTGGCCAGATGCAGTGGCTCATGCTTGAACTCCCAGCACTTTGGGAGGTCGAGGCAGGCAGATCACCTGAGGTCTGCAGTTTGAGACCAGCCTGGCAAACATAGTGAAACCCCACCTTTACTAAAAATACAAAGATTAGCCAGGCGTAGTGGCGGGCGCCTGTAATCCCAGCTACTCGGGGACTGAGGCAGGAAAATCCCTTGAACCTGGGAGGCAGAGGTTGCAGTGAGCTAAGAAAGATTGCACCACTGCACTCCAGCCTGGGAGACAGAGCAAGACTCCGTCTCAAAAAAAAAAAAAAAAAAAAAAAAAAAAAGTGTTATCGGATCCTATAAATTAAGATTATACACTTCACAGAGGATCGTTTCCAAATAGTCTATAAAGAAAAACATTAATCATGTCTGATTGTAAATAAGTCCAACATACATCCTCCAGGGCACATGGCCTGTCTTCACTCAGCCTCTGGTCCTGCTATCCGCCCCGGGAAGCTAAGCCCTCTGCCTCTACTTGCTCTATGTGATAGTTATCATATGGATATTCCCTTTTGCCTCTGAAAGCTAATCTGCAAGGTGCTGTTTCCAACTTCTTACCCATCTCTCCTTCTAATCCACCCCTTTTAAAACCCAGATACTCCTCCTTTTTCATGAAGCACAATCTAAATGTCAAGCAATTGTGAGCAATTCTAAGCCATCCCAGTAGTACATATAGGTGTTCATAGCAAGAAGGAACATACTTATTCTACCTATGACAGAAACTTCATCATTATTATATGGACTGAGAATTATTTCATAGCATGGAGTAACTGTCACCCAACAACAGTAATGTAGTGTGCCATCTTCACTGGGAACCTTCAGTATATCCTTCCCAAGTCCTGCCTGTTCCTCAAGACCACACAAAGCTTCCTTTCTCCATCCTAAAATGAACTCTCTTTTTGGAATCAAATTGTTTGATTCATATCAGGCACTGTTCTGTAGAGCTTGGCAATTGAAACCATCGGCTCTGAAGTCTGTCTGGCTTTGAATTTTAACTCTACCACTTACAACTTAGGCCACTTGAGTAGAGCATCAAATAAGGAAATGTACATAAAATATAACCAGTTAGGTACATTAATAGTAGCTATTATTATCACATTACTGGCTTTTTCTTACATGTCTTTTGTTTTGGTCTATAGTTTGTGTGCACATGATATGACTAAACATTTTAGTTTAGCCCATGGGAAACCAGAGCCTGTGGCAAGGGTTTTTCTATGCCTGTAGTTGACTCTGAGAAGTGACACCAAAGAACAGGAAATGGGGACTGGGAAGAATAAAGCAGGTGGAAAGTGAGTGCAGGAGAACTTGATTGAGAAGTCTACCGCTGTGGGCAAGAGAGTTTAACCCACAGGGATCCTCTGAGGAGTCATGCAGACTGCTTGTCAGAATTGTCCACCAGGGACACAGAAGAGGGGAATATTTGTCTAATGACTTCTGTCCCCCAGGTGATTGGAGGGGCTCAGAAAGAGATGGCCCAAAATAAGGTGCTTTGACATGCTGAACTGAAGAAGAAGCCTCAAGGTCTCTCTGACCTCCCCTACCCTGGATGCCAAATTCCCTGTCCTAAAGCACAGGATGAGGTTGTTCTCCAAAGTTCCCTTAGCCGCCTGAGTCCAAACTTGCCAAAGAAGAAGACAGTGACCTTTAGTCCCTCCCTTGAGTGTTCATTAACTGTACCCATATCGCAGGAAGAAAGACTGAAGTTCATCAACACACTTGGACAGACTTTAGTCAAAAACCATTGTCTGCTCTGCGGGCCCAACGGACTTTGTCCGAGGCCACTGTTATGTTCTTCAAGCCCATAGAATTCCCTTAAAAATCATTTGCTACTCGCTAAAATCACCCACACTTCTCCACCTCTGTTTCCTCTAGGATGAAGGGTACATAACTATCTGTACTCCTTGCACATTAATAAATGTGTATGCCTTTTCTCCTATTACTCTGCCTTTTGTCAGCTGATTTTCAGTGAACTTTCAGAGGGTGACAAGGAAGTTTCCCCTTGGCCTCTACATAGTTAGTGATTGCACCAGAGGGTGTTAAGCCCCTGGTGCTTCCAGTCTTGCATATGTGTCAGAATACATGAGTGGGCCTCCGCAAGCCTTCTGGAGAGGCAGGGATGCCCCTGGAATGAAACCTGGAGGTACGGCTAAAGTGAGGTGCTGTTAAATTTCACTTATGTGCAGCTAGATGTCCAGTAATGGCCAGAATAAAAACGAGGGTGTCAGTTGGGTATAATCTATCCTAATATTGAGCGACTATATACAGTTTCCTTTTATGTTGAATTCTATACTTCTCCTTCATTTTCTCATTTTGTAGTGTTAAGGTTAAATAGTTATCTACCAACTAAATTGTACAGAAGTTGAAGCTGTGCTAGTCAATACATTCCACAATGTAATGCTAAATGAAGTTATTATTTTTCTTGGTAAATTTCAGTATTTTAAATGTTTTTGAGGATGAGAAGAGAAGCAGATGAGTATTAACCAGTGTAAGGATTATTTTTTCTTTTTTTTTTTTGAGACGGAGTCTCATTCTGTCACCCAGATTGGAGTGCAGTGGCACAATCTCGGCTCACTACAACCTCTGCCTCCCAGGTTCACGCGATTCTCCTGCCTCAGCCTCCCGAGTAACTGGGATTAAAGGCGCCCGCCACTACGCCCGGCTAATTTTTTTTGTATTTTTAGTAAAGACGAGGTTTTACTATGTTGGTCAGATTGGTCTTGGACTCCTGACCTTGTGATCCACCCACCTCAGCCTCCCAAAGTGCTGGGATTACAGGCTTGAGCTACCGCACCCAGCCTAGGATTTTAAAAAACTGCAGTAGAATAAAGATCAGATTCCTGTGCTTGGTCAGGAAGGCTTTTTAAGATTCTGCCAAGTCAGGTCCTCTTGTAAAATAGGGCTAAGACTTTCTCATGCATTGTCGATGATGCCATTCTATTCCTGTCTGCTCCACCTCCTATAGCACAGGAGAGAGACTGATGTGTTTGAAAACACACAAAACAAACCGAGAAGTCAACCCATGAGAGAGAAACTTGGCTCTGTATAGGCAAGCCTTGGGCTTTAGAGATCTGTGAAGATGATGATAATAAAACAGAAGACCAGGCAGAAACCTTAACATTAGTAATCTAGAAAATAATTAGGTTAAATTCCATGTGGCAAAATATGTGGAAATTATTATTTTTGTTTCTTTCCATTGGGTTGGTATAGAAAATATGCTCAGATAATATAATTTCATTGATGTGATTTATTGCAGTATTGATGGTTTTATTGCAGTATTTATGGACTTCATAAAAAAGTATAAATGTAATTTTTGTCAAAATCTTAAAAAGTTTTAAAGTCAATTATATTAATACATTTAAAGCCATTAATTATACTTAAATACATTGAGCATGCTGAATTAAATTTTAAAGAGCTATGATACATTTGTATAATCATAATGTAATAATTACATTGAATATCAATCCAGCAATAAAATATTGAGTGCCTATCATATGTGCACATATCCATCTAGGAATTCTTTCTCACCCTTGAATTTTTTGTATCCTACAAGAAGGCTTTAGGGCCCTCTTCTAACTTGAGCTAGACCAATTCAAGTCTCACTACTTTTGTTATAGCATAATTACAAAATAGAGTAGCTACAGCCCTGATCTCTCTTCTAAACCATAGTCTAAACCAATTTCTTAAAAGACACCCTAATCTGATTGTCTTGTGGACCCCTCACATTTTTATATATGCTTGATACTGGTCCTGATACTAATGAAGATACGTGATTTGGAAATAACTTCTCCATTTTATGTGTTCTTCTTACCTTTTTCAACAGTCTCCTTTGAAGCACAAGTTTTAAATTTTGATGAAGTCCAGTGTAGTTATTTATCCTTTTGCTACCTGTGCTTTGGGTGTCAGATCAAAGAAAGCCATGGACTAATTTTTCTATAACCTGATTTTGAGGCTGGGACGAGGTGCCACATTGTTGGGCTGCTAACAGCACCCACTACAGAGCTGAATCCCCCTATATCCCCACTGGCTGTCACCCGCACTGAGCTCCTCAAGGGTGAGATCTCACTGTCATCCCTGTGTGTTCTGAGCCTATCAGACACCTGGCAGGAAGGAGTTTCTCATAAATGCTGGCTGGGTGACAGGTAGATTAGGTTCAAGGATCAGATCTTGGATAATCTGAGACAGGGAACCAGGGCCACATGTAGAAAAATTTTGGTCCTATCTAGTGGAGGCTAAGTTTTCAAGGTTCTGCGTTACTTCTACTTTGATGTTCATGTATTCTTAGAGATTTGCATTTGTTCATGTATCACAAGTCTGCTGAGTATAAAGTGAAAGGAAATACAAAAGAGATTAAGCAGTGGTTTGCGTTGGTAAATTTGGATTACTGACCAAAGTATTCCTAACTGGTTTCCCCTTTTCTCTCTGAGTATACAGCATCTAACAGTCACTAATACTTAAATAGAGAGGGCTGACCATGTGCCTGGTACTATGTGAAACACTGTAACGTGTATTCACTCCTTTAATCCTCAAAACAACACTAAGAACTAGGTTCTGGAATTACCCCTATTTTATAGAGGCGGGAAGTGGGGTCTGTAGAGTAGCTAAACTCAAAGGTCGCATCACTAGTGAGTGAGGTTGGCAGCCTTTAGCCGTGGGCAGCTGAAGTTCAGCATCTGTGCTCTTTGTGTACTATATTTTTTGACGAACAGGATACTGAACCATTTTTTAGATATTCCTTCTAGATTTGAGGTATATACATGAAGAAATGTGGTCGTGAGATGTTCTATTATGAATATGTGACGTGGTCTAAAGACAAAGCAGTTGATGTTTGCCTCAATACCATAAGAATGGTACTTAGGGAATATGGAATATTATGAACATACAAGCCAAGTCCTGATCACAAGGAGAAATAAACACCCTAGTAGCCAAGGGAGTATATTTTTACTTCTACAACTTCCAGCTTTATTTGAGATATCAGTATTTGTGGCCCATGGACGGTGACAGCTACATGAATTATGATATCTATTTTTTGAAATGATGTTGTAAAATGATTTTTAGTCAGAAGGTATAGAAAAAGCCAGATATAAAAGACCAGAACCTCCTATCACTTAGCCAACATGACCAGATGCTTAGCCTCACATGCCCATGAAAATAACCAAAGTACTTGTGTCAAGCTGATGGGATTATAGATATTTTTCTTTATTTTCCAATATTTTTAATTATGGCTTTTGTAGTAAGAAAATAAATGGGAATTAAAGGAAAGAAATGCTTTTTCAGTAGAATGGATCATGAAGGTGCATAACAAATAGTCATAAAGCCATTTCATTGGACTGACTAGGATTCCTACTGAAGACAGCAAAACATAAGCAAGGCTGCAACATTCCTTATAATTATGCAGCTTGTGACTTTGGGGTGAATATAGGTAACATTTTATAACACCTCATCATAGAAAAAGAAAAGGCATCATTTTAAAAATCAGAAATATCCCTAGAGCCTGGGCTTCTTTGTCTTAATGGTTAAAAACAACCCAAATCAATAAAAACAACAAAAAACCAATTGGGTTGGAGTTGCAAACACCTCCTGAGCCACCTGCTGTTTTTCTTTCTGTTCTTTTTTCTGCCGTCATAGCGCTTACCCCTCTGTTTTTCTTTTCCTGACTCCCCCTCCTCCTCAAGGGCTTTAACTCTAAGGTTTTCTTCAAAGGCACTCTCAAAACTTCAACACTCACCACAGTAGAAACACTTCCTAAATCTGTTTCTCGAGGTCTAGGCCCTTCCTCTGTGTCTCTGGAGAACACATATTGAGATTCCTCACTAGCACCTCAAATGCAAACGAAATTCACTCTAGTGCATTCAGACTGCCTCCCCTTCCTGTTGTCAATAGCTTTCCATGGCTTATAGAAAACTACTGAGGCTCCTAAACGTGACATTCAAGGACCCTTAGCATCTGACTTTATTTTTGTACTGCATTTTTATCTCTCTACCTGCTTTCCAGGAAGATCCATGGATCCAGCAATGCTGACCCAATGAGACAGACTGGAAATGATATAGAGCTGGGATCAAATCCCAATTCTTCCACACGCATGCTCTGTGACCCGGGGTGGTTTCACATCTACTCTGACCCTCGGTTTCCTCATCTGTTAAATGTGAATGAAAATAATAGTACCTGCCCTGTAGGGATAATGAAATATGATAACATGGGACAAAGGTGGCAAAATGCCTGGCACAGAGTAGTACCTTATAAATAGCAGCTGTTGTAATTATTAATATTTTTGAAATAGGGTCTCACTGTTGCCCAGGCAGGACTGCAGTGGTATAATCATAGCTCACTGCAGGCTTGACCTCCTGGGCCTAAGTGATCCTCCCACCTCAGCTTCCCGAGTAGCTGGGACTACAGGCATAAGCCACCATGCCCAGCTAAATTTTTTATTTTTATTTTTATTTTTTATTTTTTATTTTTATTTTTTATTTTTTTTGAGCAGCAGCAAGATTTATTGTGAAGAGCAAAAGAACAAAGCTTCCATAGCGTGGAAGGGGACCCGAGTGGGTTGCCCTTATTTTTATTTTTAGTAGGAGTGGGGACTTGCTCTGTTGCCCAGGCTGGTGTTGAACTCTTGGACTCAAGTGATCCTCCCACCTCAGTCTCCCAAAGTGTATTATGATTATTAATAAGCATTTAATACCTCCTCTGTGCATAGCTCTGCTCTAAAAACTTTTGCTGGAAACTTTATATTCTGCTTTACTGGTTTTGATCACAAAGTAGAGAGGGTGTTTCTCACCTCTGTGCCAAATTCGGTCTCCAGTTCTTTCTTACTGGGACTTCGTAAGCGCCTGGGCCGAGGAGTGGGGATTTCCTGCAGCAATGCACTTTCTGCTTTGGACTAAAAAGTCAAACAGAAATTTACTGCCACATGATGTCAGGAATGCTAAGAAATAATCAGTGAAAAATACATTCTATCCTTTAAGGGGTAAGAACAAGGAAAATGGTTTAGAAAAGTGACATTAAATTCTGAAGCATAATTTTCATCTGTGCCAATGCAAAATAAGACATTAACATTTAAAACCTGAAAGACAAATTGCATGGTATTCAAATCCATGCAGTTTGGAACATAAAAAGTAAGCTAGACAAGGCCTGGAAGATTGCAGTCAGCACTGAACAGAATATTCATGTGGTTTCTCTCACCCTCGCAGCCTGCAATTTCTCCCTCATGCGTCCCCTCATGGAAAATTCTGCAAAGCCTGTTCTGGAAGTTGAAGGAATTGGAGGTAAGCCTAAAAAACAAAAACAAAAACAAAACAAAACAAAACAAAAAAGAAAAGAAAATAAGGAAAGAAAAAGGAAAATTACTTTAAAACAATTCCCTCCCCACAAAAGGGAAGGTTAAATTTAAAAAGAAATAAGAGAACATAATTTTATTTGGCACATTTAGGACTTCACATAAGCAAACATGAGACTATGCTGACAACCATCCTTTTGACATAGTAAGTACATGTCTTGGCTTTTCTGAAACTGAGAGCCAAAACCTCAGTCCTGCCTGGCACTGTCATCTTGACTTAACTAAGAATGAAATGAATGACATTTGACTGTTCAAGGCACATGAATACTTACCAATTCAATTGCCACTGGGAAAAGGCTCTCGCATTTGTTGATTTGAGAAACAGGCTTGTCAGGTGAATGGTTGGCTAATGAGTTTGGGGTTTCCGGGTTTAACTTTCAATTGCACTGGTATCTTTGATAAGAGAAACCTTTTCTAGAGGCCCAGACCTAGCCCTGGGCTATCATAGAGACAATATACATTTTGTATATATTATTGAATTTACCCATAAATACAATGAACTATCAGGCAGCTATTGTGTGCCAGGTTCTGTGATACCTGCATCAAATGCATTTCTCAACAGTTTTTCTGCTGTCTTTGTGAGGAGTACCCCAGGGATTATGATCACCAAGTATCACAAAGATGAAGGCTCTGCAGCCCTGTGTGATAAATGACTCTACAATCACACACCTAGGATGTGGAATTCTTGGCATTTGGTCCCAGTCCCACATGCCCCAGTTCTCTAAACCATTACAAAAGAGGCGGAAGTAAAATGGAGTCTTTGAGGAACAGAATGTTAGCATGGGTGGAGCAGAGTGTCTCTACTGGGATGAAGAAGGACTCAAGATTACAAAAGGATTTTGGGGTCAAGTTAGGGAAAGCCTCTGATGTCACATTAAGGTGCCTCGGGTATATTCCCCAAGCAGTGTGGATGTCGTGAAGAATGTGCAGGGAGGAGGATGTGAATGCAAGCAGCTTGTTCAGAAGCTGCACCACAGGATGGTTGGGGTGGAGTGGGTGAGGTGCCAGGGACCCCAGCCAGGATGCCCTGGTATGAGATAGGAAGGAAAGGGGGTCAATGTGAGTCAGTAAGACAGGCCACACAAAGGAAAATACAATAGGGCCTAGTGGCAATTGGTAGGTATGGAAAAATGACCAGTAGCAACGGCAGCAGTAGTATCTTCTGGGAACTTTTTAGATACACAGATTTTCAGGCATACTCCAAAACCTGGAGGTACAGCCCAGACAACCAGGGAGTTTAAACACACACTCAACCTGGAGGACCCCAGTATAGAGAAATAAGGAAAAAGTGAGGAAATCTGAGGTTTCAACACGAGGAGTTTGATGCTGCTGAGAAAGAAAAATGAGAGGGGGAAGTCAGACTGGGAGGTGTCGGAGTGAATTTGTCTGGGGCCAGATGAGTCTGCGGTGCTTGTCCAGGACACCAAGCTCTGGGACAGGGGCCAGACTGAACAGTAAAGGCTTGGGAAGGCTTTCAACCATGGTGAGTGCTGAAGCTTTAAGAAAGGAGTTTCCTGAGGAGAAAAGGATCCTCACACTTGTAGACAATGACACTATCTTGGGAGGAAGGAAGCAGGTGAAAGTAAGAAAGCTAGGAGGAAAAGTGGCAGAGAGAAGGCAAAGATAACAGGTCTGCAGGTTCCTCCTCAGCCTGCTTTATGCAAGAAAAGACAATAATCACTGGCCTCAACGCCCATTTCTGCAGCACAGCTACTCTGTTTCTTGGGTTGTGCCTTGTTCCATACGTGTGATAGAAAGCTACAAAATACTACTTATATCATGCCCCCAACTATCACTTAATGCCTGTATGGAGGCATGAAATATTTATGGTAATGATTAGAGTCTGGCATGCATGTGTTGAGGTTCAAAGTTCTTTAAGAGAATCTCCATTAGCTTAATAAAATTTTTTGGCATTCTTTTAAAACTCACTTAAAATCAAGTCATTTTTCATTTTAAAGATAATATAACTATGGTAGATTATGTTCCTGTGACATATGCACAGAGTCATGAGACTTCGTTCATCTGTCATATTTTGAATTTATATATGGTTATGTACTGCACAAAGAAGTTTTGGTCAATGGCAGACCCCATATACAACGGTGGTCCCATAGGATTATAATGGAGCATATGTAGAGATCTGATCTATGGCACCTGATATTGGCTTTGCAGATCAAGTAGGAGGAATAACTGATATTCAGTAATGATGCTGGGACATTTGGTTTTCCATACTGAAAAAATACAGAGAGATATATATATATATATATACCATCTAGGTTTGTGTAAGTATGCTTTATCATAGTCCCATAATGATATAATCACTCAGCTATACATTTCTCAGAATGTATCCCTGTCATTAAATGACACATGATTGCATTTGTTAGGCTATTTGATTAGTACCCATTTCCTCTCCAGGTTCTAATGTCCCCAGCCACGCAGGGAAGGCACACTGTAAGTATCAGTAAGCGTGTGTGGAATGCCTGGGTGGGTCAACGGGGGCTTCTAGACTGAAACCCTGCTTCTTGCCAATGCTTTCCTCTGGCTGACCATTTACTGTGCCACTGTCCCTGTCACCAACCGCCTCCATCACCAGTGAGAAGCCTTTTTCAAAACTAATAAGTTTTTATGAACATGAAAAATAATCTTGTTTACACCCCCTTAAAAAATTCAGGGTTATTTTTAGTTTACATAAAACAGTTATTACTTGTACATGGTTTACTAGAACAATTTTATGAATTATTCTTTAAAAGAGAGACAACATATTTTATTAAACACCATCTCTTCTGAATAAAGAAACTGAAGTAGTCTTATTATTAGTTTAAAAAACATTGACAATTTTTGAAACCATAAAAAGTAGCTCTTGCCTGATTCCTTTTTGAAATTAGGAAATTTATCACTTTTAATAGACGTTATTTTTTAGAGCAGTTTAGGTCCTCAAAAAAGTTGAGGGGAAGTTGCAGAGACTTCCCATATATCCCAGCCCCAACATGCTTAGTTTCCCTGATGCTCGTACCCCCCCACCAGAGTGGCACATTCATTACAATTGATGAACCTACATTGACTCATCAATCACCGAAAATCCATAGTTTGCCTGGGGATTTAGTTCTGGTGCTGTATATACTATAGATTTGGATAAAGCTATAATGATACATATCCAGCATGATCAAATGATACAGAGTAGTCTCACTGCCCTTCAAATCTTCTGTGCTCCACCCGTTCAGCCCTCCCTCCCCTCTACTTTCTGGCAACCACTGATCTTTTTACTGATTTTGTTTTTAAAGTCTGTGCTAGTAAAAGGCATGTAGAGGATTTAAAGATTTCCAAATCAGGTCTGTACAACTAGCTGATGGCATGTCATCTCCCCAACTAGACTGTGACCAGCTGAGAGCAAGAAACGTATTGGGAGACTTTTGAACTTGGTTTTTGTAGTATTAGATCAGTGAAGGAAAAACATAGAAAGGAACCATGATGATGTGAGGGATATTATACTTAAAAAGGTATTTCAAACAAGATGAATGTAATCTTCATTTGTTTGAAACCAGTAATGATGAAGACTTTTTAAAAAAGATAATATTACTAACATGACATCCATGGAAGCCAAAGGTACCAGTTCACTCCCTTTGACATCATAGCTAATGGGGTTAAGTACTTTCATTTTTGTCTTGGTAGAATATGGCAAACAGGGTTTCTTTAAACAGCTGGAAATACTAAGACAACCCTCATTAAACATTTTTCTTCTAATTTATTGTCAGTTGCTCCACTCCATTACTAATCAGCTACATGATCTCAAACTGGATCTCCCTTTCAAGCCCTGCAGGTGAGAACTGATCTGCCAGGCTCTAGGAAGGCCTTGATTTCACATTTACAAAAAGAGGCATATTCAGAAAATAGCCCTTTGACCCAGCTAGGAAAACCTGACATGAATAAAGTTTCTGTAGCATCAAATGCAAAGTGTGATGAAAATATATTTTTTAATTAGGATGTGATTTGAGGGCATACAAGAACTTATGGATAATGACAGAATTTTAGGACATTCCATTAAAAATATATACATAATGTCAATGTAGTATGAAATGTGGATTTCTTTGGCAAAGTGATGTTTTTCATCAGACACAGCAAGAGACTAGATGTTCAGCAATGTTGCTCTTGCTGCCTAGCAAACCCATTAATCCCAAGGCTACGTGAGCCTTATGTTTGAAATGGCTTTCAGATCTTCTCTGCACTCTCGCTCCTCTTTCCTATCACCCATACTCATTGTTCCCCAGTTCTTTCTCTTTTCAGGCTTAGTAAAGTAGTGGACACTCTCCATTTTTCTCCTAAGCACTTCGGTTATACCTGATCCCTCAGAAAACACAACCATGTTTTCCTAACAAACAGGCATTTCATTTTAGATAATTTTCTGTTCCTCTCATGTTATGTCCACAAATTGATGTGATCCAGAATCCTGATGCCTCACCTACGTTTTTCCTTAAAAACAGTTTTATTGACATATAAGACATATGCCACAAAGATCCTGCTTTTAAAATGTGCAGAGCACATGAATAGGCATTCTCTGAGAAAGAAGTACAATTGGCTAACAAGCACACGAAAATATCTTTAACATCATTAGTCATTAGGAAAATGGAAACCAAAACCGCAATTAGGTACCACTTCACCCCTATAGGATGAGTATAATAAACAAGAGAGATAATAACAAGTGTTGACAAGGATGTGGATAAATTAAAATTTCTGTGCTGGTAGGAATATAAATTGCTGTAGCTACTCTGGAAAACATTTTGGTAATTCCTCTAAATCTTTGGCAAATATTTAAAAGTATGATAAAAGTTTATGTCAACTTAAAAATATGCAAGGAAAACCTAGTATTTCCATAATTATTGCAGGGGTAGTGGAAAAAAGAGTTACAGGGACACAGGCCTGAACTACCTTTTACTTCTGCTTCTCCATTCCAAATGCTCAAACCTCACCACAAAATTATCTTTCCCTAATGCAAAATTCCAGGATAGACTATAAAATATAGAGATAAGGGGGTAGGAAGAGCATGGGGCAAAAGCCAGCTTGACTTCAGTAGCAAAAATGGGAGAATAACAGGGCTGAGAGGAAAAGTGTATTTCTGGGCTCTCTAGCCTGTTCCATTGGTCTGTATGCCTGTTTTTGTACCTATACCATGCTGTTTTAGTTACTGTATCCTTGCAGTATAGTTTGAAGTCAGGCAGTCTGATGCCTCCAGTTTTCTTCTTTTTGCTTAGGATCATATTGGCTATTTGGGCTTGCTTTTCCTTCCAAATGAATTTTATAACAGTTTTTTTTCTAATTCTGTATAAAATATCATCAGTAGTTTGATAGGAATAGCACTGAATGTTAAATTACTTTGAGCAGTATGTCCAGTTTAACAATATTGATTCTTCTTATCCATGAGAATGGGATGGTTTTTCATTTGTTTGTGTTATCTCTGATTTCTTTCAGCAGTGCTTTGTAATTCTCCTAGTAGAGATCTTTCACCTTCCTGGTTAGCTGTATTTCTAGGCACTTTATTCTTTGTGTGGCTATTGTGAATGGGAGTGCATTCTTGATTTGGCTCTCGGCTTGGACATTATTGGTGTACAGAAATGCTACTAATTTTTGTACATTGATTTTGTATTCTGAAACTTTGCTGAAGTTGTTTATCAGATCTAGGAGCCTTTGGGCAGAGACTACGGGGTTTTCTTTTTCTTTTTTTTTTGTTTGAGATGGAGTCTCGCTCTGTTACCCAGGCTGGAGTACAGTGGTGTGATCTCGGCTCACTGCAAGCTCTGCCTCCTGGGTTCACATCATTCTCCTGCCTCAACCTCCCGAGTAGCTGGGACTACAGGTGCCCGCCACCATGCCCAGCTAAGTTTTTGTATTTTTAGTAGAGATGAGGTTTCACCGCGTTAGCCAGGATGGTCTCAATCTCCTGACCTGGTGATCTGCCCGCCTCGGCCTCTCAAAGTGCTGGGATTACAGGTGTGAGCCACCACACCCAGCCGACTATGGGGTTTAGAATATAGAATAGATATAGGTATAGAATAGTGTCGCTTGCGAATAGAGATAGTTTGACGTCCTCTCTTTCTAGAAATAAAGCCACACATCTGCAACCATCTGATCTTTAACAAAGCTTACAATAACAGCAATGGGGGAAAGGACTCCCTATTCAATAAAAGGTGCTGGGATAACTGGCTAGCCATATGCAGAAGACTCTTTCCTTTCACCATATACAAAAATCAACTCAAGATGGATTAAAGACTTAAATGTAAAACCTAAAATTTTAGAAACCCTAAAAGAAAACCTGGGAAATATCATTCTGGACACTGGCCCTGGCAAAGACTTCATGATGAAGTCTCTGAAAGCAATTGCACCAAAAACAAAAATTGACCAGTGAGACCTAATTAAACTAGAGAGCTTCTGCACAGCAAAAGAAACTATCAACAGAGCAAACAGATAACCTACAGAATGGGAGAAAATATTTGCTAACTATGCAGCTGACAAAGGTCTAATATTCAGAACCTGTAAGAAACTTAAACAATTCAATAAGCAAAACACAGACAACCCCATTGAAAAATGGGCAAAGAATGTGAACAGATAATTTTCAAAAGAAGATGTACTTGTGGCCAACAAACATTTGAAAAATGCTCAATATCACTAATCATTAGGGAAATCCAAATAAAAATCACAGTGAGATTCCATCTTACACCAGTGAAAATGGCCATTACTATATTAAAATGTCAAAAAATAATGATGCTGGCAAAGTTGAGAAGAAAAGGGAACCTTTATACACTGTGGGTGGGAATGTAAATTAGTTCCGTCACTGTGGAAAGCAGTCTGGTGATTTCCCAAAGAACTTAAAATAGAACTATCATTTGGCCCAGTAATCCCATTACACACAAAGGAATATAAATCATTCTACCATAAAGACACATGTATTCACATGCTCATCACAGCACTATTCACAATAGTAAATACATGGAATCAACCTAGGTGCCCATCAGTGGTGTACTGGATAAAGAAAATGTAGTACATATACATCATGAATACTACAGAGCCATAAAAAAGAATGAATTCATGTCCTTTGCAGCAACATGGATGGAGCTGGAGGCTATTATCATAAGCAAATTAATGAAGGAACAGAAAACCAAATACCGCATGTTCTCACTTGTAAGTGGGAGCTAAATATTGAGCTACATATGGACAAAAAGAAGGAAACATAGAGGCTGGGCATAGTGGCTCATGCCTGTAATCCTAGCACTTTGAGAGGCTGAGGCAGGAGGATTGTCTGAGCTCAGGAGTTCAAGACCAGCTTGGGCAACATGGTGAAACCCTGTCTCTAGTAAAATACCAAAAATTAGCTGAGTGTGGTGGCATGTGCCAGTAATCCCAGCTACATGGGGGGCTGAGGCAGGAGAATCACTTGAAGCCAGGAGGCGGAGGCTGCAGTGAACTGAGATCATGCTACTGCACTCCAGCCTGGGCAACAGAACGAGACTCTGTCTTCCAAAAAAAAGAAAAAGAAACAATAGACATTGGGCCTATTTGAGGGTGGAGGGTGGGAGGCAGGTGAGGGTTGAAAAACTACCTATTGGATATTATGCTGATTACCTGGGGGACAAAATGATCTGTATACCAACCCCGCAATATGCAGTTTACCCATGTAACAAACCTGACATGTATCCCTTGAACCTAAAATAAAAGTTGGAAAGAAAATTAAAAAATAGATAATTTGTGAAGTCACCATTCTTTGTTTTTAAATTTATATATGCTTCACCCTGTTACATATTGTAACTGTATGTTGTCAATCAAAGCATGTAGTTGAATCACACTAATTAAAAACTTTCAAATTTTGAGGGTTAAAAAATGTAATTAGTGGACAAACTGATGCAAGACCCTAGGATAGCCTTTAAGCCATAATTAATGCTCTGGGTACACAGGACATGACTTTACTGTCAGGCAGGTTTTTACCCAGGGCAAGAAATGGGCCCAAAAACCTATTGGGGGCTGTAACTAGAGTTTAAGAAAATAGGTCATTGATTTCTTCTCTTGATTTTCTAACTTTTATGAAATAGACCAGTATCACTTGTGAAAGTGTCACTACATAAAAAGAAACTCAAAATGGGCTGAGAACAAATTGGCTGTCCCTGTATGAGCCCCAGCACTGCTGAGAGTTCACATTTGCTGAGGTGTTCTGGAGGGACTTCTCTGATCACTGTCTTTTTTGCTAGTTCTCCCAGGCTCACTCTTTCCGAGTCCCACCAGCATTTTCATTTTATGTTAGCTGAAAACTCAGGAACCCTTGCTCTGGCACATGCGTCTCTTTCTCATGTGGGGTCTTGGGATCCTGGCCCTGTCTGGTGCCCCTTCCTCTTCTTCGTGCTTCAGCAGATGGTGCAGACTTGGGGACCATCAGCCTGGACAAGACTTGGTGCTCTCATGCTGTTGTGTTGGTGCACAGGGCACGAGGCTCCAAACAGGACTTTCAGAGACTCTCATAGTTGTCAAGAATATCACAGATATATTTTGACATGGAGATTCTACTTAGGATTCAGTCTTCCACATTGTCTTCTACAGAGTGGAAAAAAATATTAACAGGTATTCAAGAGGGCCAAGAATTGCGTGAGAAATGCTGGGTTAAGTGTGTGTAGCATCAGAACAAACTTCATGAATTTCCAAGAGTAGAAATGATATGAAAAGTTTCTCAAGTTGAAGTCTTTTTTGGAGCAGTTCATTTCTAAGAGGATACTAGTATTCTACAAACTCCAGTTTTGGAAATGCTGGATTATAGAATCTTGTCTTGACTCTTCAATCATTCAACCAACAAATATTCTTTGAGCAGCTGTTATGTGTTCAAAGTATAGAGCTGAGGCAGTGAACAAAACAAATGAATGCCTCCACCCTCATAGAGAGTGTATGCCAGTAGGGGAGACGGACCACAAACAAGTTCTGTAGTTAGTATGTCAGATGGTGATATTAAGTGTAGAGACAAATAACACAGGATCAGGGGATAAGGAGGGCCAAGAGGGAGGGGCGAATTGCAGTTTTAAATAGAGTAGGCCAGGCGCAGTGACTCAAGCCTGTCATCCCAGCACTTTGGGAGGCTGAAGCAGGCAGATTGCTTGAGCTCAGGAGTTTGAGACCAGCCTGGGCAACGTGGTAAAATGCTGCCTCTACAAAAATTAGCTAGGTATGGTGGTGCACACCTGTAGTCCTAGCTACCTGTAGTCTCAAAATTAGCTAGGTGAGGTGGGAGGATGGCCGTGCCCAGGAGGCAGAAGTTGCAGTGAGCCAAGATTGCACCACTGCACTCCAGCCTGAGCAACAGAGCTAGACCTTGTCCCAATAAATAAATAAAGTGGCCAGGTAAGGGCCTCCAGGTGACATAAGAACAGGTGAAGAAAGAGGGGGATCAAACCATGTAGACACCTAGGGGATGAGAATTTCAGGTACAAGTAGTACTAACTGATGCAAAGACTCTAAGATAGAACTAAGCCTGATGTGAGGCCAGAGCAGAAATGGGGAACCCAAAAATTGAGGGAATGGAATAGTAGATATTAGGTCACAGAAGTAAGGGGAAATGCAACCACATAGGTCATCCTAAATAATTAGGCATTAACAAATATGATGACATCAAGAAGGTGGTGAAGCAGGCATCAGAGGGCCCCCTCAAGGGCATCCTAGGCTACATTGAGCACCCAGGCTGTCTTCTCTGACTTTAACAGTGACACCCACTCTTCCACCTTTGATGCTGGGGCTGGCATTGCCCTCAACAACCACTTTGTCAAGCTGATTGCCTGGTATGACAATGAATTTGGCTATAGCAACAGAGTAGTGGCCCACATGGCCTCCAAGGAGTAAGATCCCTGGACCACCAGACCCAGCGAGAGCACGAAAGGAAGACAGAGGCCCTCAGCTGCTGAGGAGTCCCTGCCACCCTCAGTCCCCCACCTCACTGAGAATCTCCCCTCCTCACAATTTCCATGCAGACCCCCTGAAGAGGGAGGAGCCTAGGGACCCCCACTTTGTCATGTACCATCAATAAAGTCCCCTGTGCTAAAAAAAAAAAAGAAAAAAAAATGACATTAACTCTGAGTTGAGTGAGAGCCATTGGAAGATTTAAACAGAGAAGTGACATGACTTTATTTTCACAGGACCACTCTGGCTGTTGGGTTGAAAATGAAGGTTGAGAATGGAAGCAAGAAGATCAGTTAGGAGGCTACTGCAGTATTCTAGATGAGAGGTCAAAGTGGCTTAGATCAGGGTGGTAGAAGTAAGTGGAGAGAGTAAGAAGTAATCATTAGATCTATTCTGAAGGTAGAGCAGACAGGATTTGATGGTAGATAGGATGTGGGCAGACAGAAAGACAGGGGTTAAGGATGACTCCAAGTTTTTGACCCGAGCAATAGAAAAAAAATGTAAAGTCCATTTAATGAGGTGGGATGACTCTAGGAGAAACAGGTTTGGGTTGATAGAAACAGATCAGAAGGTCAGTTTCAGTTAAGTAAAATTTGAGTTGTCTCAAAATACATAATAGATCTAGAGAAATGTAAGAGCTAAAACTATAAAATTTCTAGAGGAAAACATGGGAGAAAATTTTCATAACCTTGAGTTGGGCAAATAATTTTTAGATACAACCCCGAAAGCACAATCTGTAATAAAAATATAATAAATTTGAGTTTATCAAAATTTAAAACTTTTGTACTTCAAAGACATCATTAAGAAAATGAAAAGACAAGCCATTGACTTGGAGAAAATATTTTCAAATTATGTTATCTGATAAAGTACTTGTATCTAAAATACATAAAGAATTTTTACAACTCTATAGTAAGACAACTCAATAAATGAGTAAAAAATATAAATAGCTGGGTGCGGTGGCTCACGCCACCCAGGTGGGTGGGTCACTTCAGGTCAGGAGTTCAAGATCGGCCTGGCTGACATGGTGAAACCCTGTCTCTACTAAAAATACAAAAATTAGCTGGGTGTGGTGGTGAGCACCTGTAATCCCAGTTACTCAGGAGGCTGAGGGAAGCGAATCGCATGAGCCCAGGAGGTGGAGGTTGCAGTTAGCCAAGATTACACCACTGCATTCCAGCCTGGGTGACAGAGTGAGACTCTTGTCTCAAACTAAATAGTCATTTTACTAAGAAGATATACAAATGGCTAATAAGAATATGAAAAAATACTCAAATCATTAATCATGAGGGAAGTGCAAGTTAAAAGCACAAGACACCACTATACATCTACTGTAAAGGGTATAATTAAAGACAGATAATACCAAGTGTTGGAAAAGATGTGGAGAAACTGGAACTTTCATACACTGTTGTCAGAAAAGTAAAATGATGCAGCCACTTTGAAAAGTGTATCCACAGTTTCTTAAAAAGCTACACATAAGTTTATCATATGACTCAGAGATTCTACCACTAGGAATCCTCCCAAAAGAAATGGAAACATAAGTTTACACAAAGACATGTTGCAAGTGTTCACAGCAACACTGTGGATGATACCACCAAACTGAATATAATCCACATATCCATCAACAGGTGAATGAATAAACAAAATGTCATGTGTCCATATGATGAATTATAGTTCAGCAACCAAAGAAATGAGATTGAAATGTGGATACATGCTACAATATTTATGAATCTCAAAAATCATTATGCTAAGTGAAAGAAGTCAGGTGCAAATCACTACATATTGTATGATTCCATTTACATGCAATGTTCAGAAAAGACACACTTCCAGGAGTAAAAACCAGATCAGTGTTTGTCTAGAGCTAGGGCTAGGAGTGGAGGCAAATAGGCACAAAGGAACTTTTTGGGGTGATAAAAATATTCTAAAACTGGATTGTCGTGTGATATTGCACGTTTATATCTCTACCAAAAATTCCTTAAATTGTACACTAACAATGGGTGAATTTTATGGTATGTAAGTTATATTTCAATAAGCCAAAGATATGGCTTGTCTTATTAGATGTGCAAAAGTGGATATTGAGTATGCGGTTGCATATTTAGTCTGGAAGAAGTCCATGCTGGAGATAAAAATTTGGAACTGGTCAGTATATAGATTGAATTTAAAGTCTTGAGATGACAACAATAATTGAGTATTGGTAAAGATAGATAAGAAAGCCAAGCACTGAGCCTAGGGTGCTCCAACATGGAGTCGTCAGGATGTGAATAAGAACACGCAAAGGAGAAAGAGGTACAGCCAATGAGGCAGAAGGAAAACCAGGCAAGTGGAGTCCTGGAAGCCAAGTGCAAAAGTAGGAGAGAATGGTGAGTGCCATCAAATGCTGTGAAAGTCAAGTAAGATAATGATTAAGAACTGACTATTGAATTTAGCAAATGTGTGAGTCATTGGTCACCTTGGCAAGGACATTTTCAATAAACGGGTGGGTGCGTGAGTTACACTGGAGTGATTTCAAGAGAGGACTGGAGACAAAAATGAGAAAAAATGAGTTTGAAAGAATTTTGCTCTAAAGAAGTTTTGTTTTTTTGTTCGCTTTAAAGGAGGGTAGGGAATTGGGACTGAGTACAGAGTAACTGCGGCCTTGGCTTTCCTCATAACTAAAAATAGGTAATATTTATTTATACGTATTAGTACTTTAATTTAGTACTTCCCAGTACTGTGTGAGGTAGTGAACGGCAGCGTTGGTGAACGTCTTGACATTTCCTACATTCTCCAGTGTGCATCCTTGGACTAGAATGTTCATCCCATTCTCCAGCTGGTACGTACTAAGGTAACTCCCAAGGCCCGGCTCCTTCAGGCATCTTCCCTCTATGCCTCATGCTGTGCTTTATAACATTCTCCCCCACCCCAGGCCAGTCTCTCCAGGTCCTCATGACTATTAAAAAGTATACCTAAAATAAACACTTTATTTCCTTTCATTTACATCATATTTCACTGGATTCTGAACTTTCTTTTCCACCAATACTGACAAATTGGCTCCAAAATGATGGTTTAATCAGAGAAACTAACATGAACGAATGGAAAACAGATGGTAGTAATGAAGAAATTTATGTTCCTAAGAAACTACTTAATGTGTGATAGTTACTCCCTCAAGAGATGGTGCAAGATGGAATCATGGGGGAATGTGTGTACTTTTAAACTAGATGTTTATTTTATTTGGAACTATTCCACATTCAGTGAAATGCTTTCTTTATTTGGAATGTCATGACTATATATATGTTTGAAGAGCAGATTAGAAGCCAAGCTTTCACTGCATGGGTTTGTGGTGCAGTTCATTAGGGAGGTGGCACCTCCGGGCATGTGCCCGAAGCAGTGTGTGAGGCCATAGGTTAGGGGTGCTGGTCTCTGCGTCTCTAAATGCAGCCTGACCTTGACAATACTTGGAGCTTTGTAGGACAGAGGGTCACAGGTTCAAGGTGAGGGGCTGGGCTGGTATCACTGAGGGGCAGCCCAGACTCATGAGAAGTTTGGGAAGTAAAAGGTCAACAGAGTAATCAAACATGTGGATCCAGATGTTTGAGCAGACTTGGTTGAAAAGACACAATGGGCATGGTGGTAAGTAAGCACACCTAAGGCAGAGCAATGCCTAGAGGGAAAAGCAGAGAGGCCACTTGGAGATACTGTTCACTCAGAGTGCCATCTGCATGCCAGCACTATGCTAAGCAGAGCTGAAAGTCAGGCTCTGCCCTCAAGGACTGCTAGTTTGGTGAAGGAGGGCAGGAGGCGTACCAATGAAAAGATGCCTCTGGATACTTACTCAGGTGCACGAGCCATGGGAGCAAAGAAAATATCTACTCAGCTTACTCTGGGGAATAGGGGATGTTTTCCAAAGGGGGTGACATGTATATATTGATTTTTGAGAGATGAATAGTTAGAATAAGACAAACAAATAAATGAAAACCCCAAACAGGAAACAGGCTGTTCTAGGGAGGGAGAGATAGGTGGATGGTCTACCTGAGTATCATTCTGTTTTTTAAAAAATGAAGCACAGTCAGATTATCGATCTGGTGGACACTCTAAACTTGCTTCATGCACCATGTTAAGATTCCTCTGTGGGTTTCTGGACTCACTGTTGACAGTGCTGGCTGGGACATAGCATTGCCATTGTACCTTCCATGGGTAACTGTAAACCATCAGCTCCAAAGATCAAAGAGGGTTCAGTTTGAAGCTATGGAATGATGCTGGAGTGCAGCAATTAGGAATATAGGTTTGGATGTCAACATATTGGAGTTTGAATTTTGGCCTCACCACTTCTGGCTGTTGGTTTTCTCTGAACTTTAGTCTCCTAATAAATGAAACAATGCCTGATAGTAGGACTGTTCTGAGATTTAAATAACATAATGAATGTAAAGACCTTAGCACGATGCCTGCAAGCTTTTTGCCTAACTCAGAACACGGTCTTAAGTTCTCAGAGTTCAAGATGTCAGATTTATCATGTTTGCCTGTCTGTCTGTCTGTCACTGCTTCCGTCCCCTACTCTGTGAGGGTAAACGCCTCAGGTAAATGAGTAAGTGCTTAGAGAAGAAAAATAAAATTGAACCATACAAGCTTAAAAAGTCCCATAGCTTTCTCAGTACCCATCTGTGAGCAAAAACTTTCTTGTTGTGGCTGAGGAGACTACTGAATCTGAGGTTCCACATTGGAAACCTCACGTAAGGTAAGCAGTGTTTATAAGCTGGTCATGAGGAAGAGCTTCATGATCCATTTATAGAGTATTAATGTTAGCTCAGGTTACCAAGTCTTAACCTGCAGCATGCTTCCAAACATGCGACTCTCCCCTTAACATGTAAAAAAAGGGGAGGGGAGTGCAAGAATGGGCTCAACATTTGAAAATCAGTAAATGTAATACACTGCATTAACAGAATGAAGGACAGAAAGTGCACGATCTTCCCAACTGATGCAGAAAAGGCATTTGATAATGCTTTTTATAATTTAATGCCTTTTCATGATAAGAGCACTCCACAAACTAGGAATAGAAGGAAACTACCTCAACAGAATAAAGGCAATACAAAAAGCCCATCACTAACACAATTCTCAATGGTGAAAAACTGAAAGCTTTTTCTGTAAGATCAGGAACAAGGCAAGAATGCCTGTTCTTACCACTTCTGTTTAACAGAGTATTGAAAGTCTGAGAGCAATTAGGCAAGAAAAGGAAATGAAAGCCATCCAAACTGAGAAGGAAGAAGTAATATTATCTTTGTTCATGGTGACATGATCTTGTATATAGAAATCCCAAAGATTCCACAAAAACATTGTTAGAACTAATGAAGAATTTAGAACTAATAATTCAGCAAAGCTACAGGATATAAAATCAACACAGAAAAACCAGTTGCATTTGTATACATTAAAAATGAGCAATCCAAAAACAAAATCAAGAAAACAGTTCCATTTACAATAATACAGAAAAGAATAAAATACTTAGGAATAAATCTAACCAAGGAGACAAAGAACTTGTACATTCAAAACTATAAAAAAATTGCTAAAAGAAATTAAAGAGGCCGGGCACGGTGGCTCAAGCCAGCACTTTGGGAGGCCGAGACAGGCGGATCACGAGGTTAGGAGATCGAGACCATCCTGGCTAACACGGTGAAACCCCGTCTCTACTAAAAAATACAAAGAAACACTAGCCAGGCGAGGTGGTGGGCGCCTGTAGTCCCAGCTACTCGGGAGGCTGAGGCAGGAGAATGGCATAAACCTGGGAGGTGGAGCTTTCAGTGAGGTGAGATCCGGCCACTGCACTCCAGCCTGGGCGACAGAGCGAGACTCCATCTCCAAAAAATTAAAATAAAAGAAATTAAAGACACAAATAAATATAAAGACATTCTGTGTTCATAGATTGGAAGACTTAATATTTTTAAAATGTCAGTACTACCCCCAAATAATCTACAGATTCAATGCAATCCCTATCAAAATCCCCATGGCCTTTTTTTTTTTTCCAGAAATAGAAAAATTCATTCTAAAATTCTTATGGAGTATCAAAGGACCCCAAAGAGCTAAAACAAATTTGAAAAAGAAGAACAAAATTGGAGGTTTCACATTTTCTGGTTTCAAAACATATTACAAAGCTACAGTGATCAAAGCAGTTTGGTACTAGTAAAAGGCAGACATATAGACCGATGGAATAGAATTGAAACCCTGAAAATAAACCTTTGAGTATATGGTCAAATGATCTTCAGTCTTTACTGAATGGGGAAAGAGCAGTCTTCAACAAAAGATCTTGGGAAAACTGGAGATCCACATGGAAAAAAAATGAAGTTTGTCCCTTACCTTATATCATATACAAAAATTAAAATGAATCAGAGATCTAAACATAATGCCCAAAACTATACAACTTCTAGAAGAAAAAGGAAATTTTTATGACATTGAATTTGGCAGTAGTTTCTTGGATGTGACACCCAAAGTACAGGCAATGAAAGCAAAAATAAACAAATGGGGCTATACCAAACTTAAAAACTTCTGTGCAATTATCCCTCCCTTAGGAACAACAAATTGAACAATTATCTGTGCAAGAAAACACCATTATAAGAACCAAAAAATCAGGTGAGTGATCACAGTATCTAGTATTAATATAATAACAAGGAAAGATGCATTGAGGAGGGTTGGAAGGGCAGTCTTGCATTGCCTGCACCACCCTTCCCCCAAGCCCAAGCAGCACAGCACAGAGAAAGAATCTATGTACTTGGAAGAGGAAGAGTGAAGTGAGTGTGGGACTTTGCATTGGAACTCAGTGCTGTGCTGACACAGTGGAACACAATACTGAGCAGAATTCTGCTGGTTCCCATGGAGGGAGCATTTAGATCAATCCTGGGCCAGAGGGGAATCCTCCCCTCTTCCCAGTGGGAAAAACTCGAGTCCTGGCCAGCCTCATGACCAGCTGACTAAAATCGTCTACTTCTCTAAATAAATTGCAGTGGCAGTCAGGCTACAAAGACTGCAGTCCTTGGGTAAGCCCTGGTGCCATGCTGATCTCAGAGGCAGTGGGTTTGGCATGCAACCCAGTGAAACATCAGCTTCAACAACTGTGGGAGTGCTTCGTGACTCCTTCCTAAATCCAGGTAGTGCAGTGTGGAGAGAGACTCCTTCCACTTGGAAGAAGGAGAGAGGAGTACAGAGGACTTTGTCTTGCAATTTGGGTACCAGCTCAGCCACAGTAAAATAAAGCATGAGGCAGACTCCTGAAGTCCTCGATTCCAGGATTTTGCTCCTGAACAGTGTTTCCAGACCCAGTTTGGGCCAGATGGGAATCCCAGTCCTGGCAGGATCTACTACCTGTTGACTAAAGTGGTCTTGGGCCTTGAATAAACAACAATGGCAGCCAGCCAGTAGTGGCTGTGGGTTGTGGGCAAGCCCAGTTCCATGCTAGCCTGAGAGCCTGTAGCATTCAGATGTGACCCAGCAAGTGTGATCAGCAAGGTGCCAGCTGTGGTGGCCACAAGAATGCCCACATTACCCTCCCCCAACTTTAGGTAGCCCAGTGCAGAGAAAAATTCCTGCTTGGGGGAAAGTGAGGGAAGAGAGCAAGAGACCTCACCTGGGAACCAAGGGAATTCTCCCTTATCTTCCCTAAGTTTATCAAAGCTGTGTTCCAGAAATGTGCAAGAGTTGCAGTGTTATTGGGCTTAGGGTTCCCCTAGTGCTGAAACAGCTGCAGTGGCCTCAGGCTTAGATAACTACATTCAACCCCCTTTGAGTTTCTGGAAAGCCCTCTTAAAAAGGATGGGGACAAGCAAGCCCAGACTACGAAGACTGGAATAAATACCTAACTTTTTGATGCCCAGACATCGATGAACAAGCATTAAGAACATCCAGGAAAACATGACCTCACCAAACAGACTAAATAAGGCACTGACCATTCCTGGAGTGATAGAGATATGTGCCCTCTCAGATAGAGAATTCAGAATAGTTGTCTTTAAGAAGCTCAAGGACCTTCAAGATAACATGGAGAAATTTAACAGAAAGATTGAAATAATTTTTAAAAATCAAGCAAAAATTCTAGAACTGAAGAATTCAACTGACAAACTGAAAAACGCATGAGTCTTTTGACAGCAAACTTGATCAAGTAGAAGAAGGAATTAGTAAGCTCAAAGACAGACTATATGAAAATACACAGTCAGAGAAGAAAAATGAAAATAACAAAGAATGAGGTATGCCTACAAGATGTAAAAACCAGCCCCAAAGGCAAAAGCTAAGAGTTATTGACCATAAAGACGATGTAGAGAAAGAGCTCAGGGTAAAACATTTATTCAAAAAATAATAACAAGTTTTCAAACTTAGAGAAAGATATCAACATCCAGGTATGAGAATGTCAAAGAACACCAAAACATTCAGCTCCCCTAAGACTACTGCGAGGTCTATAAAAATCACACTCTCAAAAATCAAGGACAAACAGAGGATCCTAAAAGCAGCAAGAGAAAAGAAACAAGTAACATATAAAGTAGCTCTGATACATCTGGCAGCAGACTTCTCAGTGGAAACCTTATAGGTCATGAAGGAATGGGATGATATATTCCAAGTGCTAAAGAAAACAAAGAAACAAACAAACAAAACTTCAAACTTAGAGTATTATATCCAGCAAAGTTATCCTTTAAACATGAAGGAGAAATAAACACTTTTCCAGGCAAGCAAAAGCCAAGGGATTCCATCATCCCCAGACCTATCTTACAAGAAATGCTAAAGGGAGTTCTTCAATCTAAAAGAGAAGAATGCTAATGAGCAACAAGAAATCTGAAGGTATAAAACTCACTAGTAAACATAAGTCCACAGACAAATACAGAATACCCTAACACTGTAATTGTGGTGTTTAAATCACTCATATCTTTAGCCTGAAGACTAAAAGAAAACCTATCAGAAATAACTACAACAATTTGTTAAGAGATAGACAGTACAAAAAGATATAAGTAGAGACAACAAAAAATAAAAAAGCAGCAGGGGAGACAGGGTTAAAATAGAGAGTTTTTCAGTTTTTGCTTCTTACTTTCTTTTCATTGTGATCAGAGTTAAGTTGTCATTGGCTTAATACAACTGGTTATAAGATGTTATTTGCAAGCCTCATGGTAACCACAGAGCAAAAACCTATAACAGGTACAAAGAAAAATAAAAAGCAAAAAATTGTTAACATAATTCCAGAGAAAATCACTTATACACTAAGAAAGACAGGAAGAAGAGAGAAAGGAACAGAGGACTAACAAAACAACCAGAAAACAAGAAAATGGCAGTAGTAAGTCCCTCCCTATGAATAATGACGTTGAATATAAATGGACTAAATTCTCCAATCAAAAGACTTAGATTGACTGAACAGATTAAAAAGATTAAAAAAACAAAAACAAAAACAAGACCCAATTATATGCTACCTATAAGAAATTCACTTCACCTGTAAAGATGCACATAGACTGAAAATAAAGGGGTGGAAAAAGTTATTCTATACAATGGAAATGTAAAAAGAGCAGGAGTAGCTGTATGTGTATCAGATAAAATAGATTTCGAGACAAAAACTGTAAAAAGAGACAAGATCATTATACAATGATAAAGGGGTCAATTCAGCAAGAGGATATAATACTTGTAAATATATACGCACCCAATACTGGGACACCCAGATATATAAAGCAAATATTATTAGAGCTAAATCCCAATACAAAAGTCTCCCATTAATAATAGTTGAGGATCTTAATACCCCCTTTCAGCATTGGATAGATCATTTAGAGAGAAAATCAACAAACTAATATTGGACTTAATCTGCAAATAAAACAAATGAAACTAACAGAGATTTAAAGAACATTTCATCCAACAGCTGCAGAACACACATTTTTCTCTTCAGCACATGGAACACGCTCAAGGAGAGACTATATCTCAGGCCACAAAACAAGTCTCAAAAAATTCAAAAAAGTTGAAATCATATCAGGTATCTTCTCTAACCACAATAAAATAAAACTAGAAATCAATAACAAGAGAAACTCTGAAAACTACACAAATTCATAAAAATTAAACAATATGCTCCAGAACAGCAATTGGGTCAATGATGACATTAAAAAAATAAAAAATTGACTGGAACAAATGATAATGGAAACACAACATACCAAAACCTATGGGGTATAGCCGAAACATTACCAGAAGGGAATTTTATAGCAATAAATACCTACGTCAAAAATACAGAAAGATTTTAAATAAACAACATCACAATGCATCTTAAAGAAACAGAAAATCAAGAGCACATCAAAACTTGAAATTAGTAGAGGAAAAATAATAAAGATCAGAGCAGAAATAAATGAATGTGAGACTTAATAAAAAGTAGAAAAGATCAATGAAATGAAAAGTTGTTTTTTGAAAAGATACACAAAATCGACAAAACTTTAGCCAGATTAAGAAAAAGAGAAGACCCACATAAATAAAATCAGAGACAAAAAAGGAGATATAACAACTGATACCACAGAGTTTCAAAGGATCATTAGAAACTATTATGAGCAACTATATGCCAATACATTTCTTCTAGAAAGCTAGAAGAAATGCATACATTTCTAGACATATACAACTTACCAAGATTGAAACATGAAGAAATATAAAATCTGAATAGACAAAAAGCAAGTAATGAGATAGAAGCAGTAATAAAAAGTGTTTATCTTCAAAGAAAAGCCCCGGACCTGATGGCTACCCTGCTGAATTCAACCAAATATTTAAAGAAGAACTATTATTAATCCTACTCAAACTATTCCAAAAATCAGAGGAGGGAATACTTCCAAACTTATGATACAAGGGCAGTATTATGGTGATACCAAAACCAGACAAAGACATAACACCAAAAAAACCCTACAAGCCAGTATCTCTGATGCACACTGATGCAAAAATCATCAACAAAATACTAGCAAACTGTATTCAACAATACATTAACAACATCATTCTTCATGATCAAGTAGGATTCATCTCAGGGATGCAAGGATAGTTCAATATATGCAAATCAATAAAGTAATACATCATACCAACAGAATGAAGGAAAAAGGACAGGATCATTTCAATAGATGTGAAAAAAAATTTGCAAATAACTCCTCTGAAAGGGGACTAATATCCAGAATATACTAGGACCTCAAATATCTGAACAGATAAAACATAAATAATCTCATTAAAAATAGGCAAAAAACATTGATAGACATTTCTCCAAAGAAGACATACGAATGGCCAACAAGTATATGCAAAAATGCTCAAATTCACTAATCATGAGGGATATGCAAATTAAACCACAATGAGATATCTTACTCCAGTTAAAACTGCTGTCATCAAAAAGACAAAAAATAACAGATGGTGGCAAGGATGCAGAGAAAGGGGAATGCTTGTATACTGTTAGTGAGAATGTAAATTTGTACAGCTGTTATGGAAAACAATATGAAGGTTTCTCAAAAAATTAAAAATAGAACTACCCTATGATCCAGAAATCCCACTGCTGGGTATATATCTAAAAGAAAGGAAATCAGTATATCAAAGAGATATCTGAACTGTTTTTATTGCAGCACTATTCACAACAGCTAAGATATGGAATCAACCTAAGTATCCATCAGTGGATAAATGGATAAAGAAAACATGCTACATATACACAATGGAATATTATTCAGCCATAAAAAAGAATGAAATTTTGCAGTTTGCAGCAACATGGATGGAACTGGAAGACATTATGTTAGTGAAGAAAGCCAGGCACAGAAAGACAACTAGTACATGTTTTCACTCATATGTGGGAGCTAAAACAATTGATCTGATAGAGATAGTGAGTAGAATGATGGTTACCAGAGGCAGGACCCTGTCTTGAGCATTTGTTGTTACGCCCATGGCAGTTTTTCAACATATGTTTATCAAGCTCCAAATATTGCACTGGGGAATAAGCAATGAATTACAGTAGACAAAGTCTGGCTCTCAGGGAGTTTTCCTTCTAATGATCAAGATAGTCAGCTGTTGGGAGGCCGAGGCGGGTGGATCATGAGGTTAGGAGATCGAGACCATCCTGGCTAGCGTGGTGAAACCCCGTCTCTACTAAAAATACAAAAAAAAAACAAAAACTAGCCGGGCGTGGTGGCGGGCGCCTGTAGTCCCAGCTACTCCGAGGCTGAGGCAGGAGAATGGCGTGAACCCGGGAGGCGGAGCTTGCAGTGAGCCGAGATCGCGCCACTGCACTCCAGCCTGGGTGACACAGGGAGACTCCGTCCCAAAAAAAAAAAAAAAAAAAGTCAGCTGATTGGAAAATGCCAGGAGGTGATGAGTGCTCTGAAAGAAAATAGAACCAACTGAGAGGAAAGAGGACAGAGGTGGGAAAGGGACATTCTAGATAAAAGGTCAGGGGATCCCTCTCCACTCTCCACCTCTCCCCAACCACCAGATCCCTATATCCATACATTCATGTCCACTTGGATATTCAACAGGCATCTCAACTTTGCATGTCTATTCAATTTCTACCTTCAAACCTGCCCTTTCTGCCATCTTTTCTTTCTCTGAAACTCTATTGGGAAAGTGGCAACTCCATTTTCCCAATAGCTCAAGTCAAA
Organism: Chlorocebus sabaeus; assembly: GCF_047675955.1. Taxonomy (NCBI): domain Eukaryota; kingdom Metazoa; phylum Chordata; class Mammalia; order Primates; family Cercopithecidae; genus Chlorocebus; species Chlorocebus sabaeus. The sequence goes on from NC_132930.1 coordinate 35,465,901, forward strand.
AACCATAGAGACAACCTTCCTGCTTTCATAATTCTTGTTCAATCAAGAAATATAACTGTTTTTCTCTAACCTTCTAAATACCCAGATTTCCCACACTCTTTTGTCCCCTTCCACTACCCACCAGTCCCATTCCGCAGTAACTCCCACCTGGATTTTTGCTCTTGGCCTCTACCTGGTCTCTGTGCTTCTGGCCTTTCTCCTTCCAAAGTCTACTCTCAGCACAGGAGCCTTCAGCCTTAAGTCTGATTATATCAGTCCTGGGCTTGAACCCTTCAATGACGCTCATCTAATTCGGATTAAAAGTCTAAGGGCCCACTAGGCTGGGTACAATTCCCCTCCTCCCTTCTGATTTTATTTTTTTCCTTTTCCTGGTTGTTCACTCTCCACCACCCTTGCCCCCTGGCTGTTGCTGAACATTCCAAGCACATTCCTGCCTTAAGACCACTCACTGCCTGGAACATTCTCTCCTTGGGGATCACTCATTTCCTTTCACAAATGCACCTCATCCTCTCACTCCCACTGCAGTCCTGCCAGCTTATTGTTTATCTTTCTCTTTGGCACTTCTCATACCTGCTGTACTCTATGTTTATCTAGTTTACTTCATTTGTTTTTCTCTTTTTTCCTCTCATCCCTCCCACAACTGGAGTATAAATTCTGTGGCAGTGTTCACCCAATCTGTTATTGTCCCTGTTTTACAAATAAGGAAAATAAAGTTTAGGGAGGTTGGAGAACTTGCCCAAGGGAGTAAGATAGGTAGAGACTGGTACCCACAGTTGTCTAAGTCATCTCCCATGGTCTTAACTGGAACAGCTCAATTGCCTTTACAATCACAAGCTTAAGTAGAGAACTCTCTTTAAGTGGGAACCAAAGCCCAGGAATGCTCAGATGGTCATGAGGCATTCAGAGGCCAGTAAGGAGTCAAAGTGGAGCACACTGGAAAAGACCGAAAAATACAACTGGAAGGGTCCCAATTGCATAGGATCTTAGAGCCCGGAATAAATAAGAGAGTATGGATTTTATGTAATGTAATATAATAGATTTCTGAGTAGAAAAGTGAGATAAAGAAGAGTTTTAAAGAAAAATTAATGTGGTAGTAAAAATGTCCATACATTCTTTGACACTCCTTCTTTCAAAAGAAGGAGCCTGATTTCCTCCCCTTAAATGTGGGCTGGATTTAGGGACATGCTTCTAAGAAGTATGTTGAAAGCACTGATAGGTGATTTCCACGACCGGGTCATAAAGCACATGGCGGCTTCTATCTTGCTCTCGACCCTCTCTGTGTTTTCTGCGCATACATCTGTGTGTTTCTAAGCCCTGAATCTGGAATCCTCCTCACCCTACAATTCCCCATGCAGACTCCTCCGTATGTGGAGGCTCCATTCTTCTGTCACCTCCCTTGCTACCCTTGCCTGCCTAGGGCAGTCCTGTGCTCTGCTGTTTCTCCCAGCACTCGTCATTCCTTTTTACTTGTCTGTCTCCTGCTCTAATGCCACTGGTATAATACTTTCTCTGCTCTCTTGACTCTGTCTGCTGGCTTTGACTTCTCATTTCTGACAGATGCCTGGCTCCACAGGCTCCTTATCCACCATGTGCTCCACCCCTCACTGCTGGGGATGTTGGTTCATCAGTGCTGCGGATTCATCAGCAGCTTCCAGCTCCACCCAGGGCTTCCCAGACACTGGCTGGTCATGGTGTGGCTCCAGGAGGCAGGTCTCAGCCTTCTGTCCATTCCATACCTCTCCATTCCCCAATTCAGAAATAGTGCCTTTGTGGGGGAAGGGAATAATGGATAGATCATCTCCATGGTGATGGTGGATAGTATCTCCTTCATTTTAGAGGTTAGAAAATAATCCACTTTTTATGTCACAGAGCCTTGACTGGTGGCCACCTCTTCTGGCAGTTTTTCCCTTGATTTTAAAATAATTAAATATCCAATAGTTGTGCTAAGGACTGAATTGTGTTCCCCCTCTGAAAATTTGTGTATTGAAGCCTTCTCCCCCAGTATGACTGCATTTAGAGATAGACCCTGTAGGAGGTAATTAAGGTTGAATGAGATCATAAGGAAGGGACCCTGATAGGATTAGGATTAGTGTCCTTATAAGAGGAGACACTAGAGCCTCCCCATCCCCCAATGCAGGCACACAGAAGAGGTCATGTGAGCACACAGGAAGATGGTGGCCACCAACTAGCCAGAAGGAAGGGCCTCACTGCAAACCGGCCATGCTGGCACCCTGATTTCAGATGTCCAGCCTTCAGAACCATGAGAAAACAAATGTTGGGTGTTTAAGCCCCCCAGTCTATGGTATTTTGTTATGGCAGCCTGAAATGACGAGTTGTAATCCTCGGTAATAAACGTTTTTGAGCATTTAGAAAAAGAAACAGCCATCTGAGGTAAATTTTGGTTCTGTTTTTATTAATTCATAACAGCTCTCATTGTGTCACTGCTCTTAGATTAGAACCACATTTTTCCAATCTAAGAGTCAACTTGCTTCCAAGGTCCTCTAGTTTCCAACAGTTACTTATTTCCCAACTTTGCCATAGGGAAAACAGCCTAACAATTATGTAACAATTAAAAAGTATAACCACTTTTCCTCTTGTCTAATCCACTTTTCATGAAAAGCAATGCCTGAAGGGTGGTCATTTTCCCTACAATGAGCAGGTAATTCATGATGTTCATTGTACTGGGGAAGAAGAAAAGGCACATATGTGTAGGGGGAGAAGCGTAGGTGTTCTCAATGGTAAGGTCACCAGCAGCCTCAGAAACCTCTCTCATTTCTTCCAAACATCTAATTCAAGCCTCACTACGTTAACACATATGTCTTCCCTAACAATTTCATCTTCCTTTGAGTTTCGGCATATTTAATTTCTATTCTAATTAACACTCCTGAACTTATGTACTGTTAGTCCATTTTGCATTGCTATAAAGGAATATCTGAGACTGGGTAATTTATAAAGAAAAGAGATTTATTTTGGCTCACTGTTCTGCAGACTGTACAATAAGCATGGTGCCAGCATCTGCCTCTGGTGAGGCCTCAGGAAGCTTTCACTTACGTCAGAAGGGGAAGGGGAGGCAGTCGCATGGTGAGAAAGGGAGCAAGAGAGAGGGGAGGAGATTCCAGCTTTTGTTTGTTTGTTTGTTTGTTTTCTGAGATAGAGTCTTGCTGTGTTGCCCAGGCTGGAGAGCAGTGGCCTGATCTCGGCTCACTGCAACCTCTGCCTCCCAGGTTCAAGCAATTCTCATGCCTCAGCCTCCCAAGTAGCTGGGATTACAGGCATGTGCCACCACACCTGGCTAATTTTTTTGTACTTTTAGTAGACATGGGGTTTCTCCATGTTGGTCAGGCTGGTCTTGAACTCCCAACCTCAGGTGATTCACCCGCCTCAGCCTTCCAAAGTGCTGGGATTACAGACATGAGCCACTGCGCCTAGCCTGCCCAGGCTCTTTTTAACAACCAGCTCTCCAATGAGCGAACAGAGCAAGAACTCACTCATTACTAGAGGACAACACCAAGCCATTCGTGAGTTGTGCCCTCGTGACCCAAACACTTCCCCCTAGGCCCCACCTCTAACACTGAAGGTCACATTTCAGATCTGGAGGGGACAAACATCCAAAGAATATTATGTGGTTATAGAAACACATCCTGAAGCTATGTGTCCCGTCTCCTTGGCAGGGATTAACCTAGAAAGTCACTCACCAAGTTGGGATAAGGTGAGTGGAGCAGCAGTGGCAATGCATGAAAACTAACACCCATAAAAAATCCCCATACTGCTCTGTGCTGAACTCACAGTAGGCAATTAACAAGCACCAGCGAACCAGCTGAATGGAAGAGAGGCACTTACTCCGTGGGCCTCTACGGACTGTCATGCTCAGGAGGTGGGTCTTGGGCTCCTCCTGCACAGGCTCTCGCTGGTTGCCACGGTGGGACTCTTCGGACACCATTTCCTTGGGGAGAGCAGTTGGTGGCTGGAGGAAGAAGGTCAGAGGTTCAGAGACTCCCAGGACTTCATTTCAGTCTGTTCCTCTCTTGGGAAGATGGGTCACCAGTGAGGGGACATGCTTTAGTACTATTCACATCTGGATAACCACCGTCCCCATCACCTGACTCACTGTGAGTACCCCCCAGGGAAGAGGTGCCAACCCAGAGTTTCTCTAGAAATGCTTTCGTGAAATTATCAAGGCATCCCCAAATAGCGTGATAATTTTCACTTTTTCTAGGTAAAATGTGTAGAGCTCTGCAGGACTTTGGAGGAAAGAGAAAGGGGAAAATCACAGTTGGTTCTCAACTTCAAATAGTTTGCAAACAGCAGCTAAAGTGTCACTGGGTAATTCAAGGCAAATATTTAGTCCACCCTTTGGGCACCCCCAAGAATAGCCTCTGGTTCCTTCCCCAAACTCTCAGTGAAGGAAAACAAGGAAGCAGAATTGGCAATAACACCTTTGAGGACAGAGAGACTAAAGCTTGCCTCCAAACTCAGATTGACTGTGGGACTTTGGGCAAGTTATTTAACTTCCTTCTACACTGCTTTCTTATCTGTAAAAGAAAAATATAATAAAAAGAGCCCATTTGTTGAGATGCTGCAATGTATGAGTCATTGTAGAAAGCACAGAGATTCTGATGTAAATAGATGGCCCGGGGTGGAACTTTAAAAAAAAAAAAAAAAAAAAAGTCCCCATGTGATTCTGATTCTGGAGTGCAACTACATTTCTTGCAATGCTGCCAACCTATAAAGTTCCAAGCCTGGCCCATAAATTGCTCAGCATTTAAGAGCTGTTATATTCCCTTCTCCATCCTTGCCCCTTTCTCCTCTTCAGTCTAAGCTCCATGGCAGCCTTGGCACTGGTCACCCACTGCTCACTGTGCCTGTGACTCTGGAGCTAAGGGCTGGAACCCTTTTCATCTACTGTCTCCATGGCCCCTGGCCCTGGGCTGCAGAGCTGCAGATTGACCCCACAGGAAGGGGTTAAAGCTTCGGAGCTGTGTCTGGCTGTGGGTCTTTTCAGTCCCCAGGAGTGGCCAGAGAGCTAGCCCACGTGGCCAGGCAGTACCTCCCCGACCGCCTGGACCCTCCCGTGGGCGGCTTCATCCCAGCCTGCAGGAAAGGCTGAAAGTGACTCCTCTGCCCAGATTACGCCAACGAGTATGCTGAGCAAGGGGTTAGCTAGGAGGGAGGTCTCTTCTATCTCCCTGTGACCTCCTCATCTCTCCTGGCCACCCCTCTCTGCAGCCCCTTCACGTGACTACTGGCTCAAAATGGCGCTTCCCTCCCCTCCCTCCCCTGCTGGCATCTCGATTGTTCCAAGCAGAGCTCCCATCCACAATAGCTGCTTCCCTGCCTCCCTTCTCAGAGGACAACTCCTTACCAAGGACTTACCTGGAAAAGATTTACCCTGGACAGGACGGTCCCAGCCTAGGAGGGGAACTCCTGTGGAGAGGTAGGGGAGGATCTGCCAGCAGGCTCGGGAGAAAGGAGATGGCTTCTGCCTCAAAGACAGAATTTGGGCTTGGAGTTGGAAAAAGAGGGAGTTTTCCAAGATTTGTAATCCTTTACTGCCATCTACTGCCCATCATAGTCTATGGCCTTCAATGAAGCACTAAAACAGACTCCTTTCATCTTTTCTAGACTCCTCTCTCAGGAGATGGGAGAAAACTTAGAGTAAAAATGCCCCAAGTATGGACCCCCGCCTTACTGTGAGGCTCATCCGTAAGTCTCTGAATCAGGCTCCTGCATCCTGGACCATCCCATCTGCATCCTGGACCATTCCATCTGCATCCTCGCCTCACAGTCCCCCAGAGCAGGCCAAAGGTTGGTACCAAGGAAGGAAGGCTGCCCTTGTGGATGCTGTATGGCCCTGGGGATGCGGGCAGGTTGTTGATCGGTGACACAACACACAGACACAGTTTCTTGTCACTTCCTACCTGTTTCTTTCTTGGCTGTCTTCGAACCTTTGAGTTCCTCTTCTCTCTTCCCATGTCTGCATCCTCATCATTTTCAATGAACTCCTTTGTTAAAATGCAAGAGGGAGAGAATCTTAAGACAGGGAGAGAGGTATGACTTTTAGGTATTAAAATTAAAACCCCCATCTTGACCCTGGGCTTCTATGCAGTAATGCTCAGTGGGAGTGGGGGAACAGTTAACAATCTGTGTGGCTATCATCATCCACTCTTCTCAACACAGACATGTTTTCGAAAAGTCATATCCATATTGGAACATCATACACGAGATGATGTTGGGTCTTCCATGTTTCCAGGTCCTCGTTCATGCATACGACATTTACTGAGCATTTACTATGTGCCGGGCTCTTGCGACACAGAATTGAAAACCATATGCTGTCTGCTCTTAAAAGTCACAGTCTAAGAAAGGCGACCAACAAGTGAATCTGCTAGGACAGACAGAGAACCACAGCCCAGGACAGACATCAGAATCATATTAGGGATTTCACAGGTTAAGTTTTTCTGCTTCTTGGCCTTACCAGCACAGGAAAAGGATAATAAGGATACAATGTTACATCATCACAAATGCTTCAGATTAAAGGAAATTTTGGCAGATTTTTTTTGAAAAGGAAACAAATCCTTTCACAGCGCAAACTTCATTTCCTCTTTCCACCTTACACTTTCTAATGTTTTAGTCATAAATTGTTAGAGCTCAAAGCTCTCAAGTCTACTACAAGCTGTAAAGTCTTTTAGTCCTAGAGTTTTAGAAACGGGGGCACAGGTGTCCCTGGGTGAATAAGAAGTTGCAAGATCAACACAGAACCTCTCTGGAGTACACCAAACTTACTAGAAATTTTTTCCTAAAACTAGGATTTTTTGTATTGTTTTTATACTGAAACAAATTTGGAACACAAAGTATGAATTTTAAAGATATATGATTTCAAAGAAATTTCATGCAGGTTTCCGGGCAGACCTCAATTACTCCTGACTCCCCTTGGCCCCTGGGGTTAGGGTAGACATGAACCGCAATAACAGAGGAGGGAAGTGAGGTCGAATGAGAGAATAGCCCTGGTTTGGGCCTTTCCTTCATGTGTGTGACCTGATCTCTGACTTGTCCCCTGAACTGCATCCTCACTCTAGACTCCTTCTTTGGGCCTGCCAAATAGGAAGTGTTTTTAGTTCAGAGGATTCGCCAACTTAGATTACAAGAAGATAATTATATTGTGGTGTGCAAGCATGGCTTTTAATTCAATTCTAAGTTTTTACTGACTTAGAATGGACTTGTGAGAAACCTACGTAATCTTTTGCTTTTCCGTGATGTTTTCATCCTCTATTCTAACTGTCCAGTAGGACTTCAAATAACATAGAATGTAAATTCCATGAGGGCACAAGATTTGTTTACTGCTGTATTCCCAGGGACTATAGGCACAAAACATATTTGGTTACATGAATGAATAAGCAAATATAAACTTATGTGGGTTTGTCGGTACTTGATCTTGCTTAAAAGTTATTTATTTATTTATTTATTTTTGAGACGGAGTCTCACTCTGTCGCCCAGGCTGGAGTGCAGTAACATGGTCTCGGCTTACCGCAACCTCCACCTCTCGGGTCAAAGTGATTCTCCTGCCTCAGCCTCCAGAGTAGCTAGGATTACAGGCATCCCCCACCACGCCTGGCTAATTTTGTATTTTTAGTAGAGATGGGGTTTCTCCATGTTGATCAGGCTGGTCTTGAACTCCCAACCTCAGGTGATCCACTTGCCTCAGCCTCCCAAAGTGCTGGGATTACAGGCGTGAGCCACCGTGCCCAACCATCTTGCTCAAAGTTAATCTGCATGGTTTTATAATGAGTTTCCTCAGGCTTTTTGGAGCACTGCATTGGACAGCACATATCATCTCCATTTCTGTCTTTGTTGTCTCAAGCCAGTGAGCCCTTGAAATGAGAGAGAAGTAAGGATTGAGAGGAATACTCTCTTTTGTTGGATGGTCTGCAGTCTCCAAACTAGACAGCCTCCCTTCTCTGGTGTGGGCAGTGCTTTAATGAGTTTTTACACACAATGAGTCAGAAATTGCAGGACTCCATGGACAGAGGCTTCTATTAGCGGGTGTCTACAATTGTTACCTTCACTCTGAATGTCTTTAGAAATCAGCGTGCTTCAGGCAGAGCTAGGCCCAATAATAGGTAGTAACTTAGAGCTGCTATGTGTCAGAGTTCATAGAACAGTGACAAAACAGCTTCAGAGCATTCAGGTAGAAGTAAGATCTTGGAATGTCAGCAGGACTGCATTTCCTTCACCATCCACCTCCCCTTCTCCACCACATATCTGATAAGCACCCTCAGGGTGCATTTAGTAGGTGTGTGTTAAACTAAATGTGGGTTGAGGATAACTCTACTTTGAGTTCTTACATAACAAACTGCAATCTTAGTAAACTAACTGAAAGAAGACTGACTTAAAGTGTACTTCTGTAGCAGTTAGCTGAGTCTCAGCCAATCACAGCAGCTGAGCTTCAGTCAATCACAGGTGGCCTACTGATCAGATCATGTTTAAATAAGGCAACGCTGAGGTGTAGCTAATCCAGCTGTGTCTGTACTCTACTTCCATCTTCAGTCCATAGATGCTGTCTGCCCACAGAGCAGAGTAGAGCTCTCTGAGTCTCTTCAGGTTCTGAGGGCTGCCCAATTCACAAATTGTTCTTTGTACAATTAGACTCTGCTGAATTTAATTCATGTAAAGCTTGTCTTTTAACATGTGCAATAGATGCTGGTTGGCCTAACTTCCTCATTCACAAGCAAGTGTAACATAAGCATGCACACACAAACACATCCCTAGAGGACATCGAAGTGGCCACTTACCTCTGTAATTATTTTTACTTTTTCTTCCCTGGGATTCATTTTGGCTGGGATGGGTTCCTGACAAAGAATAATGAAGAAGTCAGGCATCTTGAAATCAATGAAATACTGCTTCTCTTACTATGGATATATATGAGGCTCGCCGTGATGGTAAGTGAAGTGTTTGAGCTGAGTAGACTTTCCACTCACAGGAACCCTGGCAGACCCCAGGACTGGTGGAGATAAGTGCCAGAGGAAAGGAAGGATGCCAGGTCTCCCTGTCCCTACATCTTTACTGTGCCCATAGAGTTGGATGGCACTGGTTGGAATCCAGCTCCAGAAGGACCATTTTACAGTTCCTCTCTGCTACTGCCCCGCCGCACTCTCTGCCCTTGACCTTGGCCCTTATTTCACTAAGTAAAAAGACAAGACCAGAGAGGGCTTCTGCATCCCCTTCCTCTCCTACCACATTGAGCCACCGCCACCTCCTCTGCTTCCACTTGCTACTATGAATCCCCATGTCCCCATGGGGCCCCTCCTTCAATAGTGCACTGGGCCCTATCATTCCTCCCCCTCCAGGCCCTTGATCCTGACTATTCTTCACTTTCACCTGGATTTTCTTCCTGCTCTATTGGCTCATTCTTACCAGTGGAAAAAAATGCTGTAATTTTTCCCTTCCTTTAAAAAAGCCCCCCAACAGTTTTTTTTTTTTTTTTTTTTGAGACTGCGTCTCACTCTGTTGCCTAGGCTGGAGTGCAGTGGCATGATCTTGGTTCACTGCAACCTCCGCCTCCCAGGTTCAAGCGATTCTCTTGCCTCAGTCTCCTGAGTAGCTGGGATTACAGGTGCGTGCCACCACGCCTGGCTAATTTTTGTATTTTTAGTAGGGTCAGTTTTACCATGTTGGTCAGGTGGGTCTTGAACTCCTGACCTTGTGATCAGCCTGCTTTGCCCTCACAAAGTGCTGGGATTACAGGCGTGAGCCACCGCTCCCAGCCAAAAAAAGCCCTCTCTTAACTTTACTTCTCTTTCTAGCTGTTGCTCAAGTTTTCAACAATTATAGAAAAATCCCTCAAAACATTCCCTCTCTTTCCAGTTTGTTTTTATTTTTGGGGTCTAGCATGCTCTTCAACTCCTCTTGCCAATGATTCATCTCCAGTGACCCCGGCCTTGCCATGTCTGGTGATCAATTCTCAGTCCTCATCTTACTTGACTTGGTCAGAGACATTTAAAACATTTTCTACGTTTTTAATTTTTGTGGGTACATTTTTGTGGGTGTATATATTTATGAGGTACCTGAGATATTTGGGTACAGGCATGCGAAGCTTAATCACATCACGGAAAATTGGGTATCTATCCCCTCAAGCATTTATCCTTTGTGTTACGAACAATCCATTTATACTCTTTTAGTTATTTTTAAATGTACGATTAAATTATTATTGACTATAGTCCTTTCATTGTGTTATCAAATACTAGGTCTTATTCATTCTTTCTATTTTTTTTTTGTATCCATTAGACAACCTTCCCCAACCCCTGACTACATTTCCCAGCCTCTGGTAACCATCCTTCTCTTCTCTATCTCCATGAGTGCAATGATTTTGATTTTTAGATCCCACACGTAAGTGAGAACATGCCATGTTTGTCATTTGCATCTTCTCATTTACTTGTGGGTGAAATCAGCCAGGCACGGAAAGGTCAGAGACATTTAGTGATGAAAGTCACCCATCCCTTTCTTTGGAGATACTTTCTTCAGTTGGCTCCTGGGACAAGTTCTTTCTTGGTTTTCCTCTTACCCACTGACTGCTCCTTCTCAAACTCCTTTGCTGGTTTCTCCCCATCTCTCAGACCACCAAAGGTTGGAGTGCTCTGGGGCTTAGCTCTGCCTGTTTTCATTCCTCTGGCCGTCTCATCATGTCTGTTGGCTTTAAACACCATCTGCATGCTGATACTTCCCAAATTTACATCCTGGGTCCAGACATCTCCCCAGAATTCCAGACTCAAGTATCTGCTTGATGGACACCTTCACTTGGCTTGACATACCTCAGATAAAGTTCTTTGCTTTTATTCCTGAGCCTGCTTTGTACTGCAGTTTTTCTGTTGTAATACACAGAAATCCATTTTGCTCAGGCCAGAAACCTTGCAGTCATTCTTAACTCCTTTCCCAGTCTCACATGACACACCACACTCAATCCATCAGAAATCCGGCCAGTTTGGGCTTCAAATCATATTCAGGATCTAATCACTTCTAAACATTTCCACTATTATCACCATGGTCAAACACCATCTTCTCTCTTGAAATCTACTGCAAGTACCTCCTAATTTCTCACCTTCCCACATTGCTGGGCTACCATATTCTCCGCATTGAAGCCAGTGCAAATTGATAAAAATTTGAGTGACATCATGACGTTGCTTCACTCAAAATCCTCCAGTGATTTCCCTTTGTCCACAGAGTAAAACCGAAAGTTTTTTCCAAGGCCTACAAGCCCTGTGTGATTTGCACTTGAATCCTCTTGCCTCAGGACCTTTGCACCTGCGGTTCCTGCCACCTACTTCTCCTTTTCCCCAAGATATCTGCATGGCTCTTGCTCTTTCACTTTCTTCCAGTCTCTGCAGAAATTTCATTATCAGAGAGCTCTTCCCTGACCATTCGCAACACAATGATCTCCTCCCAGCACCCTCCTGGAATTCCTTAACTACCTTACAATGATTTTTTCATAGTACTTATCACCACTCAACATACATACTTGTTAATGTCAGCCTATATCCATTAAAATATAGCTACAAGAGGGCAGAAACATTATTTTGTTTATTGTTTACCTCCAGAGACTAGGATTATGGGACATCATGGACATTCAATATATACTTGTCACTGACTTATTGCCTGTGGTTCCATAGCCACATTCTGGGACTATTTAAAGCTCCACTGTTTTTTCTAGTCTTCTGTGAGGATTAAGTGAGAAACCATGTGGAGAAACAACAGGCATATGGCTGACAAATCATAAGCCCTTTCTAATATCCATGGAACCCAAATCTTAACTGGGACTTGGTCAGGTCATTTAAGCAGCTCATCTGAGCTCAAGGTTTCACTGACCCTACAGGGGAATTACCATGTTAAAGGGAAATAAAACATCTGAAATTCTATTGTCTTCTCTACAAACTTCATCACAGCGTACAAAAAATAAAGGAAGGAAAATGTAAAAGCAGCTGAGAAAATAGAGAGGCAAGAAGGTAACCTAGAGTGAATGAGGGGGTGGATAATAAGGATGAAATGTAAACGTACACAAGAGTTCTCCAATAAACAACTCCGGTCATTGCAAACTGAAACAAAACAAAACAAAACAAACAAACAAAAAACCTGTGAAATATTTTAGTAACTAAAAAAAGTTCTCTATAAGTTAAAAAATGCTTTATATGAAATAAAAAATAGAAGTAGAAAATGAAAAATGTAATGGGATTTTCGTTTCTCCTCATTCTTTCCTGATCATTTTCTTTAAATGAGTTTCTAAGGAAATCAAATGACAACGAAATTTACTTTTTATATGAACACTGTTGCTAAGAAAAGATAAATCAATACTGCCTGGTTATAATATGCAGCTTGCCATCATCTTATGCATTGGTACTTGTTAACATATTCCTACTGGCAACATCAAAATAGCTATGATTTACTGCACACTTATTTTGTGCTAACTCTAGACATATGTTCTCTTTAGTCCTCACAATAACATGTCTAGCTTAGCAGTATGTGCCGCAATTTGTGTATGAGTAAACTGAGGCTCTGACAGTTTGCATGATTTGCCCAAGGTTATAATTATTAAATGTCACATCCAGAACTTGACCCCGAGACTCTGATTCCCAAGTCCTCCCTCACTCCACTCTACCCCTCCATCTCACCATTTATTCTTGCTTTTGCAATGGCATCAATAATTATTCTATGCTTTCCAGAATAGCCCACTATTCTGGAAATATTTACAGTTGAAAGCTGTGAAGCACTGGTGAGAAAAGGCTTAGGCTACATTAAGTCAATTATTTATTTTACTCAGTGCAGAAAACCAAACATTTGTTTCAAGGAAAGTACCGACACCTTCATCTGAATAAATGGTCTATTCTTAAGAGTCATCAATGGATCAGAGCCATACCTGGAGGTTGAGATACAATGCATCTCAACTCTATATTGCTTGCTTAAAAAATCATGCAATATATATGCCCTACTCCAGGATGGCAAAAACATGGGTTTATAGGAAGAGTGGCCCATGTATTTCTTTGCCAAGGAATATGTGGACCTGAGTTCCAACTTCGGCTTTTTTTATTAGCTGTGTGATCTTGGAACAATGCCCTCCCCTCTCTGAGACACATTTTTTTTTGTCTGCAACATTGCAATCATACTTCCTACCTTGAAGGATGATTAATTTATAAGGGGCTAAATGATGAAGTGTGTGTAGCAAAATGCCTAGCACAGACTGGGCTCTCAATATTGGTAGGTTTTGTTAATAAGAAAACGTGATTGTGGGGAGGGAAAGTGGAAAAAAGGAATGAGGAGGGAAAAGAGCTTGGGGGATAGAAGAGGAGTCCTGAAAGAGACCTTAGGTGATTTTCAAGCCCACCCACCTTTGGCTCCAATCTTCAACCCCCAGCTACCATAACTCATGTTCCATCTCTCCTTGCCTTCAGCCAGGCCCAGGGCAGTTGCCTTGCTGTTTCCATGTATGGTGCTTCTGCAACCTCCCGCACTTCTACCCAGGAGTATTTTCTTCCTCACACCCTGAGAACAGTTTTCTGTTCCATCCTGGAGCTTGGACACCTGGGGAGGTGCCACATACATTCTTTTGGAATACATTGTCTTATTCTATAAGTTATTCCAGCTGCAGTTTCCCTTAGCATAAGGTTAGTGACAAATAGCTTTATAGAATCATTGAATCAGCTCAATATAATATACATTGGCTTTGAAGAGTACATGTGGGGACCATATTTGAGCTGTGTTATATGATATATGGCCAGTGCATTTACACGATGTGGTAAGTGCTGGAAGCCCCTCCCTGGATGTCATCCCGCTGTGCTTTCAGTGTTTTTATAAATCTCTTATGGCACTTAGCTCATTGTACTCTTATCATGTGTTTATAGGTCTATTTTCCCAGCAAACTCTGAGCTTCTGACCTGGTCTAATTTATGTTTGCACCCTCTAAACTTAAGTTCATTGCCTGGTGCATTGTTGATGCTCCATAAATGTTTGAATGAATGACTCTATAAGTGAGCTCTAGGAGATATATATATATATATATAGAGAGAGAGAGAGAGAGAGAGAGAGATTTCATGCTGGCACTGAATTTATTTGCAGAAAAGGTTATATGAAAATGCAATAGCAAACATATATCTTTTTTGACTTTATTAGCTTTTCATAGCACCTCTTTGCAATGAGGGGGAAACAAACAGTCAGCTTAAGTTGTAGCCAGTAGATTTTCTTGAAGTCTTTGGAAAGCACAGCAACTCTCAGCACTGTGGTTAGTAGCCCTTTCTCTGTCTAATACCAAGAAAAGTGTATTTCGCAGCAACTAGTGCTTCTCCCCTTAAGCCAGTTTGAACTAAAAGGCCCGTAAGTGCAACATGCAGCTAATGTTTCACAGAGCTTTGGTCAGAGAGCATTTTCACTCAGGGCTTGTGATGAACTGGACTTACATTTCCTGCAAACCAGATACCAGATAGCAGCTCAAATCAAAGCCACCAAGTCATGGTCTATGTTCCCATTTCAGAAAGTAAAAACATAAATAATGGTGAGAGCCCCTAAATTTACAATTCATTAAATCCAGCCTCATGGTATCCGGGAGAGACTGAATTTCAAGCCGGGTAACTGAAAACAGGAAATCATTGTTGCAGCCCAAAGTCCGGTTAGGGACTGATTTACCTTAAGAAACTTTACAAAAGGCACTTTGCAGATTCTGCTTTCTAGGATGGAAGTGGAGAGAGATGGTGCTGTAGAATCTTTTTAAAGGGTCCGGAGGGAAAGGCTGAGTGTTGGAGATGCCTCTGGGCTCCTCCCTGGGAAGCTGCAGCCATGTCTTGGAGCAAAAACACCAGCTTAGCAACCCGTTCCTAAGGAAGGTCACTCGGTGGCTTTTTTTTTTCCTTTAAAGTGACAGGTTACTTCCAGTAGTGGAGTACAAGCATGCTGGGTAAGCAGAGACGCACAGCCTGCAGCAGAAGGACTGAGAGAAATCAACATGGGCAGCACTGGAAATTAGATTAAGCCTTAAGAGCCGCCCCTCCCTCATGTCATCTGGTCGTCTTGCATTTCCAATGAAGAACAGGCTCAGAGGTGGGGCGATTTAGAATCTTAAAAGGTCATCATTACATGGTGAAGCTGTCTAACGTGGCAGCAGCAAAAGCTCTGTGGAGGTGCTGCAGGGTACCAGCAGCACCTGCAGTGTTGCGCTCAAGTGTTTTCCAGTTAAAAGTGGAAGGTTGAATGCACAAGTTTAATCTTTGCCTATTCTCTGAATCCCACTGCAATTCCTGAAAACGGATATAAATGTTATGGCTCAAAAAAGTTGAAAAGAAAAAAAAAAAGAGAGAAGAAAGAGGCAAAGTAGAGTAATAGAATGAATGGAAGAGTAATAGAATGAATGGAGCCAAGGAAACCACACTCCAAATAGACTAGTGTGTATGTGCACATGTGTTTGTGTGTATCTGTATCTGTGTGTATTTTGTGTGTACGTTTGTGTGTATGTGTATTGACTGTATTCTTGATGCCCTGGCATTTGGAGCCTTGATCCTGGAGAAACTGATTCTCCTAGGTTAGCTAATTTCTAGAGATAGCAAATGATTCCCCTGAAATATGCAAAGTCTCATATACAAGCCAGCCAATCCAGAGCCCACACAACCAACCATCTCCATTTTCAAACTCTCACACACTAAGCCAATATTCCTCCTGTCCCAAGTCACCCCAGGTCCAGATAGCAGACCACTATAGCCCAGAGAACACCACGATTATTCAAGCTATCTAGTCCTAAATTTACTCAGCACCCTACCCTGTGTCACCTATTCCTTCCTGGGAAAACCCTAGTAAAGGCTCTGCTCTGTACTCTGCTGTCTCCCTTCTGCCTTCTGACCAACACTGGTTCTTCCCTATGTGGTCCTGTGTCGCATTCCATGTTCTATGATTTGTATGTGTCTCCCCAAAAGCATGTATTGGAAACTTAATCCCTAACACATTGTTGTGGGGAGGCGGGACCTAATGAGAGGCGATTAGGCTGTAGGGCTCTGCCCTCATGAATGTATTAATGCCATTATTGCAAGAGTGGATTCCTTATAAAAGAAATGAGTTTGACCTCCTTTTCTCTCTTTCTCTTTCTTGCTCTCATGTTCTCTTGCCTTGCACCATAGGATGGTGCAGCAAGAAGACCCTTGCAGGATGCCAGCCTCTTGATCTTGGACTTCCCAGCCATCAGAACTGTGAGAAATAAATTTCTGTTCGTTATAAATTGCCCAGTCTGTGTATTCTGTTACAACAGCAGAAAACGACCCAAGACACCATGCTTCTTGTTTCTAGGGATCTGTTAAGTATAAACTTCTTCTTTTGTGCCAGTCATTTTGTGTCTGTGTATCTTACCATACCGAATTAAAATAAATCCAGAGTACTTTTTTTGACACGGCCTGTATGCATGCATATGTGTCAGTGTATTTGTGTTTGTGTCTCTGTATGTGTATGTATGTTTATGTATCTGTGTGTGTGTATGATGGGGTATGCAGGTAGGCATGAATACAAGGAAATGAGCTGATTTACTCTGTAGAACTTCAACAGCTCAGGATTTGGGGCAGCAGTGTCATAGCTGAATCGTGTTCTCTCTCACCCCCAAAGATGCTGAGGTCCTAACCTCAGTATTTCAGAATGGGACCTTATTTGGAGCAGGGTATTTACAGAGGTAATCACATTAAAATGAAGTCATTAGAGTGAGATCTAATCCAAGATGATTGTGTCCTTACAAAAGGGGAAATTTGGATTCAGAGATAGACACAATAGAAGAAAGGCAACACGAAGACATGGGGAGAGCACCATCTCCGAGCCAGGGAACACTCAAGGCTATCAGCAGCCAGGAGAGAGGCCTGGAACAGACTGTCTCTTGAATCAAAGAATCAACCCTGCAACACCCTGATTTCAAATTTCTAGTCTCCTGAATTGTGAGAAAATTTCTGCTGTTTAAGCCACTCAGTGTGTGGTACTTTGTTACAACAGCCCCAGGAAACTAATACAACCATAGACTAAGGAAGGTGGGGAGAGATATGGGGCTGAAAATGCAGGAAGATTTGAAAGTCTATATATTAAAGGATTGATCCTCAGGATCCTTTTTCTTGGCAGCCTGAAAAATGCCCATTCCTCAGGCATAATTTCTGTCCTCCACATCTGCCTCATCTTCTGCTGCCCATAGGAGATTTTTTTTTTTTTTTTTCCCCTAGGGAAGTTAAACCAGAGACTCTCTGTCTCAAGTTCCCAGTTACTGCAGAAAGTGAGTGTGTCTCAGGACTGAAAACTGATATGAAATGGAGATGTTGCAGGGCCCTTTCTGAACTTTTCTCAAGAACTTAGACAACCAAGAATATACCATTGGCTCCCCCATCCTGCCTCTACCTATACAGAACTGGAGAAAGTAGAAAATTATTTTCTGGAAAATCTGAATGATTATAAAGCACAGACCCTACATACCGACATTTCTGGATCCTCCAATAAAAAAGCTAGCATATTGCCCTTACAGAAAGGCATTACAAAAAACATTAAAGGATCTCAGGCTATGAAATTTAATGCTCATAGTTATAAAAAGAGAGAACCATGAAAATGGAAAAGTATAATTTACCAAAGGAGTAATATAAGAACAACTGTATGAAAGAATATATTTTCCAATTGAAGGGGACGATCTACTATCTAGTGCTGGTACAAGAAGACAATAAGAAAACTTGTCTGTATTGGCTTGTATTCTGCATGTCGTGAGAAAAACGTGAAGAATTTACAACCATTGGTTTGCACCATGCAGTTTGCTTTATTTATGCTCCTTATATCTTTTAGGAGGCCCCTAAGTGACAACTTTTGAAAAGTGGCCTTTGGCTACTGTATCCCTGTGGAGTGCCAGGCACAAGTTATTCCAAAACTTTTCTGGAGGAACACACCTTCAAGTCCACAAATAAGTGTAGAGGAAGATGAGCTCACAAGCCAAAATTAGAAAACACAAGAGAAACACTCAAGAGTCCACAGACAAACCAGAGGACACTATTAGATGCTCAAGAGTTTCTTGCAATACAATAATCAGATGAAGAATGGAAAAATAACAATGACCAGCTATTCAAGAAGATAAAAGGAGGATTTGAAAATATGAAAGAAGAGTGAGACACTATCAAAAAGATCAGACACACTCAAAAAGGAACCAGATAGAACTTTTAGAAATAAATAATACAGTCATGAATTTACATAAAAGTCAAAGAATGTGCTAAACTGTAGATGAGAGAGCTGAAGAGATGCAAAAGATAGGTTTAAAAAATTGAAATGTGGCACAGAGAGATGGAAAACAGGAAGGAGTAGGTAAAAGATACAGGGAGAAATTGATGAGATCCACCATATCCAGTACAGTACCAGAGGGAGAGGAGAGAGAAAGAAGTTGAATGCTCTATCTTACAACTGAGGGATCTTGGTCAACTTCCTTAACCTTTCTAGGTTTCAGTTTCCTTCTCTGTAGGAAACTGAGGTTCAATAATAGTAACTATTCCAGAGGGTTGTTAGGAGATTTGTTAAGTTAATAATTGTAAAGTGCTTAGGACAGTCCTGGCACATAGTAAATGTTGTAAGGCTTATTAAGTGAAAAAAAATATGAATGTTTACTGTAAGAGATTATCTACTTGAAATGGTCAACTGCTATGAGAGGGAGGACTTATTCACCACTCTTATGCTAATTAACCATTTGATTATTACCTCCCTGATCTTTTAAAAGTTTCATGCTCTGCCAGCTGAGCTAACTGGGCATGTCCTCTTTGATCTTTAATACTGAACTAATTCATAAGAATTATACAACTTCTTGTTAAGTTCCAAAAATATTAAAAAGTATAATTCCAAAACACCATTACTTGCAAAAGTTCTTATGTAAGCAAAATAAATGAATCTAGCAAATTTATTTTAAATCATAACACAAAAATCTCATTCTTTTGGTTAAGTGTTCCTAGTTGGCTAAAGAGTTTTTAATCAAGGATAAATGTTAATCACATTATCACAAGCTTTTTTCTACATCTTTTGAGATAAATAAATAGTATTTTTATTCTTTCATCTGTTAGTGTAGAGAATTGCATTCTCAGGTTTTTTTTAATGTCAAATTCTGCTTGCATTCCTGGGATATACTCAATTTTGTCAAGATACTTCAAAAATTAATATTGGATTTAGTTACCACTTTCTAGAAATTTTTGCATTTATGTTCTTAGCTGAGATCAGCCTTGTATTATTCTTGTCGCATTTTAGGATAAAGGATAGTCTAACCTCAAAAAAAAAGCAGGCTAATGTTTCTCTCTCGCTCATCTCTGTAACAGTTCAGGTAAAATTAGCTTTATCATTTCTGTGAACTCTATACAATTGTCTGGGTCTAATAACTTTTTAAAAATTATGGTAAAATGTATATAACATAGCCAGCTTACCCATTTTAAAGTGTATAATTTAATAGTTTTTTAGCACAGTTGCAATGTTGTGCAACTGTCACCACTATGCTTCCAAAACTTTTTCATCACTCCAAACAGAAACTCTACACCCATTAAATAATAACCCATTCTCCCTTCCCTCATTACCCCTTGGTAAACTTTAAATTACTTTCTGGCTCTATACATTTGCCTATTCTAGATATTTCATATAAGTGGATTATTACAATATTGTCCTTTTGCGTCTTGTTTAGTTTACTTAGTATAATGTTTCCAAGGGTCATCTATGTTGTAGCATATATCAGTACGTCATTCCTTTTTAAGGCTGAACAATATTCCGTTGTATATATAGACCACATTTTGTTTTTCCATTCATCTGCTGATGGACATTTGGGTTGTTTCCACCTTTTAGCTATTTTGAATAATACTGCAGTGAACGTTTGCTTCAAAGTATTGGTTTGAGTATCTGTTTTCAATTCTTTTGGGTAAATACCTAGAAGTGGAATTGCTGGATTGTATGGCAATTCTGTTTAACTTTTGAGGAGCTGCTGAATTATTTTCCACAGTGGCTGCACCTTTTTACATTCCCAGTAGCCCTGTACAAGAGTTCCAATTTCTGCGCATCCTTGCCAACACTTGCTGTTTTTATTTTTTTTTATTATTTTATTTGAGACTGAGCCTCTCTCTGTTGTCTGGGCTGGAGTGCAGTGGCACGATCTTGGCTCACTGCAACCTCTGCCTCCTGGATTCAAGCTATTCCCCTGCCTCAATCTTCTGAGTAGCTGGGATTACAGGCACCTGCCGCCATGCCTGGTTAATTTTTTTTTTTTTGTATTCTTAGTAGAGACGGAGTTTTGCCATCTTGGCCAGGCTGGTCTTGAACTCCTGACCTCAGGTGATCCACTCACCTTGGCCTCCCAAAGTACTGACATTACATGTGTGAGCCACTGCACCTGGCCATTTTTAGTTTTTTAAATTATGGCCATCATAGAAGGTATGAAGTGGTATCTCACTGTAGTTTTAATTTGTATTTCCCTGATGAGTAGTGATGTAGACCATCATGCTCCATTGTATGTATTGGCCATTTGTATATCTTTTTTTGAGAATTGTTGTATGTGTGTGGGTGGTTGTAACTAGCATTCTGACCACAGACTCAATTTCTTTAGTCCCTACAAACGTATTCACGTTTTACATTTCTTCTTATTTCAGTTTTAGTATATTATATGTTTTTAGGAAATTGTCCTTTTTCTTTTTAAATTGATTAACATATGGTGTTTCAAAATATTCTTTATTATTTTAAAACTCTGATAGACTTTCAGTCATATTCCTTTTATTATTCCTAATAATAAACATCCTGTGCTCTGCTTGGTGTGCCTCTATGGTGGCTTTATAAACAAAACCCCAAATTCTTTGACACCCCTTTAATCAAGAAGTGGGGTCTATCTTTTCTCTATTTGTAACTGAGTGGATTAGTAACTGTATTGACCAAGAGAGTATAGCAGAAGTGATGCTGGCTTTCTGGCTGAATCATGAGGCTAAGCCATGAAAGATGATGTGGTTTCTGTGTTATTTGCCCAAACTTTTATACTTAGAACCCTGACCCACCATGTGACAAGTCTGACTACTTTGAGACCACCATGCTATGAGGGAGCCAGGCCACATGCGAAGGCCACACATACACACTGTGTTGGCAGTCCTAGCCTGAATCGTCCTAGCCAGGGCTCTAAACATGAGAGTGAACAAACATTCGGATGATTCCAGCCCCAAGTTGTTTAGTTGCCTCCTCAGGTTCAAGTTCTCTCAGTGAAGACTCCAGACATTATGAAGCAGAGATTGGTGAACTAAGTGTGCTCTGTTCAAATTCCTGTCTCCCAGAATCCATGTGCATTCTAAAATAATTATTTTAAACCACTACATTTTCGGGTCATTTGTTATGCAACAATGACAACTATAGGAGTTACATCTTTAAATAAATGAAACATATGAATGAATGAATGAATGAATGAAGTACATTCATGATTTTTTTACATGGAATTCTGAGGTACATACTTTTTACATGTTGCTATAGTTTAAATGTTTTTTTCCACAATTCATGTTGAAGTTTAATTGCTATCATAACAGTGTTGAGAGAGGTGGGACCTTTGAAAGGTGATTAGGTCATGGAGGCACCACCCTTATGAATGCATTAATGCTGTCATTGAGGGAGTGAGTTAATGATCACAGGAGTAGTTTTCTGGTAAAAAGGATGAGTTCCGCCCCCATCCTCTCTCTGTCTCAGTTTGCTCACCATGTGATCCTTTCAGTATGTTATGATGCAGCAAGAAGACCCTCACCAGATGCCACTCCTCAATCTTGGACTTCCCAGCCTCCAGCACTGTGAGCCAAATAAATCTGTTTTCTTTATAAATTACACAGTCTGTGGTATTATTTTATAGCAGCAGAAAATGTATTAAAGGACATGTTGTCTTAGTTGGCTTGGACTGCCATAACAAAATACCATAGACTGAGTAGCTTAAACAACAGACATTTATTTCCTGCAGTCCTAGATGATGGAAGTTTGAGAACAGAGAGCAACATGGTCAGGTTCTGGTGAGGGTTCCCTTCCTGGCTTGTAGATGGTCACCTTCTATCTATGTCCTCACAGGCTAGAGATCAAGTGAGCCCTGCTCTCTCTTCTTATAAGGACACCAATCCTATCATGGAAGCCCCACCCTCATGATCTCTTCTGAACCTAATCACCTTCCCAAGACCCCAGCTTCAAATACCATCACATTTTGGGGTAGGTCTTCGACATATGAATTTTGCAGGGAACACAAACATTCAGTATGTGACACACATATACCTAAAAAAATAAGCAAATGCATTCAATGCCTTTGAGGATAATGCCACTAAAGCATGATGCATTTGAAGCCTCTTTGGGAGACTAGGATACTGTACAACATTAAAAATTATACAGCCCAATGTGAGACTACTATGCTACATTCTCTTTGGGGTAAAGCTGCAATGGTGCATTATTTAGGTCAATAAATGGCTAAAATATGCCTTTCACACCTGTACATGTGAAACACAATCGTAGCTTTGGATGAATGTGTCATTCTTACTGGTTCTTTGAATTTTATACTACTTTTGATTGTAGTTGATTCATTCTCTCCGAAAGAAAAATTTATCACAAGGGAAAATCTCACTAAAATAAGGTTTAGGTTGGATGCTGAATAATGACTTTTGAATCATAAATTTTGTAAAACCATGCCTTTCGATTTTGGATTTATCTTTTCCAGTTTACTAAATTAGATACCTCTCTCCCTCAAACATAACTTGAATTCCAGCAAATTGGAACCTCTTGTGTTTATGGTAAATAGAGAGAAACACTTATTGACTCAGATACATTGACTGTGTAGCCCGTTTTTATTTTATCGCTACTAAAGCATTTAATTTTCTTCCTCTAGTGCTATGATTTTCAAACTGTTTTGAATTGCACACTGTCTTCTTATTTGCTGCATTTCACAACATTCTCGCTTTCTAAGAGAGCTGTTGGAGCTATGGAGAATAAAATGCTGTAAGACTCTTTTTATTTAGAGAGTCATGCCATAATTTGAATTAACTAGAGATGCTCTTGCATATCAGAGAAAACTGCTGTTCCAGTATAAGTAGTAAATTTTTATTATTTTTGTTGAAAAGGATATTTTTTTACAATTTTTATATTCTCTTCTCTCCAGCTACTTCCCTTAAATGCATCTCACTGGCAGGACCTGCTTCACCAGCTTAGTGTACAAATATCATCACAACTCTTTCATTTTCTGTGTGGTTGCTTGAAAATGTTCTTTCCTTTTTTAGCAGGACATGTAATGTCTCCATCTTGAAGCTTCATTGCTATCTAGAATTGCTTATAAATCTTGAGGGGCTCACTTGATTCAAAGGGTAACCCTTTGTACAAATGCCAATGGAGAGAGAAGTAGCTAGTCAATTACTGCTGGAAATGTTTCCCAGGAAGTCTAAGCAATTTTGCTGTCAGCTACACGTATACGCCTGCTAGTCCATATACTCATACCAGCTGCCTCACATTTGAGATTCCAGGTTTACTCTCTTTCAGGTTATACTAGTGCTTTTCAACCAGTGTTGACCCTCTTGGACATTTGGCAAAGTTTGGGGATATTTTTGGTTGTCACAGCTTAGTAGGGGGAAAGGAGTGCTATTGACATCTCGTGGGTAGAAGCCAGGAATACTGCTAAACATCTTACAATGCATAGAACTGTCCCTGCACTGCCATTCCAACATAAAAAAAATTATCTGTCCATGTATGTCAAGGGTGCTGAGGTTGAGAAACCCTGTTTCTCCAATATAGTTTACACCCATATGATCTGCTTCTGCTTCCCGAATTTGGCAGGTTTTAAGACCTCAATCCCAGGTTACATTTAAACCAGGAATGGACCCTCCCGGAGCCCAACATTCTCTGAGTTCCAGTTTGAACCATGGTCACCAATCCACAGCCCACAAACCCCCTTTTCTCATGTTGCATTCCCCTCCATAGAGGCAAGTATCCTTTTTGGCTGATCGATCTCAGTTTTAACCAGCCAAGTTTATCACTGAGTTTTTAATGCTATTGACATTCAGCAGAAAAGAAATTAATATCAAAATTTACTTTTCCCCTACAAGGTTTCTTGGCTCCCTTTGCAGTTGTATTCAATGTATGTCAAAGAGCACAAGGGGCATTTGGAAAATTGGGGAGCATCAGTCATGCCACAGAAAATGATGTTATATTCTCATTTTCCAGGGCAGTGGGTGTCCACTTGCCTTACATCTGCATAATCAAGATGAGTTGCTCACAGGACTCTCCATTGAAACAAGATCTTGTCCAAGGAGACTTACTGAGCTTACTAGACAGAGGATTAGCTGATCATACCCTCCTGATTAAAAAGTAGGTTTTGCTTTCCTGCACAGCCTGATCCATCTTTCATGTTCTTGTGCCCTGTGATGCCACAAATTGTACTGTATTTCCTTCCAATGCAGCAATTGCTAAAGATACTTGGGAAAAAGGCAGTTTTCTAGATTCAATATAAGAATGACCTCTCTGCTCTTCCAGCTCAAGAATTTTCAACTCTTTGCTGTTTGTAGGCACAGCTCCTGGTTGAGACAACTTTGCTTTACCCTCTGATGCAGAAGCTTGGGGACCTGTGAGGGTTTGGGGGCTTATATTGGTACAGAGGATAGATTGGTTTTAAAAAAGTACCCAGGAGCATCTATACTTGTTTCCTGAGTTCTGCTAAATTGAGAAGCTATGTTTCCAGCATCCTTAGATGGACTAGGGTATAAATAGAATTTTCATGGACTTGCCTCTGATCTCAGTCACTGTTGATGTTTTTGGAAATGCATGGCAGATTCCAAAGAACTGACTAGCAAATAGATTTCTGGAGTAAACTCTATCCATAAATTGGTATCTGCTTGTGTTCTCACTATTTGAGAGATGGAATTTGGAGCAGAGGACAAAGGGTTGCCTGCCACTATGCACCATTCTGCTGTCTGGGGCTTGGACTCTGAGGGGATTTGCCATAGTAGAGGATTTTCCTGGCAGGAAAAGATGGACACTGCCATGTACTGTTCAACAGTAAGCAGTACAGGGACCCAGCCAGCTTCACGAGGGTGGACTAAATTTTGTGGATCACAAGTGCCATCATATCTAGTTGCCAGCTTTTAGTAATTCTCTGTGTTATAATTTTTCCCTCTTATCTCTGACACATCTGTAAAATCTTATAATTGTTCCCTTAGAGACTCATCTATGCTGTGGGGGAATTACAGAAAGAATTTATATCCATGCTCAAAATGAGAGGGTAAAGTAAAGAAGAATAATTTCAGGAGCAAGAATGATGGGATCAGTGGAGATTGCTAAAATTCTCAAAAGGCAAGTAAATTTTGGGAATAATGATTGGGGATCAGTGTTGAGCGTAAGTTTGCACCTTCCTATATGGAGATTTTCTCTCTTCACTGCCAGCCTGGGTTATTTTTCCCAAGGGACCTTGAGAATCACTCACACTTTCTCCATGATACTAATGTATGCTTGAGACCTTCAAGACACCCTCCTAATTCAAGTCTCTGCTAACACCGGAGAAGGATCCATCATCATTAACAAGGCTTTCTTCTTTCTTTATCCTTCCAGTGCTTACCACTAGCATAGCTGTTGACACATCATTTTGTCTTTCCTGCTGGGTTTCCATTGCTCAGGGAAGCTCCTGGTGCATAGTAGACACTCAGTAAATATCTTGTGTGAGTGAAGGAACAAACCAATACACAAAGCAAAGCCTTCACTGAGTCCTTATTTAAGGACAAAAACTTATGACTGAGAATCTAAAAAACATATGACTGAGAGTCTAAAAAACACAAACTTATGACTGAGAGTCTATAAAACACAACCTACTTTCGAATCAGCTGTGTGGATTCAAAGAGCCAGAAAGGCTGCATCTGTTAAATCTGGGAAAGTCGTCACTAGTAGGAGGGGGTTCCTAGGGCCAGTGAGGGGGTCCTTTAGGAGTGGTAGCATTTAGTGTGAAACTGAACTGCTGGCCTCAAATCTTAAATCTGTCATTTGCTAATTGAGTAGCAAGGCAGGTAGCTTTTGGTTTTAGTTGATGTTTAATTTCAAATTAAAATGTATCTTTCCATCAATTTATTCATCCATCTGACATTTATTTAGTGCCTGCCACATGGCAGATGTGGTGCAAAGTACTAGAGATTCAAAGATGATTAAGAAAAAAATCCTCACCCTCTAGCTGTTTACCATCCAGTGAGGTTGAAACCTCTTGATATGGTTTGGCTGTGTCCCCACCCAAATTTAATCTTGAATTGTAGCTTCTATACTTCCCGTGTGTTGTGGGAGGGACCCAGTGGGAGATAATTGAATTATGGGAGTGGTTTCCCCCATACTGTTCTTATAATAGTGAGTAAGTCTCACGAGAGCTGATGGTTTTATAAGGGGAGATCCCTTCGCTTGGATCTCATTCTCTCTCTTGTCTACTGCCATGTAAGATGTGCCTTTTGCCTTCTGCCATGATTGTGAGGCATCCCCAGTCACATAGAACTGTGAGTCCGTTAAATCTTTTTTTCTTTATAAATTACCTAGTCTTGGGTATGTTTTTATCAGCAGCGTGAAAACGGACGAATATACCTCTATTCACACTTATCCAATCAAGCTTTGCAGGAAACCACAGAGGGATTATCAGATACCAAAATGTCATTTTTACTCTAATTGTTTATTAATTACAGTGTATATGGATAAGTAGCTTTAATAAATGTATACTAGGCAGTGAGAGGGGATCCAAATGGAAGACAGAAGACCTTGACTCCAGTCCCATCTTAGTGACCACTGACAAGGCCCTCATCCTTTATGGATCTCTGTTTCCTCTTCTGGAATATGAGGTGGGCAGAGAAAGTTGATTTCTAAAGTTTCTCCTAGCCCACCCTTGGATTTTACATAATCTCTGGAAATTGTCTCTAATAGAGTAGTTGTTGTTGCTGGCCACTAGAGGTCAGTACCTTAAAAAGTAAACGGAATTCTCCTGTCATCAAAGTATGCCTTAAAGCAAAAGCAAAATTACTGTTTTCTTATCTTGGTTAGGAAGAAACATTCCCAAAGAAACAGTTTTCTCCTTGACATGTTAGAGGTTGTAAGATGACATTTCCAAACTCTGGCTGAGCATTCACTGCAGAGTTCACTAACAATCGTAGCATGAGAGATGGAAGGAGCAGAAGGTCCAGCCCTCGTTAGTGAAGAACGTATGGTTTCTGCACAGACCTGAATGCATGGATAGCTGTGTAACAGGAGGAAAGTGGAACTGAAAATGACTCTTCTGTAGAGCAAGCCCCTCTTTGTATCCAGTGGTGCTCTTGCCCCTATCTGGTCACTGAGAATTAAAAGGTAAACATGTTTTCAGATCAGCTCTTTTCTCATAGATGTGGTAGGGAAGGCACAATGTTTTTCCTTTCCCTGAGTTCCTGCCACTCTGAAAGATAGGAACTTCCACTGTCTTAATGATGAGTGGCTTACCTCTCAATGACTCCTTCTGGTGGAGGGAGGAGGAGGGATTTCTCTGATTGGTGAGATGGCAAGAGTCTGGCACCCCCTGGGCTCTGTGTCACTGCTGGGAGTGGGCTGTGTGTAAAAAGTCACTTGCACATGTGGCCTCTCTTGGGTTCTATGAGCTTGATTTGCGGGGAGGCAGACCTCTGTTCTCTTTGAGGCTGAATGGAAAAGTTTCCGTTCTGGGATGCTCATCAGGTTTAGACCTGGAGGCAACTACTGGGTAGTTTGTTTCAGCCTCATATCCAAGTTGCTTTCTCTAATTTGGTGCTGCCAGTAGGAAGACCAGTATTTGGTACATATGTGGCTTCTGTGTGCATTTCTCAATTGGCTTGGCACTCTCAGGAGTGAGGAGTAGGATTAAATGGAAGCACTTCTCAAATCCTATCAGTGGAGGTGGATTAATATTGTCCCCTCACAACTCTAATGACTGCAGCCTTGTTTGTGATGTTGTTGGTGTAGGGTTTAGGTAAGAGTGGGGCTCAGGGTTGCCCTTGGGGACACAGGTCCAGGGAAAGGAGACAGATATAGCCCTTCTTCATTTATCAACACCTTATGCAGCTGAAACCAAACTGAAATAGTAGGGGCAAATAGTAGAAAAAAATTTTTTTAAAATTCAACTTGAAGAGTGTGTAGGAGAGAGATGTTTTGTTCTGCTTTACCTGAGTCATGGTAGTTGTGCAAAAAGAGTTGGTCTTAAAACTCAGGCCTCTTTTGGTATGTGGTGGTTGTGTGTACCCCCAGCTGCTCCTCTTTACCCTCTCCCATCCTGTTACCTCTTCATTCACAAGAGAAGCAAAACAAATTGAAAAGATCTCCAACAATTGTCCCAATAATTCATTCATTTATATAGACATTTCTTCATTCATTCATTCATTCACTCATTCATTCATCCTACCAATATTTACTGAGCTTTGATTATGCACCAGGCAGTTTCAGGTACAGGGAATTAAGCATACAATACTCCCTTCCCTTGTGAGGCCAACATTTATTTGAGGGTTGACCAAGTACTGTGGCAGGTGAAGCCATTGCCTCTTCCATATCTCTTGCATTAACCAATTCAGGGTGCTTTGGTAGATTTTTAACTGTCTTATGTCCATTTCTGTGTCTGAAGCCCTTTTTCAGGACCCTGAAAAGCCACTTTACCTGAGCACCAAAGGCACCCCCAAAGTGCAGGAAAAATATTGTTCCTGAGAGTGGTCCTCAGCCAATGACTCTTGGGAGTTGGTCTTTAAACACTCCACCTTCCTCTCTTTTTGGATGAGTGTTATCCCGTTCTCCTGGCAGCTCCTTGGGACGAACTTCAGTCAGCCACCGTGGCAGTTAGCTTAGAGACACACACTGATCGTTGCTCTGTTGCTTCCTCACTATTGGTGTTTCCTGCAACTCCCAAATAACCACTTATACTCAATTCCTTGTCTCAGAGTCTGCTTTTGGGGGAAACCTGCTAAAATTGTCATTTTTTACATGTATTACCACATTTGTTCTTGCAAAGACCCTATGATATTATGAACTGAACATCGCAATGCCTACCTGATGACACACTTTTGGAAAAAACAAAACAAAACTGCCTACATCTCCTGCCGATGGGCTTTGAGCAGGCAACTGTGCTTTATACCAGTATTCACTGTCCTAGCTGATGGGACCAAAGGAGGGTGTGGATCAGTTGCAGCCAATCCCCAGGCTGGCTCTTTGGTAAACAGGGGCCTGCCAAGCATGAGATCCTCACTCTGGGGATTTGAACTGAGACATGAAGAAAGAGTCAGCAGGGATTGAGCAATTGGAGCTAAAGCAAAGAACATGTCATGAACTAGAGCTGGGCTGGGAGATGCCAGCAGAGATTGAAATGATGAGAAATCAGAACCCATGTACTAGAAAAGACAGAGACAGGGTGAGGAAACCTGTGAGTGGTATGAGAAGCCCATGGATGCAAAAGAAGCAGAGACGTAAAGCAGAGTGGAGTCAAGTTCTTCACTGGGGGACAGTGTCAGGATCTACCCTGGCCTCCACCAAGGTCCTGGAGGGCTGTTGAAGCCACTCAGCTTGAAGTAATGGCCTATAAGGCCTGGTGCAAGCAGAACTCCAGCGCGCATTACTCCTGTTCTGATTTTGTAAAATATCGATCTCAGAAGGCAGTTGCCAAGTTTTGCTTTTAATTGGGAGTGCAAAACTAGGTATAGCCCTGCCTATTGAATTAGAATACAAGAAATTCCAAACTTCTGTTAGAACTGGAAGGGAAACCAAAGGCTCCTTTAATTCAGGGGAAGCAAGTCGATTTTATCTCAAGGGTGCATGCTTATTGATGGATGGACCTGGAGACTTTCTTGAGAATTCTGAGGCTGCCCTGGGGCACAGTGGGAAGAAATGCTGCTATCTATTAGCAATGTCTGTCACGAGTTTGGAGAAAGACAGCAACTTACTTTCTACCACCCATCCAGTGTGGAATCAGAGGCTTAAAGGATTTAGGTGATTTGTCTAAAAGTCACACAAAGCTGATTATTGGAATTCCTGGGGCTAGATCTTGTCTTCTGACTTTCTACCCAAAAGATTCTCTTATGGCTTTCTCATACAGCTAACTTTGGCTCTTTAAAACTGTTTTAGGAAGCTAAGAATCCTTTCTCATAAGACCAATTTCTTCTTGTTATATGATAAATTATATGCACGGCCCTCCGAAAAGTTAGTTGGACTCACATTTATGTTTTTGTAGGCAAGTTTTAGTTCATAATTTAGAGTTGCCAAATTTAGCAAATAGGAACACAGGACACCCAGTTAAATATTTGAGACAGATTTCTGCTAAATGATTATGATGTGAAATTTATATTTGAATCTTCTGAATTTTATCTGGCAACCCTAAAGGGAAATCAGGTGGGCAACTCCTTGTGTGGACACACCTTGATATATTGATGGATATATGGCTTCTGGGCCCCGACTTTCTAGTTATTGTTTGTCAATATTCTGACCAACTGGGACATCTCAGGAGGCTGTGTTTTGATTTTAGTTCTGCATGTAGTAAGACCTGGATGTTTTCTGTAAAAAATCCTTGCAACTCTCTGTATTGTTTTGGAGTAAAAACCATAGTAAGACCTGAGTGTTTTCTGTTTCAGTAACAATGGGGATGCTCAGTGGTGCCAAATTTGTTATCTGAAATTGTGGTTGGAATAGATCACTGAGACTTTGTTTTTTCTTGTTTATTTCCGCCAAGGCAGCATCTCACAATCTTGTGAAAAATAGCACTTTTGTAATGAAAGAGCATCTATGCAACCCCTTAGAGTTTATGATTTTTCTCCTTCTAGTGCTAGCAGATCATTTTTTGGAACCCTGACTAGATTGGGCAAGTCTTTACCTCAGTAAGTTCTGCCAGCTCCATGATGGCACTGGAGTAAAGCCATGAATTCAGTCTTCTTCATATAGCTGCTCATAAATGCCTTTGCCATCTGACAAATGCATTGGCTCTGAATGACTTCATACTGTAGTAACCCATTGGGTTTATAGTTCTGGACTAAGAAAAACTCAATAAAATGATGTCAACTCAAGACTCATTTCCCTCCCTGTTCAAGTTAGGAAGAAACAATTTAAAAACATATAAACTAGTATTATTTGGTTGTATTCTTGCTTTAAAAAATCCTCTGGAATAGACATTCAGGCATGCAACCAGGAAACTTTAAGAATGATATTGTGTTTTACAATTCAACTCCTAAGAGTTTTATTTCTCTCTCCTTAGATATTTTCTCTGCAATTTTTGGAAACAAAATAATATGCAACTACCCTGAGAGCTTACATAAAAATATTTTATGTAAAATGAGTAAAATGTTTATTCTAAAAATTAAAAATAAAGATTAAAAGAGTAGAGATTTAAAATTCCCCATTAATATTTTAATTTCAACTTTTTCTATGCATATGGGCAAACAAACTAAAAATGAAATGAGTACTGAAAGTGTTCCTTAGTCATCTACTTTGTTTAGTTAATATTTTGTGAATATCTTATGGTGCTAATGCATTTCCACCCTCATTTTTTTAAAGACAGGATTTCCCTATGTTGCCCAGACTGGCCTCAACTCCTGAGCTCAAGCAGTCCTCCCCAGCAGCTGGAACTACAGGTGCAAGCTCTTGTGCCTGGTGGTGCATCCTTATCATTTTTTATGACTCTATTTCGTTGGATGAGTGTATCCAGCTCATTTTACCCATATTCAGGCTATTTCTCAATTTTCCATATTGCACGCTTTGCTGCAGGGCTCTTCCTGCAATTAAACCTTTGCACACGTTATTATTTTCTTGGAGTAAATTCTTAGAAATGGAAGACTTGGTGATTTTTGTGTCTTAGACAACATTAAAAAAAAATCCTGGCTATAGTAAAAGAGAATTTGGATGAGGGAACAGTTTCTTGCTCTTCCTATACACCTTCCAGGTTGGAGTCTCTTTAACTTGGGAATCTCACAAGGGAACAGATATCATACCTGAAATGAGGAGCAGCTATGGGGTCATTTCTGTAAATAAAGGTCAGTTTACTTACAGGTCAGTTGGAAAAAGGTCAGTTGGAAAAAGTAGATTCTGGGGGCTGAGTAGACTCTCTCACCATGACAAGACTGTACAGATATGGTTTACAAGTGGTTCTCAATTTTGGCCCCCAGGAGACATTTGGCAACGATGGGAGATATTGTTGCTTGTGATGACTCACGTGGTTGGGTGGAGATGCTACTAGCATCTAGTGGGTAGAGGCCAGGGATGCTGCTAATGTCCTGTGATGCACAGGACAGCCCTTAAAGAAAGAAGGATGTGGCTCAAAGTGCAAGATTCCTACTGAATTTAGGAAACAGTGATGAGGAGCAGAAATAAAAAGTGATCAATGAGTCTCTTGAAAACCATGGAACAGCACTGCAAATTTTATGTTGTTGTTTTTTTTTAAATTTTCTCTTTCAAAAGACTCTTCAGTTACCCAATGTATTTGGCATGTCTCAGGCTGATCTACAAACCACATTAGGGGACACACAAAGCTTGTGGAATGTGTGGTCCTACTTGCTCCTGGCTTCTGTTAGGATTAATCTTGATAAGAATGTGTAGTATGTATAGAGGAATTTAGACTGCCTGGATTTTTCTAAGCATAATAGTACAACAATGATGCTAAAAGATTGCCTGAGTTCCTTTTGTGGAACTAAACCAGATGCAAAGGGTCAGCATCCATCCTTTGAGGCCAGTCTCTGTTCCTTGGGCAGAGCAAAGTAGGTTGTTATATTTGGGACTCCTTAGAGTTTGCTGAGCTGCATGTTCTGGCCACACTGAATATTTTGATCATGAGTAAGCCAGTCATGATTGTGACAGGCTTAGCTCCCAGCTAAGGTCACAGGAAAAAGATGTTTACTAGGATCAAAGGAAGATAACTGAGGATGTTGCATTTCCTCCATAATGCAATGATTGTACTGTGAAAACATGTCTTAAAGAAGAGGCCTTGAGAGGCACGGGAGTGCAGGTGTGTGTGTGCTCATGACAGGGCATGGGCATTGGAGGGGGATGGGCAGAGCTAGAATATCCCACATTTATTAAGGCTTGTCATGGGCAAATTGCTCAATTGCTCTGAGCCTCAGTATTCTCACCTCTAAAGGGGTAAGAAGAGCGTTTAACTCATGATGAGCTGGAAAGCTACTAGGTTAGAATCTTGAACTCCTAAATCTCCACCAGCTGCTTGTTGCTGTTGCAAGTTTAGGAGAGGGATTTAGAGAGGGACACTCTGGCAAAAACCCTCTGTTCATCAGTCCAAGGACTTCGCTCCAAAATCCCATGCAATTTTTTTGTAAGTGGAGCTGGACCACTTCTGAGACTCAAGGGTTCCTTGTGCATAAATTACACACAGCTCTGGAAAAATGTCCCTTCTGCTGTATGCATTCAAGGAACCAGTACAAACAGAGAGCCAGTTTTATTGCATAAGCTGTGTGGAGCTTTAGAGAGACCCTAGAGAAGGAGAGATCTGGGAGGGGAGCCCGGTGCTGGTTGATTGTCGTTGCTCCCACCATCTCTCCTGGCTCCCATCCATTTTGTATCCCTGTCTGTTCTGCGTTTTGCCCAAGAAGCTCATCTCTGTGCACTGCATCAGCAAGACTCTCTGGGCACCTGGAGTCATGGGGTTTGACCAGTGAGGGGTATAAACAGGGGACTGAAAGGTAGAAGAGGGTGGTCAGGGGATTCGCAGTCCTGGCTTCTTCCCTACTTCTGGCAGTGGCTGAGCTCTTCTGCAGATGTAGCTCCTGTAGGCTGGTCCCTCTCCCAAGTCTCTAGCTCTTCACTGCACTTTGTAACCACCACTGCCTCTCCTCCTTATGGAGTCTCACTCTGTCGCCCAGGCTGGAGTGCAGTGGCGCGATCTCAGCTCACACCATTCTCCTGCCTCAGCCTCCTGAGTAGCTGGGACTACAGGTGCCCGCCACCACGCCTGGCTAATTGTTTTTTTTTTTTTTTTTTTGTATTTTTGGTAGAGACAGGGTTTCACTGTGTTAGCCAGGATAGTCTCGATCTGACCTCGTGATCTGCCCGCGTCGGCCTCCCAAAGTGCTGGTATCGCAGGCTTTGGGATGGTGAAACATTCCTGCTGTTGCAAGCCCTGGGATACTTCAACATCCCTGCATGGTTTTTTTCACCCCACCGACACCTTTAATACAGTTGTTTCATTCGACCTTCCATAGTGAAATCGTTTTGAAAGTGTTCTGCTGCCTTCTGCCTGAACACTGATAGGCACATCCTGGAGAGAGAAGAACCCCTAGAGAACTTGATATGTAGCCTTGAGAGTCTTTGAACTTCTCCATTCTGATGCTGAAGCAGCATCCCAGAACTTGGGAAGCTTCCATCCCAATGTCCACATTCTTTTCAGTTTTTTTTTTTTTTTTTTTTTTTTTTTTTTAAGAAAGGAAGAAGGTGAGAGTGGTGCTGAATTCTCTCTAGAGGTTAGAATGTGCCACTGACAGGGGCTCTTCCTGAGGATAAAATAAAGTACCGTGCTGAAAGGATCCAGTATGGTGCCATTTACTGGGCACACAGTAAATGGTAATTGCTAGTATCATGAGGCACTGACTAGTGGTCTCTCAAGGAAACAAGAAGGAAAACATGAAGTCAGCAATGCAGTTAACAACTGAGGGTAACTTTTCAATCTCGCCTTTCAGGGCTGTCATTATGTGTTGGCCGAGGAATGAATTGGGTTTACAGGCTCCTTTTTTTTTTTTTTAAAAAAAAAAAACAAAAACCTTTTATTTTAGGTTGGAGGGTACATGTAAAGGTTCATTACTTAGATAACCTCATGTCACGAGGGTCTGTTGTACAGATTATTTTATCACCTAGGTATTAAGCCCAGTACCCAATAATTATCTTTTCTGATCCTCTCCCTCCTCTCATCTTCCACCCTCGAGTAGACCCCAGTGTCTCTGTTGTTCCCTTCTTTGTGTTCATGAGTCCTCATCAATTAGCTCCCACTTATAAGTGACAACGTGTGGTATTTGGTTTTCTGTTCCATGTTAGTTTGCTGAGGATAATAGCCTCTGGCTCCATCCATGTTCCTGCAAAATACATGATCTCATTCTTTTTTATAACTGCATAGTATTCCACAGTGTATATGTACCATGGATTCTGTCATTGATGGGCAATGACAGGGTCATTGATTTAGTTTGATTCCATTTCTTTGGTATTGTGAATAGTGCTGCAATGAACATTTGCATGCATGTGTCTTTATGGTAGAATAATTTATATTCCTCTTGGTATATACCCAGTAATGGAATTGCTGGGTGGAATGGTAGTTCTGTGTTTAGCTCTTTGGGGAATTACTGTACTGCTTTCCATAGTTGTTGAACTAATTTACACTCCCATCAAAGTGTATAAGTGTTCTCTTTTCTCTGCAATCTCAAACTGGCTCTTTTTGATACCATAGAGACTCATCTCCAAGGATGCTCTTCCTCTTCTTTTTATAATTATCTAAAATAGCTACATATGTTATTGCCTATTCTAGGGTATTGATGTCAAAAATCAGAGAGTTTGAGGGGAAGAAGAAGTATTTCAGTTGGAAATAATTTATTCTTTCATTAAAAGTAGCCATTGGAGATCAGCATTATGACAGCCTGTAGAATGAGATCATCACAGATGCCAGGCTTTTATAGTATGAAATATTTAGTCAATTCTGACCAAATGTTATCAAAAATTAGATTATTTCAGGGGCAAATCATTCTAGCAAAACGTTTATTTTGCATCATGCAGACACAATAAATGTGGTTTTGATTTTATATGAAAACAACTTAGGAAATCTCTAGTTAATTTTGTCTGCCAATTAATTAATCTCTCTTTTTCTTGACCTGGAATCTTCATTTTCCTTTGGAAAATAATCTCTTCCTCCTCCTACCACCTCTGTCCATGTGATTTAGATGAGATGGATTTTTCTTTGAGCTTTAGGGCTGGGTTGTGATGTAAACCTGGCCAATGGCAACATCACATTTCCTAGGCCAATTGTTGGTTGAGGGATAGGCTCATGATTCAAGCAGAACCAATCAGAATCAAAAGACTGTCATTTCCAGGTTATTTCACTGGAACTGTTGAGAGAGAGAATTTTTTTTCCCCCGCTAGGACTGCAAAATACAAACCTGAGTTGCTGGAGGCCATCTTTGCAATAAATAAAGGTAAGACCCTTCCTGAAAGTGAAGCCAGCAATGTGGGGAGCTGCTCTGTAGGAGGGACAGAGATAAGACCCTGGTGACATTGTTTGGGTACCTAGATCTGGCTCTGGGATTTTTGTCATTTCAGTGAGTTTCCTTTTACTTGAACCATGTTGAATTGGAGCCTGGCAGTTATAATCTAAATAATATTAACATACAAGATGATTATATGATTTTCCTGTTGTGACACCTCCCCCGTTTGACTCTGACAATATGTGTAGATTGTGACTGAAAAGAACTTGTCACCAATTAATACATCATAATTTTATTGAGCACATACTATAGTAGTCATCATGTAGAGTCCTGGGATATAAAAATCAATAGGGCAAACAAGCTCTCCATCAGATAGACAAATACAAAAAATATATGAGCAAGGTGCCAGCATGGTGGTTAAGAGAGTGGGCTTTGGAGCGTCACTGCCTAGGGCTACTGTGCCACTTACTATTTACTCCACATATTTTGTAACCTCTCTTCCTCTCAGTTTACCCATCTGCAAAATGAGGAGAATAATTGTTGTGAGGACTGTCTTAATCCATTTGAGCTACTATAACAAAATACCAAAAATTGCATAGATTATGACAGAAATTTATTTTACAGTTTTGGAGGCTGGAAAGTAAGATCAAGGTGCCAGCAGATTTGGTGCCTGGTGAGGGCCTGCTTCCCCATTCATAGATGGCCATCTTCTCACTGTGTCTTCGTGTGTTGAAAGGAGGTCTTTGGGTCCTTTTTATTTAAAAATAAGGGCAGGAGTCCCATTTATGAAGGTAGGTCCTTCATGACTTAATTGCTTCCCAAAGGTCCCACCTTCTGACACCATCCCACTGGCGATTAGGTTTCAACATATGACTTTTGAGGCTACACAAACATGCAGACCATAGCAAGGACCAAGTAAGCTGATATATGTAAACCACTCAAAAAGTGCCCAGTGAAAAAAGTGATTGCTATTGCTACCATGACTATGCACTGGTTCCCAGATGGCAAGGAAAACACACGTGGTTAATTCTCCTTAGGCACAGGGGAAGGGAAAGATTAGAGAAAAGAAAGCAACTTTTGAGCTGAACCTGAAAAGGTGAGGCACCCTAGGGAAAAGTACCCTAGAATTGCAGTTATCTGCATATTCTTGGATAATAATTGCATGTGGGTGACTTTTGAAGATGTGACTGTAAAAGTTTGCAGAAGCTACATCCTCAAGGGCTCAATGCACCATACTAAATGATGCTTTTATGAATGTTGGGTAGGATAATATCTTTTCCAAGAGATCAAATAATCAAAGGGCTTAAGTAAAAACAGCATTTAATAGTTACCGTAATTCAAAAGTCCAAGGGAAGAGCTGGCTATAGATATGTCTGGATCGGGGTTCAGATGATGATTCCAAGAGCCATTTTCTCTCTTTGTCTCTCTGCTTCATCTGTGCATGGGTCTATTCTTGCATGGTATTATGCTCTGTGTTGGTAATTGGCTGGTGGAGGTTCACAGGCTCAAGTCCAATGGAAAAGAAGGAGATTCTCTTCTATAGATGTCCCAGCAAAGTTTCATTGACTCTCACAGAGTCATCTGAATCAATTATTTTGGTGAGTGGGATGCTATACTCTGATTAATTAGGCTAGAGATTTACATACTGGAAGTGTCAATTCCACTGAGAAGCTCATAGACTTAGCATGTTAAGGAAGATGGTCCTTCAGAAGGAATTTAGGTATGGATACCAGAAAACAATGTGAAATACACACCTGATGGCAAACCTATAGAAGTTCAAAACACCTTTTATAGTGGAGGGGTTGGGAGGGTCATTGCTGTTTTTTAAGCTGGGAAATGGCATGCACATTTTCATTTTAAAAGGATATACTCAATCTAGTGTGGAGGATGGATTGGAGGGTTGTGGTTGGAGGCAAAGGGCCAGTTACAACGTTTTTCACTGATTGAGGGAAGTGATGATGAATGCATAAATGACACCTTTCGCACCGGGAATGGAAAGGTGCAGTGAATCAGATATGTGCATT
Source organism: Chlorocebus sabaeus (assembly GCF_047675955.1). NCBI lineage: Eukaryota > Metazoa > Chordata > Mammalia > Primates > Cercopithecidae > Chlorocebus > Chlorocebus sabaeus. Next base: position 35,504,059 of record NC_132930.1, read on the forward strand.
TAGTGGCTGGAACCATAAGAATTTTATGCTGGGCAAAATTCAGTAGGGAAGGGAGGGAAGACATTTAGCTTGCACCTTAGGGTTTTGGCTTTGGTGCAAGGTGGGTAATGATGCTATTTACTTAAAGTGGAGCTACACAGAGAGAGAGATAAAGAGAGAAACCTAATGATGTGGTTTGGATGTTTTTGTCCCTTCCAAATTTCATGTTGATATATGACTCCCAATGTTGGAGGTGGGTCTAGTGGGAGGAATTTGGGTCATGGGGGTGGATCCCTCATGAATGGCTTGGTGCTGTCCTCATTCTAATGAGTTTATGTGAGATCAGGTTGCTTAAAAGTGTGACACCTCCCCGCCCCACTCTCTTGATCCCTCTCTCACCATGTGATAGGATGGTGGCACCCTCTTCATCTTCCAGCATGATTGGAAGCTTCCTGAGGCCGCACCAGAAGCAGATGCTGGCACCATGCTGCTTGTATGGCCTGCAGAACTGTGAGCCAAAATAAACCTCTTTTCTTTATAAATTACCCAGCCTCAGGTATTCCTTTATAGCAATGCAAATGGACTTACCCAGCTCATATCTAAAATTTATTTATGTTCATGATCTTTTACACAGAGTGGTAGAAAAAAAAGATATTTAGAGTTTATGGAATCTATTTTTTATCATAAGCAACATTATTCACAATGATAAATGACCTGGAAATACCTTTGTGCATTCAGGGGCACAAAGAAACATTTGTGACCTGAAAATATGTAACACAGGCACATGCATTTTCATGTACACACAGTATTATATTAGCCTCATTATTTTCTTTTTTCTTTGTTTTTCCTATTTCTTCTCATCTGCTTTTTACTGCTGTTTTCTTTTTATATCTTAATTTATCTTCGTAAGTGACTTTAAACTCTTCTAGAACAAGATAGTATACAGTCAATAAATATTGCTTAATACGTACTCATTACAAGTCAGCCTTTATAAAGAACGATTAGAATGAGACTTGGAATTTTTTAAACCAAAATTGTTCCGCTACTTTCTTTATACAAATATTTACAAATGTGGATAAACTGTATCTGCTATTTTTTAAGAATAAAAGACACCTACATTTGTTTAAGATTTGATTCATTTAATACCAAAACAACTCCTCCTTTCTCATGTCAGTTCTCTTTACCATCCCACCAGATATTTCAAAACGAAATTCATCTCAAGGCTTCAAACCAATTAAAGAAAATTCAGTTTTAAAATCTACTCAAAATAGGCTTTGTAATAAAAGAAACTTTTAAAAGATAAGCAAGCAATGTCCAAAAAATGAATGCATTTGTGGATTACGATCAGAAGAAAATTTTAATCACAGTAATCTGTGGTTCATGACTGTCTGCAATAACTTCTCCATTTCCACTTTATCCAGCAAATCCTGTAGTCTTCAAAGGGCCCATATGTTCATTTTTCCCAAATTAGTTACTTTTGTTGGCTCTTTTTTTGTGCTTTACAACTTGGAATTCTATCTTTGGCTATTATTTGTAAGCAGGTGACTACCTCAAACCACCTTTGCTCTCTCCTTTTTTTCTAATATTCATTGTTCTTGGTCTCCTGTACACACGTCCTGACTCAGAAGGAGAGCAATAAGTGCACAAATATGGCAGGCAGATGAAGACAGTGAAAGCAAGACAGGGTTGAAAGACAGGAAAAGTTAGCGTTGCCCTTACACACAACTGCTAGATGATTGCAACTTTCATCTGTGTTAATGGCAGTATCCAGCTCTGAAATACACAGGGTCTCCACACTTTCTTATGAATAAACTCTCCAGTTCTCAGGCTGGCTTTCAAAGCTCTTACAAATATGGTCCATTGATTCTGCTTCTGGGTCTCTGTTCTCACTTCATCCCCATCATTACCTCTGTCTCAAGTGTGCTTTTCCCCAACTTGTGCCACTCCAAGTGTCACCCATCACATAAGGTCCAGTGAACAGAGAGGATTTCCCTATCCCTTCTCTGTCACATCCTAATTTGGAAGTAAACATTTCCTCTTCTTTCACAGTATTTCGCCCTTATTTCCAGCCTAGAACTTAGCATATTTTATCATTTTCTCTTCCAAAATTATAGGTATTTTGTGTGTGTGCATGCCATTTCCTTTCTTGTATCCTTGGCAATTTACTAGTCAGAGCTGGCTCCTGCACTGTCTGGGAAGTGAGGAGCACCTCTGCCCAGCCGTCCCTCTGTCTGTGAAGTAAGAAGCACTTTTGCCTGGCTGCCATGCAACCCTCAAGGTGTGAAGTGGCAGCCTTGTGTGTGATGCTTCTGCCCTCCCCAAGTTTGCATTTTCAACCGTAAAATTTACTTTTAAATTACAAAATTTAAATTGGGGAAGATTAAAAAAAAGAAATTTACCAGTCAGGGCTATACTATTAATATATTAATCTTAATACTTTTCTGTCTTCACAGAATCTAGCATGGTGATTCAAACATAAGAGGTATGAAAACTACTTATAAGTCAATGAGCAGAGAAAGGAATACATAGAAGGAGGATTGGAAGTTACCAAAAGGGAGGGATGAAGGAAGTACTATTACCATAAACCATGGGAACAGTAGATCAGACAGAAACATGGAAGAGAATAATTGAAGAATTGCAGTGCAGTGAAGAACAAGGTGCTGACATAAGCAAGAGTGGGACTAAGGGAGGTGTGAGACTTGGAAGGTATGTCTGTTTACTCAGACGTTTGGTCTCTCTCCCTCCTTCTCCTGTTCATTGCTCTCATCAGCTTACTCATAAATCAGTGAACATATGCCTTGCTTTATTTGAGCTAAATACCTAGCAGATCCATGAGAAGCAACGTCTTACCACAATGTAAAGTGGTGCCCATATTTATGAGAAAGCTATTAGGACAAATATTTGTCTTGGGAAACCATCACACTAAAGGATTTACAAGAATCACCTACTGGCTATTTCTCTTCATTTCAGTCTTCATTTTTATCACCTCTGCCAGGCCTCCTCTGTCTCTAGATTTTTCACCCCTTCACTGTTGAGAATACCAATAAGCATTGAGGGTGCAAAGAGAATGCAATGCTGAATTCCTCATTCTCTTTGCATCCATCACACCCACTTAAACACATACACCTTGGCATGATTAGTGTTTTTCCATGTGTAAAAGCTTCTCTGGACCCCAGCCTCAGGAATAGCAGACCCTGTGTGCTTTTAGCATCAAATCCATCTGTTTGCTATGCTGCTCATCACACTGAATTGTGATCGTTTGATCACCACACACTAGCCCGTAGGCAGGGGCTTTGTCTTAACTCATTATTAAATCTGATTCAGCGCCACAGTGTCTGGTCCTTACAGGCTCATTAATGGGTTGCTGAGTGAATATATACAAACACGAAGGAATAAATAATAAAAAGACATTTGTCATTTCTCTGTAGCTTGCTTGAAAAATAGTTAGCATCTCTTACCTTTGGTTTTTGACTTACTATATAGCCTTTCGAGAATTGTCAAAGATTTTGGGATGTTATGTTATGTTTCTCTTAAATAACAGACTAAAATATATTTTTGAAGATTTAATGAGGCAATATTATTGCCAACTGGTTTTGTCACTCAGGGCATTTAATAGAAATTTTGTTAATATTGTCTTTAATTTGCTTAAATATTTATGAACATTGCTTTCAAAAGAATTTATATCTGGGGCTATTCTTTAATAGAATTCATTTTGTTGTGGTTTCAATTTTTCTGTGTTTCATCTTGTTTTGATAAATTCTGCTGGAATTGTCTTTAAAGGCTTTAGAATCTGAGTGGGAGTCTCTTTGGATCCCATTCCTACTTGTTCCACCTTCTGGAACCCCAGATTCAATCAGAGTGTCTACCACAGGGATCTTGGTCCTGATCACAATTCGTCATCTTCTGATATGGAATCTAGATAATCCGTGTCAACATATAAGAGGAACCCGGAGAATAAGCTGTCTGCCCAACCTGGGTCTGAGAAGAGGCCATTCTGGTCTGTGAAGAAGATCTCCAGCCAGACTTCATCTTCTGGCTGCAGATAGATGACTGTAGACCCTGAAGCCACATCATGGTTTCCTGTGTTGGCATCGAAGGTCTTTATCCGGTACTGCCCATTGTGTACCAGTCCAATTGCCAGATGCTTATTAGCCAATGTGATATCATAAGAAAAGTAATAGATCCCTGGGAAAGCACAGATGAACTTCCCTGTGGCAGGGTTGTAGTGCTCTCCCTCATTGAAGAGGACCTTGTTAAATATAATAGGTAGTCTTTCTTCTGGGTAGCTGGTTGTGATGCCAACAGAAAAGGCGGATTTGAGCACAATGCTTCCACATCTGCAAACTCCAGGCAGCCCTGGGTCCCCTTGTTCTCCTCTGTCTCCCTTTGGTCCAGGAGGACCAACTGGACCTACTTCTCCTTTCTCTCCCTCTGGTCCCATGGGTCCTTTCTTCCCAGTCTCTCCTTGGTCCCCTTTCTCACCGGCAAGACCTAGTGGTCCAGTCTTACCTCTCAAACCTTCAAAAAGAGTATATAGTTTGATTAATAGTTCCTCGAAAGATATAATCACAAACAATATACCTACGTGGTCCCAGCACATCCCAACTTTGTCTTTTCAGGCTACCTTTAACAGTGTACTACTAAATAATAAATTTTTTTTTTTTTTTTTTTTTTTGGATATGAAGTCTCACTGTCACCAGGGCTGGAATGCAGTGGCGTGATCTCAGATCACTGTAACCTCCACCTCCCGGGTTCAAGCGATTCTCCTGCCTCAGCTTCCCAAGTAGCTGGGATTATAGGCACCTGCCACTATGCTCATCTAATTTTTTGTGTTTTTAGTAGAGACTGGGTTTCAGCATGTTGGCCAGGCTGGTCTCGAACTCCTGACCTCAGGTGATCCGCCCACCTTGGTCTCCCAAAGTGCTGAGATTTGGGAGGCCTGGGCCACCATGCCCGGCCAGCAGGAGCGTAGCATTCGAAAGCGCATCTGGCACATAGTGAGGGCTCAACATGCTACAATAACCAAAAAACAATGACTGCCACCACCATGCGGTAGCTTCTTTTGTGAGGAGAAAACTGAGTCCCAGACAGGTAAAAAAAACTTGCTTCGGAGGTGGGTGCAGTGGCTCACGCCTGTAATCCCAGCACTTTGGGAGGCTGAGGCAGGCGGATGCCGAGGTCCGGAGATCAAGACCATCCTGGCTAACACGATGAAACTCCGTCTCTACTAAAAATACAAAAATTAGCCAGACGTGGTCGTGCACGCCTGTAGTCCCAGATACTTAGGAGGCTGAGGCAGCAGAATCGCTTGAACCCGGGAAGTGGAGGTTGCAGCAAGCAGAGATTGCGCCCCTGTACATCAGCTCGGGTGACAGTGTGAGACTCAGTCTCAAACAAACAAAAAAAATTCCTCTGTATCTGGACTAGAATCCAAGCCTTCTTAGTTGAATGATGTTTCCTGTTCATCAAAATGCCTTTTACCTTTGGGGCTGGAGTCAAGAATCTTAAATAGTCTTTGGCTCTGTCACTAAATGGTTGTATCATTTTAGTTAAGTCCCTTAATTTTTCTGAGTCTCTTTATATACAGAAAAGACATAATTGCTATGAAAGAATTTTCACAAATTCCAAATCACCATACAGGAATATTTTCTGTGTGTCTAAATCTTTATATGTGCAGACCAACTATAGGCTAAATACAGAAAAATGGTGATCCTGGTTGAAGGAAATAAGCAAAATCAATTTAATTTATATAAATGGTTTAAAATTTAAATAGATTATGTATATAACACATTATATATACAATATTTTATATATATAAAATCTATATAAGACATTGATTTTGTATATGACGTTGATGTTTTAGATACAAAATAGATTATATATAAGACATTGATTCATATGTGACATTGACATTTTACATATAAGGCATTGTATAGATATAAAAAAGCAATGATTTTATATATATAACATATTATATATAATATATTGAATATATTTTATATTTCATATTTCATATCTACCATAACCCTATTAGCAATAGTGATAATCAGCAATAAAATTAATGTTACAAATGAAAAAAATAAGATTCAAAACCAAAATGACTTTCCTAACCTGAGATTATTTAAATACAATATACACACATAAGGATACATAACAGCTCAGAAAGAAAAGTGTAATAAATGTAATATTATATATAACATATATAAGCCAATGTGATATCATAAGAAAAGTAATAGATCCCTGGGAAAGCACAGATAAACCTCCCTGTGGCAGGGTTGTAGTGCTCTCCCTCATTGAAGAGGACTTTGTTAAATATAATAGGTAGTCTGTCTTGTGGGTGGCTGGTTGTGATGCCATTATATAATACAATATAATATAATATAATATAATATATATAATATATGTTATATATAATATAACATATTGCTGATGAATTGTGCAGTTTTACTTTACCTATGTATTTATTCTTGAGAACTTTTATTAAGCCAAACCTAAATTTAATTTTTTGGCAAGTCATTTCTTCTCTGGGTTTTAAATGCTCCATTTGTAATAAGGGGAGATTGGATCTAAGTCCAATCCAAACTTACTGGGCAAAGCAGCAAACAGACCTGGGATAAAACCCCAGTTCAGCCATGGATCAGTTAGGTGAATTTTAAGAAAGGGCTTGATCTCTCTGGCTTTAGTTTCCCAGTCCTTGAAATGAAGGTGTTGGACTAGATCGTTTGAGGTCTCACCCTCTTGAAAATTCCTTGAGACCAAATCATACACTTTGGGATGCAATTTTACAATGCTGTCCACAAAAATGCCTTCACAGCCTGAAAGTTTGGATTTTCTAGAATAACGTTTGTTTGAGATGCTGAATTGGGTGATACATAATCATGGACTAGCTGTAATAATGTATAGTTATTCTTCCTGTTTGTATGAAGAATTTGCTCGCGTGCTTAGGTTCCACACATTAAGAATGGGAAGAAGGGATGAGTCATTGTCCTTCTCCCTATTTAGTCAGATGTATGCTTGGGTAGAGTGGAGGATTATGGGGGTAAGGGTTAGTCTATGTTTAGGTATTGAAACTAGATCAGAAAGGATTTCTTTATAGTTCTCCATGAAATGGGTCTACCTAGATTTCTTTTTCCTTACCATTTCTTCCTTCCATCCATCCATTCATTCATTCTATCCTTCCATCCATCTATCCATGGATCTATGCACATAGGCATGCATCCAAGTAAACCATCTAACATTAATTGACCATCTACTATATACCAGTCATGGACTAGGGGCTAAGTGAAACATGGGCATGAAAGACATTTGCCCGACCCTCAAATTAGCTGTTATTACTTATGACTTTGGATCTGCAAATATGGGCCATAGTTAAATTCACAAATACCTAAATCCATATGATAAACTGGAATGAATGATCTTTTTCATGAGGTTATTCTAGTGTTATCTGAAGATTTTTATATGGATAGGTACCCAGATTAAATTAAATGCTAATATTATGCTACAATAATCATTGCAACAGACCAGTGAGGGAGACAGATACTTTAATAGAAAATTTATAACTGAGTGTAATAAACTCTGCATTTCTCATTTAGGATAGGGAAGTTGGACCAAAATTATGCTTGATTGGACATGGTTGGGTTGGATGTGGTGAGGGTATTCACCAAGAGTACGTGAATGAGAAGGCACTTGTAGTGTCATTAAAGGGGGAACAGGGAGCAGGCACTCCCAGTCAGGTTGTGGCCAGTTACAGCCATATTAAAAACACATCCCCAAATCTCCCAGTCTCTTCCTGTAGTTTGTAAGTGAGGTACACCTCTCTTCATCAATCACATAGTCATTCCTACCTTTTCTTTCTGAGCTGTTATGTATCCATATGTGTGTATATTGTATTTAAATAATCTCAGGTTAGGAAAGTCATTTTGTTTTTGAATCTTATTTTTTCATTTGTAACATTAATTTTATTGCTGATTATCATTATTACTAATAGAGTTATAGTAGATATTAAATATGAAATGTAAAGGTCCTAGTAAGTTCTTAGTAAATGGTTATTATGATGATGTATTTTAGTTATATCTGTATATATTGGCCTCCCCCACATGAATGTCTGCTTATCAACGTAAGAACAATGTCTTATGCTTGCGTTCCCAGTGTCTAGAACAGTGTTCTCAACCAGGTGCAATTTTGCACTGTCCACCTTTCTACCCAGTGGATAGCTGGCTACATATAGAAAAATTTTGATTGTCAGTTTGGAGAGGAGTACCACTAGCGTCTAGTGGAATGCTATTGAACATCCTACAATGCACAGAATAGTGACTCCACGGTAAATAATTATTCTACCCCAGTTCTCATTAGTGTAGAGATTGAGAAACACTGGAAGAATAATGTTGGATAGTAATAGGTGCACAGAAATATTATTGAATGAATAATGCCTGGATGCATGGATGAATGAATGGATCTATGAATGTGGTGGTATAGCTGGCCTCATATTTGGTTAAAACGGTAGCAGTTCTGAACATTTAATTTAATCTGAATGCATATCCACATATACGTCTTTAACATTAGAACTACCTCATGCAATGAATTACCAATGTCTAGTTAATTATATGGCTTTGGCTAGTCACAAATTTAGCTGTGACTCATATTTGCAGATCAAAATTTAATAAGTTATAATATTTCCTAAGTTTTTATCACATGGCAGTTATCCTGTGGAGGGTTTTGCATGTATTCTTGCCATTAAACTTAACAATCACCCTTATTACTACCAACTTACAAATGAGGAAACTGAGCCTCAAAGAGGATATGTGGCCAAGGATACTAGATTAGTCATTGAAAGAGCTAAGATCTGAGCCAAAGTCTTTCTGACTCCAATGTTTGTTTGTATAGCCACTCTGTTATTGCTTCCAGACCCACTAAACAAAAAGCAATATATAACTATAATCCTGGTGTTATTATAGGATTTCAAGAATATTCATAATTATGACTCAGTGTAACGTGTATTCACAGGTGTTACCTTACAGATGTCTTTGAAAACTTACACTTTAGCTCCAAATTAAAGCTTCTTATCTGATGTTGAAGTTTTCCCTAAAGGTTCTTTATCTATTATTGCGCAATGTTCATAGATTTGATAATTGATTTGCCAAATATTATCCGCATGGCAAATTCACAAATGAATTATTATCCAATCGTCTGAATATATATTATGATTTTGTTTTACAGAACTCAGTAAATCAAGAGTGATGATTGGAGATACATAGAATTTTTTCCTTCCTATCTTTTGTCCCAACTTTTATGCTCAGCAACTTGTCTTGAAAGATTGATTCCAAATCCCTTCCTCTTTTAGAGTTAACACAGCCTGTCTAGAATTTCAATTCTGTTTACTCTGAAGGACTGAAAAATCTGGCAAGCTTCCTGGACCAACTTATTTTGGGGGGAAACAAAGTGAAAATTACTGAAGGACTATTGGGCAATTATGTTGCTGTAAAGAGCTGTAAAAATCTACTTTTTAGCTGCTATGTGTCAGGTGGGAAAGTGATGAGCTAGGAAAGGTAGGCTTTACAGTGCTATTGTCACTTCATCTGTGAAAAATAAAATTTAGAAGCCCTTTATGTATCTTTGTTCAGGATATTCATGGTGAGCAGGATGGCATCCGTGCATCTGCCTCCTGGTTTTTGCCTCTGCTTACTCTGTCCATTTCCCCTTCCGTCCATCTGTCTGTCCATCCATGTGCTTGCACATCCAGCCATTGCCTGCTGGCTGCAATAGCCCAGTACTTCTGGGCATCAGATGTTTGAGTCCAGCTCTGGCAGCTACTGGCAGTGCATGTCCACTCCGGTCCATTCTCAGTAATTCATTTAATCATGCTGTGGCTCAGTTTTCTCATCTATAAGATGGGATAGTGTTCAGCTGAAAGAGTTGACATTACAGTGAAATAAGAATGCAGGTACTGAGTTTAGGGAAGCATCTGAAGCCTAGTAAGGGCTCAGTAAATTGTTATGATTAATGAAAGCAGAGAAGGGGTTTCCAGAGCAATTCCCATTAGAAAAAGTAACAAAGAAAGGGGAACAGTTTTAAGTTGGGGGTGAAGGAGGGTGTTTTATGCAACCTCTCATTCATTACCTGCAGTTCCCTTTTCACCTTTCTCTCCTTTCCTGCCGTCTCTACCATCTCTTCCTGGAAGGCCGATGCGACCATGGGGACCAGGGGAACCATTTGCTCCAGGGGGCCCTGGAGGTCCAGGCAAGCCAGGAATGCTGCAGATATACCTGGGGGAGTAGTTCTCTCCTTTCAACTGATTACCCCGGGGTTGTCCACTGGCACAAATGGCAAAACTTGTAACATAGAGCAAGACAAACATCTTTGGCTCTGGAAGAGAAACATATGGACATAAATGAACTTTCTGTATGGGGAGGGGGGTGGTTTGGCATGATTAAATCAGTGTGAACTGATGTGCATTTGCAACAGTTCACTCCAGTGTTCGTCTTTCCACACATGTAAAACCCCGTTTACCTTCATAATTCCATTGAAAATTATTAACACATAATTGATATAGAATCCTCAGTGCCCTACACAGGAGTTGGTGCAGATGAAGAATTGGTTAAACACGTTTCAAAATAAATCACTGCATTTATTCTTCGGAAATCAATGGTGGACCTAAAAATGGCATTTTCTTTTCGGAAAAGTAGTGCATTTTTTAAAGAATAAAATTTAGATCTGGAAATGAAACAGATAAACATCACCATTATTTTTACCACCTTGAGATTTACATTTTAGTGTATATATCCCTCCAGTCTCTTTTGTCTATACTATGGAGAAAGTGATACCATGCCATTTCTATACTTCTTTAACTTCTTTCACTTGACAATGTATCATGAATGCCTTCTTATGTCAAAATTATGTGTAACATTAAAAAATAATTGCTTTTGTCTCTACTATCTTTTATGTACAGAACCCCCATTATAGATATTTAGGTTGTTTCCAAAGTTCTCCCAATATAAACATCATGCTAGATATCATTCTAGCTAATCTTTGCATGCACTCATGATTGTTTCCTTAGAATTTATGGACTATTGAAAGCTGGAGAAAAGAGGAGGCATTTTCAGGAAAACCATGTTTTTCACTTGGTAATCATGTGTAATGCCAATTAGTGTTAATTGGAGTACTGTGCATGTCCTGAGGGGGGTCTCAAACTTTAATTCAAAATCTGCAGGATGTAATGCCATGGTGTCCCATTAAGCTGTTAGCACTGGGGCTCAATTAAAGAGCTGTGTGAAATTAAGCCGCGCATGGCTCACATGCCCCAAGTGAAGCAGGCAGCAGGTCTCTTCAATTCTGATCTAATAGGACTTGGGCCCCAACCCTACTCCCCGACAAAGCCTAGAAGCTGAGAACGATGGGCCATTTATCAGTAGGCACTTTGGCATATAGGCTGAAGGTGAGATGGAGAATGGTATAGATTGGGGATACCTGATTTTTTAGGCTAAATGCTCCTTAGGATTAGCAGTTTTTTAAAGGGAAGAATATATACAGGTGGTTCTGGGGTCATGTAAATGAGTTTTGTTTGGATGATTAGACCTGTGCTTTAACAAGAAATCTATATAGTGCTTGACCTGGTGGATACTCTCCCAAAGGAAATAATCACAAAATGTGGGGAAAGCAATCAGATGAAATTTCTTTTGTTTTTTGACAGCCATGTAAGAAAATTGACCAGGCACACATCACCATTTTTGTGGTACCCAGGGGGAAATTGCAACATCTTGGAATTAGACCCAGAAATTTGCCAGAGCATAGGAATGACAAACTAAGAAAAACACAGTGTGCACATGTGATTTTGAAGTAAGCCTGATTCCTAGAAATCTTATTAGTGAAAAACCAGAGCAACTGATCCGAATTCAGGCTCTGTAACTTTGACTAAATCTCAGTGTTACTAGTTAAAAAAAAAGCAAGGAGAACATTTTTGCCATGCCCTGTGTGGTAGACTTGTCATATAGCACAAATCCAAAATTATTGATTCTATTGCTCAACTGGGATTAAGGCACTTTCTGACAAGCCGAGTGCATTCAATACAGGCCTTCCAAAGGAGCTGCAGATAAAAAATATATATATATATGGAAAGAACATTCTGTTCACACCCTCTGCCACGGTCAGAACAAGAGAACAAGATGCATCGATTAAATTAGCAGTTCCCTCTCCCTTGCGAAAGGCTGATTAGAGGAGGCTTTCAGAAGGAGTGAGAAAGTGGCCCTGTCTGGGGCTTCATTTTTAAAATGTGGGGGAAGCAAGGCTAATCTCAGGAGCTCTAAAGCGCTTCCTCAGGGGGCCACCTTTCTGGAACTTGCCAAGCTCTTTGGGGCCTGGAATCACTGTGGGCTCCCTGCCGAGGAGGCCTCCTGGAGATGCAGGCTGTCCTGTGATTACTGGTGATATGTGTTCTCACGTATTTGTCTGCTACTTGTGTCTTGAAATTTAGAATCTTTTGCCCATAGAATTGTTGCAATTTGACAGGAAGAGACGATGGGCTAGAGTAAGCCCAATCTTAAGTTCTTGTCTTGTTACCATTTAAAATGGACATTTAATTTTTCAAATTGCTGTTGGTGCCTAATCACTTAAGTTATTACTTTATTCTCTTTTCTTTAAAGAATTTTAATATATATCCTGGGAGGGAACATGTTCAAGTACATCATGTTTTTGCTGTGGTGATACATGATGCAGGCCTGGAGCATGCAGGGCCCATTATGCTGTGGTGATGGAGCAGGACAGCAATAAAATCACCTCCCTTCCCAGAAAAATAAATGCACTCCCCTCCCCAGAAAAAAAAAAAAAAGCTGGGTATGGTGGCTCACATCTGTAATCCCAGTATTTTGGGAGGCTGAGGTGGAAGGATTACTTGAGCTCAGGAATTTGAGAGGAGCCTGGGCAACATAGCAAGACCCCATCTCTACCAAAAAAATAAAGGTTTATAGAAGATAGTCATAATGAGGCTTTTAACTAGACATGGGGTGCAAGGGTCTAGGCTGAGGCCAGAGTTGCTTTCAGGAAGGACCTGAAAGCATCTGCAGAGAAGCTGATTTGGACAGTGGCTTCTCAGACACGGTGATGCAGGTGTGAAAGCACAACTATGCCAATAGTCATAGGAACAGTCTGTGAAGAAGAGTGTGGTAAGGGTCTAGTTGATGGTGGACAAAGGAAGCAGAAATTTTAAAGATGTGATTGGAAGAAAGGATATTCAGTATTGCCAATAGCCAGGCAAAAAGTCACTCAAAGAAGGAATACATTAAAACAATGGAAACAGATTTATTCATTGAATAAATGGATCGCTTTCATGACAAATGGACTACAATACTACTGCCTGTACAGGAGTCTAAATGCTTCAAGCATTCCCAATTAAAACTTTTAAAAAGGCACTCAAAGTGATTATTCCATAAAAATCCTTATCAGAATTGAGGAACAGACTGGGCGTGGTCACTCATGCCTGTAATCCCAGCGCTTTGGGTGACCTAGGTGGGAGGATCACTCGAAGTCAAGAGTTCAAGATCAGCCTGGCCAATATGGTGAAACCTGTCTCTACTAAAAATACAAAAAGTAGCCCTGCATGGTGGCGTGCACTTGTAATTTCAGCTCCTCGAGAGGCTGAGGCAGGAGAATCACTTGAACTCTGGAGGTGGAAGTTGCAGTGAGCTGAGATTGTGCCGCTGCACTCCAGCCTGAGCAACAGAGCCAGACCCTGTCTCAAAAAACAAAAATAATTGAGGAACAATGTGTTGTGGTGCCTGATGCATGCTAGTGGCACGATGGTGACTGGTCCGTCAAATATTGGGACTCAGCTGATGCAAGAAGATCACGGGGTGTGGATTATAATGGAAAAATCACAGTGGCATCACGCTGTTTGGTTCTTCATTGCACTTAAGGGCCCAAAGCTTCATGTTACATGGTAAAATGGTCTACAAGGCCCTCCTTATTTCCCTGACTTCATCTTCATCTTCTATTCTCACTTTGTCACCTCCAGTCACACTGGATTCCTTGGTGCTCTTCAAAGACACTAGTTTGCCCCGCCTTAGGGTCACGTGTCTCTTCACATTGTCTAAATCCCCCTTCACCAAGATGTCCATATAGCTTACTTCTTCATCTCCCTCTTCACATTTTTGCTTAAATGTTATCTTGTCATTAAGTTCAACCCTTATCACCATGCTTAACACTGCAATCTGCCTTCTTCTGCCCATGACCTTCCTTTTATCTGCTCTACATTTTTCTTTTCTCCATTGTACTTTTCACCTCTAACTCAGTAGCTAATTCCTATCTTTATTTTATATCTACATTTTCCCTGATAGAATGTAAGCTACATGAGGGCAGGGATCTTTGTTGAAATCATGGATGTGTCCAACCACCTACAGCAGGGCTTAACCCAAAAAACATGGCTGGGGAAAGAGGATAATTTTGTGGGGAGGTTTGAGCTTTGTGGGGGAATAAAACTGGTGAGAAATTATGAAATATGAGAACATTACACAAGAAAGAGGGAAATGGGGTTTGAAGAAATCTCCCTGGAGTCTGTGTGTCCTTTTTGCAGTGTTTGAGAAATACAAATAAAAAACTTGAGTTGTTTTAATGCGACATAGTCTAGGGTGTTTAAAAAATATTTTAATATTAATTTTTCTTGTACAGGGAATTCTAAAGAAAAAAGAGTATGCAATGAAAAGTCAATTTCTTCTCCTCCCTTTGAGTCTTCTGGATACCCAGGTTCCCTCCCTAAAGGTGATCACCTTTGCCAGTTTCTTGTGTGTCCTCCTTCCCCATGTTGGCATCCCATATGCAATGTTCTGTGCATTGCCTTTTCACTTAGTTTCCATATGAGTATTTATAGCTTCTGTATTGACACCTGTATGTGTAGAGCTGTCTTGTCCTTTTTAATTTAATGGCTAAAAATCCATCATATAGATGTGTTTGTAATATTTAACCAGTTTCCTACTGATGGGTATTTGGACTATTTTCTTTCTTTTGCTATTATAAGCAATGGTGCAATGAATCTATCTATCTATCTATCTATCTATCTATCTATCTATCGATCTATCGATCTATCGATCTATTGATCTATCGATCTATCTATCTACAAATGGCTTATGACATGAGCAGCAAATAATTTCCCCCAGTTTGCCCTTTGTCTTTCCTCATGTATTTTAAAATATTTTTACCATGAAACTATTTTTTGAGATTCAATTTATTGTGTTTAGAAGGCCTTCACCACTTTAAGGTCCTGAAAAGAATCCTTGTGCTTTTCTTTCCATTTTTGTTTCATTTTTTTCACATTTAAAAATTTGTTCCATCAGAATTTTTCTGATAAAAAGTGTGAGGTGGGGATACAACTTTATATTTTCAACTCCTTGTATTGAATAATCCACTCTTTACCCCTCCCCCACTGCCTTGCAGTGAACTTGGTTATTTTGACTGGGAATAAACCATGTGGGTCACAATTTCATAAACATTATAATAATTTTTAAAAGCTTTATAAAGATATAATTTGCACACCATAAAATTTACCAAAGTGTACAACTCAATGTACATCACAATCCAATTAAAGACTATTTTAAAACTCCAAAAAGAAACCTGTACCCCTTAGCTGTCACTCCACATACAACATGCTTTAAAACACTTAATTGAATTCATGAGTAGCTGGGACTACAGGTGTGTGCCACTACACCTGGCTAACTTTTGTATTTTTTGGAGAGATGAGGTTTTGCCAAGTTACCCAGGCTGGTCTTGAACTCCTAAACTCAAGCGATCTGCCCACCTCAGTCTCCCAAAGTGCTGGGGTTTCAAGAGTGAGCTGCCATGCCCAGCCTGGAAATACTGTTAATCTTGAACATGTCTATCCTGGATGCTAATTATAAATAATCCTCAGTCCTATTTTTTTGTAGGGATTACAAAGCAACAGGTTTTTGTTTTTAAAACACATTTAAAAAATTTAATTTGTGTTACTTTAGATTCGTGAGCCTCCATGTTAATGTGTTTATATTTGAGGCAGAAATGTTGTATATAGTATTTTGTGAATTTATTTAATCATGGAACCCTTTGTTCTTGCTAAACTAGCCACGGAAAATACTTGGAGAAATACTGATTAACTCAGTACAAAGACTGAACTCCTGGAAAACATGTTCATAGACTGAGATCCCTTTGTAAATAGCATATTATTTTTTCCCCAGTGTAAGTAGACTCTAAGTATATTTTTTTCTTGTAAAAATAAAATATGTTGGTGGTGGGAATGTAAAATGGTGTAGCGCCTGTGGAAAACAATATAGTGACTCCTCAAAAAAATTAAAGAGAATTACCATATGATACAGCAATTCCACTTTGGGGCATATATCCAAAAGAAGTAAAATCAGGGACTCAAATATTTGCACATGCATGTTCATAGCAGCAGGGACTCAAACCGATATTTGCACAGCCATGTCTGCAGCGTTATTCACAATAGCCAAAAGGTGGTAGCAACCCAAGTGTCCATGGAAAGGTGAATGAGTAAACAAAACCTGGTCTACGCATACAATGGAATCTTCTTCAGCCTTAAAAAGAAAGGAGATACTGACGACACATGCTACAACATGGAGGAACCCTGAAGACATTATATTATGTGAAATAAGTCAGTCACAAAAGGTCAAATATTGTGTGATTCCTCTTACACTAAGTTCCTAGAGTAGTCACATTCATTGAGACAGAAAGTAGAATACTCGTTGTTGGAAGAAGAAGGGGAGAGGGGAATGGGAATTTATAATTTCTTGGGTACAGAGTTTCAGTTTGGGAAGATGATGAAGTCCTGGAGAGATGGTGATGATATTGCACAACAATATGAATGTATTTAATGCTGCAGAACCGTATACATAAGAATGATTGAAGTGGTAAATTTTATGATATGTGTATTTTACCATAATAAAAAAAAACTGAATAAAAAAATGAATTGGAATGCAGGGACAGAACAGTATTCTTATTTCTGTGCCAGGTGTTTTAAGGACATCCTTTACTTTATCCTCACACCACTTGTTATGAAGTAAGTGCTATTATCTTCACTTTACAAGTAAGAACACTGATACTTGGTGGGCTCAAGTCCACACAGGCATGAAATGGTGCAGCCAGAATTTGAACTGAGTTCTTTTGCCTTCAAACACTTGAGTTTGTCCGTACATCATGTGAGGGAAACTATAACGTATTACTTCATGACAACAGGCTGGACTTGATAATTAATTCAAGTTGCAATGTGCTTTGCCTGGAAATCATTAAGAAGAGAATAGGTAACCAGGGAAAGCCAATATGAGACATTTCCTTGGCCTGCAGAGGTGAAGATTTCACAACAGCAGGCTCTGTGCTTCTCTTGTTGCACCGGGAGTGGCACTGTGACTGGGACAGGATGGAGACCTGAGCTGCTCATGCCTCAGTTCCTTTTATGTTACTGTTCACCAGCTCCTTGCCTTTGGGGGCTCCAATTTTCCTCTGCAGAACTGCTTTTCCTGTTTGCCATGAATTAACCTCCTTCTCCTCCTGGCACTACTCAAGTCCCTGCAAGGCCACACAATTGCACTGTGTTATGGCTATCTATTGACTTGCTTGTTCCTCACTAAAATGTGAACTCTAGGACAGAGACTAGTCTACAGTAGAGACTCAATGAAGAAAAAATATTCATCAATATTTATTATTGTCAACAGTTCATTATTGATAAAGTTTCGGCTGCTTTATGGCACAATGATTTAAAAAACCCTGACATTTGCAAAACACTTTATATTCTAGAGAGCAATGCTAAGCCCATATCATCCTCCCCAAAACCATCTTGTGGTAGGTTAGATGGGGATCCAAGGTCCAGAGAAGTCCCACAACTTGTCTATGGTTAGAAAGCTAGTGTCAGTCCAGAGATTCGAAGCTAGGTCTTTAGTTTTATGGAATCTTCCTACAGAATCATCTGTTTAACAAGCTAAAAAGCTCCCATCACGAGAACAGGCCATTCCATCTACATTTGCTAAAATTCTAAAAAAAAGAGTAAACACCATACCTTGCTCTTAGATGGTGGGCTGCTGCAGGATTCTAAATCCACAAGAGACTGAGGATCTTTCATGAGAGCTCAGTGAAAAACTTGCTTTGGTACCAGACAGAATAACAGATCCAAGTTCTCAAAGATTTCCAAATAGTTGTGCTAAAAATAATTTTCTCGTTTAGTCCCAAAGAGCCAAAGGCCCTGGAAGTCATTCATCGAGTGAGGCTCAACTCGGGGACCAGTTAAAATTACAATTCTGTTTGGGATAAACTTTAAGTGCCTGCTTTCCTTCAGTGGTAAGTTTAGAGCTTCTCCATCTCTGTGTGTTGTGGCCTCTTTTTCAGATTTGTTTACTTAATTTTTTCCCTCTTCGTTTGTTTTCCACTGAGTGAATGTTTCAGGAAAAAAATTACTCACTGACTGGAAATTAGTTGTTAACTTAGAGAAAAAAGCCATTTTGTATTTGAGAGTTTTGGAGGTAGAGCCTTTAGATTCTGGACCTAGGATGGTGTCTTGTGGAATAATGAGCACTGTCCCTATTCTTGGTAAATATGGCAGGAAAACAGCCCCTCATTCTATGTGCTGTGAAAAGAAAGAGGGTTATGAGAATTGTACTGATTTTGCTTTCTTTGTTCTTTGCTGAATGGATAAATGATTGGCTATTTTTAGAAAACTAATATGTCTTTGTGCCTCTAAAGAACTGATCATAACATCTCAAAAGGCAGAATGATTCTCCAAAGCATATGACTAGTCATCTATGGTGCAATCAATTTCTTTGTTTCCCTCTGCTGTGTATTTCTTATATTTCCTTGGCAACAGCAATATATAATTTATGATGTCATTTATGGAAATTAGACAGCTGAAAAAAATCTTGTTTTTATCTTTATTTTCCTCTCATTCTTCTCAAGCAATGAGAACTCTTATTGAAAGGAATGTTTCCAGAGTTAGTGAAGTGGATGTTGACCACACACTTGACCAAGGAGACTGCTGGGCTCCCCATTCTGATCAACTTAATTTTGCCTTTGGGATCCACTCTCCACACTGGAGGAAATGGTCCTTTGAATTTGTTGGCTGTCCAAAATCTTAATGCCATAATAGTGTGGTCAAAACAATGTCTTGAGCATAGAAGCTAGTCATAACTTATTGCTGAATTAGAGTCAAGTTTAAATCAGATAAAGTCTCTGGGTCTGTTTTCTCATTTTCAAAATAAAATGGTTGTCCTTGATTATTTCCAGGGTTTCTCATAGTTCTTAATATTCTCGAACCAAATGATGGTGTCTGATGTCACCCATTTACAAGCTTAATTTCAGGTGAGACAGCCTTTTAATATGTTCATTTATTTGTTTATAAGCGATAACTTCTTAAGTGGGCTTTTTCCATTATCTCTTCTTTGGAGTAGCCCAATCTCTGCCAGGGGGCTCAGAAGTGGGTGAATTTGTAGACCAATAAAATAACAGATGCATTCTTATTTTTCTGCCTTAAAGTGTTGATAAAATTTGTGAATATTCATATTTTCTTTTCTGCGTCATTCATAACTTCTCTAACTTCTCTTTAATGTTGCTTACCACACAAAATAAGGTTTTCTTTTTCTTTTTTCTATTATTATACTTTAAGTTCTAGGGTACATGTGCACAATGTGCAGCTTTGTTACATATGTATACATGTGCCATGTTGGTGTGCTGCACCCATTAACTCATCATTTATATTAGGTATATCTCCTAATGCTATCCCTTCCCCCTCCTCCCACCCCACAACAGGCCCCTGTGTGTGATGTTCCCCTTCCTGTGTCCAAGTGTTCTCATTGTTCAATTCCCACCTATGAGTGAGAACATGCGGTGTTTGGTTTTTTGTCCTTGCAATAGTTTGCTGAGAATGGTGGTTTCCAGCTTCATCCATGTCCCTACAAAGGACATGAACTCATCCTTTTTTATGGCTGCATAGTATTCCATGGTGTATATGTGCCACATTTTCTTAATCCAGTCTATCATTGATGGACATTTGGGTTGGTTCCAAGTCTTTGCTATTGTAAATAGTGCTGCAATAAACATATGTGTGCATGTGTCTTTATAGCAGCATGATTTATAATCCTTTGGGTATATACCCAGTAATGGGATGGCTGGGTCAAATGGTATTTCTAGTTCTAGATCCTTGAGGAATCACCACACTGTCTTCCACAATGGTTGAACTAGTTTACAGTCCCACCAACAGTGTAAAAGTGTTCCTATTTCTGCACATCCTCTCCAGCACCTGTTGTTTCCTGACTTTTTAATGATTGCCATTTTAACTGTTGTGAGATGGTATCTCATTGTGGTTTTGATTTGCATTTCTCTGATGGCCAGTGATGATGAGCATTTTTTCATGTGTCTGTTGGCTGCATAAATGTCTTCTTTTGAGAAGTGTCTGTTCATATCCTTTGTCCACTTTTAGATGGGGTTGTTTGTTTTTTTCTTGTAAATTTGTTTGAGTTCTTTGTAGATTCTGCATATTAGCCCTTTGTCAGATGAGTAGATCGCAAAAATTTTCTCCCATTCTTTAGGTTGCCTGTTCACTCTGATGGTAATTTCTTTTGCTGTGCAGAAGCTCTTTAGTTTAATTAGATCCCATTAGTCAATTTTGGCTTTTGTTGCCATTGCTTTTGGTATTTTAGACATGAAGTCCTTGCCCATGCCTATGTCCTGAATGGTACTGCTTAGGTTTTCTTCTAGGATTTTTATGGTTTTAGGTCTAACATTTAAGTCTTTAATCCATCTTGAATTAATTTTTGTATAAGGTGTAAGGAAGGGATCCAGTTTCAACTTTCTACATATGGCTAGCCCGTTTTCCCAGCACCAACATAATAAGGTTTTTTGTATCATTAAAGTATTACAGTATTTTCTCTGTTCTTCAACACAAATTGGATTTTTTCTTTTTCTTTTTTATTATTTTTCATCTCAGATAAATTATTTTAATCTATGTCTTTCTGAACTCATTCTTTTTCCCAGAGAGAATGAACCTTCGAAAATGTCTCTGAGAGTTTTCAGAACCTCAGATGTTGATAAAGCTTGTCAGTGTCTATTTCACTCAGTTATTTTCACACTTATTTTAGAAGCAGTGGTGAAGTGATGGGTAGAAAAATATGCTGAAGGAAGTATTGACTCAGAATAAAAGTCAGATTCCATTTTTACCTGCCACTCACCCCAATGACAGGGTCTTATTTTATCTTTCCTAGGCAGATAATCTTCCTTTCTCAACTTGTGTGCCTTTTTATCCCTATATCATTTATTTACTTTTCAACTGAATTCGGTCTATTCCATTCCAATCCCAGAGCACCTAACAGTTTGCCACTAACCTAGCTCTCAAAAAGAAGGTTCAGATTTGTAGCTTTTGTTAATATTCTTTGAGTGACATGGTCAATTTCAAGCTAACAATCTGACCTTCACTGAATGCAGAGTTGGGAAGTTTTAGAATGTAGAATTGTAGAATTGGCCCTTGCTGGCAGGTGTAAACTAGCTCTGCACACCACTACACACATACATACACACACACTCACATACCATTTTTCTAGGTAGTAGAATTATTTTAAAAAGAAGTTTCTAGCTGATATGTAATGAACATGTACAATGTGCTAAGACATGACAAACATCACTTTCTTTAATCCTCATCATAACCTCTTGAGGTGAGTAATTGCATTATCCTCCTTCTACAGCTGAGTAATTTAGACAGTCTGAATCACAATTGACACACCTAACCACTTAACATATTTACTTCCTAGGTTGTTGCTAACTTTAAAAGACCACATTTTTTTGCATCCAAACAACTTGCAGTTGCATACCCCTTGTTTCTTCCTTCTCCTCTCCATGGGTGCCCTGGGTTCTGTTAGGAATCGAATCTTCTCTTTCTAACCTCCGTGCCTTGCTTATATCATCTGCAGTAGCTGCAAGCCATTACGAACCATGTCTCCCCTGTGCCTCTTTCTCCATCTGTTCACATTCATCTTCTGTATGCATCACTTTCTACAGAAAGTCTCCCTGATATTCTCAACCAGGTACAACCCTGTCTTCTCCTGAACCCTTCTAGCACATAATTTGGATCTCTCATGCACTTTAGCTCACTGGCTCTTAACTAGATCTACTGAATGAGCACATCAGCAGATTCAGTTAGGCACTGATATTTTTTAAACGCTCTATGGGTGATTCAGATGGGCAGCCAGGCTCTAGGAATCTTTGCCTTCTCTACTCTTGCTCAAATGATGCCTTATCTGCTTGTCCTTACAAACCAGGGAGTTGTAGTGATACAAATCTGGTCTTCTTTGTGTCTCATCCTGTTCTTTTATTTATTACTTCATCACATATTTATTTAGCTGCTACTATATGTCAGATGCTGAACGCTTGGTCTGAGTGTTCAGTAAAGAGCAAACAAAGAGTCCTTGTAGAGACAAAATCTAGTGGGGAAGAGAGGTATTTATGAAATAATCACAGAACTATGCTGAACAGGATATGAATTGGGAATTCCCATCCACTTGGAATTTCAGCTGAGAACACAAAGCAGAGAATGATAGGCTACCAGTGCTCATACATGGACTTAGAACTTGTTAAAATCCAGCTGGATCTGGCAGTCACCATCAGCCATTTTCAGTCCACATAAGAGAAAACTAGAAACTCAGAAGGATTAGTGTTTGAAGAGAGGCATCAAGATAGAGTTGTGGAGAAGGGAAAGCAGTGCAGGGGCAGCTGTCAGAGAGGCAAGAATATATGCCCTCCCTGAGAGAGAGATGGTACTGAGGAAGGCAGCTGAGTTGGGCCATCTTGATGGGACTTCCTGAGCCAATGAGTCCTCCTAGTTGGGGGAGGCCACTAAGAAGTCGCTGGGTGTATCACTGAGTACAGAAGCTGAGGCTGGCATGGAAGCACTGCAAGCTATCAACCAAGGAACACCTTCACCCTGAAAGAGCCAGCATTTGGCTACCTGGAGTGCACAGCAGCAGACATTGGAGCCAGTAGAGGATCATACAAATAGCACTTATTAAGTAAAAATAATCACTTTTGTCCTGATTCTTTTACTCTCTGACCTGACTCAAGAGGAGCTGAAAGTGAAAGGAGGTGGCAGGAGATGGGGGAAGAGTGAAACGGTATAGCATATCCTGAACTACAGTCATGGAGATGGACAAGTATTGTATTGGATATAAAATAGAAAATTTGATTTAGATTTGTCTTTTTAATATCTGAAAATGAGTCACAATTGACTAATAAAATTGTTCATGTAACTGGAAGTTACCAGAAAGCCAAGAAATTTGCCTGAGATGTCGTGAAAGGGCAAGGAAGAAAGATCCAACAGAATTTGGCAAGAACAAATGATGGAAGAAAAATGAGATTATTTGTTATTCATATCATATGAAGGACAGTTAATACTATTTGATAAATTCAATAAGTTTTGGAGAATTCTCTGAAGGAAAAAATAACGGATATTGTGGAGTGTTTAGCTGGACAACCCAGTTGAATCTTGCCTAAAGAGAGAATTTGCCTAAAGGAATGACATCTGACCTAAAAGGGGGAAAAATAGTAGGCATGAACCTGGCAGAAGCGCAGAAAAACACATCCAGGCTGAGAGAATGCCATATACAAAGGCCCTGAGGTGGAAGAGGATGACGCTGAGTGGAGGCCAGTGGGAAAGAGCAAAGGCAGGCATGAGCCTGCAGGGAGGATGTGCCTGGGCCAGGCGGGGCTCTGTTGGCTACGGGAGGTTCTGATCCTTATCCAGGGGTCAATAGGTTCCCCAGAAGGGCTGTGAGTGGGATATCATGAACCAGGCTGTTGACCAGGTAGAGGTGGTACCTGCTGCCGCTTTCCTGGCTTTTCAAGCTGACTTCAACCAGCTGAAATGACTCAGTTTGGTTTCTAAACTGAATCTGCTGTCATTGCAGGAAAAAAGGTGGATTCTTATGAGAAAAGGAGTTTGCATATTTAAAAAAGGCAATTCACTAACTCATGGAATGAACAAATGTCATTGATCCCTGTGTGTGCCAGGCACTGTGCTGGGCCCTGAACATACAGCTTTGAAAGCAGAAGATAGGATCTCAACTCACAGTTCTTACATTGCACTGGGAATTTCGCACTATTAGAGAAGAAGGGATTTCAGAGGTTTTATCTGCTTGAGTTTCCCATTTCACAAATAAAAAGCCAGATTCAGTAAGAAGTGAATTACCCAAATAACCTATTTATGCTAAACCAGAACTGGAACTCAGGTCCCTGCAGGATGGCCAAAAGAGTCTTTGCTCTACAGCCTTCACTGATACCTGGTTCCTAACTTCACATGTAGAAGACAATCCAGTGTTTTAATCTACATAAATATCCATGATTGTGGATAAATGTGAATTAACAATTTAGCATTATCCTGGATCATAATACTTTACTTTGCCCAAAATATCACTTCTCGTATTTTAAAACATAAAAAACTTTGGCCAGATGTGGTGGCTCATGACTATAATCCCAGCATTTTGGGGGGCTATGGTGGGAAGATTGCTTGAGACCAGTCTGGGCAATATGGCAAAACCCCATCTCTCAAAAAAAAAAAAAAAAAAAAAAAAAAAAATAGCCAGCCATTGCTGAGGTGCATATATAGGCCCATCTACTCAGAAGGCTGAGGTGGGAGGATGGCTTGAGCCCAGGATGTTGAAGCTGCAGTGAGCCATGTTTGCACCACTGCACTCCAGCCTAGGTGACAAAGCATGACCCTTTCTAAAAAAAAAAATTATCAAAAGTTTTAAACCTATTAAAAAATAGAGATCAAGTAGATAATGAATTTCCATGTATCCACCGAGCTATTTGGAAATTTAGCATTGAATAGACAGGAAATAATATTAGATGAAATAATATTAGGTTAGGGTAGATATTAGATGAGAATGCATTTTCCCTGATCCTTTGGTCTTCAGGAGGAAGGATTTTCCAAGTACACTCTTTTCCTCCCTCACCTCTTGATTTATTCTGCCCCAGGGAAGGTAGAATGAATTATCGGATAGGCAAATATGAAAAGAACAACTAGGCATGTTCAGGTCAATGAACTGGAGATAAAAAATCTGCCAAATCCCAAGGAATCTGGATTAAGAAGCTCCTTTGCTGTCATATCTGAGCAATATCCTTTTTTTTTTTTTAAAGCAGGTTTATTAGAGTATAATTATTAAAATGTAAAATTTACCCTTTTGGTAAATTTTTGATTTTGGTAAAATTTGGTAAATATGATGATTTTTGGCCAATGTATGCAATGGTGTAGCCACCACTAAAAAAGAGATACAGAGCATTTCCATTCCCTCCAAAGTGTTCCCTTTTGTCCTTTTGTCCTTTTGTAGTCAATCTCCTCCACCCCAGCTGCCTGAAACCTCTGATCATATATCTGTCCTGTAATTTTGCCTTTTCCAGAGTGTCATATAAAAAGAATCTTACAATATGTGGGTTTTTGAGGCTCTCTTCTTTCACTTAACATAATGTTTTTGAGAGTCATTTGTGTTGCATGTTTCTTTCATTGCTGAGTAGTATTCCATTGTATTGCTGTACCACAAATTTTAAATATCTATATCTATATATTTATTAACCATCTACTATGTGCTACCTACAGTGAGTCCTGACCACTTAGTGAAGTAGGTATTGTTATCTCCTTATTACAGATGTGGGAACTGAAGTTTCTAAATGAGAGAACTGGCCCAAGGTCATACAGCTACTGAATGATAGATTTGGCATTCAAACCCAGATTTGTCTGACCTTCAAACCAAGCTGTTGGTTTAAGATGAGGAGAGTGATAGTACTTGGCTCCTCAGATTGTCGTAAAGATTAATTGAAATAATCCACAGAAAATGAGTCCCTGTTGCCTAGCACTTCGTGGGTGCTCCATAAATATGAAGTGGGTGAATAGTGCTGACATAGCTGCCACTGCTCTTACCACTGAGCTTTGGCTACTGTTCTTTGACAAGTGCCATTGACTATCCTGAGTTCTCTATGCGCCCCTTGTTTGCGCCTGAAAACCATCTGAAGGTCAGAGGCCTGGAAGCAAAGCCTCCACTCAATGATGCAAACCATTCCAGCCACAGAATTTTGAGTGTGTCTTTGTGACATTATGTAGGCATAAAAATAGTGGTGATCATAACAATACTGTGCTAATACCTTACATTTATTATTTAGTAGAAAAAGCTCTTCAACTCTCTTTTTCTTTCAGGCATCTCAGGTCTATTTGAACATTTTGGTGTTTCTAAACGTTTATCTGGATAATGGGGGGTCCATGTTCTCTGCTTTGTTTATTGCTAAAAACGTGAGGCGTTCTGTGGGGAGGGTGCCTGAGGATGTGAGCCAAGTTCAGGGTCAAGAGCTACATTAGACCCAACACAGGCAAAGATTTAGCGGCAGGTGGTGCCTCTTGCATACACATTCACTTCCAGCCAAAACGATGTCCTCAGCAGACTCCATCACATTGGAGAGAGAGCTGGGAAATCCAACAATGACTCATAGTGTGCTGGGGAGGAAAACTGAGCACTGAGGTTTGGAAAAAAAAAGACAAAGCAATGGAATGTTACCCTAGAGTCTAAACTAGCAGGAATCTTCATGTCTTCCCCCTTCCCACTGACATTTCTTTGTGGATTAAGACTGCTGGCTTTGAAGGACAAAGTCATCATTGTCCAGCCATGTGACCTTGAGCAAATTGCCTTGGGCAAAAGACTCTGAGGATTACCCCTCTGAAACCTTAGTGTTCTCTTCTATAAATTGAAATTTTAAAAATGTCCAAAGTAAGGTTGTTATAAAGTTTGATGAAGTAATGAACCTTGTTGACACATTTGTGCTACTCAAAAAATGTTGATTTCTGTTGGTGCAGGGAGGAGCATATTTAAGTTACAGGCATTCCTTTTTCTTTCAATAGTGTTTAGAGTTTACGTTCTTGTTGGGACTAGGAAATGCATGTCTTTGGAGGCACTTTAGATCTGTGTTTTCAGGATAATCTCATCTACGTGATCAGAAACACTCTCCTTAGGGATAGAACTTCTAAGCAATTTCTTGAAAACTGAAGGATGACTGAAAGGTGTCTGAGAAAATAAGTGCCAGAATGGAATAAGTAGTTTCTTCAGGGAGAGCTAATGGTTTCAGTAAAAGCCTGGCATTGAGAGAGAACAAGGCACCTTGGAGAGAGTGAGAAAGCTGGGGAGGCTGAAGAAGAGTGAGGAGGAAGAAGGGCGGGGGGTGGAGCCCGTTGCGGAGGCTGTGGATGTTGAGGCTAAGCTTTCTTGGGGGACTTAGACTTTATCTTCAGGGCATTAAGAAGCCAGTGAAGAGTTTGCGAGTGATGAGAACCATAAATAATTCCTATTAATAGATAGATTTCTTGGACTGCTATCTGGAGAAAGGATGGGAGGCAGCAAAAATGAAGCAGACTTGGGCAAAGATAGGTAAGAAAACCACCCCACAACTGGCGAGGATTCTAATATAATGGGATTCTAGAAGATTAGGCAGAGGTTTGGTTTGTTTGGTTTTTGTTTGGCTGTGTGTGTGTATGTTTGTGCGTGTGTGTGTAGATGTATGTGATTTCCTTTTAGTATTTTTTCCTATTCATATATACTTTTTGATCAAAATACATATACTTTTTTTTTTTAAACCTCATGTATTTTCTATAATTGTCCTATGGAGCTATTTGTATTTTGTTTTAAATATACAAATGAAATATCAGGAGGAAAAGGTAGAAAAACAAGAGTAAATATTTATTTATATAGTTCTATTTCTCAGAACTATACCGCTGTTACCACTTTGGTTTCTTTCTTTCTGTTATTTTTGTTCTCTCTGTGTATTCATAGGTCTTCTGTTCAAAGATTTGTAATAGTACCTATGCACTGTTGCTGTGTGCTTTTTCTTTAACCTAATATTATATCATAAGTGTTTCCCCTGTTTTGTTTTAGAGCAATTAATGGCCAAACAATATCCATTAAGCAGTTGTACAATAATTTATTTAAGCCCCTTCTCTCCTATTATGGTATAATTAAGCTGTTTCTATTTTTTCCTAGTATAAATGAGATTACATTGAAAGTTTTGTGCATAAGCCTTTATCCCTATTTAGGATTATTTCCTTAGGATAGATTCCCAGAAATGGAATTATTGGATCAAAAGGTCTGTATGTTTTATGTCTTTCTTGGTACATGCTGCCAAACTGCTTTCCAAAAAGTTGTGTGAATTTACACTGCCCCGTCCCTGTATAAAAACAAAATCCTGGGGAATGTAAGTTCCTCCACAGTCAGGCACCTTTTGTCCCTGGAACACAGAGCCACAGAATCTCAGATTTGGAAGGAGCTTTAAAGGTTAGTGAAGCTAACCTCTGCTGTGAAGAGAGCGTCAAAACTTGTTCCACAATGGTATTGGCAATTGTACCATTTTTGAGTTGGGTGGCATCTCAGAGGTCATTTTGCATAAATGCCCCAAATTGCCTACACAATCTCAGTCAGGGGTTCTGGGTAGTCTCTGTGCTGAGGGCTCTGCATACACCAACTCAGTCTTTCTATAACCACAGGAGAAGGATACTGTTATTGTTCTTTTCATTCTTCAGATGGAAAAACTGAAGCACAAGAGGTAAATAACTTGTCACAGGCCATGTGGTCTTAGGACTCTTAACTACTATGTTTTGCTACCTCTTTTCAGTAAATACCTATATAAACTAAAGAGAGACAAGCACTACAAAAGAAAAGAAGAGGGGTTGGTGAAAGAGATTAAAAAGAGTGCCTACTGTGGTTTGGGAGATCAGGGAAAGTCACTCTAAGGATGAGATACCTGGGGATACCTGAGGATGTCTTAGCCAGGTGAAGATGGGATAAAAGCCTCACAAGAAGGGAGAACAGCATGTGAGAGGGCCCTGGGGCAGGAGAGGACTTCGGGAATTGTAGTAACTGAAAGGACAATGGGTTGGAGCTTATAAGACAAAATAGCCTGTAAGAAAGGAGGTCAGAAAAATAGTAGGGGCCAAGTCATTTCAGGGCCTGAAGAGGTTGGCTTTTATCTTAACAGCAATGCGGTTCCATGAGAGGGTTAGAGGACACCATGATCTTTCTTGTGCATAAAATGATCATGGAGAAGGCATTAGAGAGGGCTTGGCGGGGGGGAGGTGGGAGCAAGTTGGGAGGCTGATGCAGCCGAGTGGGCAAAGATGATCATGTCTGGTCACTGTGGCTGCAAAGGATAAAGAGAGAAGTAGAGAGATTTTTAACAGACTTTTGTTTAAGTGCTGATGGGTGAGATGTAGCCTCTTGCTGGAAGCCTTTTGGGCGTTTGTCCATGCAGGCTCACCCTGACGAACCTTCTCTCTGCCCCCATGGTAATCCCCAGTGTTGGAGATGGGGCCTTGTGGGAGGTGTTTGGGTCATGGGGATGGATCCTTCATTAATGGCTTAATGTTGTCGTTGCAAGAGTGACTGAGTTCCTGAGAGATCTAGTTGTTTAAAAGTATGTGGCACTTCTTCCCTTCCCTCTCCCACTCAATCCGTGTGAGAGGCCTGTTTCCTCCTTTGCTTCCTGAGGCTCTCACCAGAAGCAGATGCCAGCACCATGCTTCTTGTACAGCTTGCAGAACTGTGAGCCAATTAAACCTCTTTTCTTTCTTTTTTTTCTTTTTTTTTGAGACAGAGCCTTCTTGATCATGGCTCACTGCAGCCTTCAACTTTTGGGCTAAATCAATCCTCCTACCTCAGCCTCTCCAGTATCTGCAATCACAGGTGTGTGCCACCATATTTGTAGAGACAGCTTCTCACTATGCTTCTCAGACTGTTCTCGAACCTTGGACTCAAGTGATCCTCTTGCCTTGGCCTTTCAAAGGGATACAATTACAGGCATGAGCCACGGTGCCTGGTCTCAACCTCTTTTCTGTATAAATTATACAGCCTTGGGATCTCTTTATAGCAATGCAAGAATAGACTAACATAGTCACATGTTTCATGAGTCATTTTACATTAAATGCTCAGAATAGATAAATTCATAAAGACAGAAAGCAGATTGATAGTTGTCAAGGGCTCAGGGGAGTGAGAAATGGGGAATAGCTGCTTAGTAGTATGGGATTCTCTACTGAAGTGATGAAAATGTTTTGGAACTTGATATAGTTGGTGGCTGCACAAGATTGTTAACATTCTAAATGCTGCTGAATTGCATATTTTAAGGTGGTTTGTTCTACATTATGGGAAGTTTATTTCAATAAAAAAATTTACAAAGAATACATGGGAATGAAATGCACTAGTTTCAGGTCCTCAGTGGTTAACTGAAGGACAGAGAAAGAATAAAAGGTGGATCTTTAGCTAAATTTATAATTTTTTTATTTCTTTATAACATAAAAGACCTGGAGGAAAACAAAAACTGTCACTACTTGGGCTCTCCCTGAAAAATCTTTTGTATAGGGAAATGCAGCTAAGACTAGGGAGAATGCAGTAGACAAGCAAGAAAGCAGTGTTGGCTGCATTTCGGCTGATTTTTCTTTCCACTGAAGATTTT
Source organism: Chlorocebus sabaeus (assembly GCF_047675955.1). Classification (NCBI taxonomy): domain Eukaryota; kingdom Metazoa; phylum Chordata; class Mammalia; order Primates; family Cercopithecidae; genus Chlorocebus; species Chlorocebus sabaeus. The sequence goes on from NC_132930.1 coordinate 35,534,512, forward strand.
TCTTTCCTCTGACTTTTAACACAAGAGGAAGGACTTCGAGGTCATGAGACTCAATTTGGTGTGCTGCGGCCACAGTTCCTATATTAGAATCAATGCAATAATGCAATGCTAATCTGAGATATAACAAACTGCAGAAATTGGCTTCTTACAATTAGTCTGTCTTTCCTCAGATGGAAAAGGAGTTGTGTGAGACAGCAGAGCACTTCAGGGTCAAGAACTCAGTCCCTACAATCAAGGCAGGATCGAGTATTGTGGAGAGAACCGGTGCCTCTAGTGAGTGGCTGCCCAGGTTACAGGTAAGGGGAGCTAAGGAACCCACCCTACTGAGAGGCCCCTGTACCCTGCCTGGTCCAGGCACTGTGTACATGTCAGCATGGTCAACTTTCAGGACCACCTCTAAGTGGGGGTTGGTTTGCCTGCACTTTGTAGTGGAGGAAATGGAATCTCAGATGAGGAACATGCCTAAGGTCACAGAGGGAGTTGAACAGAGCTGGTATTCCGATCCTGTCTGCCCAGTGCCAGAGCCTATGTTCACGGTAGTGCCTCTAGTTCTAAAACAGAGCCTGGCATGTAGAAAGTGCCGGATATATATTTGTTCAATGAATTAATGAATAATAGCAAAATGAAATAATTTCTAATGGTGTATTAGTTTGGTAAAGATGCAAAGAATTAAAACTAATTAAAGAGCAGGCACATTTATAGATTGTTCATGCAAATATAAAGTGGTATAAACTTTTAGGCGTGCAAAATTTATGTTGACAAATATATATAAAGAGTCTGAAAATTGTGCAAACCCTTTTTCCCAACACTTCCACCCTTAGGATGTAATGTAAAGACAACAATTTTTAAAAAGTACTCAAAGCTCTACAGCAGTGGTAATCAGAGTGTAACATTTTTTGATGTTATAAATGATTTGTTCTATAATTAAAGATTACTTAAATCAATGGCACATCAGCAAAAGGACTGTTTTGCAGTTCTTAAAAATCTATGTACTAAAAGAACATTTAATGACAAAGGCAAATCTTTTTTAACATATTGCTTAATGGAAAAAGAAGGCTACCAAATAGTGTCTCCAGTTTGTAATATTTATTCCAGTTTAAAAATAATATATACAGGCCGGGTGCTCATGCCTGTATTCCCAGCAATTTGGGAGGCTGAAGTGGGAGGATTGCTTGAGCTCAGGAGTTTGAGACCAGCCTGGGCAACATAGTGAGACCCCATCTCTGATATCTCTTTCTCTCTCTCTCTCTCTCTCTCTCTCTCTCTCTCTCTCTCTATATATATATATATATATATGCATCAAATAAAAAGATGAGAAGGCCCAATACCAAAATATTAATGTAGCCACATTGCTATACAGAGAGGTTATGGGCAATTTGTATTTTCTAATTTTATTTCTATTGTACTTTGCAACTATTTTTCAAGGGGAAATAAGCATATTCTTTTGGTCTTAGAAACAAGTCAATAAATGCTACATGAAAAAAAAACAAACTTACTCTACTCATCTAACGAACAATATCTTGTGTGGATGAAAAGAAATGTCCTTTTTCTTAAAGAAATAAATAATTGATAATGTAAAAGAGTGTCTTTGAATATTTATCTTAGTGTATTTTCTCTTCTTCCTCCTCCTCTTTTCTTTCTTATTTTTTTTTTGGTTCCTCAATGTACAACTCTAGCTCCTTCTCTTCCTGGTGCCAATCTTAAACATCTGGTTAATGATCTGAATTCTCTCCTTCTCCTGTGCTTTCTCATTGAGGAATTTGAAAGCAAAGAGTCTTGGATTTTAGACATTTGGGAATGGCCAAGATTTTGGACTTGTTTTGTGAAAAGATGTATTTGTTCAGTTGAGCAAGTGTGAAGCAAATGCTTTCAGCATGTCTATTAATCTTAGCAGTCTGAGTGATGTAAGGGTATGCACACTCATGTTTTATGATGTTTGGTTTCATAAAAATATGTTTGGTTTCAAGGCATTGGCTTCTATTCTCTGTTGACTAAGAACAAATTTGGAGTAAGGAAGGCATCTTGAATTTTATCCCAAACCTAGTTTGTTTTTTAATCATCAACTGGAACTCTATGATGGCTATGACTAACACATTTTGTGAGTTCATGAAAACATTTACTTTAATAGAAAAAAAAAAATAGAACAACTCTAGAATCAGAGTGACTGACGCTATGTTTTGCCAAAGGATTCTTGCTGGAAGGTTCTACTGAGAGTTTTGAGGGCTGTTACTGCTTATCACACTGAGGAGAAATGGAGAGATTCTAAATTTAGGTCACAGATTCTAAATAGAAAAGGAAGCAAAACAAAGGGATATTCTAGTCAGGTTGGGGAACTCAAGCCTGATTTATAACCACCGAGATGCAGGCAGAATTCTCTTTTCATCACACCAGAGTTAATAATGTGTTGAATGGAAGAAAATGTGTTTGTACCCCCAAAGCCCTATTAGTGTGTTCTTTAACTTGAATCAAGCTGCAGAACTATGAGATGCCATTGGGCAATGCTTAGGTTATAATGTGTAGTGCAAAAGTCCTGATAGAAAATGTGTGCGTATAATTTTGTAAGGAGAAAAATAAAAAGAAAGCCTCTACATTTAAAAAGACCAGAAAAAAATATCATGAAATGTTACTTGTTTTATGTTATGATCACAGATTTGTTTGTTGTTCTCTCCCTTTCTGTATTTTCTGAAATTCTTAATGATCATGAATTTTTAAAATAATAAATTGTCTATTTATTCATTCAGCACATAGCTTCCAATCATTAAGTTTAGAGCTTCAAGGATGATTAAACTATTTATCTGCCCTGAAGAAGCATACAGAACTCTAGGAGAGACACCAATTGACACAAAGTGAATAGCTGCCATGAGAGAGGAATGCTTGAGGTCCAAGTGTGTATCAAAAAGGTAGTGCCCATTATACCTGTGTGCAGAGTCAAAATTTAAGAACAATTAAATACACATTGCAATGACAATGTTCAATATGCATGAAAGAAAACATACTGTCTCCTTGACTCTAGGTTGCTCTCTCCAGTTACATTTGTGTTTGAGAAGACTGGAACTAAAAACTGAGATGACCCACTTTTGTAGGGGCTGAGTAAGGATCACACAGTATTGTGGTTGTCAATTTGAGAAATCAGTCAGTCTCTCTGAATCCTTGTTTCCATCCACAGAGGCTGCGACTTTGCCGATGCATCTTTTGAATGCCATTATATTAATGTGCAGTTACCTTGTTTCTCTGTCTCATGTGTTTTAGAAAGTTAACCTTCCTTTTTTATTTTAACTACCATTGAAGCATATTCCTTTTAGCAAAAAGTACAGCAGTAAAGAGCTCAACAAATTGGTTAGAAATCAGTTTTTAAAGAGAGAATATGAGCTCTCAATTGGGTCTCACAGGATTTTCCAAAGAGACTGTGCATTAACTTGGACTCATTACTGTTTATTTTGGCTGTTGAGAAATCTTTTTGGAGTGTTTGCCAATTTTTAGCATACCATCCATGTTGCAAGTGATTGGGTTTATTCATATCGATTCTCTCCGGGTCAAAGGAGTGTTATCTGTTTGTTACACAAACATTTATTTAGTGCCTACTATGTGCCTGGCCTCTACTCAGAGCTAGTGCAATAGCAGTCAGCAACAGACAGGGTCCTTACCTTCTGGGGAGATGACAATAAAAACATAGACAGATAAGTAACCATGGAAATAGGTGGTAGAAGGACATGATATGAACACAGAGGATGGCTATGGAGGTTGTATGCAGGAGACTGCGTCTGTTATTATTGATCCCTGATGCTCGATGTCTTTAAAATGTGCTGTTCATTTTGCTCAAATTTGGTGTTGGTCATCTTGCTACAGTGGACAGTACCTGGGCTTTGAAGTCAGAGCCACCTGGGTGGTGCAACTCCCAGGAGAGTTCTATAACGGATCTGAACATCAGTTTTCTCATCTCTGTTTTGCAGAGAAGACTGCACGCTGCCAGTGTTGGTGTGACAGAGAAATGGGTTAGGCAAACAGTCTGTAGAACATATTAGGGGCTCAAAAACTGAGGGATTGATTCATGTTCTTTTTATGTGATCTCTGTCTCCTATTGCTCACTCGTTGAGATTGCTGGAATTCTAACAGTTTTGCCTTCTATAAAAATCTCCAGAAAAGTAGTTACACAGGTGCACTTGTGTCTTTTCAAGTTGTCTTTTAGTGTAATTTACTTGCCAGGTGTAGTGAACTGCATAATAGCCTCCCAGAGATGTCTAGTTCTCATCCCAAGCACCTGTGAGTGTGTTTACCATACGTGGCGAAACGGGATTTGCAGATGTGATTAAATGAAGAGTCTTCAGATGGGCCAGTTATCCTGGATCATCTAAGTGGCCCCTGTGCTGTAATCACAAAAGTCCTTTTAAGAGGGAGGCAGAAGTTCAGAATTATAGAGGGAAGATGATGGTGTGGATGGAAGGAGAGGGAAACAATGAGAGAAGATGCTACCCTGAGGACTTTGAAGATGGAGGAAGAAGCCCTGTGCCAGAAAATGTGGGAAGTCTAGAACAGTGCTCCCCAAACGTTTTGGCACCAGGAACTGGTTTCATGGAAGAAATTTTCCCACAGACTGGTGGGGGTGGGAGTGGGAGATGGTTTAGGATGATTCAAGTGCATTATGTTTTTATTGTGCACTTTATTCTATTATTATTATACTGTAATGTATAATGAAATAATTATACAATTCATGATAAGGTAGAATCAATGGGAGCCCTGAACTTATTTTCCTGCAACTAGACCATCCCCTCTGGGGTGATCAGAGCCAGGACAGATCATCAGGCATTAGATGCTCATAAGGAGTGTGTAACCTAGATCCCTTGCATACATAGTTCACAATGGGGTTCGCACTCCTGTGAGAATCTAATGTTCCTGATCTGACAGGAGGTGAAGCTCACATGGTAATGTGAGCAATAGGGAGCAGCTGTAAATACAGATGAAGCTTCACTGACTCACCTGCCACTCACCTCCTGCTGTGCTACCCCGTTCCTAATGGGCCTTGCACCAGTACTGGTCTGTGGTTCAGGGACTGGGGACTCCTGCTCTAGAAGATAGAAAAGACAAGGAAACGGCATTCCCCTCAGAGCATCCAAGAGGAATGTAGCCCTGGAAGCCCATCTGAGACTTCTGACTTTCAGAACCATAAGATGATAACTGCTCCACCAGGTTTGTGATCATTTGTTACGGCAGTTATGGAAAATTAATATACCAGGGGAAGCCAGGAGACCCTGCCAGGGCTGTAGGCAACAAAAAGAATAGAGGTGTCTGGGTTGGTTTGGACAGTGATTTCTGAAGCCAGCATACCTGGGTTTGAAGCCCAGCTCCACCTCCTACTAACCATTTTCACACTGGGTGGGCAGAGCACGTTCAGACCCTGGGCTGTCGGACTCCACAACTCAGTCTCCTCTAGGAATGCAGGCTGACTAGGCTGCCGGAGACCCTCCTGGTGATTCTACACAATGGTCTGTTTTTAAGAGATCCAACAGCATCTCTCTAGGTTCATAGTTTCTGCCATGTCTGTGCATGGGCACAGTGGTTTTTTAAAAAAAACATTTCATAATGAAAAGCATGAATAGCGAAAATAAATCTTTCTTCCACATTCATCTCTCATCTCGTTTGTCTTTCCTGTGAAAATCATGGTCATCTTCAGAAAACGATATTCTCTCTACGCCTCAGTGTGCTTTCGGGGACAAAGTTAGTATATGTCCCATATACTAAATGGGACAAATGTTAGTATATGTTTAGGATATTTAAGAACACTGGCACATTATAAGTGCTCAATAAATGTAAATGGTTATTAATATAATGAGTTCTTATTGGAATGAATTTGCTGACTCCCTGGAATAATGGAAGTTAATATACATGTACATTTCCACAGTGAAAGTCTCGTTCAATAGGGGGCCAGTAGGAGTTTCTTTTGCTTCCTGTTCCCCTGTGGAAGGGAGATGCAATTGGGATGACAGGCACTGCTGCTTTTCAAAACTCTTGTTTTGTTTCTGGGTTGTAACTCAAAACCGATGCCGACATTGTAGCAGCCAAATAAAGTGGTGCCCTTTGACCTTGTTGCAATTCTGTATGTCTCTGGTAGTTTACAGGCTGCCTTCTTGCTGCTTTGCAAAAGATTTATTCCCCTAATAGTTCCGAAAACCAGAGAGAAAGCATATTCACGTGAAATCCTGGTGATTTTTCTAAGTTTACCTAGTTAGTTTAATACCATAATCTAGTGTAATTTATATCTCTAAAGCTGAAGGCTAGCCAATTGTGTGAATCTAGCCTAAGAAAAATAATTATGAATTCAGTAAAAATGTTCACATACAAAGATGTTTATATTGCAGCCCTATGAAAAACAGAAAAAACTGGAATAAACCAAAATGTCATGTAATAGTAGAGTTATTAAATATATTTTGGGTTAGTCACTCAGTGGAATATTATGCAGTTAGTTGAAAAGCTGATTATAATGCCTTTTCCATAATAAGGAAAATATTCACAATATACTGTTAAGAGAAACATTGAGGGTCAAAATTGTGTTCAGTACAATTATAATGCTTGTAATGATACAGCTCACACATTAACAGCCTGGCAGAAAATATACCAAAATGCTGGTATCCATTGTGAAACTGGTGGAATTATGAACTGTTTTTTTCCTACTTTCTATTTCCCATATATTTAGTAATATAATTATTTACATCTCTAAGAAAAAAAAAATGAAAACATAAAGCAATAAGCCAAAGCTCCAAAATAGTGTGGAAGATGTCCAAGAAAATTGTGACTGCACACATTTATAATTCTAAATTAAAATGCCTCAGGAGTTCTAGTTTCCTGGATTAGTGCTGATGGCAGGAAGGCTGGGGTGAGAAATTTTGGCCATTAGCACTTCACGGGGTATATAGAAACTATTTTAGCACATACACTTTCTGGCTTTAAGTCAACTGATTTGGTTTTATGAGACAAAGAAGAGTTTTGCTTCCCCAGATAATTTAATTGTGATCATTTCAATAACCTTCTTTCCAGCACAAGGACAATGGAGAAAAAAAAGAGTCATCATATGTATGATTTACTGAGGGCTCACTATGTGCCAAACTGTGTGTGGAATGCTTTATATGTATTGTCCTACTTCAGCCTGACAACTCTGGTAAGTCGGTCCTGTTATACAGATTTCATAGACGAGCTGCTCAGAAAAGTGAGCACACCAAGCCCAGGGTGTCTCATTGGGTGGGCAGAGCACGTTCAGACCCTGGGCCGTCGGACTCCACAGTTCACTGTCTCCTCCAGGAGCTCAGGCTGACTAGGCTGCCCGAGACTCTCCTGGCAATTCTGCACAATGCTCTGTTTTTAAGAGATCCAACAGCATCTCACTAGATTCATAGGTTCTGACCATGGCTGTGCATGTACACAATGGTTTTTAAAAATTTCACAATGAAAAGTGTATAGTGAAAATAAGTCTTTCTCCCACATTCATCTTTCATCCCCAGTTTGTCTTTCCTGAGAAAACCATTGTAAATAAGGAGCACTAAATAAATATAGATAGATACAGAGGCCCATTTCCAAGTTGCAGTCACTTAGAGTCTTGTAGGCCTTGAAAACCTCTGGATTTTTAACAAGCTTCCCAGATAATTTGGATGAAAGGCCTGAGGCTGAGGACCATCACTACCATGATACAGTGATGTCCAGTTGAATACAAATAATAGAAATTTCACCCTTTTTATGTCAATAATATATCAGCTGCATGCAGCCTTTTATGAAGATAGACATTTGATAAAGCAAGTTAATTTTTCTTAGTTTTACAAAAATCTAAAAATTTTAGAGAGTGGTTATTTTAGTTGGAGATGTTTCTGAGCAGAAGTGGAATTGAAAATTGATCTGAAAATCCCGTCTGTCCTTGGATGTCAACTGGGGTGCTGGAAGGAACATTGGACTTGGTGAGACTGGGGGTCTTAGTCAGCTCAGGATGCCCTACCAAGATACTATTAACTGGTGGCTTAAATAACAGACATTTATTTCCCACAGTTCTGGAAGCTGGGAATTCTAAGATCAAGATACTGGCTGGGGTTAGGGCTTCAACACATGAATTTTGGTGGTGGAAGGTAGACACACACATTCAGTTCATAACACAGGGAGTCCATAACACAGGGCTTCTAATCCTCTCCACCAATGAGCAGCTGAGTGCTCTTGGGAAAGTTACTCCTGTTTTCAGACTGTAAGATTGATTGGACCAGTCCAGGGATATCCAAAGTGCTCCCCAGAGGAGCTTAGAGCCTTCTTCAGGGCTGAGATAGAGGGTGTTACCACTGCAGCTTACAGCTTTCTAAGTCAATAGGTTAGCCCCTTTCCATCCTCATCATTCCACCAGAGCAGCTTCTTCTTATCTGTACATACATACTTATCCATATGTACATACATACATACGCTCTTATCTGTATATATACACACATGTATACTTATCTGTATCTGGATATACTTACATACTTATCTGTATATACATACATACATTCTTATCTGTATATACATATATCCTTATCTGTATCTGTATATACATATATACTTATCTGTATATACATGCATGCATTCTTATTTGTATATACACACTATACATACATTCTTTTTTTTTTTTTTTTTGAGACAGAGTTTTGCTCTTGTCACCCAGGCTGGAGTGCAATGGCACAACCTTGGATCACTGCAACCTCCGCCTTCTGGGTTCAAGTGATTCTCTTGCCTTAGCCTCCTGAATAGCTGGGATTACAGGCGCCCACCACCACGCCCGGCTAACATGTATATATATAACATGAAGCAGCTGCTCTTCTGGAATGATTGTATAATATATTAGTTAAGTCCAGGCTGTGCAAATTTCACCAGTTTTTGTGTTTGCTTTTTGCTTTTTTTTTTTTTTTAACTAATGCTCTTTGTCTTTCCCAGGATCCAATTCAGTAGACCACATTGCATTTTGTGACTTATTTGATTTTGCCACTGATTAAGATTTTAGCCAGAGCCATGGTTCTGGAACAACAATGAAAGGAAATGTGTGATATCCACTGGATGAGCCTCTGGGCAGGTGTTCTCCACTTGATTAGGCTCGTGGCTGACGTCAGTGCATGTAAACAAGCTAGGTCTTTGGAGTTAGGCAGAGCTGATCTAAATTTTACTCTCTGGAGGATATTGGACAAGTCTCTGAGCCTCCCTGAATTTTAGGACTCTCATCTCTAAAGTGGGAGAATAATAACTACTTTGCAAGTTCTGTGGATAAAGTGAGTTGGGCACAGAATACAACCTAATGTGACATTTTTGCTATGGTGGCTATTTCCTAGGTCCATAGGGTGCTATTGACCTCAAGTTAAGAGCTGTCTGGGCTGTGCCACCAATGGGACTGTACCATTGGTGTTACCATCCTGACACTCTTGTTCCATGCCCAGCAGAACCTCTTAAACATTTACATGTACTTGAAATAATTAAAGCCGCTTTGTCTCCTGCTCCAAGGAATGACACTCTGCTATCTAGTGTTTTAATCATACTGTTGAGATGGGATTTAAAATATGCACTTGAATCAGTTGTTCCAAAATGGAAAAATATTACACAATTAATACATGTTAATCATAGAAAAATTAGAGTGTATGAATAAACAAAAGGAAGAAAATAGAAATCAGCTGTCATCAGACCACCCAGCAATAACCCTGTTATCATTTTGGGATCTACATCTGGAAAGATATGTGTTCTCTCCCTGTCTCTTTCCCCTTTAAAGATTTAATACAATTGAACTATTCTATGCATTTCGTTTTGTGTATCCTATTACCTCTTTCTATAGATGATCAATTTTTAAATAGTAAAATATAATTCTACAGAGTAATTTTTAAATTATAGTATATGGATGTGTTAAAATTGTCTTCGCTAATTCACTATTGTTGGATGGTACGGTTGTTTTTAATTTTTGTTTTTGCCAGTAACGTTGTAATAGGCATCCCTCTAGTGAAATCTTCGTGCATCATTTTCCAATTAGGAAGTTTGAAGCTGGCAGCATACTCAGCCCCCACCCTGTTTCCCTCTTACTTCCCTTTACAGAGTCCTCTGTGTTGTTTGTGTATGCGTGTCTTCCTAGGTGGACCGTAAGCTCCTTTGAGAGCAGCGAGCACACATAGTTCATCTTCATTTTTCCTCTCTAATACTTAGCACTATGGGGTGTCCTCAGTGTGCTTCTACCCTTAGCCTGTTATCCCGAATTTGCATCACTATTGCTGGTTCTGCTTGGATATTTGATGTCTGGCTTCTTAGCTCTGGTCTATACTCTCACTCATTCAACAGAGAGCTATTAAACATGTATTATGTGCAAAGGGTGGATCCTGGCGGGGAAACTGTGGCAAATAAGACAGAAAAAGGTCCTGCCTTTAGGGAGTGGTGTTGTAGAGTAGAAGGCAGACATCAAGCCAGCAAGTAAATGCAGTGATTATTCAAACAGTGTAAGTGCTGCAAAGACCAGAAAGCAGTTAAGAGAATGGTAAATCTTGGAGAAGGGGTGGGTAGCTAGTTTGGGTTTAAGGAGCAGGTCAGAGGTTTCTTTGAGGAGGCAGCCTTTGAGTGGAGATCTAAATGATGCCAAGTTGTAACCCCTGAGTCTGGGGGGACGAGCTCTTCCTACAGAGACTAACAGCTGAAGGGCACTGCAGCAGGGCAATTGCCACAGGAAGGAGAGTGAGATGGCAGAGGACAGAGCAAGTGGGGGTACCAGAGGTGAAGCCAGAGGGGTTGGACAAAGGCTGGGTTATGCAGGGTCTTGAAGGCCCTGTGGAGGAGTTTAACTTTTATTTGAAGGTCAATAGGAAGGTCTTGAAGGAAGCAGCAGAGGGACATGACCTGGTTTCCATTTTTAGGGGATCACTTTGCTCAAATTTGATCTTCAACTAAATTATCCAGGTTATAAATACTCAGTAGGGAAAATGATAACTCTTTAGCTGGTATTGGCTAGGAGGAAGCAACAGGTTTTGTGAACTTGAGTTCTCCGAGTCTTTCAGGTCTCTTTCTGTGGCAGATACTGTTAATAAATTGATATCCATTTCCACCTCTGCCTCTGCTACCAGAGTCCTGATTCCACTGGGTGGTAATATATGCTCACCTGTATCCTCACTTCCCAGTCGCCTCTGTGGGAGGGCTTGGGAGGTATCTGACAGGAATCTTGCTGATAAGGCATGAGCAGGCACCTTGTGGGAAATTCTGAAAAGGCTTTTGCTTTCCTGATGAAAGGACACAGATCCAATCAGCACATCCCTGTGTCCTACTCTGCTTCCCTCTGACACAGACACAATGTCAAGTGCAGAGCCCGCCTGCTGTCATTTGACACAAGCATGAGGATGACAGACAACATATTTAGGATGAAACAGTGGAACGAGGGAAGCAGCTTCATTCCCTAATGGCTTTAATGAGCAGCTGAACCACTGCCAGGGACCCCCTGACTTCTTGTTATAGGAAGAAGTAAAAATTTTTACTAGTTTAAGCCATGGTTGTGTGTATTTTCTGTTGCTTGAAGCTGAAGCATTCCTAACTGATACACTTATGATTGAGAAAAAGTGGGAACTGACTCTGTTATTAATTCCATGGAATATTATGCAAATCATTGAAGTTCTGAATATCTCAATGTACATTAAAATCGAAGCAATTACTGAACCCAACTTATGAATTGTTTGTTCTGGAATAAGGGCTTGTGATCACAGATGCTTTGGGGATGCGCTATTAAATTGCCACTTAATATAAGAATAAGTTCTATTGTGCTGTGCAGACATCCCTTACTCGAGAAGCGATTGGTCTTGCTTTCTCTCTCAGACTGTTTGGTTCCCATGAGCTTGGTTCCCATTAAGAATAAAATGACAACCCTACCCCAGTCAACCTGCTCTGACTATGCTGCTGTAAAGTCACAAATGCTTAGCCAAGATCAGAGAATATACTAAGTGATCCTAGTCATTGACTCATGCAAATACCTTTGGGTTTGACCCTTTCCCTGTTCCACAGTGAAATTACTGAGGTAGATCTTCCTGGAATAGTCTCTCTGAAGTATAAGTTATAATACTAGCATAAAAAACACTTGCTGTATTCTAGATGCTTTGTAAGTGTTAACTCTAATCATCATTTAACTTTCACCATGATTTACAGACTAGAGATTATTTTCCTGGTGAAAATCAGGACTCAGAAAGATTAAGTGATTTTCCTAAAGTCGTACAGCTAAGTAAGAAGAACTAGTACTCAGATATATCTGGTTCCAAAACTGCTTGTGCCTTCAGGGATCCTTAGGTCCCATGTATTGTGAGAAACTCTCTTCTAGCAAGCTGCTTGCTGCTTCCATGAACTGCATAGAAGAAGCAGCTCATGGTTTTGGTCTTTTAAAAAATATATCTAAAAACATCTATATGGATATTTATTGTAGCCAGCTTGTGATATAACAAAATATGGGAAACAATTTAAATGTCAAGTTAAAGAAACTACTTAAATAAACTAAGGTGAATCCATTTGACTAAATGCCAAATATAGATTCATTGTGAAGAGTTGTAAGCAGTAAGTACATTATTAGTACATGATATGTTTGTATTGGCATAGAAAAGTACTCTAGGAGGATACTGAACTAATATATTGATAGTAGTATTTTTATGAATGTTAAAAATAGAGGACATTTTTGTTTTTAAAATTTACGTATTTTATATCATTTCATAATACAGAAAAAAACCTGTTTGAACAAAACATTAAGAATACAACTATTTTACCAGAGTTGGGCAATTCTTGGAGCACAGCTGTCTTGCAAGCAGTTTTGGTTGTGACACCATTCAGAAATCACACCATTTGCAGTGGGCTGAATAGTAGCACCCTCAAAGGTGTGTCTACCCCAAACCTGTGAGTGCAACCTTAATTTGAAATAGGGTTTATGCAGATGTAATTAGGATCTTGAGATGAGATCATCCTAGATTAGGGTGCACCCTAAATCCAATGTGTCCTGATAAGAGAAGGGAAAAAGAGAGAAGAAGGTGAGGTGAGGACAGAGGCAGAGATGGGAGTGTTGTGCCTATGATACCAGAAACCCCAAGGATTGCCTGCAGCCACCAGAAGCCAGGAGAGAGGCAAGGGATGAATGACTTTGCAGAGCCTCCAGAGGGAACAAACCCTGTCAAAACCTTGATTTTGAATTTCTGATCTCCAGACCTGCAAGAGAATAAATTTCTGATGTAAACCACCCAGGTTGTGATAATTTGCTAAAGCAGTCCTGGGAAACTAATACAGCATTACTAGAGTCAGAGGATGAGACAGAATGAGACCAACATTGAACATCCAAAATGAATAACACAGAGCGAAATTGATTGCTGATTCCAAGAGGGAAGGGCTGCGCTGCCTGGGCACATTCTTCTGAGCAGAGTCGACTGCTGGGCTTGCAGTATTTTGGGGAATAGTATTTTGGGGAAGCATGGAACTCAGAGACAGGCAGATTTTCAGGCACCTAAGTAGCTGACATGATTTGTAGAAGGTGATTATTTGGGGGAGATTGTGGTGATTTTGTGAAAATATATCTACTTATTACAAAAATGTCAAGGAATTTTATTTAAAAAAAAAAAAAAAACAGGAAAAAGCAAAGCAAAACAAACTTTTACCTCTCAGAAATCATTTTGCCAGCATTTGATGAACATCATTCCAGATTCTCTGAGGCACAGGTTTAGCCAGAAGCCTTGCTGGATATAATTTTACAAAAATAAAAGTTCATACTCTGCATGTTATTTTTATAAAAAACGATTGAATGTAAGGTTACTTGAAGGTATCAGAATAAAAATAAACTAGAATCCAACTGAAGGAATTGCTGAACTTCAGATATTTCTAAGGTTAGATGACAATGATGAAAAAAATTCCAGAATTTAGTGTCATTTTGCTTTTTAAAACTTTGTATGTTTTAACTTTATACAATATTTATTTACCTTCTGCCGTGAAAGAGGAGGGTTTTATTTCATTTTCTCTTCCACCCCTAGCCTCCTGATTTTTGCCAGTTACATTATTATTTTTGGTTTGCCTGGAATTATAACATTTACATTCTTTTCTGTCAAATAATTCCCAGTGTTGCTTAGTCTTGATTCGGTTTGTAAAAGATCTAACACTTGCTCATGTCCTTATTTGGTGGATTCTCCATTGATGGGTGTTTAATTTTGATGTCTTGCTATGCTAGATTTCATCATCAAATACTTTTCAAGAAGGGCTTTATTAGTACAGTCCTTGTATTCTTACATGTTTAGTAATGCCTGCCTGTTTCTTTTATAGTTATAGCATAGCTTGGCTGAGTGAAAAAAAATTATCTTGGGTCACCTTTTCCCCTTAGAACTTGGTAGAGATTGCTCTGCTATTTTCTGGTGTTGAGGATTGTGGTGGAGACTAAAGGAACCTGCCAGGCTCTGCTTGTGATGTCTATTCTCTAAACAACACATACCAGACATTTTCCCTTGAATTTTCACAGTCCATATCTTGATGTTACCAGTCTTGCTTATTTTTCCTGGGATATAGTGTGCCCTTTAAACTTAGAGATAACTAATTTCTTTTTTAAATTCAAAAAGCTTTTTTGAATTGGCTTTTAAGTTTTTCCCTGTTCCTTTCTTTCTGTTCAAAATACCAATTTGGGTATGTCAGCCTCCCTTTTGCTTCAGTTTGTGTTGTCTTGTCTGTAATCATTTTTTTATCACATTGTTTCTTTCTTTCTCATTTCGTGTGATATCTGAAGCTTTCCTGTGCTTTCAATAGCATTTATCTGTTTTCTGTTGCTTTGAAGTTGACTTTCACGTCTACAATTGTTTTATTTTTATCTTCCATTGATTTCCTGAGCTCTGCTACTTTTCAGCTTGTCTTCATCTTATTTATTTTCTGATCATTTCTATTTCGTTTTTAAACTTTCTTTTCTGAGAAACGACGATGTTGATTCATTTAAGACTGAAGAGAACTGATCTCTGTGTTCTCTGGTGGTGGATCATTTATGATGTATGTCATTTTGTGTCTGCCTTTTGTTTTTGATTTTTCTTCCTGTCTTCCTGCTCTTGTAATACCCATGCTGGGGCCCTTGCCTGGCTTTGGTATTGGTGTTATTCAAATGTGATTAGATGCATCCAGCTATTTGGCCAACAACAGTGCAGAGGGGGCTTGAAGCATTCAGTTAACCAGGCCTCAGTAGGTTTGTGGTTTCTGTTCTTCCTACTCAGCTGGCCTTGATGAAACATCCCCCTCGGGTTTTGGTGTCCAGGAGGCCAGTGTGGCTCAGGTTGAAGCACTTAAAGATGCAGATTGTGTTGTGGCTGCAAGGTCGCTCCTCCCCACACGCTCCTCATTCCTTTCCACCCCAGACATGGTCTCCTCATCAGAGACTATTCCTACACAACAAAAATGATCTGTTTTCCCAGTTCCTCCTCATTTACTTGCCACTCCCTTCCCCCGGCTATTGTGCAACATGGAAATAGCTCTCTGAAGGGACTATTCTGACTTCTTCTGTGTGTGGTATGCAGCACTGGGGTGCGCCCACTAGTATTTCCGGTTCTGTCCTCTTCTAAGACACTTGGCAGGATCACCCTTCCTCATCTCTAAAATTAGGCCTGGCTAGATGAATTGTGTGGGCAGTAAACATGAATTACCTACATGTCCTCTTTCCCCTCCATGGTGAAATCTGAAGCCTCATGCTGTGATGGGGGTATCAGGAAATGGTGATGGTGGCTGGTTCCTGAGTGCCCACAATGAACAGAGACCCCGATTGCTCCATAGTGAGCATGGAACATAAAGGCTTATGTATTTATGCATCAGTACATAAACCTTTTTGCTGTCTGAAGCCGCTGAGATTTGGGATTTGTTGGTTAGTGCCGCCTAACTTAGCCTCTTTGATTAATACAGGCAAGAAAAACCAATGATTTCTATAACAAACATTAGGAAGCCGGGGAATTCAGAAGGTCATGAGGTCTGGCTGGAAGGTGTGGATCAGAGCAGACCATTCATCATCCAGCCAGGACACTGACCAGCTTCAATGGTCTCCTTGAATGTTGGAGGGAAAACATTGTTGAATTTCCAAAGTTAGGGTTTCTTGTTGCAGAAGGTTTCAGATTTCTTGTGTTCACCAGAAAACAAAACAATGGAACTTAATCCTTTTCAGTTTCTCTCCACTCCCTTTCATATAAATATGTCTCTCGTGCATCAAATTTAATGCTGTTGACAGCATTATTTACTGCTGCTTAACATACTTGGCTGATTCATGATAGATTACACCGATCATCTATATCCCTCAAAGAGCTATGGGAGCTGCTGCCTTTAGATCTTTTTGAAATATACAGACTGTAAATGTTATCTTTTTTATTTTTTCAGTCAAGTTATTTATTCTCTCAACAATTAAAAAAAATATGTGTACAATCCAAGACATTTTTGAAGAATAAAACCTTGCATCTCTGAATTCCTCTTGGGCCTAGCAACAATGGACAATGTCTTAGTTGCAGTCTTATTTCCCTAAAATCTAGCTTGTGTGTTACAATCACATTGATGTCTCTTCCCCAGAACCAGAGAAGCCAGGCTTAAATCTCTGTCCTGCCATTCACTAATGTCATGGCCTCAGAAAAATTGGACAGACTTTCTGAACTTGTTTTCTGACCCATAAAAATGTGATAATGGCAGTAGTCTTTTTAATCCCACGGGAATATGGGGAAGAACAGATGATCTCATATATGGGAAAGGCCCTGGAGCAATGCCTGGCTTCAAGTGGGCACTCAGAATATACTACTTGAAAGCACCTTCCAAATTTTGTAAGTGGCATCTCAGTTCATTCATTTACTTACTTAATACCTATATACCAGGCATGTGGGACAGTTGGACTTATAGTTACACAAGACATAGGTAAGGAGGTGATAGTCAAATTAAGCTAACAGTTGAAGTGTACATATCACAGTAGTTAATGTTTGAGGGCTTACTACATGTTCAAACATTGGGCTAAGTCTTTAAATGGGTCATCACATTTATTCCATATAACAATGCTACGTACATGATGATTATTATCCCCATTCTAAAGGGAGGAAATCAAGGCTTAGAGATACGAAGAACCTGGTGAAGTCAAAGATCATCGATTGAAATGGGCCCTGTAGTCACTATAACTTGGGTGCATATCCTTAACTACTATCTGCGGAGCCTACAGAGATATTCAGAGCTGCTGGAAGTGTTACAGTAGGTGGCTCATCAGGCACTATCAGAGAAGGAGAGGGGTTCCTTCCCAACACACCCACCCACAAAGAATGTCAGGTGACCATCAGTTGATGGTCAGGAAGTTAACTGTCTCTCTAAAATAATAATTGGTCACAGTCGGCACCAGGAAAGGGCAGTTTCCCAGTAGATAGAAAACACCTGAAACTGGTGATTAGTAGCTTCCTGATAAGATCTCAGGAGTTGGGAGAGTGGTTTCAAGCATGCGCATTAAGAGGCAAAATGGCAGCGTTTAACTGGTACATGACCTTCCTCTAGGAGTGCTAGACCCGGTGGGGGAAGAACACCTCAGGTGACCAGTAAACACACCGTACATGCTCATCTCCCAACCACCAGCAGGTCACTGTGCATATGGACAGCCCATCCGGAGGGAAGAATCAGTGGGGAGGCAATGCGAGACCCCAGAAGCACACCAGCTTATAAAGCCCCAAGTCAAAAGGTAGAGTTATGCACTTGATTTCTCACATTGCCTGCTTGGCCCTCTTCCAAGCATACTTTACTTCCTTTCATTTCTGCTCTAATGCTTTTTACTAAACTTTCACTCCGGCTTTAAAACTTGCCTCAGTCTCTCCTGCTTTATGCCCCTCAGTTGAATTCTTTCTTCTGAGCAGGCAAGAATTGAGGTTGCTGCAGACCCTACGGATTTGCCACAGGTAACAGAAGCAGAGTGCTGCCTCAGGGGAATGTTCACAAAAGGCACTTCTGCAAAAGGGATGCCTGAGCTCAGCTTTGAGATTTGAGTAGGGCTTGTCTACTCAGACAGAGGAGTCCTGAGCCTGGACCCAGGTGGTCCCACAAGAGATATGCTGAAGTGTTCATTGTGGAACAGAGAGTTTGTGAAGGTAGATATTGGAGGACAAGGCTTAAACAGTAGCTGAGAATCCAGTCAAGATGCTTAACTGTCAATAAAGGGACTTGGACATCAATGCGGGGGGCAATGATAGATAGTAAGCATAAGTCTGATATAATTAGCTTTGCCTTTAGTGTTTGGGAAATGGTTTTTAGCTACGATTCATTAGATCTCTTGGTAACTCCAGGTGCTTTTAAAATTACCAGTTGGGTGTGGAAGAATAAAATTGCTGTCATCGCTGTGGCCTATAAGCTTCTTTTGACCTAGGGCCATATCTCACTCATGATTACATTGCTGGAGCCAAACACAGCAACTGACTCATGAGTGGCACTGAAGAAATTGTTGGCTGAGTGAATGAAAAAAATGAATGAAAAACTAGATTAATGGTAGCAAAGCTGAGAAAAGAAACAAGAAAGACTGAAATTGTGTCTGCATTCCTTTGTGGGTATAGTTTAGGAAGGACTCTGCAGGGGGAGGTGAGGTGAGGGTGGTGGGCCTTAATTCCACTGGGTCTCTTGCAGCTTCAAAATCAGTTGGGATGATTTGGGAATTCTTGGAAGTAGAACTGTGTAGTTGCCAGCATCTGCTGAGAGATTTCAATTTGATTTGTTAATGAAACTCCCTGGGTGCGGCTTTGGTAGGTGGGCTGTTGGGGGTCCTATGACTAATTTAGGATCTACAGTGGAGCTGAGTGCATAGAAATGTTGCTCTTTTTTATTTCTCAGAAAGCATGTTTCTAAGTGAAGCCTTAAGAACTCTTGGGAATGCTCACAGCTCAGAGAGAGTTGTGATCTTCTTGTTTCTGAGACTTTAAGTCCCTTGAAGATAAGGGCCATGACTTACTATCTTCAAGCCCAGTGTGACATGGAGCACCTGGAAGCTCAGGCCTGTAACCACAATCCAGGTGCCTCTAGAGATAGCCAGAGGTGCGGGAGGCACACTCCTGCCTCAGGTTACATGGTCATGAAAGGTATTTTGGCGAAAGGGTTGCCTGTGCTCACTCCTGAATTTGAGTAGGGGGTGACACTCAGATAGAGGAGCCCTGAGCTTAGGCCCAGGAGGTTGCAGAGCAGGTGAGTAGCTATAGAGTCCACTGTCGGAGAACAGTCTCCGAGGGGTCTTAGGGGATCAGAAACTGCTGTTGCCCTGCTCCATGGCCCTCAGTCCGCCTCTGAGCTCACTTAAAGCTGCAGTGAGAAGTTTCCATCTGATATGGTTTGGCTGTGTCCCCACTCAAATCTCATCTTGAATTGTACTCCCATAATTCCCACGTGTTGTGGGAGGGACCTGGTGGGAGATAATTGAATCACGGGGGTGGTTTTCCTCATGTTGTTCTCGTGGTAGTGAATAAGTCTTAAAGATCTGATGGTTTATCAGAGGCTTCCGCTTCTGCGTCTTCCTCATTCTCTCTTTGCCTGTTGCCATCCATGTAAGATGGGACTTGCTCCTCCTTGCCTTCTGCCATGATTGTGAAGCTTCCCCAGGCACAAGGAACAGTATTAAACCTTTTTCTTTTGTAAATTGCCAGGTCTCAGGTATGTGTTTATTAGCAGCATGAAAACAGACTAATACACCATCACACTGACAGCTGCCCCCTGAGTTGCATATGCCCCTTTGCTGTGTCCCTTTCTCTGGAACTATAGGAAAGTTTATTCAGTATGTGGGCTGCCAGGAAGGGCTGGTGATGGAAAGCCACCCAGACAACGCTCAGTCAATGAAGACACAGCCTCTCCTCTGCTGATAGGACAACTCTGAGAGTGCTCTGAGGAACTCTCAGGGTCCCCAGGGGGACAGAGCCTCAGTTGCCCACAGTGCCAATCACTCAATAGCGCACCCTTTTTTAGCTTTATTACCCTTTTTCTGTCCCTACTTCCTGCTTTATGTATATAAATAATGTGCCCCCTAAGTCTTCGTCTTAGGGTTTTTGGAAACGAAAATGTGATGTGCTGCTTGGTGCTCAATAAATACTTGCTGAATACATGAGATCTCTGGATTAACTCTGGAAGCACCCAGAAAAGGTAGTGCACAACTGCACTACTTCGCCTGACCTCCAGATGGGGCTCTCCTGCTCTGCTAGATACATTTCACGGTCCTCTGTGTCAGTGCTGTCTGCCCCCTGCCCCTCCCATTTGAAGGCACAGCCAGACCCTCTCAATCTCAATCATCTCCAACCTGTTGGAGGTTGGCTCAGGCCCACCTTGGTGGGAATTTGGAGCAGTGAGGCCCAGGATGCAGTACAAGTGGCTGAATCTTCACATTTGGGTGCTGTCAGGCTGCAGCCCTCATCCATTGCTGGTGCCCTGGCCAAGTTGGAATGACATCCGCCCTGAGGTCCTTGTGAAGGTCTCAGCCACACCCACTTGCTTGTTTGGAAGCTCTACTTGGAATTGTGCAGCTTTGCTCTGACCTGGAACTCCCACTGCTTAGAGCCCTCTTCATTGCCCCCCACTTACTAAAACTGATTTCTTTGGAGATGAGCATCTGCCCAGGTTCAAGTCCAGATTTCAGAGAAATTAGACTCTAAAGTTAAAACAGTGTCTTTGGAGTCAAAAAGACTGAGGTCTACTTCACCACTGACTGGCCAGATGACCACAGGGGCAGGATACTTACTCTCCCAGCCTCATTTTTCTCATCTGTAAAATGGTGATACTAATATGTGTTTGAAAGGGTTTGGTTGTTAGAGACAATATATGTTAGGTCACTGTATTTTCTCAGCACGGAGTAGGTCTTACAATTTTCTGCTTTTTTTTTTTTTTTTTTGGTGTCATTTGAACAATGGACCCTCCCTCGGCTCTGCCTTTCTCTATTTTCTCACCATCCCCCAGCTCCCAGCCCACCATGCCTCCTGGCAGAGTGTCTGAGTTACAAGTCTGAGTATACTGGCCTCTTTTAACTGGGTTGTTGTTGTAACAACTTTGTTTTCTTAGAGTCTGTGTCTATTTGGCATCCATTCATCACAGGGCCAGTTGTATTTACTATCTTTTCTTGTTTTCTGTGTTCCTGATGCTCTGGCATCTGACTGGGGAGAAACTGCACCTCCCAGGCCTAGCCAGTTCTTACAGACAGCAAGATGGTTTGCCCAAGAGCACTCTTTTTTTAAAGGCAAAAACACCAATCCAGAGTCCACACCCCCAACCATCTCTTTTATGGAATTCTTACCCATGGAGCCCGTATTCCCTCTTCCCTAAATCACCCCAGGGCCAGGCACCAGACAACTAGGGACAGTCCCTATGCTCCAAAGCCATCAGACTTATTCCAGCTAGCCAGTCCTAAACTGTTTATGCCACCCTGTTTTGCTTTTCCCATGGAAAACACAATGAAGGCTTTGGCCCAGGCTCTCTCCTCTCCCTCTTCTGCCCCATGACCAGCCAGGCTCTTTCCCATGTGGCCCTTTGTGGCATGGTGTGCCCCCTCCTCTTGGGAAATATAAGTTATAAAACTTTTCTTTCAATGGCATTAGTCTGTTTGTATTGTCACTGAGTCACTTCCATAAATTAAAATCCCACAGGTACATTTTAAGACAGTCCTACTCAAGTTCTTTTGGGAAACAGGTGAGGTGTTCAAATTGTTTTTAATAGTGAGAATCCCCTTGGCCACCAATTTCTATCCTAAGGCAGTTTTGGATGCTTTAGGTAAAAAAGTACCAGGGCCAGGCCTTATGGTTCGAGACCTTCTGAGACCCATTGTCATCTCTCCCGTGATCCCCAAAATGTGAAGAGTAGAGAGTCTAGTTCCATTGGAATCCAACACATATTTGTAATTTTTGAAAATTATAAAAATTATATTTGTCATAAAAACAAAAATGATATAGAATTACACAGAGTAAAACGTGGGAGTCCCCACATACAGATCCCTTCCTTTGAACCCAATTCCTCAAGGATTCCCACTGTTCATACTTTTGTGTGTTTATTCTTCCACCTTGTAAGACTCTGCACAAATATGTACACATATGAAGGTGAATTTCTTTTTGAAATGGAATCCAAACATACCTATTTTCTGCAACATGCTCTTTTCACTAAACAATATATGGTGACTATCCTTCTCTGCCTAGCATTCTCCAGTATGAGCTGGCTGTAACTTATTTGGGCATTCCCCTACTGGGCACATTTTGGCTGTCTTAGATTTAGCCACTGTTTCTTGAGAGCCCACTCTCCATGTAGAAGGCCGGCAAAGCCTATACAATCTGGCCTTGGGCTTCACCTCAACTTCAGCTCCTGTTATCATCCCTTGCACCTCTCTGCCCCAGCCACATTTACCTTATGTGCTTTCCTCAGGTGTTCCAAATATCCTCCCATCCCAGGGCCTTTGCACAGGACTTTCCTTCTGCCTGGAATGTTTATACTTTAGACCTTCACAGGCTCATTCTCTCACTCACCTCCTTCAGGTGAAGGTGTTCTGCTCAAACATCACGTACCTGTGAGCCTTTCCTTTCCCTCCTATATGAAATAGAGCCCTCCTGCCTTGGCCCTACCCCCCTCCTCTCCCCTCACTTTTCCCCTTAATGCAGTCACTATCTGATGTAGGAAATGGTTACTGGTTTCTTATCTGTCTATCCTCATTAGAAAGGAAGGCTTGTGTGGGAACAGAGTTTCTGTCTGATTCACTGCTGTGTCTCTTCTATCCAGAAAGGGCCCAGCACATAGTAGGCCTCAACAAACATGTGAATGAGTGAATAGCCCTATCTTGGTGCTAGTGCTCTCACGGTGTCTAGTAGTCACAACTACCCTGTGGAAGAGGTAGGTTTGCCTCATTTTAAAGTTGAGGAAACAGGCTCAGAGAAGTGAACTCCCTTGCCCCAGGTCATACAGCAAGGAAGTTACCTGGAGTGGTGGTTACCAAATCCATTGGTCCTCAGAATTTCCAGGGAAGCCTGTTAAAGGCAAAGATGCCCAAGCCCTACCTCACATTTCCAGAATAAAGATCTTTGGGTGTGGGGCTCAAGAGTCTGCATTTCAGCCTGATCCCAGATGATTCTGAGAAAGGGCAGGGTTGAGAACCTCTGACTTCTAGTGTGATTAAGCTTTCCAGGAGGGCCTCCTTGTAAGATTTAGCAGCTCGGGGCCTGTAGGTACTTACCACAATGGAAGAGTCCTGCAGAATGGCCTGCAGAGGACTGTGGGACCCACGTTGTTTCCAGCTAGAGGGATTGTATACTAGTCTGTTTTCATGCTGCTGATAAAGACATACCTAAGACTGGGTAATTTATAAAGAAAAAGAGGCTTAATGGACTCACATTTTCACATGGCTAGGGAGCCCTCACGATCATGGTAGAAGGCAAAAGGCATGTCTTACATGGCGGCAGACAAGAGAGAAAAGAGGGCCAAGCAAAAGAGGTTTCCCCTTATAAAACCATCAGATCTCATGAGATTTATTCACTACCATAAGAATAGTATGGGGAAACCACCCCCATGATTCATTTATGACCCACCAGGTCCCTCCCATAATTCCCGCAACACGTGGGAATTATGGGAGCTACAATTCAAGATGAGATTTGGGTGGGGACACAGCAAAACCATATCAGAGTGTGTCTCCCAGGC
Source organism: Chlorocebus sabaeus (assembly GCF_047675955.1). Taxonomy (NCBI): domain Eukaryota; kingdom Metazoa; phylum Chordata; class Mammalia; order Primates; family Cercopithecidae; genus Chlorocebus; species Chlorocebus sabaeus. The sequence continues at coordinate 35,558,134 of NC_132930.1, forward strand.
CAGCTCAGGGTCTCTGTTCATGGGCTTTTATTGCAGTCATGATGTTGACTTCCTTGTTGGAGGATAGCAAACTCTTAGGGTTTGGCATTCACCTGTTTTCCAGGTTACTCTCATCTGTACATTTTCATTTCATTCAAATTCCCCTTGAAAATCCCATGTTGCTCCTTTCTATATCATAATTATTGGTGCTTATTGCTAGGCGAGGGAGAAAGGAAATAGGCCCAGAGGGAGGCAAAACAGACTCACACAGAATGCCTGGCCCAAATGTCACCCACATCACACCCTCTGCTGCTTCTGCTGGTGCCTGAGAGATGCTTGGCATCATTCCACACTCAGAGAAGTGAGGAAGTTGGGCTGTACCAGCGCCTCCCTGGAGAGGCTGAGCTGGGGCCCAGGCAGATGTGGATGTGCCTCAGGGCTTTTTGGAATGTGGAAGGCAGGGCTAGCATCATTGGGTGAGGGCTGCTTCCCTGCACAGGCACCTGTGATGGGGCTGAAGGGGCACCGGGCTTGGGGTGAGAGGTTTGGTTCACACAATGGCAGTTCACACTCCATTGTGTGTGTACCTTGGGACTGAGAGGATGCTGTATCCACTGAGAGGGCTGTGGTGGAAAATGAATGAGGTGATTTAAGTAAGCACCCCCTAGATATACACAGGTGTGGACCATGGATCTGATGAATGTGGAAGCCCAGTCTCCTGGCAAGAAATGGAATCTTTCTCAATATCTCGATGAATGGAGGGTTTAGGGACTCAGACAGAAGAGCATTTAAATTCAGCTTAGTGTCTATGACACATTCCTAAAATGTTCAGTTCTTTTTGTCCTGGCTAAAACATTCTCTAACAAATTCATTCTAATTAATATCACTCAGTCCACAGCTTAAGTTAAACTTTCAACTGGCTAACTGTGGCTGAAACTAAATCCAGGTTGAGGACCTGGGCACTGATGAACGCTTTCCCCACTCCCTTCCTCTCTCTCCCTGCCTGTCTGTTTTCATAAGACCCACTTTGCAATGCCAATGGAAAGAACCTGGGTTTTGGACCTGTGTTCAAATCTCACCTTCTTAACTGCCCAAATAGAGGTGCTTCTTCCTGCTTGTTTTTCTTCCTCCTTTTCCTTCTCACCACAAACTGAAGTCCCACCCCATCGATAAGGCTTTCATCATATCTTATTTGTATGCAATGTTTATTATTTATAAGGCATAATTGCATATGTATTTCCTTTGATTTTTAATAATGCATGTTGTTGCTGGGAGACACAAACACACATTAATAACAAGTGTTGTTATTACTCCCCCTTTGGAGATGGGGCAACTGGGCTTTGCATTAGGGCAGGATGCCCAGTAGAATTCTCAGGTCTGTGCGGGTTTGCAGTGGTCTCTGGGGCTTGAGGTATGATGTCCCCAAGAAAAGGCACTGACTTTTGTTGTTTATCCAACACCCAATTCTCTCTTTGGAAATAGCCTCTTAAATTTCCTTTGGGGATCTTTTTTTCTCCTTCTCTCAAAATGTACAGTTCAGGTGGGGTCTCCCCACCCATGCTCCAGCATCTCCAGGGTATTCCATGGCTCCAGAGTGATTAATTCATGGGAGGGCAAGTGACTTAAGTGAGTCCACTGAGAGTGGACTATAGGAGTCTACCCAACCCTGGGAGTCTAGGAGTCTTCTCAACAGGGATTGCTTAGTTACTAGGGTGTAGACCTGGAGTTGCTGGTGATGCTGTCTCTCGTTATAAGGAGAGACCTGACCAACAGCTATAGCATCTCAGAGACAAGCAGAACGAAGAGATGTGGAGAGACAGAGTTCAGACCGTATGCTTAGAGCACCTGCATTCAACACAACATGAAGTCAGAAGATCTACCCCTAGACTTTAGTTATATGTATTCAAAAGCACTCTTCCCCATTTTCTTGTTTTGAGGCATTTTGAGTTGTGTGTTCCATCACTTTCAATTGAAAGAGTGCAAACTGATGGAGTCCCCAAATAGACTGTCTCTTTGGAGGGTGGGAGGTGGCAGGAACTATGGCTAATTATTTCTTTCTCTATTTTCATGAGAAAGCTGGCACTGATTAGGTGCCCATAAATGCTTGTCAATTCATTAATCATGAATCAATGGAAGATTAGATAGTTATTGGGAGTTTTGATCTATTACTTTAAAAGTCCTTGCACATTGGACTAGTAGTTCCTTTCCTGAGTGTTCAGGGAAGTCTGGAATAACTTTTCTTTGGGGTTCTTCCCAGCTTGCTTTATTTTCCACTGAGACCAGCTATAATTCACATGGATTTGCACTGGAGAAAGTTGTATTTTATTTTTAGTACTGTTTGTTCAGATTCTTTACTAAGATTTCTTACCACTTAATCATGAGAATCTGATCTTTCTGAAATGCAAAGTGGACCATTTCATTTTTCTTCCTGTAATGTTTCGTGGGCTCCTTCCCTGCCCACAAAAAGAACTCCCAGCCATGGATCTGTAGGTTTCAGGAAATACACTGATTTCATGGTCAGTTTTTTGCATTAACTTGGCTAGGCTTGGGTCCCTAGTTATTCATCAAACACTCTGGGTTTTGCTGTAAAGGTATTTTGTAGATATGATTAAATTCAATAATCTGTTGATGGTAAGTAAAGTCTTCCTAGATAATCTGGGTGCCTCAGTTCAATCAGTTGAAAGGATTGAAGGGCAGAGCTTCAATCCTTTGATTGATACTTGCCTGTGGACCTCAGCATTAGCTCCTTCCTTAGTGTTCCAGCCTGCCCTTCCTGGAGGGCTCCCCTACAGATTTTAGACTTCCAGCCAACCCCCACATCTGCATAATCCGAATCCCTGCAATATGCCTTTTAATATATATTTCCTACTCATCTGTTTCTCTGGTTTTATAGTCTTGTATACAACTGACAAATTCCTCCTCTCCCTGAAATTGTAGGCATAATGGCTGTGTGGGATTATGTGGGAGTAGAAGAGAGTCCATAATCTTCATAGTTCCAAAGTACCTCTCTCACACCACAGACTAATAACCCTCATTTGTAGGATTAATGAAGAAATCTTTAACACAATGCACAGTTCTCCATAACTTGCCCTGCTGACTGTGTGTGCCTCATTTCCTGCCCCCTGACCTACTCACATTTTATAATCCAGTGTTATCAATACACCTGTGCCTCTCAAGATAGTTTATAAAAAGCTCTAGGGGATCAAGGAAGGCACCCTAGAGATTTCTGGGTGCTCCACACAAGACTCCTCAGTTTGGGCCGGGTGTGGTGGCTCACACCTGTAATCTGAGCACTTTGGGAGGCCGAGGCAGGTGGATCACGTGAGGTCAGGAGTTCGAGACCAGCCTGACCAACATGGTGAAATCCTGTCTCTACTAAAAATACAAAATTAGCTGGGCGTGATGGTGTGCACCTGTAATCCCAGCTACTTGGGAAGCTGAGGCAGGAGAATCGCTTGAACCTGGGAGATGGAGGTTGAAGTGAGACGAGATTGCACCATTGTACTCTAGCCTGGGCAACAAGAGCAAAATTCCGTCTAAAAAAGAAAAAGATGCCTCATTTTCCCACCTCCAATTATCATGGACAGGAGTGAAGAGAAGCCACAGACCTGTCATGGTTTGTGTAGACCCCACCTCACTCCCACCTCCCACTTACAGCCTCACCAGCATGCCCTGCCTTTAGGCCATTGGAGGCTCTCATCACACCCTTCTCCTCAGTTCATGCTCTTCAAGACTCCCCTGGTCACTGCTCATCCTGTGAACTTTCATCTCCTATGACTACTTTCTGGCTCATCTCCCATCCCTTCCTGATTTCAGAAGCTCTTCCCCACTGCCTCTTAAAACTCAAGGCCACTCATCAGCAAAGTCCCCTGTATCCTCACCATCCCACTGAATGTCCTTTACCTTCTTGTTCGGACTGAAGCTTTGCTCTCCCCTGAGGACACCTCCTCTCCTGCACCCCACCAGGTGGAGGCTGTTTTCAACCCTTCATTCCTCATTCCACGGAGCCTGGAGGTGAAATGGGTGACCTCCCTGCTCCTCCTTGCTCTTTCTAGACCATCCATCCTCCAGAGGTGAATCTCATGTCCTCTGTCTACACCACTTACTAGTCCTCCTGGATGATGCCATCTACTAATTATACCTCCCTCCTCATTTCTTGGAAATTTCAGCTCCTGGTCCCCTGTCACTTTCTCCAACATTACTGTCATAACTCTCAGTGATTTCAGTGTCCACTTGGAAAACTCATCACATATCTTGGTCTCACAGTTCCTGGACCTTTTTTCTTCCAATGGTTTTGTCTTCCTCTCCACCACAGCCTCTTACCTACATGATCATATCATTGACCTTGTCATTACCAGTAACTACAGCACCTTCACAAATTCAAATTCAAGCTCCCCACTGTCCTACCACCATTTCTATCCTTTCTGTTCATGTGTATCCCAAATTCCACGACTCCTTGACTTCACTTGCACACTTTACCTTTAATTTGTACCTTATTCATGTTCACCTCCATCCTTACTCTGCTTAGAGTCTAATTGCTCTCTGAACACATACTTGACTCCTTGGCCCCTCTTTATATTGTAACTTATTTGGCTAATCCACCACTCTGCCTGGATGTTTTCCCGCACTGGAGGAAAACACAGAACCATGTTAACTGCTCTCCATCTCAACATATGATGGTTCACCTCAAAATAGTCCTTCATTAATGTTGCATACCAATGATACTACATTCTCATATTTCTTTACATACAACTCTCCTTTATAACCATTTCATATCTTCTCTATCTTCAAACCTCTGGCATCTCTTCTCCCCTGTTTACTTTCAATGAATGGCTTTATTTCCCATTTTATTGAGAAAACAGAAGTAATCAGAAGATATACAATCTCCCACCACCACATAGATACCCCTTTTTCACTGCATCATGCTGGTGTGCTTGGCCTTTCCTCTTCCATAAGAATGAATGGTTAGTGCCTCCATCCAAGGTCAACCTTGCACCTGTGCCCTGGATACCATCTTCTCTCCTCTTCTCCCTTACTTCCTGACATCACTACAGTGGTTCTCCTCTCTGTCCTGCATACATTTCCTTCTCTTTGAAGGATAATGTATATATCTGTATGACTATATATATGTAATATATACAGATACAAAAATCTAGTCATGTATGTAAAATTAGATATGCAAAGTAAATTAAATATATGCAGTGATATATATTACTGTTTATAGCATACATATTACTGTATATACTACCACTTCTCTTTTCAGACACTACCTTATTTCACTGTTCCCTTCCATCTCAGAGTCCTTGAATAAAGGATTTCTATTCACTTTCTACAGTTGCATTCCTCCCGTTCTTTCTGAAACCTACCCCATCAAGCTTCTGTCCCACTAGTCACTGGAATCCCCCTTGCTTCTCCCTCTTTCTTCTCTTGTCCTTGAGAGACCCTTGTCTCTTGGTTTTCCTCTTGCCCCTTAGACTCCTTATTGCCCCCTTTCCCAGATCCCCTTTCTCTTCTGAATCTGGAAAATGTTGGAAGCCCAGGTTCAATCCTGGGATACCTTTACTTTCCACCTGCACTCTCCTTTGGTGATCTTGTCTGGCCACATGGCTTGTAATGTCTATTTCTAGCCCAGACTTTCCTCCTGAATACCACACTCACATTCAGCTACCTGCTAGACACCTCCACATGCATGTCTGATTGGCTTCATGAACCTAACTCATCCAGCACCTTCTCCTTCTGTCTCTCAACCTGCACCCCCACACACTTCCTCATCTCGACAATTGGTAGCAAATCTTTCGGATGCTCAGGCCAAATACCTTGGAGTCCCCCTTGATTCTCCTTTTCTTGCAAATTGTACATTGACAAATCCTTTTGGTTCCCCATAAACATCACCTCAAGTGTCTCAGCATTTCTCCCCATCCCTACTGCTGCCACCTTCCTCCCTTTCAATGCTGTCTTCTGCCTGAATGATTGCAACAGTCTCTATCTGGTTTTCCTGCTCCTGCCCTTGCAGAAGCCACTCAGCAGACAGAGTCCTCTTGGTAGGACTCTCTAATGGCTTCCCTTCTTACTCTGAGTAAAGGCTAAAGGCCTAGAGTGAGCCAGGAGGCCTTCCGTGGCCTGCCTCTCCCAACCAGCCTACGTCATATTCTACTTCTTTCTCCTTTGCTCCTTCAACTCTGGTCAGCCTGTCTCTGTGCTGCTCCTGCCACGGAACATTTGCACACACTGTTCTTCCTGCCTAGAAAGCCTTTCCCTCAGATGTGTGTGGCTATGACTCCACCTATACCGATCTATAGCATCATCTTGCTCTGCCACCTCTTCCAGATTTATACTCCAATTTCACTTTGCCCGTGAAGCCTCTTGTGACCACTCTCCTTAAAATTGCAGACCAAACCATTCCACACCCCCTTCTCTTTGTTTTCTCCATTGCGTGTATGGTCATCTAAGGTACCACTTATTTTACATATTTCTGTTTTTGATCATCTCTCTTCCCCATAAAATGGAAGCTCCACGAGGGCAGGTATTTTTGTCTGCGCTTTTTGTTGCTGAGCCCTGAACATCCAGAACAGTGTCTGGTGCATATTAGGGACCTGCATTTGTTGGATGAAAAAATGAAATAAAAGCTATAAATGTTGACAAATAATATTTGACTGGGACCCATGACCTCTTATATCTAAGACTTCAGTGAGCTAGTTTCTGTACTAGCCTCCTCCATGGTCTCCTCAAAAGCTCCATGCATGAGAGACAAGGCCAGGGAAAGGAACAGTGTGTGCCATCTGGAGCTTTGGCCTCAAACTCCTGAGGAGGAGCCCAGAACCCTGGGGAGCCGGGCTGGGATGCGGACATCCTCCCTGCTCTCTGAGGGACAGCACTCTGCCAGGAGAGGCAGGTCCAAGGAAAAGGAAGAAGAATAGACGGCTTTTGTTTCTGGCTTCCAGGTCTGGTTTTTGAGCATAACAGTCTGGTATTTGAGTTTTTCTGGCTGGTGAAACAAAATGCTACAAATAGAACTGTCCTTAGTGAAATTAATTTCATTTTATTATCGTGTTATGATGTGATATGTCTCTCTTCAAACAGAGTAATCTAATGTAATATATATGCCGTAAGGAAGGTGGTTGTTAAATTTTCGGTGTGTGTCTGTTTTGTTTTGACCTGTGAATTCTTCACCAAACGAGCCCGCCCTTGTTGAAATTGCCCAGCCGGGGTACTGAGAACTGGAGCGGGGATAGTATAATGCACCTTGCGTTGCCTGCTGACAGTGCATTTTCCAAATAGCAGTTGGAGTGGACTTTCAGATCGGTCAGTCACTCTTCTGCTGAAAACCCTGCAGTAGTTTCCCACCTGTCCGGGGATAGAGCTCAGTCTTTTCAAGACCTTAGATGATCTCCCTCCCACTGCCTTCTGACCTCAAGTCTCTGCCTCATGGGATCCTTTCCAGCCACCCTGGCATCTTTGTTGTTCCTGAAACAAACCAAGCACCGTCCATCCTGCCTTCTGTCCTGCTTGTCACTGCTCAGCTGCGAACGCTGTTCTCCTAGAGGCTGATGTGGCTCATGTCTCTGCTCTAACATTGGCTTTCTATGGCTCCCAGCCTTATCTGACCCACCTGTCTACGCTTTTCTGTCACTACGCCATTTCCTTTTCTGTGGTCCTTCTGACATGTACGTCTTCGTGTTTTCTTTGTCTGTCACCCCTTAAGTGGACTCTAAGGGCCTAAAGGGAGGGACTTTGCCTGTTTTGATCACAGCTCTGTCCCAAGCACCCACAATAGTGCCAGGTACTGGATGAGCGCTTAGTCCTGCCTCTCTGTTATTGTACTGGTCTTGCGGGTAACTAGAATTCCTAAAAAACAAGTCAAAGAGACTAGTACTTATTTACAAGAGATTGGGAAGACAGAGAGAAAAAGAGAGAAAGAGAGGGAGAGAACCAGTGTTCAAGAAATTGCAAGCTCCTAACCCTTGTTCTGGCAAGAGAATGCTCCTCTTTGGAGCCCTGAAGCACTGGCTGAACCTGGGGCCATCCACCCCAGTTCTTGCTTCTCCCTGCTGTGGTGCTGGTGAGGGCTGGTAGGGCAAGGTGGAAGAGAATCCTGCAACCCCACTTCTCAGAGGCCACTACTTGCTCTGGTCTGCCTGCCAGCTGCCTCCCCAAACCAGCCCTTATGATTTAAAATAATTAAAGGAAGACAGTCAAAATCAGAAACATTTGGAGGTAAGAACCTGATCTGGCCCAGGGAAGTTTACGCTTACGAAAATTTTCAAAGGCCAAGTATAAAACCGGTCTATGGTTTAGATTAACTCCCTTTCATTTGTCATGTCTGGAACCATTTCTATAACACTGAACACAAAAGCTCCAGAATTCAGTTTTCTTCCTGCACACACCTCTTTGCTGGCAAAGCTCCAGAACATTCTCTAGGCTCAGGGGTCATAGAAAGAGAATACGTGTGGTCAGAGGTCTTCTTGAATAGTATACACCTGGGCTAAGTTATTTTCAAAGCTGAGATGAACTTAGAGAAGTCATTATAGTTTAGGGTTTAAAATTTTTTTAAAAAGTTGTATTTGTGTTTCACTTGAAAGGCAAAATATATGCATGGTGTCATGGGCTATTGTTAGATGAGATCTTTTGTAAATAAACAATTGCTATCATTTCAATCTGTCAAGGAAGACAGAAGTGAATATGTATTTTCTTTCTAGCGCTTACTCTATGACAAGCACTGGCCTGGGAGCTCTCAGCACACATTTAATCAGCTCACTGTCTTTAACTTAAGCAATGATCCCAGGTTCAGCCTCCTAGAGAAAAACATTATCATAGTCACCTCAATTTCCCTACTATCCCCAGTTTATTCAAATTCCTTCCCATCTTCACTTGCTTCTCACCTGCCTCAGTGGACACAGCTGTGGGTCAGGATCCACGCTTGTTCAAGACCAAGTCCTCCACCTGGGTGGTTGTTTTGATCCACCTCTTGCCTCTCCAAGATTACCTGATCTAACTACTTTCTCTCATTCTCTGATAGCCTCCATTTCTACCACTGGCTGATTGCTTTTAACCTGCACAAATGTTCAATTTTTGTCCATTCTGAAATAATCTTGACTTGGCTCCCATAGCCACCTCTAACACCATGCATCTCTGTCCTTCCAAGGAAGGTGGACCTGGAAGGTTAAAGGCATCTTTCAGGACTAGCAAGGCGCGAAGAAAGCAAATCAGCTCTTTCCAAAGATACTACAGATATTGCTGCCTGAAAGCATTCAGCTGTGCCTAGTATTCTGTGGTTGGGAGCAGGTGGGAATGACTATTTCCGAACAATAACAATTTGAAGGTACAAAGCCTTAGATAAATTTCCTAAATTTCATTGGTTTCTACGTGTTCTGGCTAAGGCCAGCTAGGAGTTGGAGATTGGCCATTAAGAGTGAAAGGTGTGTGGGGTGAGTATGCACAAATAACCTAAATGGAAAGGGGATATGTTAGGGCAATGGAGGACACAAATTGTTTTTGTTGTCTGCCCAGTGACTGGTTTTAAGCCTTTATGGAGAGAGTGAAGTGGCTTTCTCTCTGTCTCTCTACCTCTGCCCTGAACCTAGCAATACTCTGGATGCATGAAGATTATCATTTGGGGGGATTGGGGGAGGATTAGAGATTGCATTTGTCACATAAATATTATCATTGTCAAGAAGGACAATATTAGAGTCCTTGGTTTGCATGGTGACTGCTGCATTGGAGTTCCTGAGTACATGTGGGGACAGCACACAGACATCAAGAAACACTTAGGTGAAGTTGCTCAGTGAGAGGGCATGACATTGGATTGTTGACATTTGAGTGTCCTTATCAGTATGCTCAGGCTCCTGAGTCCAGAGAAATAAAATGTTTTCTGTAAGAGGGCAGGGATTTTTGTCTGTTTTGATCACCCCTGATTTGGTAAGCCCTAATAAAGTATTTGTTCAATGAACATGTAATGACTTTGGCAGCATCTGGGCCAGGAAAGGGTGGTGAACCTGCCGAGAGCTGGATACTTAGTCTGAACAGCTTGAATCAAGTAGGATCCAGGAAGAATCAACTAAGGCTAGATTAAGAGTATGGAAGGGGGATGGTGAAGCAAGAGCAATGGCTTTTTTTAAGAAAGCCTGACTGCAAAAATAAGGAGACAAAGCAGATGGGAGTTTGAGAAGGGTATGGGATTCATCATGTGTAACAATGTGATGCAAACTGTACTATGATAGATAGGAAATACCAAAATAGGCCTGAGTATATCATGCATTGTTTTGAATGTGACTTCTAATGCATTATCTCAACAATCTACATATTGACCAGGTGAGATGTTTGGGACAGGTATGTTAATTCTTTTTTCCAGGTAAGGAAAGAGAGAGAATAAGGTTAAATGGTAGCTTGCTGAAGGTCACAGCATTCATTCGTGAACAAGAACCCGTGGCTTTGAATTGTGTTCTAGAATTTTTTTTTGCTTTATCATCTTGCAGAAATGAGTTTTTGACTAGTGAATAGATTTCGGTATGCAAATCTGTATGCTCTTTTTTTTTTGGTGGTGTTTTTCCTCTTTTTAATTTTGTAGTGGTGACTATGAGGTGACAAGCTTTAAATCTTTGACTGGAAAGGTCACAGTGACATGGGGAGATAATTAAAATGGAAAGAAAACCTAATTTGAAACCTGACTTCACCGGTTAAGATGAGGATAATGTATTGAAACAGCTGAGAGCCTCTGTGAAGGCTTTATTACACATCACAGCAACACAGAACAAATTGCACAAATTCTAGGAATTATATCCCTTGGAAACAAACACTGAAGTCACTTTTTAAAATGTCACCAAATGGCTCTGTTGACTCTGTTTTGTAACAAGTTACAAACAGATGGCACTTTGAAACATACGATACAGCTTGGAAAACGAAATCGCTTAGACATTTTTGTCTGGTTTGCTAAGATAATGTGATGAAGCCCCAAATGAAAGAATCTTGGCGTGCACTGATAGAGAAAGACTACACACCATTCAGTAGATTTGTTTTAATTTCTCACAATCAAAGAGCTGATTCTTCAACTGTCAATCCTGTCTGAGGTGGGTTCCATGAAGTTGCGTTCCATTATGCACTTCCTGAATAAAAGGTGCAAAGCAAAGGAGAAGAGAATTGCCATTTCCTGAATGTCTATTTCATGGTAGCCTCTTTATATGGCATATAAACATTTTATATATCTTATTTATAAAAAAATTCTATGGGTAGCTACTATTGCTCTTTTTTAAATATGAAGAAACTGTAGTCCAGAGACATCCCATACCTAATTAAGTGCACAGCTGGAATTCAGACTTTGATGTGCACCTAAACGCGTGTTTTTCCCATTTTATCTACTTCAGGCCTATCTGCCCCTTTTCACTTTTTAAGAAAATATTTTCATGTTCACTATATATATATATACACACACACACACACACATATATATACACACACACATATGTGTGTGTGTGTATATATATATATATATTTTTTGAGACGGAGTCTCGCACTGTCGCCCAGGCTGGAGTGCAGTAGTGCCATCTCTGCTCCGCAAGCTCCGCCTCCCAGGTTCACGCCATTCTCCTGCCTCAGCCTCCTGAGTAGCTGGGACTACAGGTACCCGCCACCATGGCCAGCTAATTTTTTGTATTTTTGGTAGACAGGGTTTCACCGTGTTAGCCAGGATAGTCTTGATCTCCTGACCTTGTGATCTGCCCACCTCAGCCTCCCAAAGTGCTGGGATTACAGGCATGAGCCACCATGCGCGGCCACTAATTTTTAAATATTAAAAAAGATACAGCTAGTAAATGTTTATGTAATATAGTCCAATTTATATATTAAATTCTATATTTATTGTTTTCAGAAATAGGAATTTATGGCATATTTTGACAAGTATGGTTTGTTGATTCACTCAAGACCCATCGCAATTCACATCTCCCCCTACCTTTTTTTCTTTTTCTTTATTTTTTTGAGACAGAGTCTCACTCTGTTGTCCAGGCTGGAGTGTAGTGGTGTGATCTTGGCTCATTGCAACCTCCACCCCCCAGGTTCAAGTGATTCTCCTGCCTCAGCCTCCCCAGTAGCTGGGATTAGAAGTGTCCACCACCATGCCCAGTTAATTTTTGTATTTTCAGTAGAGATGGGGTTTCACCATGTTGGCCAGGCTGGTCTCAAACTCCTGGCCACAATTGATCCACCTGTCTTGGCCTCCCAAAGTGCTGGGATTACAGATGTGAGCCACTGTGCCTGGCCTCCCCCTGACTTTTTTACATGAAAGGCTGGAAAGCAGAATACACAGACTTCCAGATTCCCTTGCAGCTAGGGGTAACCCTATTACTTACACAGTTTCACCAATACCATGCACATGCAAAGTCTTGGAAGAAGGCTTCCCTTCTGAAATAAAAACGTAAAGTCTGACAAGGAAAAGGCTTTTGTTTTCCTGCATGGAATATAAACTCAATACCTGGAGGTGCAGCAGCTATATTGCCACCATAAAAATAAAAGCCCATGCGAGCATTAGTGAGCAGGAATAGAGAAGGACACTGGTTTCCTGGTGGCATCCTTGGACAGCTACAGCATCCCTAGACCTACCTCTGGGCTTCTTGTTGTGTGAGAAAAATAAACCCCCTGCATAATAAAGGAACTGTGTTTTCTGATACTTACAAATATAATCCTAGCTGATACACTTAATAGCCAGAATTTTAAAAGGTATTCCTATTTTCTAACACAGTTCAGTTTTCATGCCAGCTTTTGTCACAATTTGTAGTTCCCAAACACTGAAAGTATAGCCCTTGAATTAGACAATAGATTCATTGGAAAGATATTCATTTTGTTGGGCATTAACGGCAAAAGAGTTGGGTCCACTCCCTGGTTATGGGAAAATGACCCACATGGTATGATCCAAGCAACTGTGGCCCTTCCAGACAATCTAGACATTACTTCAACCAAAGTGATTGGCCTGGGTTAGGGGAAGAAGAATAGGACAGCTGAACTCAACATGTCCCCACCATTTTGCCTTGCATGGATGTAGACTTGGCTTTTGATTGGAAAGTTTAGAAAGGAACTTGAGGAATCATTTTGTCTCTTTTCACCTTGGGGAAGGACTACACTGAAGTCATACCAGACATATATGATAACTGATCTGGTTTTAATAGACCTCCAAAGAAGACAATTCCACAGCCTCTTCCCTAAGGAGACCATGTCAACATTTAAAAACTCGCAGTAAATTCTTTCTTTGCTGAAATAGAATTTACATTGCATGTGGGTAAAAAAAAAAAAGTCCCTCATTTTTCTAAAGCAGAGTGACCAAGTGGAAAGTTAGCAGGTTGTGGAGTCCAGCAGTCCTGGGTTGACTTGTGGTTTTGCTGCTTGCTGGTTGATGAACTTTCTTGTTATTTAACATCACTAAGCTTCATTTCTTTATCTGGAAAATAAGCAAAGTAATAGCTACACTATAATCCCTAAAGTTATGGTTCAGAGCTAATATATGTAAAATGTTGGGAATATTATTTGTCATAAAAGTAAGTGTTCAAAAGCAGTTCTTTTTTCCCCTTCTCTGTTGACTGGACAACAACTTACCACTATTCTTTGGTTGAAATTGTATCGGAGCCCAAGAAGCACCATGAATTGCTCCACAACTTTCTTCACTACAGGCTAATTAACTCCAATTTCCTAATCCCATCCTGTTTACTCTTATTTTTCAGTCCTTGAATCTTAACTCAGGAACTTGTTTCCAAAAAAATTATTTTAAAAAAGTGCTTTGCATTCTGGGGAATTGCAGTTTTATAAAGTAAGCAAAAAATAACAGTACTTGAAAATTGAAAACATTGATCCATATATTCTATTTTGCTATACACATCAAATTCTCATTCTAGGTTGCAGATTCATAATTGAGGTCACTATGGTGACAAAGAAAAAATGGAGTGATGAGACAATCATTTGGATTGTTACAGCCAAAGATTTGGCCACAATTATTAAGCTAATTGACAGACAAAGTTTACTTCTCTGGTGCAAATTCTCTGCATGATGATCTTCAATTTCAGTAGGCCACTAACTTAGACCCAAGTGATCTGCGCCATTTTAAGAAAAGGAACATTTCAGACCCTGGATTGTTTTTAAAAGTTGTACACTCTATTAGTTCTTGGCTAATAGAGTGTTGGATCGACTGACTTCTGGCAGCCTTGCACGTTGACTCCACTGACATATGTACAATTTCAGACTTGAAGCCACACATGAAGTAATTGTGAAGCCTCACAATTCATCCCTAAAAATCTGCCATGCGGTGGTTCTTGTCTTCTCCAACAATGTAATCCCTAGGAATTGTGATGATATGAGCTTTTAAAAAAATTGTTAATTAATCTTCATTCACTTAGGACATATTAATTTATCTGTGATGAGGAACAACATGTTGAAAAATCCCAGAATATTGAACGAAAGAATGAAACGGCTACTGTAATATAGTTTGGATCAGAGATTTTTTTCTTTCTTCTTTTCATACAATTACTTATGGCATGTGATATTAAGAAAGAGAAAGAAAATTCCAAAGCAGAGTTTCCAGAGCAGGGTCTAGAGAAGCCCCATAGATTTACTCCAGCTGTGCAGTTAATAGGTGATGAAACAGGCCTAAAAAGAGCTTCAGTGACTTATCTAGTGTCCCATGGTTAGTCAGTGTCTTACTTAATCATGGCTTTGTCTCATTTTGTCTTTCTGATGATTCAGCTTTAAGTTAAATGCCCCTCCCTTAATGAGGTAGTCCTTGACCATGTTAAAGAATTAGCTCCTTCCTGGTACCTAGTCACTCTGTCTTGTTATTCTGTTTTATTTTATTCATACCACTTTTCAATTTCTGAATTTACATTCTGGTTTATGATTCTGTGGTTTGTCTCCTGTAAAGTGCAAGCTCCATGAAGGCAGGGACTTTGGCTTTTGTTCACTATTATATCTAAAATAATGTTTAGGACATGTAAGTCTTCAGTGCAAATTTGTGGATTGAATGGACCAGAGCTAAAGAGGAAAGAACTCTTGTTTCTTAGGCATCTATTATGCTAGTTGCTGTGCTAAGTTGTTTGTGTGTGTTACATAAACTAAGAGGTAAGTGATGTGCTTGGAGCCTTGCAGTTAGAAAGTGAAGAAGCCAGAATTGAAAGCCAGGGATATTTTGCTTCAAGTCCTGACATCACAAGAAATTATTTCCAGTGTTCAATGGTTCCTGCTCCACTACTCCCTCCATGACCTCTTCCCGGGCATCTAAAGTTCCTAGTACACCAAGTTTGTATTTGGCATCCCCCGTTGGCTCATATCTATCTGGGCACTATAGTTTTCAGAGAAACCAACTTGAATATACTATATTCAACATTGAATATAGTATATTGAATGTATTATATTCAACACAGTAAATACTCTTTGTTGCTGGCTTCTCTGTATAAAGTTTACTGAGTAAATTTCTCATAGATATTATAGCTTTCTTTTTTTATATTTTTATAGCTTTATTTCAATTTGATGGTGAATCCCATTGAGTTGCACAAATTTGCCATGAAAAGCCTACAAGAGAAGGAAATCTACCCATCTGCTGATGATTGAAACCTGATGCAATCAAAGATGATAAAAAGTTCAGATGATATGGGCCAAAAGATGAAGAAAGCGTGGGGGTATCAACAAGACAGGAAATAACCCTGAAATAGTGTTGATTCTGACCACAGGGTAATCAACAAATTTGAGTTGGGGAAAATGTCAAATTTCTCATCCCTATCAGGACTTTTCACCTTCTTCAGGTTAGGTCATATTGGATATAACAATTTCCATTTTGTCCCAGATTATAGAACTGTCAAACTTTAGTGCATACCAGAATCATCTAGAGAATTTATTACCAAAGGGGTACAGGGACCTACTTTAATTAAAGAGATTCTGTGCCAAGCACAGAGTGAGAGCTTAATTGATGGTGACCATTAGCATTGTTATTTATTTCACTCTTCCCCAAAGGGCAGTTGTGGGCCTGACCTATTCATTCACAGATTGGCAAGAGAAAAAAAAAAAAAACATGCACCAAACTTAGAATTTGAAAACCTGTGTTCAGACATCAGTGCTGCTAATTTCTAGGTATGTGACTTTGGATGAGTCACTTCATGTCTGAGCTTCAGTTTACTTGTCTGAAATCATCATAGTCAATAATGTTTATTTAGAATGCTATTGTAAGAACTGGATGAAGGAATGCAGAAGAAAGAATCCAACAACAAAAGGGCAGGAGGTTGTGGTTTAAAATGTGGACTTTCTCTATTATGATTAAAACAGGTCATTTACTTCCAAATCCCAACCCTGCCAGCCATCATTACCTGTGTAATTGTAGGCAAGTAAACCTCATTAGCCTTGGTTTTCTCATATATGAAAGAGACAAAAACAATACTTTGTATATATCAACTCTCAAACTTTACATGAACCCTGCTGTTATGAGCTCTATTTTATTGTAAGGGAACTGAGGCACAGAGGAGTTAAATAACCCAACCCAGATTCACATAGACGTGAATCTGGTTTGTGTCTTCAGGAACTCTGGTTCAGAGTCTCTACGCCTTACCAGTGAACCTGCTGCTCCCATGAGCACACAAGACATGATGAGGAAGGGCCCAGCACATGACAAATGCTCAGCCAATATTTCCCCGAATTTGAATAACTTACTTCACAGTACAAACTCCATCCTTCTATTTCGTTATGCAGTCCACGGCACAGCTCAGACAGTCAGTGTTCAACCCTATGTAGCTATTGCCCGTGAACACAAAAGTGCACTTGGTCTGCATAAA
This sequence comes from Chlorocebus sabaeus, assembly GCF_047675955.1. Taxonomy (NCBI): domain Eukaryota; kingdom Metazoa; phylum Chordata; class Mammalia; order Primates; family Cercopithecidae; genus Chlorocebus; species Chlorocebus sabaeus. The sequence continues at coordinate 35,574,900 of NC_132930.1, forward strand.
AACTACAGACACGTTTATACAAGAAGGGGAACATTGTGTCACATTTGGTTTTTATTGCTTTCAGCATGTTAGGCACATACTATCTGTTTATTAGGTAAAGGTGAAAGGTTACAGATCACCTTAAAGTATAGATGAGTTGCTTGAGAAAGGGCTACATAGAAAATTGCTGTTGTAAATGTACAGTAACCTAGAGCTTTTCGACTCTTGGAAGTAGCTTATGTGTGTGCTGACAATGACTGACATATTGGGAATGAAACCCGTCTTAACACTACAGGATGTGGAAGTGTACACCAAACTTACTCAAAGAGAAGAAAGGAAGTCAGATGTCAACTAGAATTAAGGGCAATTATTCTTTATTTTGGAGGAGCTTTCCAGTGAGTTGGGGGAACACAACCCAGGCTGAGGGTGTGGAGTCTTACTGAAATCATGAATCAGAACAAATTGGGAGATACATAGTCTGATGATAAGATAGAGTGTGAGGACTCGGGACATATGTTCCGTGTAGCCATAGAATTCATGATGAGGGATCCGCAAAACGGACATTCAAGTTCCTGAGAACAAAGGCTGATCCAAACAAAATGATTCCGTTCAAGTTTGTTGTATTTCTTTTAACTACTTCCCAGTCATTACCCACAATTTGATTTGAAATACTTATAAAAGAAATGTACCCCAGTACAATGCATCATTTATGAAATTATGCATTTCATTTATAGAATTACTAGTAATGCAAACTCATAGTTTTACCAACACAATTTAGATATTTCTGCTTCCATATTGCAATGATTGCATTATCCCTCCATGGCCAAATGGAGTGGTGAGCACATTTGTTTAAAAATAAAATAGACAGTAAATAAATCAACACCCTTAACGAAAGCTAAATTGAACACAAGATTTATGCCACTGTAAGGAAATCTCCACAGAACAATATTCGCTTTAATGCTTTCTTTTTCCTCTACTAAAATCTTACAGTGTATCAAAATGAAGAAAGCACTTTCAATGTGAATTATGTAGGAACAGACACGATGACAATTCTGTTTTTCAGAGTAGGGTTACAGAGCCACTTCTGCTTGCCCCCGCGAGTGTCAGTGTCAGCCTTTACACTCCTCTTGAGTACGGATCTATAACTATGAAGGAGCGTAATTGGCAAGGAAGGGCTTTTCAAAACTAACCCTTCCCAAGCAAAGCCGATTCTGACGACTTTCGCTTTCCCTCTCTTGTTCAGCAAAAGGAACCCCCAGAGGAGTCGTGTTATTGACTAAGCCCCAGTCGGTAAACACCCCTGAACATCATTTAAAAAAACAAACAAACAAACAAAAAAACACAAAAAAACAAAAACCAGAGAGGGAGAGAGAGAGAGAAACACCAACATGAGCCAAAGGACGCCTTTCTAAGGAAAAAAAGCCTGAAGACATTTACTTCAATGGAGAGAGGGCTGTTTACTTACATTGCTCGCAAGACCTTCCAACAGCTGGAGTCTTTGAACTCTAGTGTGCGCAGATGTGGAGCTTTTGCTCGAAATCCCCTTTCCTTTGGCAGCAAGGATTATTCATAACTCTTTAGGGCTTCAGATTGATAAGTAATTTCCTGATTCGCTTTCAAAAGCATTCTCCCAGGCTTTGCGTGGTGGCAGAGAGAGGGAGTGGGCAAGGACCCCGGCGTGCAATGACGCTGTGGCCTACACAGATCTCCTGATTGTTCGATCGAACCCGAAAGAAGACGTCGACGTTACAAACAAAAATAAATATCCTTCTTTATCTGTTGGCTCGTTCCCCAAATCATATTTGGGAAATAGCACAGTGAGTCTGGACAATATTTTTTCTAAAAGTACGATATTAGCTGAACACCTTATCATTTTTGTGCTGGGAGAAATCAGGGCACCTCTGACTAGTCTTCAAAGACCAGCTGTTGCAATTTCTTTCTTATCAGCTGCTTTACAGGATGTTCTTAGAGACCAAGCAGCCCAGCCCTTTCGGTTGACAGTCAAAAGAAATGATGCCCAGGGCTTACAGGACTTGACCAGGATCACACAGCTAGTTAGCAGAAGGACAGGAACCTAAGAGCCGACTGTCAAGCCAGTGCTGTGTCCACTGTAGGGAGGTGGAGGCAGATGCAAGGACTGGAGATCTGACTCTCAATCTTTAAGATACCTATCACTGGACATGGCCCTTGATGTTTCTGAGTCTTGGTTTTCACAGCTGCAGAATAAAAATCGTAATAGTAACCCTTGCTTGGTCATACAAAGTGGTAATCTCTCTGAAAGCATTTTGTCCAGGATGAAAGCAATTGTATCCTAAGATGAAATTTTGTCGACACAGCCCCGTTTACATGCTTCTCTTCTCCTTTCCATTCTCATTTCCATTCAATATTATTTTCTTACTGAAAGAAACCACTGAGTGACTTTTGGATGGAGAAGGAGGAGTATAGTGGCCAGGAAATGAAATAGAACATGGAGAAAATTTTACCTTGGAAATCCAGGTAAAAATTAGATGAAAGGGTATACAGCATATCTTAACATTTGCCTCAGAAAGAACACTAGATCTAGAAATAGAAAATCAAAGCTTGACCACTGCCTGGAACACTTAACAGCCAAGGGAGCCCTGTGGAGTCATTTAAACATTCCAAAACACAGTTGACTCACTGGGTATGTGATCCCTGTCCCATTGCACTTACCTCATTTTGTGGTTAGAATCAAATGAGGTGTTTATCAAGATAGTGCTTTGCAATGTTTCAGGCTTTGAAACTAAAATGTAGTTGCTATGGTTTGAATGTATGTGTCTCCCCACAAATTCATACATTGGAACCTAAGATCCAATGTGATAATATTAGGAGGTGGAGCCTTTAGGAGGTTATTAGGTCACAATGGCAGGGCTCTCATGAATGGGATTCATGACTTTGTACAAAGGCTGGAAGGAACTAGCTAAGCCCTTTTTGCCCTCTACCCTTCTGTCATGTGTGGACATAGCATTTGTCCCTCTGGAGGATGTAGCAACAAGGTGCCCTCTTGGAAGTGGAGACAGAGACCTCACCAGGCCCTTAACCTGTTGGCACCTTGATCTTGGGTATCCCAGCCTCCAGAACTGTCAGAAATAAATTTCTGTTGTTTATAAATTACTTATCTGTGGTATTCTGTTGTAACAGAACTAATGGGCTGAGACAGTGGTATTTTCCAGTGGGATGTGCAACTACTATTGCCCATTTCATCTGTGTAATTGGCTGACACCACTAGGTGCCAGGGCTCCCGGGTTCTGCCTTGACCTTTTTCCCCCTTTTCCTTTTAGGAGTGTATTTCATCTTTCTTCCCTTGTTATCCACCTCTTGGTACTTGTCTCCCATGCTTGCTGCTATTGGTTTTCTTTCTTAGGGCTCAAATTGTCCTTCCATTTTTTGTGTAATGGTAAGAATGAAGAACAAAGAGAAAACATTTTGTTCAGTCACACAGAAAGGCATCCATGTTGTCTTGACACAAGTGGGAATGTCTTTATTTTTGAAGTAGCCACGAACAAAGATCAAATGAATCAAGATCAGTGCCCCCTTGAAAATGATCAAGTCATAAGTCCAACTCGTATTTTATGGTTCCATTCACTTCTTTTACCCTTTATAAATTTATTATTTAAATATTATTTCAGTTAAGATTTGCACTCTATCATCTGTAAGAAGAATTTTCTAGTAGAGTCTTGCTTGGTCTGCTATAACAAAATACCATAGACTGGGTGGCATAAACAACAGAAATGTATTTTCTCACAGTTCTGGAGTCTGGAAGTCTGAGATCTGGGTGCCAGCGTGGCTGGATTCTGGTGAGGCTTCTCTTCTTGACTTGCAGATGGCTGCCTCCCTTCTGTATCCTCATATGGTGGGCAGAGGGAGATCTTTCTCCTCCTTTTCTTAGAGACCATAGTCCTATTGGATTATGGACCCATCCTATGACCTCATTTAACTTGAATTAGCTATGAACGCCTCTGTCTCCTGAAAAAGTCGTACTAGGGGTTAAAGCTTCAACACATGAATTTTGGGGTGACACAATTCAGTCCCTAGCAAGCCTGCAGGAAGTAAAAGAAGGGAACGAATACCTATTGAGTCTTTTTTTCTCCTCACGGAATTGTCAAAACAACATTGATAGGTTGGCTGTGACTTTTCTACGGTCACAAAGCTAGTAAGCGGCAGTGACCAAATGTAAACCATGACGACCAGAACCCTGCTCCCCTCATGACACATTCTGCCTCCACCTCTTCTGTTCTCCTAGATTCTGAGCCGTGACCCTTTATTTTCCCTTCCCACTGTCTCCTATTTAGTTGCCTGGAGGCAAGACATTGTTACCCAGAGCACCATGAGAAGGAAGCCATGGGGATTCCCTCATGTGCCCACTGAGCTTAGACTGACAGCTGTAGAGTTTGCCTGGAATGTTCTCTCCTTGCATCTCTCCCTCCTTCATGTTAATAAGTCCCTTCATTAGTTCAAACTGAACACACATGCTTCTTCCCCGGGATGTTTTCTTTGATCTGACCCGCCCCACCCTTGCTCTTCCTCACTATATTCTCTTATACTGTCCTACATTTCCCCTTTATAATTTTTTCTCCTTTCATAAAATTTCATAAATGTTGTTTTATTATTGTAGTGGTTATAGCAATAGGTCTGTATTTCTAAAATAATTCGCATAATGGTTGTCCCCCTCACTGGTCTGTAAGCTCCCTGATGCCAGGGATGCTTTGCTTACTAAGAGCTGTCCAGCCATTAGAACACTAACATGAGAAGCTACAGAGGAGCAAGGGAGGATTAGACAGGGGCAAACCAGGGAAAATAAATAGTAGAAGAAAGGCCCTTCAAAATTCACCTCTAGCAGTATGACTAGCAAGCGTATGTCTGAGAACAGTCTAATGAGGCCCCTTTATTAAGCCCTCTGTGTACCACCAAATGCATTCTTCCCCTGTCTATTTTGCTAGGTTTGGCTAATCAAGAATGACGTGGTTAATGTGAAGAGAGGCAGCTTGAGGAGCAAATCCTGGGTCACATCTGCTGCCTGCTGGTCAATGCCTGGGTTCCTGCAAGGGCAGCAGAGCCTGACCCTCTGCAGGATGGGGCTGCCTGTTCATATCCCATCAGCCTCAGTCTCTTCCTAGAAAGAGCTGATGGGACAGGGTGTGAAGATGTGTAGGAACAAAGAGGAATTCCTTCCAGAGAAAGACATTTTCAGTTGAAGGAACCACATGTACAAAGAAACGGAATGACAGCATGTTGTGTTTAGGGAACCTCAAGAAGCCTAGTTTTGTTGGTGAGTTACAAGGAAATGTGATAGTAGAAATGAAAGTATCAGATAAATCTTAAGTGTTTCCATTAATATCTATTTCTCAAAATTGTTTGGAGGGCCAGTGAGAGAGTACATATGGAATTGCTTTAAAAACTGGAAAAAAAATCCTATGAAAATATTTTTATTACAAATTCTTTGGATGAAGATAACTAGAATATTAGGCTAAGAAACCATGCTGGGAAATGGAATTATTTATAAATTTCTTTTATTTATAAACCAGAAGTTTTGATTAATTTCCTTCTTCTAATCTCCTTTCAAAGGCTAGAATGTAAGTTTATAGTATCTGTTGAATATGAGTGAGTTGGGGGATGTATGTTTTCAACTCAGCACTATCCCTGGCCCTTTCTACTCTCTCTGAGGCAACAGGGACTGGAAGCCTGGAACTACATTTCCCAGAATCACTTGTAGGCACAGTTCCTAATTACAGTCAGTCAAGGAGGGCACACACAGGGTTGTGAAAGATAGAAAATAATTAGAGGACATTATTCTTCGGTGTCAGTTACAGAGTGGAAACAGCCAGCTGATGTATGGTTTGCAGCAACTTCTGGGTGAGATCCTAGAATCTCACACTTTCCTATGGCTTCCCAGCAAGCTTGTTCTTCTCAGTTTACAGCCAGACAGAATGCTTTTTTTCTGCAATTGTTGGTCTCATGAACCCCTTTTAAACAATTATTTTTTATTTAGAAATACTTATAGACTCATAAGAAGTTGCAAAACAATTTACAAAAATACCCTAGCTTCTTCAAATGGTGACATCTTATATCGCTATAATAATCATAGAATAAAAAAATTGACATGAGTACAATAGGATTAGGCAGACTACAGATCTTCTTCAGTTTTTACCAGTTTTTATGGAGATTCACTTGTGTGTTGCATAGTTCAGTATAGTTGAATACAATTTGATCTCATTTATAGATTATTTACAGTTCTTTCAATGGCTCTTTAAGACTTTAATTTCTTGCCTTAAATCTCTACCTGATGCTATTTTCTTAACTGAATGCTGAGTGAGGTGGTTAATAATTTCTTGGTGTTATCTCACATTTGAAGCCTTGCAGTCAAATTTTGGTGCTTACCTTCCATTATGTTCATTCATGTGTTCAACTAAAATATCACTCACTGATATAACTTCACAGGCCTTCTTTCCCATTGTTTTCATCACAGGATTACAAAGGCATTCCCAGTGTATCATTATATTATATGTAAGCTACCACGAAAGATTTTTAGCTATTCGTTGGGCTGTTAATTGCTCAGTTTTCAAAGTCATTCTTACTGTAGTAGATTAAAAATGGAAAACTTGTAAAATCATTCTTAAATAATGGTAAAATAATTTATATATGATAAGGCAGGAAACAAACAATAAAAGGTATAGCTAATGGATAGGAGGAGGCTAAGTTATCATTGTTGAAGATAATAAAACTGTACACCTAAACAATGCAGCAAATTTAACAAGGGCCATTAGAAATAATATATGTTTAACAGAATTTACAGATACAAAAATACATGCATGAAAGTAGCCTTCCTATATATCAAAATAATCAGAAAATAGAATGTTTAAAAGCCCTCTAAAATCTAAAATGATGCTGGTTTCTCTGCAGAGGAAGGAGAGACTCGCCTCTCCCTAATTCTGGGCTATTTTCTCACTTGAGCCTTAATCAGCACAACTTGTGTACAGAGACTCTCAAAATTTTGCTAAAATATTTTTGTTTCCTTTCCCTTCTCATCCTTACCTCTGACTCACTAACCGCAAGAGATCAAAATCTGGTCTGAAGAAGCCGAGGGAAGTGAACACTATGACATGTTCTTTGTCCCTTCCTAATTAAGACATATTTCCTCTCAAAATATCCTAGCCTGCAGAGATGGTCCCTGGCTGTAACTTAATTTTTTTTTACATCATTTTCTCCAAGGCAGTGTAACAACTTGAAACCACATATTTCAGAAAATGATCTTCTCTTTACATTCACCATTTGGTTGGCTTTCCCAGAATAAATGAACCATCTGCCCTAAAGAACTATGCAAGTCTTTGCCACTTGCAACCAGTGAGACTAACAAGTTTCCTGGCTAACATTTGTTAGGTGCTAGCAAAGTTCATTGATTCTTCAGGGCATTATCTTAATTAATCTTTACCACTGTGTGGGTAGAAAATTAAAGTCAGTTAAACCAAATCTCAAGGCTATCAAAAGGTAGAACCAAGGTAAGGGCCAGATGGTGAGGCTCCAAGTCCTTTCTCTGCTTTTTTTGTAGGTGACAATAATTTTCTTTCCCACAGGATTTCAAAAACAAGATCTGGGAATCAGCCTGGTCCCTCTGACATTGATACACATACATCCTAGTGAGCCGCATTGGCTGCATCAACTCAGTGTGTCTAATTTAAAAAGTCAACTTGTAGAAAAATGCCAGATAAATAAATGGTGCTGGTAATACTAGGTAATTATGAAAATTGTGTAAGTGATATATGAATGGTGAAAATGTAGTGGAAGTCCCAAGTATATGACCGCCACTTGGTGGAAACCTTGTCAGGAGAGAGTATTTGGATTTGCTTCCTAAGTGGAGTTAATTCTTTAGAACTTTAGCACCTAATAAAAGCAACAAAATTCATATCACTCTCAAAAGTATAATTTAGAAGACTCTATTTTCCCAAATAATAGTTCTCCTTTGAAGACTACTGGAAATTGCCTTCTTTCTAATTTTAATATTTGGATTGAAAACATTCAAATGCAGGCCTAACTTCAAAGCGTAGTTTGAGACCAAGAAGCACTTCCTGATTTATATTACTTGAAGCATCTTTTGAGCCCCTGGATTCCACCATCCATGAAGCTAACACTATTCCTGGATTGCCCAGTTTCATTCATTAATTGATTCAAAAGAAGAAAGAGGTTCCAAATCTCAGCAATTTTCATTATGGATAAATAGATGCATCCCCTATGTAAATAGTTGAACCAAAATGTCCCTTAAAAGAACCTAGTATCAAGCCCTTCGAATTTCCAATCTCTTAGTTTCACAATCATCACTATCTTTTCCCCCCAATTTTTCCATTCCTCATATGCATCAGCATGACCATGCTGTCTCAACCAGTCCACAGGAATCACACATGCACTTCCTGTCTTAATCAACAATGAAGCTCTCACTTAGTTGGTAGATCATGGAGGATAAGGACATTTACTGAGGCTGGCTTGTTTTAGTCCAGGAACATAGAGCAGCTCCTTTGGAGATTGCAAACAACATCTAAGTCACATGTTATTTGAAAGGTAAATATGTAGCCACAAAAGAACATTTAAAAAAGAGAAGAAAATAGGAGAAGAGAGAAAGATTGGAAGGAAGGAAAAAAGAAGGAAGGAGAGGAAGGGGAAAAAGTGAGGAAAAAGAAAAAGGGAGAAAGACACAGTGAAAGAAAAAGAAAAGGCAGAGGAGGTAGGCAAAGCAAAGGCTTAGATGCTGTAACTGCAAGTAACACAGACTCGGGCTGTGCATTTTTTTCCAGGGGACTATCTGCGTTTTTTCATGTGCCATACTATGCCATGATGCAGCAACAGTAAACTGACTTAACATGCCCTCAACTGTAGCTAAGGTTTGCAGTCACAAGTGCCATTTTTGGATACGGTGACCAGCTATCCTAATTTTCCTGGGACTGAAGGGGTTCCTAAGATGTGAGGCTTTCAGTTTTAAAACTGGAATAGTTCAGTCTAAAACCGAGGAGTTCTCCACAGCATGGGATTTTCAGTGCTAAAACCAGAGAAGTCCCAGGCAAATCAGGAAAAGCTGTTCATCTTATCTTTGAGTAAGACAGTAAATTGTGTCTCTTGCATCCTTTGAGGATTGCACAGGAAATTCTCCAGCTGTTAACCCATCTTCCATGTGCTGGGATCTGTGTTACATTGTGTACACTGTAGTGGACATCTTTTTATTCTGCTTGCTCAGCACCCCAGTAATCTTTGGGTAATGCCTTTCCTATTTTTTGCGGTTCTAGTTGGGCTGTCATGCATAGTGTCCTTCACTCCTGCTGCCTTCCCTGGGGTGAGTGGGTCAGCCAGGGTAGACTAAGCAAAACAGGCCATCTCTTGCACCTCTGGCAACAGTGGTTAGTTGAGGGGTGAGTATGGAACACAAGGAAGACAGCCCTTGGGAGGGAGGAATCCCTTTTTCTCTTAGTGAAGCCTGTCATTGATCATCTTCTCCACCATGTATGACAGTCAACAGATACAGAAGGAAGTCAGAGGGAGAAAGAGAGAAAAAAATACTTGAAGCATCTTTTGAGCCCCTGGATCCCATCATACATGAAGCTAACACTATTCCTAGATTGCCCAGTTTCATGAGCTCATGCATTCCCTGTTTTCTTAAGCTGGTTTGAGATGGGTGCTTCTCATCTGCAACCAAAAGAGTTGTGACTAATAGACATACATGAGCTCTGTTATTCTGGAGTCAGTCCTGAGAGACGGGTCTAAGTTGAACCACATGAAATCACTGATATTCAACTTCTTTTGACTGCAAATATGGAAATGCCATTTGAAGCATTTTAAATATTATTATCTCCTTTGCACAGATGAGGAAAACACTTAGTGGTGAGAAATAATATGCTCAAGGCTGCACATTTGTTAAACAGCAGACCTGGAATCAAACCCAGGTCTTCATGATTCTAAGGTACACAAGTATATTTCCAGTAGTTTATGCTGCCTGAAAAAAGAGATCTCTTAAGAGCTTTCCCTTGCTATTTGACAAAGGCCTTGAAATATACTAGATTTTAATTCATACCTTTATGTATGAACTTATATATGGTGCCAAACACCTGCTCGTTTGCTTGTAAAATCCCCATTCCACTGGATGTTTCATGAAAAGAAGTCAGACACATGAGTGTGCAAAGCAAGAGGAAAAACTCCGTTCAACTCTGGTGTGTATTTTCATTCCACTTGGGATGACGCTCCAGGTGATGATACGTCAGCTTTTCAAAAGTACTCCAGCTTTGGTTTTCACTGACAATCAAAAGGTGCTATTCTTGCCTCACAGAAAAGATATTATTTACCCATTCTACTCTCTGTTCAGAGAGACCATTCCCATACCTCAAACCCAACATATTTGTAATGCAGCTGTGACAGTGAGAGAAGTATTCTGGATATTTTGAATTGTCATGATCATCCCATGTACTTGACCGCTGATGCAACGGGATGATGCTTGCCGAGGAAATATATTTTTTTCTCCATGGTCGTGTTCCATACCTATTTTAAAAATCGCAGAGCATGTATATAATATGGAAAATTTATGTGTAATTTCTTTAGTATTTATTATATGTGAAGTTATTACAATCCAGGATTGTCTGTTCATTTTAACTAATGCTAGAGAAACAATGTGTCTTATTAGAGCATGGATAATATTCTATGGCAAATGTTTTTGGCATTATCTGCTGAACATCTCTTCCATAAATTTCCTTCCCCCATCTACATGGTGGCAGGCTGTAGTCATCAGCTAATGCTGCTATTAATGCTGCTGCATAATAAACACCTCCCAGGTCTCAGTTGCTTACAACAACAAACATTTATTTTTTTTCCTCACTCATTAAAGCTATGAAACGTGCCCAAGATCACACAGCTGGTAAATGATGAAGCTGAGATTCATTCATTCAACAGACATCATTGAGCTCCTCCTAATTGCCAAGTACAATGAAGAGGCTGATAAATCACCAAGCCAAAGACTGTGTCTTAGCTGATGGTGTTAAAAGTGAAAACAATGTCATTACAGCTCTAGAGAGTCAACCAAAAAGACAGAACATGACACAGAAAAGGGTTGACAGCATCTGACAAGTCAGGGGTGTGATGGGTTAGAGAATACAGATAACACTGGCCAGAATGGTAGCCATAGTGGGATGATAACAAGATTAATTAGACAATGCAAATATAAAGGCATTCCAAGTGGAAGCTGACATTGCATTTCTAATTTCGAGAGAGGAGAGAAAGGGAAGGAAACATTTGAAGCCATTTTTTGAGTGTCTGCTCTGAACTGGGTATCATCACATGACAAAAACCCATATAGCAATGTTCAGAGACAAGGGCATCTCACTTCACATTTTACATCTTCCTGAATATCACTTTCTATATGTCTAATGCAAAGATAGTGACATTTCTTTCTTCGTATTGTCTTAGTTTGTGCCTAACACATTTCAGGCTCTCAAAAAATGGTAATTTTCCTAGAAGATTCTGTTAGTTGCTTTCCAATGTTCATTTTGCCATTATTTCTTGTTAACAGAAGCCTCATTTGTCTGGGGAGACAATGTGGCCAGGTAAATGCCCACCTTCCCAGGAGTCTTTGTGGCTAGTAAAGGCTGTGACCCACTGAGTTGGGACAATAATAAGTAAGCAGAGGTTGATGGAAGAGGTTGCTGGGAAAGCTTCCTAGAAGAGAAAGGCTCAGGTGGTCTCACATGTTCAGATTTTGTTCTGTGTAGTTTGCCATTGATCCAGAATGCAGGCATGGCATTGAGGTAGAGTAGATGTCTTGTGATTACAATAGGGAGAACTGCATACCATACATACCAGGATGGAGGAACAGAAAGGTAGAATGAACCTAGGTCTTTTTGACCATGAAATTTTTGTTCTACTTGAACAAAAAGAACAATTAAACGTATCTTTAAAAAAAAAAAAAAAAGACCAACCATCCAACACACATCATTGTAACCTACAAAAACAGCTCCACTTGGCTGAAAGACTAAGCTCAGCTTGATCTTCCCAACCATGGTAACAACAGACAAAGCAGAAAAATCAAAGCTTAAAATAAAAAAAATACCATCAAGGGAAGATATGTAACCAAATAATTAATGAGGTATATTTTAAGGTTTTCATTATTTAATCCTATCATGTTAGCAGTGAAATTTGGGAGAAAAAAACTACAAAATTTCAAGGCAGGGAACCCAGGTTCAAATTCTCACTGAACCTTTTATCTGCAGAGTGAATTTGGGCCAGTCTTTTTACCTTTCCAGGTTTATGTTTTCCATGCTGCAAAGTCATAATGATAATGATGATGATACTTACTTATAGTATTGATATAGAGTGTACTGAAGGGAATGTATGTGAAAGTACTTTGTAAACAATAAGTTATTAGGCAAGTTTTTGTTACTACTGAAAAGTGAAAAGATAGTCAAGTGTGAAATAGCCAAGCTTGCCCAGTTACCATCTGGCACTGACGTGTGGTCTAGAGGCATGAAACTGAGATGCTAAAGGATATATGGGCTGTAAATGCTCTGTCAAAGGTTAGCAATGGGCTGGGCGCGGTGGCTCAAGCCTGTAATCCCAGCACTTTGGGAGGCCGAGACGGGCGGATCACGAGGTCAGGAGATCGAGACCATCCTGGCTAACACGGTGAAAACTCGTCTCTACTAAAAAATACAAAAAACTAGCCGGGCGAGGTGGCGGGCGCCTGTAGTTCCAGCTACTCGGGAGGCTGAGGCAGGAGAATGGTGTAAACCCAGGAGGCGGAGCTTGCAGTGAGCTGAGATCCGGCCACTGCACTCTAGTCTGGGCGACAGAGTGAGACTCCGTCTCAAAAAATAAAAATAAAATAAAAATAAAAAAAAGGTTAGCAATGAATCTTTCATGTCATAATCACATGTTTCTTACAAACAGAGGTGCCAGTCATTAATGGGGGGAGAGGAAGAAGGAAGAAAACTATAATTTTTTTTATCACTTATTGTAAGCCCTTTGGTGTTTTACATATATGATCTTCTTTAATTAATTGCAGACTTGAAGCTATGTTCACAAATGCTCTGAAGACAGAACTTTTATATTTTGAAAGTGGAGTTATGCTGCCGATCAAGTTGCCTATGACTAACGCACAAGGATCAAGAATGCTGACTTAGGTAGGAAAAGTAGGGGATGGGCCAGACTTAGGGGAGGGGTCTGAGATCTGAAGTTAGTTGATTAGTCCCCCACAGAAGGATGCATCTTACCAATCAAAGGTTGAAGACTTAGACTTGTCTATACAGAGGGAAAGAGGGAAGGGAATTTCTCAACCATCGAGGACCTCCCAGGTCAGCTCTTTATACATCACCTCTTAGGAAATAAGAGTGTAGACATTTTGCTGTGCAGCTGGCACTGTGCTAAACACTTTAAATTATCAACTCATTAATTTTTGCAACAGCCTTTCAAGGTGTAGGTCCTATGTTTACCTCCATTTTACAGAAAGCTGAGGAATAGTGAGCTTAATTGACTTGTCCAAAGCCACCAGTTGGATTGGAACCCAGTCAGCCTGGCTTCTGTGCCCTGCAGTTCACCACGATGCTCTTTTGCCCCTCGAGGGGAGGAATGCAGCAGAACATATGTCAGACAGCTGGACTGTGGATCTTGAGAACTCAGCCTCTTAAACTCAGGAGAGTTAGTGTGTTTTCTTGGTGGAAGAAGGCTGAAGAGTCTCCCAAAGATCCTTTTGGTTTTTCAGGGAATTAAATGTAACTACCTACTCATATATAGCAATGCCTCTCCTTAGTCTAATATGAGATTTAGGGATTTGGGAGGACATCTGGAATTTATTTATGCCATTTGGGTTTTGAAATTCAATATTAAATTCTTAGAATGAAAAAAACAAAGAAACCAGAGTAGACCATATTAATGAAAGCTGACTACACAGGGCATGTGTTTGCAAACTGGGCTTGAATGTCTGGCTGAAATATTGCTCTGAATACACTGGGTCATTCCTCTCAAAAGGCAAAAACACCTTTCTGGCATCATTTTGACCTTCTGTATATATGGTAATGGCAGAGAATATATTTTAGGGTTTTTCTTCCCCCAGGTAATGTTGAAAGCAGTATAAGCGATTAATGTGGCTATGCTGAGACTATGGCACAAAGATAATTAGAAAAATATCACCTTGACAGTTTCAGTTTTTCATTCTGAGTCTGGGGAGATAGTATGGGCTTCAGAGCAACTGTTTTTCTTTTTATCATTCCACTAGTTGTGTAATTTTGAATAATCTCCCCAAGCCAGTTTCTTAACCTATAGGATGTTCCAAGCAGAAGGTGGAAAACGGGTATACATTTGGGAAGTTTTAGGTGGTTCATGATGGTCGAAGTGAAAAGTGCTTCTGAAGAATATTAGAAGATGAAACCCAAGACGTAAACATTGTGAAGTCTGGTGTCCCAAGCAGGGGTGTGGACTTTATCTTGAAATTACCAAAAAGTTGTTTTAATTTTAATCCTTTTAAATACTAAATAGAATTGCTTTTCCTTATTACAAATATAGTAGCTTATCATAAAAAACAATAGATAAGGAAGAGAAAATCCTTAAATTCCGTCAGTCATACAGAGATTACTATGGTGTCCTCTTAGCCACTTATAGGTCTTAGATATAAAGCTACCTAACATGACTTGACTGGAGACCAGCTAAGCCAAATTTAAGTACAGATGCTATTTCTGGTAGGTAAGTGTGTGAATGACTTTTAGAAAAAGTCTTCATTGTTTGAAGATTCTATAATTACAAATTCATCTACTTGCTAAAATTTATTTGCAAGCCCGCAATCAAAACTCACGGTGCTTTCTTGGTCCTTTGTGGATGGATAAGCACAACTCTCAGGTCAAAGACGACAATGTTCTGCTTTCTCCTTTCAGCTCTGCCTCTGTAAACAAGTGTCCTTTTTGCCAGCATATTTAGTGCTGTTTCTTGCATTTTTGTACTTTTTGTTTGTAATTTTGCTATTTAAAATGTCCTCCAAGCATAGAAATGCTGACTAGTGTTTCTAAGTGCAAGAAAAACTATGATGTGCCTTATGAAGAAAATACATGTGTTAGATAAGCTTCGTTCAGGCATGAGTTATAGCGATGTTGACCATGAATTCAATGTTAATGAATCAGCAATATATATGTAAAATAAGATGTTCCTAAATGTAAAACAAGGTTATGTAATGATCAGTTGCCAAAAATATGACCAGGGGCTCTCATGAACCTAACTCTTTATTTCCCTAGGAGCAATGGCTCAAATTCACAATGACTTTATAGAACATAACAACTGTGAATAGTGAGAATTAGTTGTATGTATTTTTAATAGATTGATGGGTTAGTTCTACCCATAGAACCTAACTCTTAAACAACTGGTCTCCCAACCCAATCCCAAAGCCATGGCTGTCCAAGTGGTAGCCTTTGAAGGCCTTTTATGTGGATAGAACATTGCTGTTACACCTGCCAGACCCTTGATGGATGAAGCCAAATCCAAGAATATCTCTAGCCATAGACAGCAGGGATGATGCCACCACTCAGGTCTAACTGTGCCTGGACAGGGTGAGGGGCTGTAACCATGCCCCTCCTTTCTGTCTAGAAAGTCTCCTCTTTTCCTTACCATGTCTAGGAAGGCTGGGAGTAGGTACTGGGGCTTGCTTGTGTTCATCACACACTGTGAAGATGTGTCTCTGGGCAAAGGGCCATGCTTCAGAAGGGAAAGGAGCCTGCTCGAGCTGTATTCCTGGAACTGGGAATCAGACTCACTCCTGACAATCTGCGGGTAGACTGGTCGTCGAGGGTTCTCAAGGAGTTGAAAACTCCAGGGATTTTGATCGACAGCCTCTAAGGTCCCTTCAATGCTGAAATTTTAAAGATCTCATAGTCCATTTCTTATATTAACATTTCCTTTGAGCATCCTGGTTTTTGGGAGAAAACCTCTATGGGTTTTAATTCAATTGTGGGGATGTGGCATCGCAATCCCTTGGAAGTATTTGGGATTGACACTTTTATTTAGGGGGAAAGGGGTCTGGGATGCTAAGTGTCCTACAGTGCCCTAGAGAGTTCTACATAAGGTAGAATTGTGACACTCAAAACTCAAGTAGCATGAATCAACTTCTCTTTTATTTGTACCCATTGGGTTCCCAGAGATTCTTTCTACCTCATTTTACCCCTAGGGCCAGCAACATAATTTATGGGCCCAGAACAAAATGAAAATGGGAGATACCTTGTTTGAAAAGCCGGATAGATGCCTTTCTCTTTTCCTGTGGTCTCTTTCGTGACTTGTCATAGTGTTTTCTATTTGCTATTTCATGTAACTCCCCTGGCCACAAGGATACTGGTTGGTGACAGCAGACGCTCATAGGCATTGGACCCTGCCCTGCGATTTGGCTTACGAATTTGCACACTTGACCTTCCTCATGCCTGTGCCTAGCTGCCCATTAGGAATAGAAGGTGGCAGTGGTTGCCGGGCAGGAACAAGGGAGCTGTCTGAAAGAGGAAAGGAGAGTTCAAGCCCCTGGTACGTGCCCCGTTGTCCCACTTTACTTGCAAAACACAAGTGCAAAAATGCAACTATTGGAAATTTCAAGACAGTGACCATAGAGCATCAACTGCCATGCCTGGGACTGCTTGTGAGTGTTATAAGGCCCTTCATCCTACTCTGTCCACTCCTAGCTCTAGGGTCAGACCTAGCCTAGATGCTGTAGCTTACCTTGCACTCCTCCTCCACACTCCTTGGTCCTATTTGTCTCCTCTGCACCTTTTAGGAGGCACTTACACATTGCCATGTCTGTGATGAGTCATTAAAATGTGGTATGTCCTCTAATAGTCAGAGCCTGGCTTCTTTTCTTTTATCCCCCTTAGTATAGAACATAATTTCAAGTTGCATAAAAACCATTCTGTATGGTGAAGGGCAGGCACAAGAGGCAAACTTTAATTGAGCCTTAAAAATAACCACTGCTTCATGAGGCCAGCATCATCCTGATACCAAAGCCTGGCAGAGACACAACGACAACAAAAAATTTCAGGCCAATATCCCTGATGAACATTGATGCGAAAATCCTCATTAAAATACTGTCAAACCAAATCCAGCAGCACATCAAAAAGCTTATTCACCATGATCAAGTCGGCTTCATCCTTGGGATGCAAGGCTGATTCAACATATGCAAATCAATAAATGTAATCCATCACATAAACAGAACCTTTCTTCACAGAATTAGAAAAACTACTTTAAATTTCATATAGAACCAAAAAACAGTCCGTATAGCCAAGATAATCTTAAGCAAAAAGAACAAAGCTGGAGGCATCATGCTACCTGACTTCAAACTATACTACAAGGCTACAGTAACAAAACAGCATGGTAACAGATATATAGACCAATCAAACAAAACAGAGGCCTCAGAAATAATGCCACACATCTACAACCATCTGATCTTTGACAAACCTGACAAAAACAAGCAATGGGGAAAGGATTCCCTATTTTAAAAAATGGTGTTGGGAAAACTGGATAGCCATATGCAGAAAACTGAAACTGGACCCCTTCCTTACATCTTATACAGAAATTAACTCAAGGTGGGTTAAAGACTTAAATGTAAGACCTAACAACATAAAAATCCTAGAAGAAAACCTAGGCAATACCATTCAGGACATAGGCATGGGCAAAGACTTCATGACTAAAACACCAAAAGCAATGGTAACAAAAGCCAAAATTGACAAATGTGATCTAATTAAACTAAAGAGCTTCTGCACAGCAAAAGAAACTATCATCAGAGTGAACAGGCAACCTATAGAATGGGAGAAATTTTTGCAATCTATCCATCTGACAAAGGGCTAATATCCAGAATATACAAGGAACTTAAATTTACAAAACAAACAAACAAACAAAAAACAAACAACCTTATCAAAAAGTGGGTGAAGGATATGAACAGACACTTCTCAAAGGAGACATTTATGCAGCCAACAAACATATGGAAAAAAGCTCCTTGTCACTGGTTATTAGAGAAATGCAACTCAAAACCGCAATGAGATACCATCTCACGCCAGTTAGAATGGCAATTGTTAAAAAGAAAGGAAACAACAGATGCTGGAGAGGATGTAGAGAAATAGGAATGCTTTTACACTGTTGGTGGGAGTGTAAATTAGTTCAACCATTGTGAAATACAGTGTGGTGATTCCTCAAGGATCTAGAACCAGAAATACCATTTGACCCAGCAATCTCATTACTGGGTATAGACCCAAATGATTGTAAAACATTCTAATATAAAGACACATGCACACATATGGTTATTACAGCACTATTCACAATAGCAAAGACTTGGAACCAACCCAAATGCCCATCAATGATTGACTGGATAAAGAAAATGTGGCATACATACACAATGGAATACTAGGCAGCCATGAAAAAGGATGAGTTCATGTCCTTTGCATGAAGCTGGAAACCATCATTCTCAGCAAACTAACACAGGAACAGAAAACCAAACACTGCATGTTCTCACTGGTAAGAGGGAGTTGAACAATGAGAACACAGGGACACAGGGAGGGGAATATCACACACTGTGGCCCATCATAGGGTTAGGGGCTAGGGGAGGGATAGCATTAGGAGAAATACCTAATGTAGATGGTGGGTTGATGGGTGCAGCAAACCATGGCACGTGGATACCTCTGTAACAAACCTGCATGTTCTGCACACGTATCCTAGAACTTAAAGTATAATATTAAAAAAAAGAAACTGAAAAAACAAACAAACGAACAAAAACCATTACCAAGCCTGGACAACTTGGTGAGACCCTGTCTCTACAAAAGAATAAAAATATTAGCCAGGCATGGTGGCATGGGCCTGTAGTCCTAGTTACTCGGGAAGCTGAGGATTGTTTGAGCCCAGGAGTTAGAAGCTGCAGTGAGCTATGACTGGGCCACTGCACTCCAGCTTGGACAACGTAGTGATACCCTGTCTTTTAAAAACAAATCAACAAACAAAATAATGTTGCTATTTTTTGAGCATTACAGAGGGCTTGGAACTGGGCAAAGGGCTTTTAGGGCTTTTGTTAAAGCTGCTGCTATAGCTTTCTACCCACCAGTCCAACCCACCAGACCTCCCCAAAGACCAGCAACCACACGGTTAATGCCTTGCATGGCAAGGGACTTTCCTCACCAGCTCCAGCCTCTTTCTGATTGATGGACTCCTGTGCATGTGATCTCAGTTAATTCCTACCATCCCTTTAAGACTTGTCTTTATAATCCACATTTTTTTTTATGAAAAAAATAAGCTTTGGAGAATATGCATAACTAGCAAGTGCCTGAATGGTGGTCTGAGCCACCTCTCCAGTGGTTTCACCATGCACGATCTCAGTATCTATGACAACTTGCAAATTGCTAGTCCTTGTTAGCAGACTTGCAGCAAAATTGATCCACTGCTTAGTTTGAGATTTAACACATGATCCATATTAGTTGCTATTATTTAAAAATTGGGCAATTTCACATAGAAATCTCTATTTCTGACTTCTCCTGTGGCAGCAGATGAGGGGGCAGTAGCTGGTGCCCTCTTCATGTGAGTCACATGAGGTTTACTTCCTCAGGTCTTCACCCAGCCCACAGCATTCATTTGTATTTCCCGCCTGGCTCTGCCTGCATTGATTTATGGTCCTGCTCACTGCTGTGTCAACTCCTTACTTTGAGTAAGATACTGTCATGTACTATTTCCTCAGATCCTCATGTTTCTATTACTGTTCTGCAACTGAGCAAACTTGTCCAAGGTCACATGGCTAATGAGTGCCCTCAGGTTGAATCCTAGTTCCGTGGCACAGCCTTCTTGAATTTTTACAACTGGTAAACAGCCTGGACCCATTAATCCCCCAAAGCACACCCTGGCTAGGATATTCCCAATGCAAGAATCCTGTGGTGAAACACATGCATATATGAGCAGGAATGGGGTGAGGCAACATGTCTAAAGAAAATTGTCCTTAAAGTATTGGCCAAGGTCAAGTGAACCCTTCGCATTCTGTTGTTTTTGTCTGGGAGCCCATAATGTAAATTTATGTCTTGTAGCATTAGGAAAAAAAAAAATCTTACTTTTTCCCTCTGATCACTGTGTCTTTGCTTCCTGAGGTCAACATGTGTGTAGTGTGGGGCCTCTTTTATCGTGTGTTCTTCCCTGGAAGATTTCCTGGAATTCACTCAATGTTCTCATGACATTTCCACATCAAAGGCCAGGGATTTAGACCATCCAATGTGAACCACATTGGGCAGAGCACAGGCAGCCTGGAGATGCTGCTTCCTCTAAATGGCTTTCCGGAACCCAGGACAGAGCGCAGCCGAGCTCACATGACACGCAGAGCCTCAGAACAGCCATGACCCTCAGATGTCATGGGATACTTCTGAGGAGAGTTCCCCATCTGGCCTCCCCACGTCCAGTCCCTCCCCTACACATGGTCAGCTTCATCTTCCTAAAACTCTGCTTTCCACATGTCTGTCTCAATCAAAAACCTTTGATGGAATCCCATTTCCTTCAGAATAAGGTCAAAATTACTTCTCCTGTATTCTTTTATCCAACCCTTTACCTAACTACTTTCCTTCCAGAACATTCTTCACTGACCAAACAGGGCTACTTGACATTCACCAAAGACTCTGTGTGAGTCTTTCCTTTCCTGTTCCCAAATTTACGCAAGTCCTCCTGTTCCTTCAGACCCTGTTCATCCTTCTGTCCCATGAGGTGTGAGACCTCTGAGCCTCATGTACCCTAGTTGAAGAACAGGTTTGGGTGAGGACTAAGTGCGCACAGCCAGCCTTCCACACAGCAGCCTTGGGGGAAAAGGTCGCGCCTCTTCCCTGAGATCCATGAATACTGCACTGCACCTTGACTGAAGCTTTAGATTACCACAACACATTTGCTTCCAATTTTCAAGGGTTAGAATAGATCAGGGCCTCTAGAGTCATTGTATGATATATTTCTTTTTTAAAAGTCTTTTAAGATTCATACGTTCATTAATTTAAACACATTTTAAACAAGGAGTTTCAGCCTCATTTTCCACCTCATATCTTGCCCTACATGCTTGCCGTATTGTCCAGATTTTTTTTTTTTTTTTAATCTTCCTCAGCCTCTCTTTCTTTCTGGGTGAAATGGAAATAATACCAACCTTGAGGGGTAATTGGAAGAATGACCAAACGAGTTAGTTGTCCCACTCCCAGTTAGGACCCAGGGCACAAGCCAGACACACAGTGCACACTAAGAAAATGCCCCTCTTGACACAAACAAATGGAAGAATATACCATGCTAATGGATAGGAAGAATCAATATTGTGAAAATGGCCATACTGCCCAAGGTAATTTATAGATTCAATGCCATCCCCATTAAGCTACCAATGACTTTCTTCACAGAATTGGAAAAAACTGCTTTAAAGTTCATATGGAACCAAATAAGAGCCCACATTGCCAAGACAATCCTAAGCCAAAAGAACAAAGCTGGAGGCATCATGCTACCTGACTTCAAACTATACTACAAGGTTACAGTAATCAAAACAGCATGGTACTGGTACCAAAACAGAGATATAGACCAATGGAACAGAACAGAGCCCTCAGAAATAATACTACACATCTACAGCCATCTGATCTTTGACAAACCTGACAAAAACAAGAAATGGGGAAAGGATTCCCCATTTAATAAATGGTGCTGGGGAAATTGGCTAGCCATAAGTAGAAAGCTGAAACTGGATCCTTTCCTTACTCCTTGTATGAAAATTAATTCAAGATGGATTAGAGACTTAAATGTTAGACCTAAAACCATAAAAACCCTAGAAGAAAACCTAGGTAATACCATTCAGGACATAGGCATGGGCTAGGACTTCATGTGAAAACAGCAAAAGCAATGGCAACAAAAACAAAAATTGACAAATGGGATCTAATTAAACTAAGAGCTTCTGCACAGCAAAAGAAGCTACCATCAGAGTGAACAGGCAACCTTCAGAAGGGGAGAAAATTTTTGTAATCTACTTATCTGACAAAGGGCTAATATCCAGAACCTACAAAGAACTCAAACAAATTTACAAGAAAAAACCAACCCCATCAAAAAGTGGGCAAAGGATATGAACAGACACTTCTCAAAAGAAGACATTCATACAGCCAACAGACACATGAAAAAATGCTCATCATCACTCGCCATCAAAGAAATGCAAATCAAAACCACAATGAGATACCATCTCACAACCAGTTAGAATGGCAATCATTAAAAAGTCAGGAAACAACAGGTGCTGGAGAGGATGTGGAGAAACAGGAACACTTTTACACTGTTGGTGAGACTGTAAACTAGTTCAACCATTGTGGAAAACAATGTGGCGATTCCTCAAGGATCTAGAACTAGAAATACCATTTGACCCAGCCATCCCATTACTGGGTATATACCCAAAGGATTATAAATCATGCTGCTATAAAGACACATGCACACGTATGTTTATTGCAGTACTATTCACAATAACAAAGACTTGGAATCAACCCAAATGTCCATCAGTGACAGACTGGATTAAGAAAATGTGGCACATATACACCATGGAATACTATGCAGCCATAAAAAAGGATGAGTTTGTGTCCTTTGTAGGGACATGGATGCAGCTGGAAACCATCATTCTCAGCAAACTATCACAAGAACAGAAAATCAAACACCGCATGTTCACACTCATAGGTGGGAATTGAACAATGAGATCACTTGGACACAGGAAGGGGAACATCACACACTGGGGCCTATTGTGGGGAGGGGGGAGTGGGGAGAGATAGCATTAGGAGATATACCTAATGTAAATGATGAGTTAATTGGTGCAGCACACCGACATGGCACATGTATACATATGTAACAAACCTGCACGTTGTGCACATGTACCCTAGAACTTAAAGTATTATAATAAAATAATAATAATAATAAAAGAAAATGCCCCTCTTTCCTTTCTTCTGATGACTTTTATAACCAATTAGGTACATCAGAGATGGCAACCTTGCCCACATCTCCACAGGCTCCCTGGACCGATTTGGTCTGAGACACAAGTTCTATTTGAGGTATTTGTGTTTTATGGGTGTGTCACATAGCTCCTCTCAAATTTTTGTTAGACTAGCTTTTGAAGAAAATCTGAAAATACGAGCTGAAAGAAAAACGCTCAGACAATCCTCCTTTTATGGGTATGTTGGCAATTTGTCTGTCCAAACTAAACAGTCTCTGTTATGGTCTTACCGAACTTGATTCCTAAAGAATCTAAAACTTGTCCTGGAATGAACTTGAAGACCAGTTTCTTTTAAAATACAATACTATTTTTTTTTTAAAAGGCAACACAAAATGTCACTGGCTTTTTAAAGTGGGGATTGCACCAGCAATTTCCAAGATTTGAGACCTTTTTATTGGGAGAGAAAATTTTGCTCACTCCTCCATCTCGGTACAAAGGATAACTAATTCTAATAACTACAGTCTGCAGACCAAATGGAAATCATCTCATTGACACAGATTATGCAGCTATTTGGAGCTAATATGATATTTTTATTAGATTTCATTCTTTTCTAAGCTAATATTCCAGAAATCAAAGCAGCCTTCTGGATCATACATACCTGGATATATTAGGAGGAAAATATTGCTTGCAAATGGACACTAATCAGTTTTTAGGAGTAATCAAGGATATGGAGATTTGATTTCAGCAAAGAAGATGGCCAAATGGGCTGGCGTATGTGAGATGATTTGGCAGGCAACAGTCGCCAAGGACTACGTGTCCAGGGAAGGAGGAAGGAGTTAGGCAGATGGTGGAGATGAACAGTGCTGAGAATGGCCATTTCTGCCCAAACCCCAATTGCCCTTAGTGCAAGATGCTGCGTTCTCTGATTCATGTCAGTTACGAGCAATCCTGATTCTGGCTGTTCCTCCGCCACCTTACTGGGCATTTGTGTCAATGATGGCAAATGTCTTGTTTTGCCCACCCAGCACTCTGTGAAACAATCTGAAACTTGCTCAAGCCCTTCTGCAACCTGAGGTTTAGCTGCAGCCTCTGATACATTTTCACTTTTCATCCATTTTATTCAGAGGCCATGGTGTTGGGACATTATCTTTCAGCGCACAGCTTTTGTCATTTTACAGGTTTTGGAGGGGGCATGCAGCTCTGCAAGGATTAAATTTTTGTGTTGCATCCATGGTGGCAGACTGAAAAGACTGTGGGTCTTGGGGTCATACAGATCCAGGCTTGAATCCTGGTTTTGCCACTTAATGACTTTGGACAAACTGCCAAACCTCTCTGAATCTCATTTCCTCATCTGAAAAATTTCCTTGTTCTAAAATGGGAAGCAGTCATTTTATAGGATTTTTGTGAGGATGAAGAGACGTATTTAAATGACATTTGACACACAGTGGGAAATTTAATCAATGGCAGTTAAAATGAAATAAATGGTAAGGTGTAGAGCTGCAGCTTGGGCATATTTGGTCAAGATTCTCTGATGAATCTGAACTCATCAGATGAAATCTACTGGGTAGAGGCAAAATTTTCTCATCATTTTCCAAAATTTAAATTGCAAACTTTCAAGATACAGTAGATGCACCTTTGGTTCAAATACGCTTAGGCCTCCCATACTCTAAAAACAAATTATGTTGCCTTGCTAACTCCTCAAGCTATCTTCCTCTCTCTTTCCTTCCAGATTGTTCTATGTTTGTTGAAGGACTAAGTAACATTTAGTGTAGACTTTCCCTAGCCACTAACTCCTTCCTTTCACAGCCTGACTTCTATTTATTCAACTCTCCTGAAAAGCCTCTGCAAAGTCTAGAAAGTTACAGACATCCTCACGCTGTTCACACAGCATGCAGACTTATCAGCTCTGCAGCTTTCCACACCATTGGCCACTGTTCCCCCTAAAACTGTGGTTCTCAACATCGGCTGCATATTAGAATCCTCTGAGGAGCTTTAAAAAAATTATTCACACCTGAATTCTACCCCCCAGAGATTCTGATGTAATAGTCTGGGCGCCGCTTGGGCTTTGGGACTTTTCCCTGGTTGATCATGAAGGTGCAGCCATGGTTGAGAAACAGCTCAAATTCCCACTCTCCTTTATTTATGTAATATTGCAATGCTCTGTTTCTCCTACTTGCCAAATGGCTTCTTTCGAATCTTTTTCAGGATCTCAGTCAAACCTCGTTTAGGATGTTCTTTCGAGTAGTAAAAGATGCAAATCTTATAATTAAGGCAACTTTTAGTTTTAGTTGTTACTATGGTGTTGTTAAAGAAAAGCTAAAATGTGTGTTTAATTAGAAAGCTTACCTAATGTATGCTCATGCTAGATGGCTATGGAGGAGAAGAAAAGGGAGGAAAGAAGGAAGGATGAAAGCGAGGGAAGAAGACAGAAAAGAAAATCTTATATTTTATAATTTTAACAATACTCTGCATAGCTAATGCTTTCTTTTCTGTTTCACTTCCATAAAAGAAACAGCAATTTTAATATTAGCTATGATTTGTAGAACACCATATTATCTCACTTAATCCTCACAAAAACTCTAATGAGATGGATAGTATTATCTTCATTTTTTATAGCAAGGAAATGGAGTTGAGAAGTTGCCCAAGGGCATGAGCCTGGAAACTGAAGGCTGGGATTTTAATCCAGGTTGACTGGGACTTCAGAGTCAGCCTACATTTTGCTACCCCTTTGGATTAGAATCCTACGTAATTAACATCAAATCTTGGGAAATTACTTCAAACATCTTACCCAAAGGAGGGATATTCAAATACCTGAAATCAGTCTCCTATTTCCCATTAGTTTTTCTTTCTCCGGGACAGCTATCCTGAGGTCCTGAAACTGTTCTTCATGTGCTTTGGTTTTAATAGATTTCATATGCTTGGACACCCACACTCTCTCTGGTTCAGCTTGATAATGGCCCTATTAACATGTGGTGTCCCTAGTCCCATATAGCAATGACAGTCTTAGTCATTAACCAACTAAGGAAAAGGGCTGGGTCAAAACGAAATAGAGAATTTGTGGTGGTGGTTAAATTTCTATGTTCAGGAGAAAGTGTTAGAAGAAAAGGACTAGATTTCCACTGAGAGGGAGTGGCCAGAGATGGAGAGAGGAATTCATCTGCAGATCTCAGAGGTCAGGCAATGGTGACGGGGGGAAGAAAATAAGTACCTTTACAGGGGAAAGAAAATGAGTAACTTTAGGAAAAAGTGAAGAAAGATTCAGAATTCTTTTTTCCTTCCTTCCTTCCTTCCTTCCTTCCTTCCTTCCTTCCTTCCTTCCTTCCTTCCTTCTCCCTTCCCTCCCTCCTTCCCTCCCTCCCTCTGTTCTTTCCTCCTTCCCTCACTTCCTTCCTTCCACCCTCCTTCCCTCCCTCCCTCCCTTCTTTCTGCCTTCCTTCCCTCCCTCCCTTCCTTCCTCCCTCCCTCCCTTCTTTCCTCCTTCCCTCCCTTCCTTCTTTTCTGCTTGCCTGCCTTCCTTTCTTCCTCTCTCCCTCCTTCCCTCCCTTCCTCTCTCCCTCCCTCCCTCCCTTGCTCTCTCCCTTCCTTCCTCCCTTCTTTCCTCCCTCCCTCCCTGCCTTCCTTTTTAGCTAACATTTTTCTCCTACAAACCATCCAGCTGTAGCTTGATTCTGTCTGTATTCAGTGAGCTTTCTGATTAACTAAGAGTTACAGATTTCCTTTAGCAACACCCTAGCAACAGCTTCAACTATAAATTGCCTTCCTTATGAGACTTGTATTCTTTACTACACAAAACATCTTTCTAAATACTATTTCAGTGAAGTCTGAGCACAATACAGCAGTGGATGTTCAGTGAGAGATTAATGGATGCTGAAAATCAAATAGATACGGGGAAAAACATTTGTTCCAAGGCAAGACCCAGGTCAAGGAAAAGAAAAGGAATTCATTTTCTCTCCTTTGGTCCTTTACCCAGAGCTCAAGAGAGAATACACGGGTCACTTTAAGTCTGCAAAGGCTCTGAGTCTGGCTGCCAGGAAGTAAAATTTCACACTCAATCATTATAACCAGATTGGTCCTTGTGGTTCACATATTTAGTTCCTCCTCCTCCTCATGTCATGGCTTTGCTTTTCTGTTTCTATTTAAACTGCTTTATTTTGCATATTTCTTTCGTTTTGCCTCAAATCCTGTGTAGAAAGAGCCAACTGAAATTTATGCAGTTTCTACTATATCCCCGGCACTGTGCTAGGCCCTTCGGTTATCTGGGGTCATATGTAACGCAGAAAATAAAGCATAAATGCAAAGAAAAAAAGAATTTAGAATGAGTGGGAGGTGAGTGTACAAAAAAGATGAAGAGAGAGGAAAGGGGTGTGGATTCTCCGTAGAAGGGGCCAACGGGGAATGAAGATTTAAATTTTCCAAGAAGAGCCTGGAGAATCATTGTCACCCCAATTTGCTTCACTCTGGGGAAATGTGCAGAAATTTACATTTTACGTTTCCTCCTCCAGTCCTGTGTGGCAAGAGACCGAAGGAGACTGGCTCTGTTGGCAAGGAGATTACATATTCTTTTAAGTATGTGTCACTTCTAACTGGTGGCAGACTTTGGGTCTCATGTGTAAAATAGGAATAAACCTAGTACCACCTTCTAGGGGTGTTGGGAGGATAGAATGAGGGTTTACCTGCAACTGTGCCTTCTGTGTAGTGAGTGTGCTCTGCTGTCTAGTTTTACTGTAGAGCACTGTGCATGCCTGTGCATGTTGATTTAGGACATAGGTGTTGAATGACAAAGGCTCTTGAGGTTTCCCACACGGCAAGAAAATGGTAATTCCTTTTATGTCTCTAGATTATATTAGGTTGAACCATATGACATTGGCATTTCTATAGGTCAAAAACAGCAAGGATTTTAAGAATAGAAGCATTTCACATAAAAATGTCCAGATGTATGAGTTTTCCTGAAAAATCTGAAGACCTGGCCCCAGTGGGCCATATTGTCCCAAGGACACCATGCATTGCAGTGACTGCCCACTTTAGGTAAGGCATGCAACCTAAGTCTCCGGGGTCTCTGCCCTGCCTATTTACTGATGGGCATTTCCTGCTTGGTCTTGCAGATTTAGATGAGAGCCCCTGACTTAGTGTATTGCCTGGAGCTACACTAATGTCTTGCTGATAACATATCCCTGAGGAATGTTGGCAAAGGCATGAAGGCAGCAGTAAAGAATTGTGTGAGCAAATGGCAAGTACAAATCATTCCAAACCAAACATCCCAGGCCTTGAATAATCAAAGCAAGCCAGGGAGAGGCAGTTTGGACTTTGCTTGTCACTCTGCTTTGACAGCATTGTGGAAATACTTTCATCTCCACTGAAATTTTCTCCTTTGACATGTTTACACCCACATGCAAATCCATTCACTAAGTACTTAGTGTGTTTTTATTCCTTTTGCTTGTACTTTTCTTTTTAATCCCCCACTGGATATCAATTTCTCCATGGAGAGGAAATCCCCCATAGCAAAGAGGCAAAGAGAAAGATTAGCTGGCCCACCAAATATATTGGGCTCCTAAAGTAACTATCTTCTAGCTTGCAAATATAATATCTCATTTAATACTTCTAATGAGTCCAGTGGAACAGATATATATTATTACCATTATCAATGATGAGCAAACAGAGCTCAGAGAACTAGAGTAACTTAACCGTGATCACACAACCAGAAAGGGCTAGGGCTGGAACTGGCACTTTTTAGTTAACTATGAACTAAAAGAGGCCTTACTGAAAGTTTAAGAAATACTCTCAATGTTTTACTTGGTCTTTTTATGAGATGGGCTTACTAGCAAAGCTGATGCAAATTTAGCATTAAGGAAAATAGTGTGTTTAGATCAGAGAGGGTAATAATTCCGTACTCTGGGCTATCAGGCAATATCCAGGGTACAGAGGCCCTGGAAAACATCTGATTCTCCTTTAGACATCACTAATTGAACTCTGTACACCTTCTTGCTAACTCCAGATTGGGTTCAGATTCTTTCTCAGCACAGGGCTTCAGGCAGCCACTATCCATCCCAGAACGTCCATATGGAGTTGGCACAAGTTGTGAAAATCATCTGAAATTTGGTGAGCAAGTCTGGATGTCTGTTTCAAGAGGGGCATGCATATCCTAGGTGAACCACAGGGTTTCTGGGGAAAGTCCTCCCTATAAGCACAGGAAGACCCTGGGAGAAGGCCGGGAAGGCAGATGATGAGAGTCTTCAAGCATTTAAAATGCCAGAGGAAAGATCACTTTTTCTTGCTACTTCTAAAAGCAGAGCAAAGATCAGAATGTGAGACATTAAGAAGGATCAGATTCTGGCATAATAAAGAACTTTCTGGTGACCAGTGGTGTATTAACAGAAGGAGCGGCCTTATGAAGTATGAGTGTTTTGCTGCTGCTGGCATTGAAGCTGAAGGTGAGATCGGTAGCTTGGATAAACTCTAAAAGTCTATTTGGACACCATTCCATCTCAGTCCCAAGGACAAACAGGAGGACAATGAATACATTTTTATTATATTTAAGAGCCTGGCACATAAATTGTCTTCAAGAAATGGGAGTATTTTTTACATCTCTAGATTATATTGCAATCATATAAAGTCGCCATTGTTTTCCAGGTAATAAAGTGGTTGAGGGTTAGAAACTTTATACATTCACATAAAGTCAAGAGAATGGACTCAGATTCCTTAGACCTCTGTTGCATAAGGAAGAAGGATGCCCAAGAGACAGTGAAGAGTTGGTATTGGGAATATGGAGGAGAGTGGTAGGAACAGAGATGGACAAGGAAGGCAATCAAGAAGCAGATCCTTCAAAGGCTCCTGGGGCCAGGTCAAGGAATATGGTCTTTATTATGAAGGAAAGGAGGGAATGCTAATAATGATCTGGGAAATTGATAGATACAGCTGTGCTGAAATGGACTGGTAATTCTGATACATTCAAAGAATCCCTTAATAAGATTCCACTGTGGCCAAATTAGATTTTTAGAGAGGAATGGGATTAAAATGACTTCATAAAAAGTCTTTCTACATAATTTAATGGTGCAAGAAAGAAACCGGAAAAAATTACCAATTTAAGAGAGTAAGCTGTTTGGGGCATGTTAGCTGTTGGAAAGGCCACCAATGAATGTTTGTATGACAGCTCTCAAAATACTGTCATAGTATGTATGGTAGGATGTGTTTTGAGGCAGCGACATGAGCCATGGCTTTATGTCACTGGTAGCACATGAAGGCTTAAAACTGCCAATATTTAATACTAATCTATAATTAGTCTTAATTAATTAGAACCAATTAATAATTCATTATTTAGAACCAGTTTTCTCTCCTTTATTTGGAGACGGAAGACAGACAAACATGTATTGAAGTTTGAGCTGTCTTCTAACCCTCTAGCCTTAGACAAAGTGCTTTATTTCTCACCCCACAACCTTGTGGATGAGCAGTGAGATGCGGTAACAAACCATTCTTTGGGTTCATTACTATATCTAACAAAGCCATACTAAGTTTACGGCAAAATAAATTTCATTAAGAAATTCTCTATTTAAAATACATTTTAGTTGGAAATAATGACTGAAGGATTAGTCAAAAGTAGAACTCCAGATCGCTAAACAGAAAATAAAAAAATCCTTTCTGAGAGTCCTGGTGGCAGTGTGGAAAGGGTGCAGGTTTTAAAGATGGGCATTATATAAGTTTAAACACCTGCTCCCTCTCTTAGCATGTATAGGATGTTAGGTGAGCTACTTACCTCTCCTCATCTAAACAATAGGGATGAAGAGACAGTATATATAAAGTCACGGCACACAGTAGGCACTTAATAAAAAGACACTATTAATCTGATTATAATATATGCCTTCTCTGGTGGCAAACTGAGTAACTTTGAAGAAGCCGTTTTATCATCTGTTGGCCACCTATTTTGCTGATGATTATTAAACACCTGTTTGCTGTGTGGCAGAATACCTTATTTAAATATTAATTTATGTGTTGTTTTTCACCTCTGCCTTATCATTTCACAAGTGTTGCCCAGCCTTCTGTATTTCCTTGCTTCAAGGATTTTGCGGAACAGGAAGAGGTTTATTGAAAACAACACTTGCTTTCTTTTCAGAAATTCCAAGCCCAAGAGTATATACTGGGCAGAGGGGAATGAGACACTCTTGATGGGAGGTTTTCTCACACCTGGAAAGACTGGGGGTCGGTGAATCTGTGAGAAGTAGAAATGGTCATCCTGCCTGGCTAGACCTCAGAAGGGAGGGCTGCCTGGTCCTGCTCAGACACCAGGTTCTTGGCCTTGACAGTGACTTCTAGTCCCCAAGCAGGGCTTGAAAGCAGAATCCACAGATTCCAAAGGGAGAGGTCATTTATGAGATAAGACTGGGCATAATTGGTGTGAAGAAACCTCCCAGGATTTTTGCCTGACCTTAGTGTTAAAGGTGGTGGAGGTAGGAGCCTAAATAATATAAGAAACTAAAGTTTCTGCTGGAATAGACTCTATGCCAGATTTATGTTGGTTTCAAGAAAATAAAGAAATAGAACATTTCTTGCAGACTTGTGTTTATAAGATTCAGACCCGCTATAGTTGCAAGGCATTGGAAAATCTAAAGATATATTTATGTCTGCTCTCTAAAAGCTTACCACCTATTTGGGAGCTGCAGAAGATCATAAGACACCTACATGAATAACTACCATTCACAGCACTGTGAGATCCTGATATGTCAAAAACTGCAGAAAAAGTTCTCGGTCATGAGAGGTAGACAGTTGAATTTTACAAAAGGCAGATAGCCAGGAGGGTGGAAAAAGTTTCTCACAAAGGAATATATAAAAATGCACGCTCCCCTAATCATTGTGTGCCAATACTATTATTATGTAATTGCTATAGCAGTTAATGCATAAAATTTTGTAGACCCTAACGTTCTTTTGGAAATGTGCCTGCTTGATATGAAAGAGAAGTTTGGAACCTGCTGATTGAATAGGGAACTGTATAGTTTATGATTTCCATAAAAGTGCTTAGAGTGTTATCTTCACAGAGTGTGAGAAGTCAGAGAGACCTCAGAGGTCAACTAGCCCCTCCTACCCTTCCCATTTTACAGGGTTTAAACTGAGGCCCACGTAGAATCTGGATTTACTGAGGTCTGAGGGTTGTCATTTTGAAAGACCATTGAGATGGTCAAAGTCTTGGTGTTAATTGGGCCAAATGTGCACCTCCACTCCTTAACAGCTGTGTGAGCAACCACTGCTGCTGTCTCTTGCCTGGACATATCTAGATTCCTAATTGGAAGTTTAGTCTCTGCCACAGCTGTGCACTGGTTACTCATTCAATTCATTGTTTTCATCACGTTACTTTCTTGTTTACAAACCTAAATGATTACTTCATTAAAAGAAAATCTAAACTTTGTGGTTTGGCATTCAAGGCTTTCTGTGATCTGATTCCAACCAAGTATTCTAAGCTTATCTCCTTCTGCACTATATGCATGCACTTTGTCTGCAGGGACACCTTCCTGCTGCTTTCCATGCTGTTCTCTCAGTCTCCTGTGCTTTTGCTCATATTCTCCTCTCTGCCTGGAAGGCCCTTCTCACCAATCCTTATCTATTCTTCAAGGCCAGATTGCATGTTACCTCCTCTGAGGAGTCTTCCCTGGGTGAGGGATACAGAGAATCACATGGACCTGCGTTTGAAACCTTACTCTGCCACTTAGGTCCTGAAAGACTGCAGGCAGGTTACTTAATTTCTCTGGGGCTTAGTTTTCTCATCTGCTAAATGGGTAAGTCTACACCCACCTTGTGACCTGGTTGTAAGATATAAGTGGGTTAATTCTATTGTACTCAGCACAATTTCTTGTATCTGGTAAGTGTCCAAGAATGAGACTAATTATTGGTATTACTCCAGGGACCTGTGGTCTTCTTTGAACTGGCATTCACCGTGAGTTCTCTGACATTCTAAATTGCAATATCTAATTTTGCATTTTAGATGTTGGAATGCACATTTTATTTCCGCATTCAATTGATAGCTCCTTGAAGGTAGGATGCTGTTTTCTTCTAGACTGTCCCTATTGCATTGTCCTTCACCACAGTAGGTCGTCAAACTTAGGCAAAGGCTGACTTTCCAAGTGCAAAAATCCTGAAAACAATTTGCTTTGCTGACACTTTTCCTCCCAAAAGTTGAACGTAGTAAAAAAAAAAAAAATGTCAATTTCCTTAGAGATGAGAATCCCAATTGTTGGGCTTCTGTTTCATAGAGATACAGAAGAGAATTTTTTTTTTTTTTTTTTTTTTTTTTTTTTTTTGTGAAGTGACTGGTGGAGATTAGTACATTTCAATTAAATCTTGGGAAACTTTTATTTAATCCTCAAAGGACATGTGACCTCAACTCACCAGGACAACTCAACCTCACCATTTTCCAGCATGCATTGGTCTATTTGATACTTCAGAAAAAATGGTTTCATGGTCAAATGACTTTGGAAAACATTAGATTTTAAGTAATAACCCAATCATGGGAGTCAGCGCACACATTAGCCAACTAAAACATGTGACACTTACTGAGGTAAAGAAACGGGCATGTCGTAGCTAATAAGAATAGCTAACATTCTCTAAGCTCTCATTATGTCAGGCATTTTGATAGTAGACCCTTACACAGACTCTCTAATTTAATCCTCACAATGCCCATAGAAGATAGATATGATTACTATCTTCATTTAACAGATAAAGAAACTGTTTGTTTGGATGGGTCCAAGTTCACACGTCATTGAAGGAGCAGAGCTGGCATTTGAAGCCAGATGGTTGTGACCCCTGAGCCAGAGTGCTGATGCACCACGGTGTACAGTTTTCAACATTCCCAAACTTGCCTGACCAGGAAATACTTTTGGTTATCCTCCTATTATAATAATAACCCATGAAAGTGCTGTTCATTGCAAGACACTTGGGGGAGTAGAGCCCCGCCATGCCCGAGCTACTTGGCTTATGGGCGCATCCATGGTCTTTGCACCGCTGTGCCTTTGCCTGCCGGGCTCTGCCTGGGAACCCCGGCCCTCTTGGCTCTCTCATGGTATTTGACTCATGTTTCAAGGTCTAGTTCAAGTACAGCTTTGTGGGACGCTTCCTTTGATTTCAGCAGGCTGATTTGCAAAGCCCCTCTGTGTTCCTGCCATCTTTCCTATGCTGTTTTTAATGTTTGGTCTGTCTTTGTCAAGGACACGTTCAAACAGCCTTGGTAAAGTATCTGGCACAGAGTGGACACTCGGTTAAGGTTTATTGATTTACCATGGTCTCTTTTTCTAGCCCATCAGCCATTGATCCCTAACCTTGGGGCATTTCAGGTCCAGGTTCACAAACTTGTGGCCCGAAACGTGGACTAAGCCTGGCTCACACCCAAAGCTAACACAGCGTGGCTGCCACACTCCCGGCAGTTCTTTGGTTAACGCTCTTGTCCCTTGCAGACGCTGCCTTTATCTCCCAGCCTCTCGGAGGCAAGGAGGTACGATTAGGTCACTGTGGGCCTCTCTCATCAGCGCCCTTTATGGGACGACCCTGACCTGTCCTTTCCAGGGCTCTGTCCAGGTTTCATTACAAAGCCCCCCAGTGACTGCGCCTTAGATGAGTCACCGGGCTTGGGCTTCATTAGCAACCCTAATAGCCTTTTTGTTTTTGTCCTTTTGGGGGCCTTCTGGGGCTTAGGGGTGGGGCCTGGCGGGCCTGGCTTCCAGAGATGCCGCCAGCCTCCATTGGAGCCGGTGAGGAAGTTCGCGCTCCGGCTTCTCAGCAGTCACGTCATGCCACACTGTGCATTTCTCTGCCGCACCCGTCCCCAGGGTGCACTCAGGCGCCATGCAAACGCTGGCCATCCCAGCTTTCAAGCTGCCTGCGATGAGGTCATGGGTGGGGCCCCGGAGACCCCACTCCAAATAGGGTGGGGGCTTCCCTGACTGGCCTGGGGATGGGCCGAGAGGACCGGGAAGGAGACAGTAATATTGTGTGTCCAACCCGCTACTCCCTCTCTTAATGTTCTATGGGCTGGTGTAGATAGAAGTGGAGGGGAAAAGGAGAACAGAAGCTTTGGGAAAGAGAAAGATAAGGAATTGGCATTGCGGGTCACTCGCCGCACTAACTATGGCTGGAGAGAGGCAACTGATGGTATCTTCTGATCACTTTGCAAGGAGCAGATCAAGCTGACCTCTTGGTTTTCTATAGTGTCCTTCTTACCTAAATCGCTTTCTTATCATTGAGACCATGAGGCAGAGGAAGCCACAACAGTTCACTCTATGTAACTAGAATTTGACACAGAAGGAAAAAAATATTCCAGAAACAGAGAAAGAACTGGTGTAGCAAGAAGGCAGAGCCCTCTCAGCCCAAGAGCAGGGTCCCAGGCAGTGCTCACATTGCTCACCCAGGCCTAATGGGTGAGAAATTAACCTTGCTAATGTTTCTGTACCAGTGGATTTTGCAGCCTGAAGTCACCTAAATGTCCCAAACCACTCAAGCTCTGTCAAATCCGCAGGGTTTTATAACCTTTGCCTGTGAGCACGCATGTGTGCATGAAGGAATGAATGTGGAGCTGTGATACAATCTCCGCCTGCTGGAAGAATGTGCAGATTTCTGTGACAATCTAGTTTTTTGCACCTGGAATTGTGCCTCAGAAAGATGGGAACACTGATAACAGAGACATTCTCAGGGAAAATGGAACAACACATCACATATATATGTGCCCCTCCACCTCAACCCACAAGATACTTCTCATGTGACCAATGCACAGAAAAATAAGAAAACATCTTATCCTCGCTGCTCCCTACCTGTGTATGAAGCACAATCGAGAAGGCAAAGTCACCCTATTTAGATAACTTTGTCAGCCGACTGTGACTTGAATTAATCAATGTTGGGTTGAACTGTTTCATTCTCCCAGGATATATAATATCTGTAACATCCTCCCGTGTCAGTTACAAAGGAAAAGACAAATGATTTATTTAACTTTTAAAAACATATTCTGCAAAACAAGTTAATAAGAAGCCGTAGTAACTGCACTTAGGAGAATTTTTGGAATGATATTAAAATCTTCCTTGGGAAACATTTCCAAGTTAATAGGAGAGTCACAGCTCCGGAAGTTGAGTTGCACATAACGGGATAAGAAAACATAGATAAACTGACTTTGGCAATAAGTTACCCTGTCACCACACTAACAAATGCTAAGTTCATCAGATTGGAGATTTTGAAGACTCCGCTTACATTTTCTGAAACAAATGGCATTTTTTATATAGTGAAAGATAGTTAAAGAGGTTCATGCGTCAAGCAGAATAGAAAGTAGGAGAACGCTCTCCTGCGGAGGTTTTCTAACCTCTGATTTATCATTTGTTGACATACTTTTTACAAGTTCCCCCATTTCTTTACAAGGAGCTTTCTTAAGTTCTCCCAGTAAATGTTTTGATGAAGGCCGAACAGGAGGTGAAAAGAGAAAAACTGCAGTGAAAATGGTAGCTTACCTTGTCTGGACATTGCTGGTATCAGACTTTCCCCCAAAACATGAGGCTTTCTTGCTTTGGTTGTCCCATGAATGTAGTCACCATTAAAAATTTAAAGCAGAAATATGTGTTTATTATTCGAAGCTGCTCCAAAACAACGCAAAAAATAAGTTGATGAAAAATAAAGTGCTCGTCTGAGCATGAGAATGCATTTGAAGCTTGGAGCTCATGCTGTTGTACGAAGTTTTGCAACTGTCTTTCTCAGTTTAAACAACCTCCCACTCCTTCTCCCAGGCACTTGCCAACTTCTATAATTTAAAGCAACTGTGATCCTTCCCATAATACTCACATTTCAAAGAGCTTAATATATACACTAGTTAAGAACAAGTAGGAGTGGGTAGTGTTCTTCTGCAATCCCCAGACTGAGGCAAATGAAAAGCAGGGGTCTCAGGTATCTAAACAGTTCTCTTTCTCTCTTTTATCCATTGCTCTTGTTACCATGTTACTTCTAGTTGCTCTGCCTTTTAAAGTGATGCCTAAAGACCAAATAGTATCATGTCACTGGAAGCAAAAAGAGTACACAGGAAAGTTTATGCCCCAACTTATGGAAAAATGATGCCGGTGAAATTATGTTTAAACATCACTTTTGCTAACAGAATTATTTCCATGCAATTTGTGCCTAATTTATCTGCATGAAAAATCTTAATTATTATATGCGATTTTTTTTCACAAAAGGGAAAACTGCCTAAAACGATGTTTGCATTGGTCTTATTTTAAACTTTATCTTACATACGAATCATGAACTAGAGAAGACACTTACTTTGCAGTGTCTGTCTGTGGCTGAATAAATCTTCTGACATTTTGATCTGTAACCAGTGTTACAAATGTTATTATTTTTACTGCTTTCCATCAACTGCCACTAAAACACACACACACACACACACACACACACACGAGCATTTGTGAATTCAAATTATAGCCAACTTACAGTGTGATCAACTGAAAATGGTGATATGAAAAATATTTGATAGTATATCTCAAAACAGATCTTACTTAGTACCTGATAGATAACAGGTGCTCAAAAAATACTGAATAAATAAAGTATTGCATATGTTCACACCAACCAACAGTTTTGACAATTTTGGTTTGCGTACATGTTCCCATTAGAGATGGTTAATATGTCAAAGCTTGTATAGAAGTAAACATAAGACAATACATACCTTTGCCAGGCATACATTAATGAATAGTTATGATGTATTAAAGTTTCCTAAATGAATTGAAAACATCAGTTAAATAAACAGACCAATTAGTAGATAATAGAAATATTGACATGGGCATAATCTATTAAATATGTTCACCGTGCAAAGTTATGCAAACAAGTTTCAGGAAACAAACCTCATTCATTATTTCAAAAACTATAGCTTCTTTTCCACTATGTTTTCTGAGTCACCTAAAATAACTATTATGCAATGGGCAGAGGATAATACCTCTGATTTTAATAGTGCAAAGAAAGGATTGAAAACTACAAGGAAACGTTCAAGTTTTAGGTGTTATTTGCTGTGAATGCAGAGAAAAGATGGAGTCTATTTTCACTCTAACTTCCACTGAGGAGAGATTTGCAGGCACCAGCACGTGTAGTGTCATAGACCTGAACTCAGATCCTAGATTTACCACATTCCAGTTACATGACCTTGGATGTATTACTTTCTTTGAACTTTGGTTTCCTTAGTTGAGATAGATTAAATGCCAATAAGTAAAAACAACCTATTCACATAATTGTATACAACAAATATGAATTAAGCACTTTGCTGCGCATCCGGTACTTAGCAAGACCTATTGAGGAGTCACTGAGATTTAGGGATGTTCATGACAGCAACTAGCCTAGCTTTTCCTGACCCATTTCAAAACTGATAATAGGCATGGGATGCTGCTCTGACAAAAACCTAAACATGGCAGCATTGGCCTCATTGTTGAGTGTCAAGGGAACTGATATCAAAGGTTGGAAAGATGAAGTTCCATGTTTTGCAGTAGCTAAACATTTGGTGAAACTGACACACATGACAGTTTGTAAGGCAATATATGCTAAGTAACTGTGTAGCTCTAAAGGAAAAGGATGGGGAGAGAATGTTAGTTGTGTGGGTTGGGTACTTTTGAGTGCATTTGGCAGTGTTTCAAGAATGAGATGAACTCAGGAAAGAAATAGCTAATTTATAAATAGAAATAAGAGGGAATCGGGAAAGAGTACCTACATTTGATGACTTGTAGTAGCCTACCAATTTTTTGAGGGACGTATATTGCTAAAAACAAAAAAGCCTGTAATCCTGTACTACAAATGTCTCTAAAGGTTGGAAACAACTTCTCCCACTGGCAGGCAAGGCTGGCTATAGGCCTGCATGGAGGGAAAGCTCCCCGAAACCCACCTCTGACGTGGCCAAGGAGAATGGGCAAGGGGAGCCTCTCAGAAGGAAGAACTGGTGGCCACAGAGAAATACTCCTTTGGTGGACAAAGTAATATTCCCTGGAGAGCAGAACCACAGCCAAGAACCAACTCCACCCACAAGGCAGTGAGCCTTTACGATGTTGGCCTGGCCAGCCTGGGCATCAGTGGCTGCTATATGTTTCCCATTCTTCCCTTTTCCAAATTAGATTTTATGTTATGGTTCTCTTATTGCTATTACATTGTGTGTGTGTGTATGTGTGTGTGAGAGAGAGAGAGAGAGAGAGAGAGAGATATGGTTTGTAACCAAATCTCATCTTGAATTGTAGTTCCCACAAACCCCACATGTTGTGGAAGGGACCAGGTGGGAGATAATTGAATCATAGGAGTGGTTCTCCCATACTGTTCTCATGGTAGTGAATAAGTCTCATGAGATCTGATGGTTTTGTAAGGGGAAACCCCTTTTGCTTGATTCTCTTTTTATTTTTGTTTCTGTTTTTTTTTTCTTTTTTTTTTTTCTCTGTTTCACTTGATTCTCATTCTGTCTGGTCTGCTGCCATGTAAGACATGCCTTTTGCCTTCCACCATGATTGTGAAGCCTCCCCAGTCATGTGGAACCGTGGATCCATTAAACTTTTTTCCTTAAAAGTCATCCAGCCTTGGGTATGTCTTTATCAGCAGCATGAAAACGGATTAACACAGTGTGTATATGTGTGTGTGTGTGTGTGTGTGTGTGTGTGTGTGTGTGTATGAGAGAGAGAGAACTTTTATGTTTCATTCATAGATCACTTCCTTTCTAGTTCACAGGTCACTGGATCAAGAGATGGCCACACCCAGAGTTATGCAGATAACTCCACATGCCCCAGAAGTCCAGATCACCTCGGAGGTGCTGAATACAGTGAGCAGGTGGGATTAGAGGTTGCTTACTCTTGGGGGGGTGGAGTGGGGGCAGTGGCGGGGGCAGTAGGTATGTTCTGTGTTTGGAAAGAGGAGAGGACATTGATTCTTGGTAACCAGGGAGTAAACTATGGCAGATACTTTTGTTGCTTACCATTGCTTACATATTCCTCTACATTTCCCAGCCTCCTTTGCATTGTGGTTGACTGTATGATTGATTTTTGGTCAGTGGGACGTGAGCAGACGTCATGGCGTGGGTACTTCTGGGCTGAGGTAATGAAGAGCTGATGTGTCTACTCCACATTCTTTCTCCCTC
The DNA here is from genome assembly GCF_047675955.1 of Chlorocebus sabaeus. NCBI lineage: Eukaryota > Metazoa > Chordata > Mammalia > Primates > Cercopithecidae > Chlorocebus > Chlorocebus sabaeus. The sequence goes on from NC_132930.1 coordinate 35,614,898, forward strand.
TTCTCTCCATGTGGCTGGAAGCAAATGACTCAGAAGAGGTGGAGCCCAGTAATAGAAGGAAGGCTGAACCCTGGGGGATCCCTCAGTGGTCTGCTGCCTAGGACAGTTGCTTGGCCTGCATTGAATCTTCCTGAATAGTATACACACTTACATTGTGTCTCTCCATGGAGTTTTGGGATACATTTGTCAGCGTTAGCTAGTGTCAGTTGCTCTAATATAAGCACTTTGAAAGCTTCTTGGACTATTAAGTAAAATATTAAATTAAAGAATGGAGAAAAGGTCCCAACCCAATAATAAATGCTCAACAAATGATAGCTGTTTTATAGAACACCATATTGAGGTATAATGGCATACAACATGCTATACATATTTAATATATACAACTCGATGAGTTTGGAGATAAATATACACCAGTGAAACCACAATCAATGCCACCTATATATCCATCTACCCCCCCAAAATTTTTCTCCCTCCTTATTTATTATTATTATTATTTTGTCATAAGAACACTTAATATAATATCTATTCTCTTAGCAAATGTTTAAGCATACAATAAGTTGTTAACTATAGATACTATGCTGTATGATAAATATCTAGGACTTATTCATCATATATAACTGAAACTTTTTGCCTTTTGATAGCTATTTTTATGTTAACCATAAATCCCTACTTTCTTGCCCTTCCAAAGATGATCCAGCTAAATGCCAGTTGTGAGTACTTGTACAAATTTGAGCTTTATAAATTGTGTGCTAATAGGCTAAGTAAACTGAAAATCATGGAAAGATTAGTGAGAGAAATAGATGTTGAAAACAAAAACAAAATTTACCCTCCATCTTTTAAAAATGTATGCATTTATTAAGAAAATTATCCAATGAGTTACTATTAGATTTTCATGAACAACCTTCAAAGCAGAGCGTAAAGGAAATTATAAACTCCAAGTTATTAATACAAGTTAAATACTCTCCATAGCATTTACTACTATAAACTCCACTTGCCTAAACGTTTGCTTTACTGTGTGTTCTGACTTTGACTGTTCCAGGCTGCTTCTCAGTGGAAATAGAGTAAATGTCTTGTTAATGCTGACCAAGAGCTAATTTTCCTACTAACTACCATTCACTGAGGCCACATGCTTTTTTCCTACTGGCTTTGAACTGCTCAGAACAGAGGTACAGAAGGTCCTAGTTCATACACTTTGTTTCCTCTTCAGGTATTTGGAGCATTTCCACTAGAAATGCAGCTTGCTTCATTCCACAAACCTTTTAAAAATGAGTCAAACCCTTTTATCCTTCTGTGATTTCAAAGCAACAGTAACAATAATTACAAATATTCATTGAGCATTAACTATGTACTAGGCACTATTTTAGTGCTCTATAAATGTACAAACCCATCATATGCTGTCAACAAGCCTATGAAGTAGATACAACATTATCCTTATTTTACCAATGGAGAATGTGAAATACAGAGAGGTTAAGGGACCAGCTCAACATCACACAGAAGGTAGGAAACAAATCTGGGATTTGAACCTAGGTTGTTTGGTTCCAGCAATCCAAGCTCTCAAGTGTTGGTGAAAACACATTCATGTCAAATGAAGAAAATATGCTTAAACCATGTATTTTCCTTAGTATTCATTGCTAAGATGGGTATTTGAGATGAGTACAGATTACTTTTGAAAGATGTTCTAAACGGCTAGAGGCAGCAAACACTTTCCTATCTGAATGCGATGATAAGGCTTGAACATTTTTCATGTTTTTCATGTAGTAGGCTTTGTGTGTTAACTTTATTTCTATTCCTTTGCCTGCATGCAGTATCCAGGCTTCAAATTATATCCTGAAACCCAGGTGGCTTCACCTGGGTTTTATAATACAGTGTTTGCTGAGTTCTATCAGACATGTGAAGACATTGAGGAAGAGATCAAGGAGAAATGAACCTTGCTTGAAAACCCCATCCCTTTGTATACATTTCTAATGTTTGGAGATTGGAGCTCAACTGAAATGCTTTTATTCAGGGTGGTAGAAAATGATCCAACCCAACTTCAAAGGGAAGCCACTCAGGAGGTGCTGAGCTTTTTCCCAGTTGTCAGATGGCACACAGATGCCCACCATGTGCTTGTCACTGTGGAGTACTGGAGACACGGAAGTCATGTCTTTGAGTTTGTAGTCTCTGAGTCACTTTTCATAGGTTTTGACCATGGTGAGCAAATCTGAAGGCTTCTTTATACTTCCTTGGTGATTTAGGGTAGCAGGTCAACTTATTGCAGATAGTCAAAACTAGAAAAGGAGACTAGAAAGGATCTGTTTGTAGACTGTAGGATCAGAGATTTGGAATAAGACTTGAGAGTGTTTTAATTCACTCTCTCACTCTATTCCTGATCCATCTGCATGTCCTTGGCAGATGGCCACACCACTTCTGCTGGACTGCTCCTAGGGAAGGGGGCCATGGCTTCACATGGCATCAGAATAATTCTCTGAGCAACAGTGACTGTTTCTTCTTCTGTTTTCCACATGCAAGAGCCTTTCAGATATCCAAAGGCAATTTTCAGCCTCCCCCACACCCACCAACTTTACCTCCCTTTCTTCAAGTTCAATGATTTTAAATGTTCTTCATGCAATATGATTTCAATTAGGTTACTATCTTGGTTGGCTGCCCTCCAGTGAGCCAATATCTAATTAGTGGTTAAATGACTCATGAGCAGTGTGGTAAGGTGACCAAGAAATCAAAAGTCTGAGTTATAGACTCAACTCTGCTATTGGACTTGAGAAGTCATTTTCCCACTTTTGGTCTCTGCATATTATGGCCACCTGTATTACACCTATGTGAGGTGCCTTAATTAGCCCTTGATTCTCATCCTCTGCATGGTCTCCTTTCATGGGTCAGGTGTTCACCATTTAGAATCTACAGGACAATCCAACCTCTCCTTTGGCATCATTTGTGCTTTTCTAAGGCTTGCAGGATCTCACTTCCTGGAGGTAGTGCATTTCCTTCAGGTTTGATATCTCAAACTGTATCACAACTTTTTTCCCTTAAACCCACTCTTCCTGAGTTGCCTAATTCTGTCATTAATACCACAGTCCTCTCAAGTGGTTAGGATTTTAAACACATGTTATTGGTTTTACTTCCTCTTCTTCCCCAAAACATTCAGTCATCAAATCCACATTGTCTTTCCTTTATTATATCTCTAAAATTGGCACCATGGAGCATTTCTATTATTACATTTTTTAAAAATCTAGTGTTTCCCTGGAGTATTGTCTGTGGAATCATACTCTTAAAATGCTCCATGGTAAAAGAAGTTTGGAAGATTGTAGTTATATATGGGAATCTCCAAGAGGGGTATGTCAATTAACTATTTCCATATTAAAGAACCCCCAAACATAGTGACTTAAAACAGTAACCTTTTATTATTCCTCATAAATCTGTGGGTTGCCTGGGGAGTTTTGCTGATCTTGGCTGTGCTTGGCTGGGCAGTTATGGTCTTGGCTAAGGCTATCACATGTCTAGTGGTCTTCTGGGTGTTGGTTGGTCTAGGATGGCTTTGGCTGGGTAACTGGCTCTGCTCTGTGTGTCTCATCCTCCAGCAGGATAGTCTGGACATGTTCTCAGGCAATTGAGGAGCCCAAGGGAAAAGCTGGAAATATTCAAGTACTTTTTCAAGTCTTTGTTTGCATCAAGTTTGCTATTGACCCATTGGCTAACACAAATGTCATGCTCAAGACCAAAAGTCAGTGATAAGAGTCCACCAAATGACATGGATACAGGAAGATGGAAAATAGTGGTACCATTGGTGCATTCAGTCTTCTACTGACGGGTAAAATATTCTATGTTTTACAAGAAAACACTTGATTCAAAGAATGCTAACTTGAGGAGCACGTTATGGTACAATTATTGTGCAAAGCACATTCATATAATGATACTTGCCTTCCCTTTCCGTAATCTTCTTTCCCTTGTCTAGTTTCCCTCTAACAGAAAAGGCATTATCATCTGCTTGGTAAATTCACTGGCCATGATTCACTATTTGTGGGGACGCAACCTTGAACATTTAGGGCTTCTTTGGCTGAATTCTCTTCCTATTCTGTGGTGGAACAAGGAATTATTTATCTTCTTAGGGTGGGCAATCCTCTTGTCTACATTTTTTTCCCTGTCCTCAGGTGAGGTGGATGATTTTCAATTTTCTGTTTTCATTTAGTTACAGGCAAGTCATCTCCCTACAGAGTGAATCCACCATTATTTAAGTGTGTTTTAGATCTTGGGTCTGTACAGTTGATTAAAAAGAAAACAAAACCTAGATTTAGCACTGGCTTTGCAGATTAAGGGGTTACAGGCTGAGAGTAGCAAGGTTTGCTTCAACTTCGAAGCATAAGCCTTGTGCTTTTCAACACCACTCCCAGAGATCAGTTTTTCTTCTCCCCGACCAGAGGGTAGTATTAACAGGCACTGGCTCAGCTGTTAATAAAAGCATGACTTTATCCCTCAATTGGCTATTAATTCTTACATGCATAGTTCTCTTGGCAGAGTAAAGCCCTGCATACAAGGACTCTCAATGCTGTCAAGCTGCAGTAGTTTATCTCACTCACGGGGTACTTACCACTTTCTGCTTCATGTCATAGCTCTTAATGTATGTGCCTTTGTGTGTGTGTGTGGTTTTTATTTTCCTGTACTAAAGTCTAAGTTTCTCAAGGGCTGGGATTATGTCTTGAACTTTTGTAACTTTCTATTATCCATAGTGCTTCACACAATATCTTGTGTTTATGTACATATTTTAAAAATGCCAAAGGAAACCACACAAGACTGAAACCATTCAAAAGGTTAGGTAGTGAAAAGGTGGTCAGATTTAGGAAGTAAATTTCAGGTGTGCATGCATTCTTTCACCCATTTTCAAACAATCATTAAGTGGTATCAGATACAATGCTTGGGGCTGGGCATTATCTTGTGAACCTCATTATAATGAGAAAGAGATAATATGAAATTGAAATGATTACATTCTGATGATAGATTATTACCAGAATGAATGAGGAATGGGAAGAAAGTAAAGAAAACATGTTTACTTGGATTTGGTCTCAGGAATGGACAGAATCCTTGGTTCAACTTTTATTTTGCTTTCATGAATAAACCCATACCTGATTATGGAGTATGATTCTTTCAATTTGCAAAGGGCCAAAAGAAAATGTTATAGAAACCTATGAGAGGATAAATGTTCAAATTTATTTTCAAATTAGCCCAGACTTGATATTATATATTTTCACTTATAATATTATTTTTTGAAATTTGCATCACAATTTATGCTGTAAGCTTCATTCTTCAAACCAAAATACCAGACTGTATCTAGAAGAAAGCTAATGGTTCAATAATATGAAGCATAGAGTAGTGCATACTTTTTATTTCAATGATTTTTTGGGTACATGTAGTTTTCAGTTACAGGGATAAATTCTTTAGTGGTGATTTCTGAGATTTTAGTACATCGCCACCCAAGCAGTGTACACTGTACCCAATTTGTAATCTTTTATCCTTCACCCACTCCCAACCTTCCCCCTCTTAGTCTCCAAAGTTCATTATATCATTCTTATTAGTAGGGCATACTTTTTAATATAATTGAAGCCTACATTAATTGTAGCATGAATGTGAAAGGGTCTTGTTGGGCAAGCTGCTCTTGGGACCAGACTTATAAACACAAATCCAACCTTAAAAGTTGATGAGAGACGTACATTTACTAAAGGCTTTGGGAAGAGATGGATTACATCACACATTGAACAGCAAAACATAATTCAAAGCCTTGCCATTACAGGACTATGAGGTGAGCTGTGTCCTCCCAATTCACATGTTGAAGCCCTATCTTCCAATGTGATGGTATTTGGAGGTGGGACCTTTGTGAGGTAATTTAGTTAGGATGAGGTCATAAGGGTGGCCCTCAGGAAGAGATTATTGCCCTCATAAGAAGAAACATGAGAGAGCTTGCTTCTTCACTTTCTGACACGTGAGGACACAGAGAGGAGGCAGCTGTCTCCAAACAAGAAAGAAAACTTTTATTGGGGAACTGAATGACGGACACCTTGATCTTGAACTTGGCCAATTCCAGAGCCATGAGAAATAAATTTCTGTTGTTTAAGCCACCTAGACTATGGTGTGGTGTTATGGCAGCCTGAGCTGACTAATGCAGTATTACACCAGAGTACTAAGTGTAAACTAAGACTGTCCTTCACACACCAGAATATATGATAACTCTACCCATTAACCTTCCTTCTTTGCTCCTGAGTCCAGTTGTCATTTCTTCTGATCTTAAAACACATCTTAAATGTCCATCTCATTAGGGAAATGCAAGTTTAAAATATAGTAATGCAACACTACATACCTGGCTAAATATCATGGCTAAAATGTAAGATTAACAGTGCCAAAAGCTGACAAGTGTATGGAACAACTAGAACTCTGATGCAGTGCTGATGAGAGTATAAAATGGGACAACCACTGTTTGGCACTTTCATAAAAACTTAAATATACCCTTATCATGAAATCTAGCAATTCCATTCTTAGGTTATTTAACCAAGATAAATGAAATAATAACATGTCTACAATAGTTTTTTTTTTTTTTTTTTTAGCTAGGGTCTCGCTGTGTCACCCAGGCTGGAGTGCAGTGGTACAAACATGGCTCACTGTAGGCTCGACCTCCTGGGCCCAAGCTATCCTCCTGCTTCAGCCTCCTATGTAGCTAGGACCAGAGGTACATGCTGCTACACCTGGCTAATTTAAACAAATTTTTTTTTTTTTTTGATAGAGACAGGGTCTCACTTTGTTGCCCAGGCTAATCTCAAATTTGTGAGCTCAAGTAATCCTCCCACCTTGGCCTCCAAAAGTGTTCAGATTACAGATGTAAGCCACCACCCAGTCAATAGGAAGTTAATAAAAAATATTCATAGCAGCCTAGTTTATGATAGCAAAACAATGGAAATACAATATCCATCTATAAGTGAATAAATGAACAATTTGTGGTATATCTATATTACATCCATATGATACGACACTACTCAGCAATTGTATTAGTCTGTTCTCATACTGCTAATAAAGACATATCTGAGACTGGGTAATTTGTAAAGGAAAGAGCTTAACTCACAGTTCCACGTGGCTGGGGAAGCCCCGCAATCATGGTGGAAGGTGAATAAGGAACAAAGTTGCATCTCACATGGCAACAGGCAAAGAGAGCTTGTGCAGGAGAACCTCATTTGTAAAACCATCAGATCTCGTGAGACTTATTCACTGCCATGAGAACCATATAGGGGAACCTACCCCCATGATTCAATTATGTTCACCTTGTCCCGCCCTTGACACGGTGGGATTATTACAAGTCAAGGTGAGATTTGGGCGGGAACACAGTCAAATCATATCAGCAATAAAACTGGAAACAACCGAAATGTCCATCAATAGGTGAATAAATAAATAAATTGTGTAAATCCTATCTGATATATGTAACATGGGCAAATCTCATAAACACTATGCTGAGCCAGAGAAACCAGTTACAAAAGAGAAGATACTGTGTGATTTCATGAAATTCTAGAACAGGCAAAACCAATCAATAGTGACAAAGTTGATCACTGGTTGCCTGGACTGGGGGTAGGAGTAGAACTGAAAGCAAAGGGGCTCCAGCAAAGCGTTAGAGGGTGACGGGAATTTCCTATGTCTTGATTGTGGTGTTGGTTACAATGGTAGACAGTGGTCACAACTCATTGAACTGTACATATAAAAAAGTTGCATTTTATTACAAAATTGATTTAGAAAAAAAAATCCTGAAAATAATTTCCACAGTTATCTTGAGAATTCTGACTCTTCCCTTCAGCTTGCATGCTCTGTTCAGAAAAGCAAATGCTATAGTATTTGGCAAAAATTATGATGATTTATTGATCTTCAGACATGCTGTGAGTTGTCCTTATATTATCATATCACAGATATATGTCTGATAAATGTTAGAAAATATTGAAATGTACTGTGATTTGGTAGTTGTTTTGAATTATTATCTATAAACTGGTCTTATTTTTATATATTTATTTTAATTTATTTACTTATCTAGGCACAAGGTTCTAAACTAAAAATCAAAAACTTTTATTGGCTACAGCCACTCTGTCCTTAGAACAATACTTCTGGCTCATCTTTACCTTCTTTTCTTTTCTTTTTTTTTTTTTGAGATGGAGTCTCGCTCTGTCGCCCAGGCTGGAGTGCAGTGGCTGGATCTCAGCTCACTGCAAGCTCCGCCTCCCGGGTTCACGCCATTCTCCTGCCTCAGCCTCCCGAGTAGCTGGGACTACAGGCGCCCGCCACCTCGCCCGGCTAGTTTTTTTGTATTTTTAGTAGAGACGGGGTTTCACCGTGTTAGCCAGGATGGTCTCAATCTTCTGACCTCGTGATCCACCCGTCTCGGCCTCCCAAAGTGCTGGGATTACAGGCTTGAGCCAGCGCGCCCGGCCCTTTACCTTCTTTTCATTAAGCCTTCCATTGTCCTGGATTTAAATGCCACGTAACAACAAAAGTCCAGCCTAGAGGTAACTAGGCACCAACTTGAGTAAAGATTGGTCAAGTTATCCCAACTATAAGCCACCAACACAACTTAAGAAGTGGAGACTGGCATCAGCATCTGGTAACCAGCTGTTTCAACTCCTTAAAAAATACTTTAAAAGTCTTCCAGATGAAACAAAGTATGCAGGTGGTATCATTTAACTTGATGACATGACTCACTAGGCTTCAGGAATTGGGTTCCCAACAGTTTTCCATTTGAGCTGTTAAAACGTCAAAAGAGAAAGTGGCTGATGGTGGACGCTGAGGGATATTGTTTGGTGTTTTCAACAAGAATCTAGTCCCATAGCTGGAAGGGATCCATGACATTACTGAACCCAGTTGTTTGCTTCAGGCATGAGGAAGCACTGTGCAGAAAGTTGTCAACAGCAGAGTTCTTCCAGGGCACCTCTTTTTGGCCCACTCTGATGCCATCAGCTTTTCTGAGTTTTGCTTAGTGACTAGATTCAGGTCTCCACCCAGCTCTGTGGACTGACAGCAGAGCCTGAGGCCACCAGGGCTGGGGTGGTTTCTAAGAGATGGTTTCCAGGTGTCTGGCCCTTTCGTTCTATGAGCTCCTCCTTACATCTCACCGCTGTCTCCAGGGCAGCGTCCTTGAACAGAAAGATCACAGAGTTATTTTTCTCCAAACAAGGTTTTTCAAAAGCAGAGGCTCCGAGCTAGGACATGATGTTCCCAATGACAGCTGCTGATGCCAGGTCTAGACACCATGTTTCCTGCCTTCAAATATGCCTACATTACCCTCAGGGTATGGTGTGGTTTGAAGCATTTTGGAGAAAAGACACTAATCCAAAAATATATCCTCAAAAATGCTACTTAAATGTTCTCTCTTTGGATTTACTCTCATAAATTGCAAGGTACAATGATGGGTTTTCCTGAGCCTCCTAGACCAGGTTTGAACCCCTAATAGTCACCCTGTGCCATTAGCTCCTGGAATGCTCAGCTGTCTAGCTGCTAGCGTGCCACTCCAGTGAAGATAAGGATTTGAGTTGGTCTTGGTCACCAATGAACAAGTCTGTCACATAGCAGCCAGTCACTCACTATATAATTACTGAACCAATTAATGAGTCAATCTATCAGTCTTTTGTGCTTTGGTAAAAATGTGCTTAATACCAGAGTTGCTTTTATAATAATCTACTAACACCAGCATATGTATGGGGGTAAGTGTACAGGGATGTTATTTGGAGGAAGGAGAGGAGGAGAAAGCCTGGTTGACTTTTAAGTGGGAGTTTGAGTTCAAACACTAGCTGTTCTGTGCACATAGGGCAGGTCACTGAGGACACTGAGTTACCTGCCCTAGATGTCATAGCAAGTCCACAGCAGGACACTGAGGCTCCCTCAGAAGGGAAGCGTCTTCTTGACACTCATGCTGTTTGGAGAATGAAATGAGATAATGCACATGCAAGCACAATCTCAAATGAGCTATGTTTGTTAACCACATTGTGAGAGTTTCCTGTGAATACATTTCTAGAATGAAGCATGTGGATGAATCCATAATTCTAAATGTTTTAAAATAGTGATTTTCAAGGTCTAATATTGTATATGGAACTCACTGGTGTGATAGGCAGAATTCAAAGATGAGCTCCTGGTCTCTCAAAGATATCCCACCCTAATCCTGAAAATGAGTGATTGTGATGAAATATCGCTTCACTGATGAAATGTCATTATATGATATAGTTGATCTTAAGATCTGGGGTGGGCCTGATCTGATCCCATGTGCCCTAAAAGGCAGAAAGCCTCCTCCCATTGATTGCAACATAGGATTTCGGAGAGATGTGAAATGTGAGAAAATTTGAGGCAAACACACTCAGTATGCATTGCTTTTTGGAACCTGGAGGAGACCACATGAGAAGGAGTGCAGGCAGCCTCTAGGAGCCAAGAGTTACAGCTCATAGCCTGTGAGGAAGCATGGATCTCAGTCCTACAGTTGTAAAGAAAAGGAATTCTGCCAACAACCTCAATGAATTTGCAGCAGATTCTTCCTCGGTGCCTTCAGATAAGAGCCCAGCCCTGCCAACTCCCTGATTTCAGGGATGTTAAGACTGAGTAGAGAATCCAGCCAACCTTGTCCCACAGTCTACCCCCACTTCTGACCTAGAGAATTTGAGCTAATAAATGGGTGCTGTTTTCAGTCACTAAGTTTATGGTCATTTGTTAGTCAGAAAAGAAAATGAATCTACCTGCAGCTCTGGCTATAATGATGACACATTCTGATTCAGGGGGTATGGGATGGAGCCTGAGAGTCTGTGTTTCTAAGACATTCCAAGGTGATATCAATGCTGCTGGTCTAGGGATTAAATTTTAGGAAGCAAAACTCTAAAGAACACAGCATTACAACACAGTCAGTCAAATCTTTTCTTCACCAATAATATCCCATTTAGGAAAGAATGGGATTCTTATTATTTGGAAAATAGGGAATCATAGAATAATGTGAATTCTTATTGTTAGTTATCTTTCCTGCCTATTTCCTGATAGCCTTTTCCTAGAACCATTTTTTTGTATTTTTCTTATTTTTTCTATTTTTCTATAAACTCTGGAATTGTCTTTCCAGAGCATAATGTGGTTCAGTGGAGAGAGAAGGGCTTTGCTGTCCTTCATTAGGGAGCAAATTTCATCTCCCCTGGGGTACATTTTCAAAAGTCAAGGGGCTTCAGTTCTCCCTATAAAAGGGGCCTATAAAAAACCTTCGTCACAGGATGTGATGGTCAATTTTATATGTCAGCTTGGCTAGGCAATGAGTGCCCAGTTGTTTGGTCAAACATCAGTCTAGATGTTGCTGGGAAGGTATTTTATAGAGAGGATTAATATCTATAATGGTTTGACTTCAAGTAAAGCAGATTAGCCTTGATAATGTTGGTGGTCTTGATGCAGTCAGTTGAAGGTCTTAAAGGCAAAACTAAGATTTCCTGGGAAATAAGTAATTCTGCCTGAAGACTGACATGGAAATCCTGCCTGAGATTCTAGCCTGCTGGCCTGCCCTACAAATTTCAAACTTGCCAGCACCACAACCATATGAACCACTTCCTTAAATCTATCTATCTATCTATCTATCTATCTATCTATCTATCTATCTATCTATCTATCTAATCGATACAACAGTGAACAGTGTTGCAAACCAAAGAAACCAAGGGTTTTGCCAGTTCTGGACATGGATAGAAGAATTACTTTAGGTTAAGAGGAAACCAGGAGTGCAGATTGAAAAATAGCAGCAATAACTATCTATCTATCTATCTATCTATCTATCTATCTATCTATCTAATATCTATCTATCTATTTCTATATCTATCTAATCTATCTTCATCTATACCTTTGGTTTTGTTTCTGTAGAGAACCCTGACTGATACATAGAAGTTGACAGGCATAATGGCATACTGGAGATATTAATGAATGCTCATTATTATTTGTAATTAGTATCATTCCATGTTTCAGTAAAATAGATGAAGGAATGTATGACAGGAAGTATCTATTGTGGATTCCTGTATTTCATGCCCCTTATTTGGTCACATCTGCTGGTGACGTGCTTAATTCGTTTCCCAATTTAAAGGGCTATTTGGTGATGGAGATTTAGCAGTTTTCAAGAATTACAGACTATGGAGATGATTATCTATGCCATAAGCAGCCAAATTAGGGATCATGTTATAATATCCCTGTGAAGGGAACCTGAAAGTAGTTGTAGGGGGAGGATGGGCAGGAAGGAAGTTCTTATGAAATAATACCTGGTGTTACAATGGGAATGATACTAGTGCCTCCCCTTCAAGTCATCATTTCTGATTGTCCACATTTGTCTTCCAATGGGCTTGTGAACAGTGTTGCAATCCAAAGAAACCAAGGGTTGTTGGCAGTTCTGGACATGGATAGGAGAATTACATTAGGCGAGAGGAAACCGAGAGTGCACAGATTGAAAAATAGCAGCAATCTCGTGTACTTGTATAGTGTTTGCAGAGTAAGGGGTGATTTTACTTTCATTATCTCATCTAACTTTGACAAGCAGAGTGTTGCTATCTTTGTTTATACATGAAGGCATTGAGGCACCAAGACTTTGGGCTTTTCCGTGCAAGTTTACTCAGCAAGCCAAACACAGACCCGAGATTGAGCCCAGGACTGTCTGGTTTTAGGGACAGTCCTTTTTCGTCTGCAACAGGCATCTTGCTATGTTATCATTGCATTCCAGGAGGCTACCAAAATCACCAGCCTTCAGAGATAGCAGAAATTCTTCTTCAATCTTTCTTCCTGGGTTGAGTGGAGAAACTTAGTGATTATGGGGAAATTCTTAGGACATAGAGCTCTTTGATGATAGAGGCATTATATATTACTCAGTGCAGGAAGGAGGGGTGAGAGTTGTCAAGGAGGATGGGAACTGGCAAATGCATAATGAGGCTAAGGTTATTAGTGCTCAAGAATTGAGGTCAGTTATGTTAAGAGGAGGGTTATGAATTTTTAATGTAGATAGAACAGACAAAAATTTTCGGGAGGAAATTAATTCTCTTGGTGGTAAGGCACATTAACACTTCCTGAAGATGCTCAAACACTGATGTTTTGGGGGGTCAGGAAAGAAAGAGAGTTGAGTGAGTTGGCTGTGTAGAGGATAGTGGAGAGTCAAGGCCACTTTGGAGAATTGGGAAGTCTGTCCCAACAAGACATCTATACGCCAAATTTTTGAGGACACTAGCTTCCTATCTTTACCTCTAGGACCAAACAGTTCCATCCTCCCCAGTCAGAGGGCAAGAGTTCATGTTCCCTATCCCTGGGGAAATTGGGAGAGAATGCACTGAGCCCAGTTCTGCCCTTTAAGTGGGAAGGAGACAAGCCTATGACATTGAGGAGATGCTCGTTGCCATAATGGTACCAAAGGGTGAAGTGGCTTAACCAAGCCAAAGGCTCGACTCTTGAATCTTCCTCCTCCATTTCCACTCATCACCTCACTACCTTTCATCTCCAGCTTTGCACAGCTTGAAACAATTTTTCAAACTATTTTGGAGTTTAAATTTTTCTTGGTTCCAGTGTTGTCTTTGGGCTGCTGTAGCAAAGTATCATACATTGGGTGGATTATAAATAATATGAATTTATTTCTTACAGTTCTGTAAGTTGGAGATCAGGGTGCTAGCATAGTTGAGTTCTGGTGAGGGGCTCTCTTCTGAGCTGCAGACTGCTGACTGCCTGTTGCATTCTCATATGGTGGAAAGAGGGTGAGAGAGTTCTCTGGGGTCCTTTTCTAAGGGCACTAATTCCATTTACAAGGGCTTTAACCTCATGACCTAATGACCTCCCAAAGGCACCATTTCCTAGTAATGTTATATTGTGGATTAGGATTTCAATATTAATTTTGGGGGGACACAAACATTCAACCCATTGCAAGTGTGTATTCAGTTATGGGAAAGGCAGTAGAGGCAGTGTCCTAGGTAGGTCTCACAGTCCCCCCTATACCGGGTTGAATAGCGTCAGTTGAAATTCCATGTTTGCTGAGAACCTCAGAATGTGACCTGTGCAAATGTAATTATGTAATGGGTCTTGAGATGAGGAGATCATCCTGGATTATCCAGGTGGGTCCTAAATTCAACAGGTGTTCTTATAAAAGACACACAGAGGTAGCTGGGTGTGCTGGCTCATGCCTGTAATCCCAGCATTTTAGGAGGCCAAGGCGGGTGGATCCCTTGAGTCCAGGAGTTTAAGACCAGCCTGGTAAACATGGTGAAACCCTGTTTCTACAGAAAATAAAAAAATTAGCCGGGCGTGTTGGTGCATGCCTGTAGTCCCAGCTACTCAGGAGGCTGAGGTGGGAAGATTGCTGGAGCCCGGGAGGTCAGCCTTCAGTGAGCTGTGAGCATGCCACTGCACTGCTCTGTCTGGGTGACAGAGCATGACCATGTCTCAAAAAAAAAAAAAAAAAAAAAAAAAAAAAAAAAAAAAAAAAACATAAAAAAAAGAAAGACACACAGAAGGAGGCATAGAGAAGAGGAGATGGTCATGTGATGATGGAAACAGAGATTGGAGTAACGTAGCCATGAGCCAAGGAATGCCTGGAGCCCCCAGAAGCTAAAAAAAGACAAGGAATGGATTGTGCTCTGGAGACTTCAGAGTTAGCACTGGCCTCAACAACACACTGATTTTGGACTTTTAGCCTCCAGAACGATGAGAGAATACATTTTTGTTGTTTTAAGCCACCAAGTTTGTGGTGATTTGTTGTGGCAGCCCTGAGAAGTTAATCTACCTCCTCCATAGTCATCCCAGGCTTCAGCACCTCTCTCCCAGGCAGTGGGAAGCATCATCTACTGGGTGACAAGCAAGTTAAAAGAAGATTAGGGTTAATTCCCTGCTAAGCTCTCTGGGTTCAAATTCTGGCTCCAGTGCTTACTAGTTGTGTGACTTTGGGCAAGTTATTTAATATCACTGTGCTCCGGTTTCCTCATCTACAAAAGGGGGACAAGAGTAGGACATGCCTCATAGAATGGTCAGGAGAAGGAAAGTTATGCTGCTGTAACAAATATCCCCGGATCTCAGTGGTTTCCAACAGCAGAGGGTTATATCTGTCTGATACTCTGTTTTTATTGTGGATTGGTTGGGAGTTCTACTCTATATTGTCAGAAGCTCATTATTACAATTGCCTACCTTGTTTATACAGAGGTAAAGTTTCCTTTAAACTTTGAAGCAAAACTGGATTAGAGCCCAGCCTCTACCTGTTATCATCCAAATGACCTGAGAGATACACTTGGTCTCTCTGAGCCAGTTTCCTCATCATGAAAAAGAAAATTATATTGTATGATTGAGGCCAAGAAAAAACATGTAAGAGACGGCTTAATGGAGCATCTGAGCATTGCTGGCACCCATGGTAGAGGGAAAAGAGAGCTTAGAAGGGCCGGCAATCAACAGCTCAGCTTGGAAGCCACCTGCTTTTGAGTGCAGCTCGTTGTCAGCACTAGTCACATGACTGCTCAGCCCCAAGGTTCAGAAAGTGCCGGGAAGGTGGAGACCTGACAATATTTGTTGAGAATAATTAATGACTGGTTTATAGGACTGTTGTGAGGATGAAATGAGACAATACCTGTAACACCTTAGAATAGTGCCTGACACACAGAGTAAGTGCTCAATAGTATTTATTAAATAAACTCCTTCCCAGAAGACATCCCTGTGGGCCACAAAAGACAGGCGCTGGGCTGGTTGTGCTAAGGCATAAGAAGAGTTGAGCCTAGTGTTGCTTCTTTGGGGCCTGTGGTCCTAATATGGGGCTCTGGAGCTAACAGGCATGAAACCTTCACTTTACTAAGCCCCAAAGTCCTCTCCCAGTGCAATGAGAGCATGAGGGAGCATGATATCTGGAGCATCTCTCAAAAAGGAAGCAGTTCAGGATCCAAGTAGTTAGGTTCCTAGGGGAGGATATGAATGTTTGGAGAATTTGCAAAAGAAGCAGCAGAGCAAATCAGAGGTTAGAGCTCTCCTCAGACAGAGGGAGCCCAAATGAATGACTAGTTATTCACATTTCTACAGGTGTACAGTGAAACTCTAGTCCAGAGAAGGCTAAATTTGGTATTCCTAAGCAGATTATGGATCATAGCATTACAGGGTGGGCACCCTGTGTCACTTGACCTGGCTGTCTCTCCAAGGGAACTTATCCTTTGGCCATTTTTTTCTTTCAATGAATAATCTATTTGATTTCAAAAGTGTTATTAACTGGGTTTGTGTATTTAGGTTATCAACATTTTTCCCCTTGAGAATAACTTCTCTGCATTGTATGAAGTCACGTGAATGTTGATTAAGGGAAGCTGCCTGTGCATGTAAATGCTGATGGAAGGAATGGGTGTTGATCCCAAAGGGAAAGGCCCCATGAAATTCCATTTTCATTAACTGAGAAACTACTGTATGCCAGGCACTGTTCTAGGAGCTGGGGATCTGGCAGGGATCAAAACAGCTCTTGTGTGTTCTTCCTGGAAGTAATGAAAGGGGAGATTGGGAGACCCAGTCTGCATGTTGAAGCCCATGAATCCATGTGGCATTCTATTTACATGCCAAAGAGAGCAGTATGTTAAATTCAAATTTGGCTAGAAGTTTGAGATTCTGACATAACTAGGATAAATCAGGAACCCCTCTGAGCTTTTAAATGAGAATGATTCATCATTTGTTTATATTTTTGCTACTGGGCAAGTAGTTACCAACCACCCACCTTGTAACAAAGTCTCTTCTGGGCTTGAGATATAGTGATGCACAAAGTAAACAAGGTTCTCTTCTTCTGGAGTGAGTGTTCCAGAGGACAGAGGCAGAACATAAAGGAGAAGTGAACAAAGATCATATTCCACTAATTCTTGGATGTGCATCTTGAAAACTTCTAATTTAGAAATAATTTTAAACTTATAGAAAAGTTGCAATAATAATAGAACTAGAAAATGTATGCATGGATATTTACACAGAATGTATCCTGGTATGTGCTTAACAACCAGATCTTCAAAACAAAAATGATCTTACTTTACAGCATTTACTAATTTCCAGAATATGAACCCAGATGACTTGGGAGGGAATTAACTTCAATCTTCTTTCAAATGATGCTTCCCACTGCCCAGGAGACAGGTGCTGCTATATTGCATCTGTAGAATAATAATAGTAAAATGTGGTAAACTAATTAGGAAGTTATGAGTTTTGAGTATTTGTTGCTTTATTTTTAATAACATTTATTTAATTTTACATTTATATAATTTAATTTTAATAATGCTGATGTTGAACAACTGGTGCACAAAATGCTGGGGAAGTAAAAAAATCTACTCTCTTGAACCAGAATGGCTGTTTCTAGCACAGCATGGGCACACATACATATGTATGCAAGTGCACATATATACATGCATGGACACACATGTACACATGATGGAAATTATGAGCTTACACTGATTGCAACCTCTGATTTTAATCTAGACAGTTGTTTCTTTCCTTCCCTCACTCCATATTTGAGCATTCCTTCTTCCTTAGTGAGAACCCTGGATCTCAGCAAAATCAATGACACATTGCTCACTTGCTCAGTTCCATCAAACATCTGAAACACTTCCCCCATACCACTGGGAGAAATAAACCTACTAAATGGAATGCACTTTTCCCCTAATCGTCAACCTCACCCAAGACTGAGGGTCCACAGTGGAATACTGTGCCAGTTACTCGAATGAGTGACCAACCCCCCCACCATTTGTATGGTTTTTACATTCATTTTAAATATAACTGGGTTTATTTATTTTAGTTTGTTTTTTATTTTACGTTTCCTTTCCTCCTTCTCATCCTTTGTTTATTTTGTTTTATTTTTAAACAAGTAGAACATAAACATGCTTCTGAAAATCAAATCCATACAAAAATATGTACTCAGAATAATGCCACTCACTTCTGCATTCCTTCCATTCTGTTGTCCTTCCCCATCTTCAGTGTTCTATGCCTTATCCTTCCTCTACTTCTTTTTGTAAAGATAGTAGTTATGTGCGCCGGGTGTGGTGGCTCATGCCTGTAATCCTAGCACTTTGGGAGGCCAAGGTGGGTGGATCACTTGAGGCCAGGAGTTCAAGATCAACCTGGCCAACATGGTGAAATCCCGTCTCTACTTAAAAAAAATAATAATAATAATAATAATTGGCTGGGCGTGGTGCCGGGCATGGTGGCAAGTGTCTGTAATCCCACCTACTCTGGAGGCTGAGGCAGAAGACTCGCTTGAACCCAGGAGGCAGAGGTTGTAGTGAGCTGAGATGATGCCATTGCACTCCAGCCTGGGCCACACAGCGAGACTCCATCTAAAAAAAAAAAAAAAAAAAAAAAAGATGTATGTTTGGTATGTTTGTTTTCTTACTTTTTCTTTTTTTACACAAAACAATGCCCGCTATAGACTTTTTTTTTTCTCTGCTTTTATCACTAAATATCTTCTAGAAATCACTCCATATAACTTCATAGAGCTCTTTCTTATTTTTTTTCCAGCTATACAATACTCCACTGGGCGTGTGCACTATAATTTATTTAACTAATGTCCGATATTTGAAGATTAAAGTCATTTCTAATATTTTCAGTTATCAATAAAGCAATGAATAACCATGTGCATGTGTATTTTCATATCGTTGAAAGTGTATGTTTAGGGTAAGTTCTTAGATGTGAGATTGCTGAGCCAATGGATAAATGCTTTATTTGTTAGAGATTGCCAAATTCCCCACTATAGAGATTATGTCATTTTACATTCTCACTGGCAATGGCTAAGAGTATCTGCTTCACCTCATACTCATATCGCCAAGCTTTGGAATGCCTGTCCATATCATGGTGAAGAAATGCTATCTCAGTGTGGCTTTAATTTGCATTTTTTTAATGAATGAAATTGGACATCATTTTACACATTTGGGGCCATTTTTATATCTCTTTGTGTTAGTTGTTAGATGAACTTTTTAAACATTTTTAACATCTTGGAAATGGAATGCAATATTGATAGCGTCATAATTTAATTGGTGGCATTTTATCGTTATAGAACATAATGATGTCTCTTACAAGCTACAGAATCTTGGACTTGATAAAATACTGCAAATAAGTAAGAAAAAAATGCTAGTTTGTAATAAGGCTTGAGGAAGTAAACAAGATGGCACAAGTGAAAAGATTCAGTACTCAGTTGTGTGGATGTCTTATCCTTCAGTAGGTTGTCTTAACAGTCAGAGTGAAGTGGAGAAGCAAAGCCAATTGTTTGACTCAGGCACCAAATTGCCCAACAATCCAAACATCTTTTCTTGATTCAGTTAGGTGTATAGAGCAGTTGGGGCAACTATTCTGTGCCTAATGTCAGAGACTCGTTTATGTGCTTAAGGAAAATAATTTATTGCATTTGAATTACTTTGATAATTATAATTCTCTGTATCATTTTAGTGTACTTTAAGCAGTTAAAAAAATTGGCTTTGAAATCTGGAAGTTTTGAATTTGAGCCAAACCCCTGCTTTCTTCCTGCTCTATGAGCTTGGGAAATCCACGTGGTCCTTGTGAGCCTCAGTTTCCTTATCTGGAAAACAGAGCTGGCAATTGTAGGATTCAGGAGAGAATGCAATGTGTCAGACAAACCTTTTAAATAAAAAAGAAATGTATAAATGCTGCCTACTTTTCCTATACTTTTGGTTGCTTTATATTCATCTTGATCAAGATATGGTCAACTCAAGGTTCCAAGAAGGCAGGAATCTCCTTATTTGTGGTCTTAATGTAAGCTATAAGGCCTTCAGAAAAAATACAGGAAACCTGGTTAAATTTGAATTTCAGATAAATAATGATTTTTAGTATAATTATGTGTCAAATATTGCATAGGGCAAATTTATACTAAAATTTTTTTTTAACCTGAAATTCAACTGGGCATTCTGTAATTAAGACTTACTGCTAAACCTGGCAAACATATAATGGGAATAGGAGAACAAATATTTCCAAGTGAAATGTCATGCCCTTGGTTCAAGATGGTTAAAAATCAAAATTCAATGTCTATAGATGGATGAGTGGCTAAAGAAAATGTGATATATAATACAATAAAATATTATTGAGCCCTCAAAAGGAATAAAATGATACATGCTACAAAGTGGATAAACCCTGAAGATATCACGCTGAGTTGAAAAAGCCAGACACAAAAGGATAAATACTGTATGATTCCACTCATATGTGATACTTAGAATAGCCAAACTCATAGAGACAGAAAGTATTCTACTTCAGGGTTTATCCACTTTGTAGCAGCCAGGAGCTGAGGGGAAGGTGAAATGGGGAATTATTGTTGAATGAGTGTGGAGTTTCATCTAGGGGTGATGAAAAAATTCTGGAGATGAATGGTAACGAGGGTTGCACAGCAATATGAATGTGCCTAATGTCACTGAATGGTGCACTTAGACATGATTAAATTAGTACATTTTATGTTGGGTGTATTTTACCACAATAAAAACAATCAAAATTCACTGCTGAATTACTTCCCTTCTCTGATTTTCAGTTATCCCATCAAAATAGGGGAGGAGAGTACGGCTGGGCTCTAAGATTAGCAAGGAAAGATTAGGAGAGTGTGGCCAGCTTCTGAGTTGCTCATTGTTTTATTGGAAATATGAGCTTCCCCCCATCCCACCTGCACCCGGGCTTCTAATTCAATAGGATTCAGATATGGTCAGGAGCCTCCAGGTTTAATAAGCTTCTCAGGTACATTCTTAGCAGCAGGAGAGGCTAATTCATTAGAAGAATGAGACACTTTAACGAGGACTTCAGGAGCTGAAATAATTAATGGAGCTCACTAAATTCCTGTATTCACACCAAGCCTCCTCCTTCTGGAAGAAATATCTTTAGATGTCATAAAAAAAAAGAAAAAGTTCAAAGCTGTTGAAATTCAACCCAAATAGAAAGTCAAAGGGCTTAAATAAAATATGTCTAGGCTGATTTCCTGCCCTGACATAGATTTTCTTAATCTATTTTTTCTTCTTTATCTTTCAACGTTCCTCTCATATACTTTGCACATTTTCCTCCTGAAGTTTTCAGCTTTAACTTCAAACTTAGCTTTTTGAGAAACACCGCCATGTACAATATTGATCTTTGTCTTATTAGCCCCTTTTATCAAAGGAAGAATATAATATTTGACTAGGTGTTAATCTGCAGATCAAAAAAGATTTCAAATTGTCTTTAGAGAAAAGGTCCAGAATATTCATTACTGGAAGAAAGAACGAACACCAAATTTACAGACTTCCAAAAGTTACTTAAAAAAATATCTGCCTACACTTCAGAACTCCAAAGTTGTCTCGCTGGTTTATATTAAAACACTTAATAAAAATCACTACTATAAGTGCTTCCATGGTCCAAAATGGGCAATCAAAGCAAGCTGCCCATCCTATAAGAACTTCCTTCTTTGTTTTATGTAATGTAACACGGTCTGGCCCTTCCTTGTCTATAAACAAGGCTAATGAGGTCAGCCTGGGAGTCAAAATTCCAAAGGTACTGCGAATTCACTCATTCATCACTGCGAAATCAAGAGAACTCATTTATTAAGAGTGTAAATGACTCTTGGAGAGGTACCCTATGATATAATTGTTTATAATAGTCAGTGTATATGAAATAAATTTTTCTCAAGGGCAGTTGAAGAGGGAGCTGGGAAATGTTTGTAGAGGGTTAAGAGTGTCAATTTTGGACACAAATTTTGCTTCAATTCTGGCTCTGCCTTTACAAAGGATGTGATGTTAATAAAACTACTCAGCCTCTTTGTAAAAGATAGATAATAATTCTTATTATTAGCTCTGCAGCTGGTGCCCGAGGTACAAAAGGTAGATAATATTCTCTATATCAATAATAATACAAATAATAACAACTAGTATTTTAACAGCAAATCTTTATATAAGCCCTACTCGATGCCACGTGCTGTTTGAAGTGCTTCGTATTTAATAATCAAATTCCCTCTGCAGCCCTCTGAGGGTTGTTCAGCTCTGTCACTATCTTACAGATAGAGAAACTGAGGCACAGTATGGAAATTAAATAGTGTCACTAGAACGGAAGCTCTCTGAGGGTAAGGACTTTTGTTCATTTTCTGTTTTCTTCACTATGGTGGCCCCAATCCCTAGAACAGTGCCTGGTACCTAGTAGAGGTTTAATAAAGCTCATTGAATAAATGCATGCTTACACATGTAGTAGAGTGCCTGTCTCAAATAAGGTGGCAAATAATTGGCTAGCCTCATCCACCCTAATATCTATTATGCTTTGATTATTTGCTTATTGGGTAGTTCACCTTGTACCATGCATAAAACCAAGTGTTTTACATTTATTAACTCATTTAATTCCCACTGGAATTCTGTACAAGTATACAATTATTTCTTCCATTTTATAGATGTGAAGACTGAGACCAAGGAAGATTCTTACTTACCCAAGATCACACTCTTAATAACAGACATAGTCAGGACTCAAAATCAGGTCTGTTTGACATCAAAGTTTATGTTTTCCATCACTGTGTAGTAATGCTATATAATGTTCATATATTTGAAATCTGAAATCAAAAGAGAGGTTAACAGAGACAAATATAGCCAAGCATTTATGACAGAAAATACTTAGCTATTTTAATTTAATAGCAGTTTATTCTCTTTAAAAAAAAATTTTTTTTTAAATTATTTACTTTGAGTTCTAGGGTACATGTGCATAACGTGCAGGTTTGTTACATATGTATACTTGTGCCATGTTGGTGTGCTGCACCCATCAACTCGTCAGCACCCATCGACTCGTCATTTACATCAGGTATAACTCCCAATGCAATCCCTCCCCCCTCCCCCCTCCCCATGATAGGCCCCGGTGTGTGATGTTCCCCTTCCCGAGTCCAAGTGATCTCATTGTTCAGTTCCCACCTATGAGTGAGAACATGCGGTGTTTGGTTTTCTGTTCTTGCGATAGTTTGCTAAGAATGATGGTTTCCAGCTGCATCCATGTCCCTACAAAGGACACAAACTCATCCTTTTTTATGGCTGCATAGTATTCCATGGTGTATATGTGCCACATTTTCTTAATCCAGTCTGTCACTGATGGACATTTGGGTTGATTCCAAGTCTTTGCTATTGTGAATAGTGCCGCAATAAACATACGTGTGCATGTGTCTTTATACCAGCATGATTTATAATCCTTTGGGTATATACCCAGTAATGGGATGGCTGGGTCATATGGTACATCTAGTTCTAGATCCTTGAGGAATCGCCATACTGTTTTCCATAATGGTTGAACTAGTTTACAATCCCACCAACAGTGTAAAAGTGTTCCTATTTCTCCACATCCTCTCCAGCACCTGTTGTTTCCTGACTTTTGAATGATCGCCATTCTAACTGGTGTGAGATGGTATCTCATTGTGGTTTTGATTTGCATTTCTCTGAAGGCCAGTGATGATAAGCATTTTTTCATGTGTCTGTTTGCTGTATGAATGTCTTCTTTTGAGAAATGTCTGT
Organism: Chlorocebus sabaeus; assembly: GCF_047675955.1. NCBI lineage: Eukaryota > Metazoa > Chordata > Mammalia > Primates > Cercopithecidae > Chlorocebus > Chlorocebus sabaeus. Next base: position 35,638,348 of record NC_132930.1, read on the forward strand.
TCATATCCTTTGCCCACTTTTTGATGGGGTTGTTTGTTTTTTTCTTGTAAATTTGTTTGAGTTCTTTGTAGGTTCTGGATATTAGCCCTTTGTCAGATGAGTAGATTGCAAAAATTTTCTCCCATTCTGTAGGTTGCCTGTTCACTCTGATGGTAGTTTCTTTTGCTGTGCAGAAGCTCTTTAGTTTAATGAGATCCCATTTGTCAATTTTGGCTTTTGCTGCCGTTGCTTTTGGTGTTTTAGACATGAAGTCTTTGCCCATGCCTATGTCCTGAATGGTACTACCTAGGTTTTCCTATAGGATTTTTATGGTATTAGGTCTAACATTTAAGTCTCTAATCCATCTTGAATTAATTTTCATATAAGGAGTAAGGAAAGGATCCAGTTTCAGCTTTCTACTTATGGCTAGCCAATTTTCCCAGCACCATTTATTAAATAGGGAATCCTTTCCCCATTTCTTGTTTCTCTCAGGTTTGTCAAAGATCAGATGGCTGTAGATGTGTGGTATTATTTCTGAGGGCTCTGTTCTGTTCCATTGGTCTATATCTCTGTTTTGGTACCAGTACCATGCTGTTTTGGTTACTGTAGCCTTGTAGTATAGTTTGAAGTCAGGTAGCGTGATGCCTCCAGCTTTGTTCTTTTGACTTAGGATTGTCTTGGAGATGCGGGCTCTTTTTTGGTTCCATATGAACTTTAAAGCAGTTTTTTCCAATTCTGTGAAGAAACTCATTGGTAGCTTGATGGGGATGGCATTGAATCTATAAATAACCTTGGGCAGTATGGCCATTTTCACGATATTGATTCTTCCTATCCATGAGCATGGTATATTCTTCCATTTGTTTGTGTCCTCTTTTATTTCACTGAGCAGTGGTTTGTAGTTCTCCTTGAAGAGGTCCTTTACATCCCTTGTAAGTTGGATTCCTAGGTATTTTATTCTCTTTGAAGCAATTGTGAATGGAAGTTCATTCATGATTTGGCTCTCTGTTTGTCTGTTACTGGTGTATAAGAATGCTTGTGATTTTTGCACATTAATTTTGTATCCTGAGACTTTGCTGAAGTTGCTTATCAGCTTAAGGAGATTTTGGGCTGAGACAATGGGGTTTTCTAAATATACAATCATGTCATCTGCAAACAGGGACAATTTGACTTCTTCTTTTCCTAACTGAATCCCCTTGATTTCTTTCTCTTGCCTGATTGCCCTAGCCAGAACTTCCAACACTATGTTGAATAGGAGTGGTGAGAGAGGGCATCCCTGTCTTGTGCCAGTTTTCAAAGGGAATTTTTCCAGTTTTTGCCCATTCAGTATGATATTGGCTGTGGGTTTGTCATAAATAGCTCTTTTTATTTTGAGGTATGTTCCATCAATACCGAATTTATTGAGCGTTTTTAGCATGAAGGGCTGTTGAAAAGCCTTTTCTGCATCTATTGAGATAATGATGTGGTTCTTGTCTTTGGTTCTGTTTATATGCTGGATTATGTTTATTGATTTGCGAATGTTGAACCAGCCTTGCATCCCAGGGATGAAGCCCACTTGATCATGGTGGATAAGCTTTTTGATGTGTTGCTGAATCCGGTTTGCCAGTATTTTATTGAGGATTTTTGCATCGATGTTCATCAGTGATATTGGTCTAAAATTCCCTTTTTTTGTTGTGTCTCTGCCAGGCTTTGGTATCAGGATGATGTTGGCCTCATAAAATGAGTTAGGGAGGATTCCCTCTTTTTCTATTGATTGGAATAGTTTCAGAAGGAATGGTACCAGCTCCTCCTTGTACCTCTGGTAGAATTCGGCTGTGAATCCATCTGGTCCTGGACTCTTTTTGGTTGGTAGGCTATTAATTATTGCCTCAATTTTAGAGCCTGCTATTGGTCCATTCAGGGATTCAACTTCTTCCTGGTTTAGTCTTGGAAGAGTGTAAGTGTCCAGGAAATTATCCATTTCTTCTAGATTTTCTAGTTTATTTGCATAGAGGTGTTTATAGTATTCTCTGATGGTAGTTTGTATTTCTGTGGGGTCGGTGGTGATATCCCCTTTATCATTTTTTATTGCGTCAATTTGATTCTTCTCTCTTTTCTTCTTTATTAGTCTTGCTAGCGGTCTGTCAATTTTGTTGATCTTTTCAAAAAACCAACTCCTGGATTCATTGATTTTTTGGAGGGTTTTTTGTGTTTCTATCTCCTTCAGTTCTGCTCTGATCTTTGTTATTTCTTGCCTTCTGCTAGCTTTTGAATGTGTTTGCTCTTGCTTCTCTAGTTCTTTTAATTGCGATGTTAAAGTGTCAATTTTAGATCTTTCCTGCTTTCTCTTGTGGGCATTTAGTGCTATAAATTTCCCTCTACACACTGCTTTAAATGTGTCCCAGAGATTCTGGTATGTTGTATCTTTGTTCTCATTGGTTTCAAAGAACATCTTTATTTCTGCCTTCGTTTCGTTATGTACCCAGTAGTCATTCAGGAGCAGGTTGTTCAGTTTCCATGTAGTTGAGTGGTTTTGATTGAGTTTCTTAGTCCTGAGTTCTAGTTTGATTGCACTGTGGTCTGAGAGACAGTTTGTTATAATTTCTGTTCTTGTACATTTGCTGAGGAGTGCTTTACTTCCAATTATGTGGTCGATTTTGGAGTAAGTGCGATGTGGTGCTGAGAAGAATGTATATTCTGTTGATTTGGGGTGGAGAGTTCTATAGATGTCTATTAGGTCTGCTTGCTGCAGAGATGAGTTCAATTCCTGGATATCCTTGTTAACTTTCTGTCTCGTTGATCTGTCTAATGTTGACAGCGGAGTGTTGAAGTCTCCCATTATTATTGTATGGGAGTCTAAGTCTCTTTGTAAGTCTCTAAGGACTTGCTTTATGAATCTGGGTGCCCCTGTATTGGGTGCATATATATTTAGGATAGTTAGCTCTTCCTGTTGAATTGATCCCTTTACCATTATATAATGGCCTTCTTTGTCTCTTTTGATCTTTGATGGTTTCAAGTCTGTTTTATCAGAGACTAGTATTGCAACCCCTGCTTTTTTTTGTTCTCCATTTGCTTGGTAAATCTTCCTCCATCCCTTTATTTTGAGCCTATGTGTGTCTCTGCATGTGAGATGGGTCTCCTGAATACAGCAGACTGATGGGTCTTGACTCTTTATCCAGTTTGCCAGTCTGTGTCTTTTAATTGGAGCATTTAGTCCATTTACATTTAAGGTTAATAGTGTTATGTGTGAACTTGATCCTGCCATTATGATATTAACTGGTTATTTTGCTCGTTAGTTGATGCAGTTTCTTCCTAGCCTTGATGGTCTTTACATTTTGGCATGTTTTTGCAATGGCTGGTACGGTTGTTCCTTTCCATGTTTAGTGCTTCCTTCAGGGTCTCTTGTAAGGCAGGCCTAGTGGTGACAAAATCTCTAAGCATTTGCTTATCTGTAAAGGATTTTATTTCTCCTTCACTTATGAAACTTAGTTTGGCTGGATATGAAATTCTGGGTTTAAAATTCTTTTCTTTAAGAATGTTGAATATTGGTCCCCACTCTCTTCTGGCTTGTAGAGTTTCTGCCGAGAGATCTGCTGTTAGTCTGATGGGCTTCCCTTTGTGGGTAACCCGACCTTTCTCTCTGGCTGCCCTTAAGATTTTTTCCTTCATTTCAACTTTGGTGAATCTGGCAATTATGTGTCTTGGAGTTGCTCTTCTCGAGGAGTATCTTTGTGGCATTCTCTGTATTTCCTGGATTTGAATGTTGGCCTGCCCTTCTAGGTTGGGGAAGTTCTCCTGGATGATATCCTGAAGAGTGTTTTCCAACTTGGTTCCATTTTCCCCCTCACTTTCAGGCACCCCAATCAGACGCAGATTTGGTCTTTTTACATAATCCCATACTTCTTGCAGGCTTTGTTCATTTCTTTTTCTTCTTTTTTCTTTTGGTTTCTCTTCTCACTTCATTTCATTCATTTGATCCTCAATCGCAGATACTCTTTCTTCCAGTTGATCAAGTCGGTTACTGAAGCTTGTGCATTTGTCACGTATTTCTCGTGTCATGGTTTTCATCTCTTTCATTTCGTTTATGACCTTCTCTGCATTAATTACTCTAGCTATCAATTCTTCCACTTTTTTTTCAAGATTTTTAGTTTCTTTGTGCTGGGTACATAATTCCTCCTTTAGCTCTGAGAAGTTTGATGGACTGAAGCCTTCTTCTCTCATCTCGTCAAAGTCATTCTCCGTCCAGCTCTGATCCGTTGCTGGCGATGAGCTGCGCTCCTTTGCCGGGGGAGATGTGCTCTTATTTTTTGAATTTCCAGCTTTTCTGCCCTGCTTTTTCCCCATCTTTGTGGTTTTATCTGCCTCTGGTCTTTGATGATGGTGAGGTATTGATGGGGTTTTGGTGTGGGTGTCCTTCCTGTTTGATAGTTTTCCTTCTAACAGTCAGGACCCTCAGCTGTAGGTCTGTTGGAGATTGCTTGAGGTCCACTCCAGAACCTGTTTGCCTGGGTATCAGCAGCAGAGGCTGCAGAAGATAGAATATTGCTGAACAGCGAGTGTTGCTGTCTGATTCTTGCTTTGGAAGCTTCCTCTCAGGGGGGTACTCCACCCTGTGAGGTGTGGGGTGTCAGACTGCCCCTAGTGGGAGATGTCTCCCAGTTAGGCTACTCAGGGGTCAGGGACCCACTTGAGCAGGCAGTCTGTCCCTTCTCAGATCTCAACCTCCGTGTTGGGAGATCCACTGCTGTCTTCAAAGCTGTCAGAGTCGTTTGCATCTGCAGAGGTTTCTGCTGCGTTTGTTATTGTTTACTGTGCCCTGTCCCCAGAGGTGGAGTCAGAGACAGGCAGGTTTCCTTGAGCTGCTGTGAGCGCCACCCAGTTCGAGCTTCCCAGCGGCTTTGTTTACCTACTTAAGCCTCAGCAATGGCGGGCGCCCCTACCCCAGCCTCGCTGCTGCCTTGCCGGTAGATCACATACTGCTGTGCTAGCAATGAGGGAGGCTTCGTGGGCGTGGGACCCTCCCGGCCAGGTGTGGGATATAATCTCCTGGTGTGCCCGTTTCCTTAAAGTGCAGTATTGGGGTGGGAGTTACCCGATTTTCCAGGTGTTGTGTGTCTCAGTTCCCCTGGCTAGGAAAAGGGATTCCCTTCCCCCTTGCGCTTCCCAGGTGAGGCGATGCCTCGCCCTGCTTCAGCTCTCGCTGGTCGGGCTGCAGCAGCTGACCAGCACCGATTGTCCGGCACACCCTAGTGAGATGAACCCAGTGCCTCAGTTGAAAATGCAGAAATCACCGGTCTTCTGTGTCGCTCGCGCTGGGAGTTGGAGACTGGAGCTGTTCCTATTCGGCCATCTTGCCTTTTTTAAAATTTTTGTAGCTGAGTTCTGATTTTAGTGCCCTATGAAAAGCCCTTCGATGACTACACGGGACCCCTGGCATAATGTCTAGAATCCTAATCATGGTGTTGAAGGCTCTTCACAAAGTAGCCACAGCTCACTGGCATGTTGTTAGTGGTCAATGGGTATTTGTTGAGTAAATAGACCTATTTTACCAACTAATATCTCTGTTTCTCCACATGCAGACAAGGTGAAGTTAGGCAAACCTTGGAAGTGTTTCTTACACCTTGCTTCCTTTATGGTGACTAGGAATGACCTTGGGAACAGCAGGCTTTTAATTGGCTTTTGCTGAAAAAAATGACACATTGAAAAACTCTCAATATTCAAATGTATTCTGATAGTAATCAAGTTCATTCATTTATTAATTTATTCAGCATTTACTGAAACACTACTATACTTCACAAGTCTATGTTTCATGGTGGAAATAAAGAGATGAATAAAATATTAGCCTTATAATCTACTGGCTTAGAGTCATTGTGGGGAAATATTAGCTAAATATCATTTAAAAAAATAGAAAAAAGTTAAATATGGATAAATTCATTTAAAAAATCCTGGAGGAAACACTGTATATATTGTTACATATATCAGTAATTAGAGTATTTATTCATAAAATATCCTCCTAACACTGTACTTTTAAAGTACTTTATAGGTAAGACCTCATTAATTATCTGAATTGTTGGATCAAGGCTGTTCCAAGAGCATTTCCAGTTCAGAAAACTGCTGATTGTACTTGCAACTACACAAAAGAGAGGAATTACAACAAGACTCAATATGTTGGTGAAATATCGTCCAGAGAGTAAGATATATTCTTCCCTGTCTGAACATCTAACCATCCAGTCAAACATCTATCCATCCATCCATCCATCCATCCATCCATCCATCCATCCATCCCTCCACTCATCTGTCCGTATATCTATTCATCCATCCATTATTTTATAAAGCAGAAGACTGATGCCAGGAAAAGTGAAATGAACAATGTTTGGCATATAGTGAAGATGCAATAAACATTGGCTATTACTATTATTATTCACTTATTTGTTGTCTTAGTCTATTTGGTCTGCTATAACACAATGCCTTAGACTAATTTATGAATAATAGAAATTTATTTCTCACAGTTCTGGAGGCTGAGAAGTCCAAGAGCAAGTCATCAGCAGATTCCATGTCTGGTGAAGGCTGTCTCTGCGTTCCACAGATGGTACTCTTTGATGCATTCTCATCCTTCCATCCTGGTGGAAATGAGGAACATTGTGCCCTCACATGGGGAAAGAGGCAAACACTTTTCCTTCTATCTTTTTTGTAAGGACACTAATCCCATTCATGAGGGTGAAATACTCATGATTTAATCACTTCCCCAAAGGCTCCAGCTCTTAATACTATCACCTTGGGGATTAACATTCAACACATTAATTTTGGGGAAACACCAATGTTTACATCATAGCATTTAGTGAACATTTACTGAGCACTACTGATTACTGTGCTAGGCCCTGGGAAATCAGAAATTCTCCCAGAGCTGGGGAGGCAGACATACAAACAACTTATTGCTAGTAGAATGATAAATACAACAAAAGAGGCACTTGCATTAAATAAAGAGCATCTGGAAGACTTAAGGCCTTTTACTTCTAGGAAACAGTAGACTCATTTGTTTTCTAATAAGTCTACCAGAGATACATAATTTAATAGAAAGAATGCAGGCTTTGGATCAAGAAAGGTTTATGCTTGTCCTTTATTGCTCATATGATCATTGGCCTCAGTTTCTTCATCTCAGATATGGGAACTATCATCACTATAATTATGTCAACAGACCGTCCATCATTGGGTTACTGTCAAGATCAAATGGAACAAAGTAGGCAAACATATCCTTGGGAAATGTGGCCTACAGTAGGTGCTCAATAAAAGTTGCCTCCCTCCTGTCAGTGTACCCATCACAAATCAGTTAGTCTCAGGAGACTTTGGTCATACACAATGTCTAAAAGAATAGAGTGTATGTTCCCTAATAATCTTGTGTATTAGTCTGTTTTCATGCTGCTGATAAAGACATACCTGAGACTGAGAAGAAAATGAAGTTTAATTGGACTTATAGTTCCACATGGCGTGGGAGGCCTCAGAATCATGGTGGGAGGCAAAAGGCGCTTCTTACATGGTGGCAGCAAGAGAAAATGAGAAGAAGCAGCAAAAGCAGAAATCCTTGATAAACTCATCAGACCTCATGAGGCTTATTCACTATCATGAGAATAGCACAGGAAAGACCAGTCCCCATGATTTAATTACCTCCCTGTGGGTCCCTCCCACAACACATGGGAATTCTGGGAGATAAAATTCAAGTTGAGATTTGGGTGGGGACACAGCCAAACCATATCATTCTGCCCCTGGCCTCTCCAAATCTCATGTCCTCACATTTCAAAACCATTCATGCCTTCCCAACAGTCCCTCAAAGTCTTAACTCACTTGAGCATTAACCCAAAAGTCCACAGTGAAAAGTCTCATCTGAGACAAGGCAAGTTCCTTCCACCTAAGAGCCTGTAAAATCAAAAACAAGCTAGTTACTTCCTAGATACAATGGGGATGCAGGTATTAGGTAAATACAGCCATTCCAAATGGGAGAAATTGACCAAAACAAAGGGGTTACAGGGCCCATGCAAGTACGAAATCAAGTGGGGCAGTCAAATTTCAAAACTCCAAAATGATCTCCTTTGACTCCAGGTCTCACATCCAGGCCACACTGATGCAAGAGGTGGGTTCCCATGGTCTTGGGCAGCTCCACCTTCTGCCTTTGTAGGGTATAGCCTCCTTCCTGGCTGCTTTCATAGGCTGGTGTGAAATGTCTGTGGCATTTCCATGTGCACGGTGCAAGCTGTTGGTGGATCTACTGTTCTGGGGTCTGGAGTACAGTGGCCCTCTTCTCACAACTCCACTAAGCAGTGCCCCACTAGGAACTCAGTGTGGGCTCACCAATCCCACATTTCCCTTCTGTACTGCCCTAGCAGAGGTTTTCCCTGAGGGCCCCACCCCTGCAGCAAACTTTTTCCTGGATAGCCAGGCATTTCCACACATCTTCTGAGATCTAGATGGAAGTTCCCAAACCTCAGCTCTTGACTTCTGGGCACCTGAAGGCTCAACACCACGTGGAAGCTGCCAAGGCTTGGGGCTTCCACCCTCTGAAGACACAGCCTGAATTCCATGGCCCCTTTGAGCCATGACTGGAGCAGCTGGGACACAGGGCACCAAGTCCCTAGGCTGCACACAGCATGGGGACCTTGGGTCTGGCTCACAAAACCACTATTTCCCCCCGGGCCTCTGGGCCTGTGATGGGAGGGTCTGCCATGAAGACCTCTGACATGGCCTGGAGACATTTTCCTCATGGTCTTGGGGATTAACATTAGGCTCCTTGCTACTTATGCAAATTTCTGCAGCTGACTTAAATTTCTCCTTAAGAAAATGGATTTTTCTTTTCCGCTGCAATATCAGGCCATAAATTTTCTGAACCTTTATGCTGTTTTCCTTTTAAAAGGGAATACTTTTTAACAGTACCCAAGTCACCTTTGGAATGCTTTGCTGCTTAGAAATTTATTCCACCAAACATCCTAAATCATCTTTCTCTAGTTTAAAGTTTCACAAATCTCTAGGGCAGGGGAAAAATGCTGCCAGTCTCTTTGCTAAAACATAACAAGAGTTGTCTTTGCTGCAGTTCGCAATAAGTTCATTATCACCTTCTGAGACCATCTCGTCCTGGATTATATTGTCCATATTGCTATGAGCATTATGGGCAAAGCCATTCAACAGATCTCTAGGGAGTTCCAAACTTTCCCACATTTTCCTGTCTTCTTATGAGCCCTTCAAAGTGTTCCAATCTCTGCCTGTTACTCAATTCCAAAGTTGCTTCCACATTTTTGGGTATTTTTCCAGCAACGCCCCACTCTACTGGTACTAATTTATTGTATTAGTCTGTTTTCACTCTGTTGATCAAGACGTACTTGAGACGGGGAAGGAAAAGAGGTTTAATTGGACTTATGGTTCCACATGGCTGGTAAAGCCTCAGAATCATGGTGGGAGGTGAAAGGCACTTCTTAGATGGCAGCAGCGAGAGAAAATGAGAAGCAGCAGCAAAAGCAGAAACACCTGAAAAACCGATCAGAACTCATGAGACTTATTCACTATTACAAGAATAGCACAGGAAAGAATGCCTCCATGATTCAATTACCTGGGTCCCACAACTCGTGGGAATTCTGGGAAATACAATTCAAGTTGAAGTTTGGTGGGAACATAGCCAAACCATATCATCTCATGAATTCACCAGATTTATCTGTGACTGATATGGTTTTGCTCTGTGCCTTCACCCAAATCTCATCTCAAATTGTAATCCCCACATACTGAGGGAGGGGCCCAATGGGAGGTGACTGGATCATGGGAGTAGTTTCCCCGACACTGTTCTCCCTCCTGATAGTGTGGAAGTTCTCATGAGATCTGATGCTGATGGTTTTAAAAATGGCATTTTCCCCTGTGTGTTCTCTCTCTCCTGATACCATGTGAAGAAAGTGCCTGCTTCCCTTCACCTTCTGCCTGATTATAAGTTTTCTGAGGCCTCCCCAGCCATTCAAAACTGTGAGTCAATTAAGCCTCCTTTGTTTATAATTTACACAGTCTCAGGTAGTATCTTTACAGCAGTGTGAAAATAGACTAATACACAGAACTGGTACCAGAAGTGGGGCACTGCTTTAAAGATAACCTGAAAATGTGGACGTAACTTTGGAACTTGGTAACAGGCAGAGGCTGGTACAGTTTGGAGGACTCAGAAGAAGATAGGAAAATGTGGGAATGTTTGGAACTTCCTAGAGACTTGTTGAAAGGTTTTGACCAAAATGCTGATAGTGATATGTACAATGAATTCCAGGCTGAGGTAGTCTCAGATGGAGAAAAGGAACTTATTGGGAACCTGAGTAAAGGTCACTTATCTATAGTTTAACATAGAGACTGGCAGCATTTTGCTCCTGCCCTAGAGATCTGTAGAATTTGAACTTGAGAGAGATGATTTAGGGTATCTGGCAGAGGAAATTTCTAAGCAGCAAAGCACTCAAGATGTGGTCTTGCTTACTGTGAAAGTGTTCAGTTGTATGCATTCATGAAGAGATGATTTGAAATTGGAACTTATGTGTAAAAGGGACACACAGCATAAAGGTTTGAAAAAATTGCAGCCTGACCATGAAGGAGAAAAGAAAACCTCATTTTCTGGGGAGAAATTCAAGCCAGCTGAAGAAATTTGCATAAGTAATGAGAAGCTGAATGTTAGTCTCCAAGACAATGGGGAAAATATCTCCAGGGCATGTCAGAGATCTTCACAGCAGCCCCTGTCATCCAGGCACAGAGGCTTAGAAGGGAAAATGTTTTCCTGGGCCAGGCCCAGGGCCCCCCTGTTCTCTGCAGCCTCGGGACTTGGTACCTTGCATCCCAGCCACTTCAACTCCAGCCATGGCTAAAAGGGGACAGGGTACAGCTCAGGCCATTCCTTCAGAGGGTGCAAACCCAAAACCTTGGCGACTGCTATGTGGTGTTGAGCCTGCAAGCGCACAGAAGACAAGAGTTGAGGGTTGGCAGCCTCTGCCTGGATTTCAGAGTGTGTATGGAAACGCCTGAATGTCTAGGCAGAAGTCTGCTGCAGGAGTGGAGAACTCAGGGAGAACCTCTACTCGGGCAGTGCAGTGGGGAAATGTGGAGTGGAAGCCCCCACACAGAGTCCCCACAGGGACACTGCCTAGTGGAGCTGAGAAGAGGGCCACTGTCCTCCAGACCCCAGAATGGTAAATCCACCAAGAGCTTGCACTGTGTACTTGGAAAAGCTGCAGGCACTCAACATGAGTGCATTAAAGCAGCCACGGGAGCTGTACCCTGCTAAGCCACAGAGGTAGAGCTGCCCAACTTCTTAGGATCCTACTCCTTGCATCGGCGTGTCCTGAATGTGCAACATAGAGTCAAAAGAGGTCATTTGGGAACTTTAAGATTTAATGACTTTTCTGCCGGTTTCAGACTTGCATGGGGCCTGTGGCTCCTTTGTTTTGGCTAATTTCTCCCATTTGGAATTAGAACATTATCTCAATGCCTGTACCCCCATTATATCTTGGAAGTAATTAACTTGCTTTTGATTCTATGGGATCATAGGTGAAAGGGACTTGCCTTGTCTCAGATGAGACTTTGGGCTTAGACTTTTGGGTTAATGCTACAATGAGGTAGATTTTGGAGGACTGTTGGAAAGACTTGATTGATTTTGAATGTGAATAGGACTTGAGATTTGGGAGGAGTCGGGGCAGAATGATATGGTTCAGCTCTGTGTCTCCACCACCCAAATCTCATCTCAAATTGTAATCCCCACGTATAGAGGGAGAGACCTGGTATGATTAGATCATGAGGCAGTTTCCTTCATGCTGTTCTCATGATAGTGAGGACGTTCTTATGAGATCTGATGGTTTTAAAAATGGCAGTTTCCTCTGCACTCTCTCTCTCTCCTGCCATCATGTAAGGAAGGGACCTGCTTCCCATTCACCTTCCACCATGATTGTATGTTTCCTGAGGCCTCCACCGTCTTGTGAAACTGTCTTGTGAAACTGTGAGTCAATTAAACCTTTTCTGCTTGTAAATTACCCAGTCTCAGCTTATATTTTTATAGAATTGTGAAAACAGACTAACACAGTGACTCATTTTCATTATTTCCAAAGACAAAAGTGCTCCCCTCTCCTACCAAGTTCCAATCCCCTCTGTTAATATGCAGACTAGGCAGAAGTGGTGGAACTTTGGGGAAAATAGCCACAGAAGATTTCTAATAAAGCTTTGAGGGATGGCAGAATCATTCTTTAGTAGGGATGTTCAGCCTTCTAGAGAGACTATTTTGAAAGAGAAAACACTTATGGTTGTGCAAAAGCTGGTGAGCTTACTAACAAATCTATCATGTTGAGAAGGTTTCACTTTGCCAACTTTGTAATTGTATCTATGAACATGGGCATGTTCCTTTTCCTCTCCAAGTCTTAGTTTTCCCACACTTGTTGAAAGGGATTTAGCTTAAAATCTGTGATTTTCAAACTGTGTAAGGCAAACTCTTTCAGGTTTCAAAGAGATGCCTCAGAGTTAACTCTAGAACTGATGGTAGAGGGATGAGGCAAGGTAGGACTCTGGAGTCTCACATCATTTTCCTAATTGAGAAGCTCCACTTTCATGTTTTTGCTATATACTGTACTTCTGAGATGATTTAAAAAATAAATTTCTGGTAAATATGTTTGAATGCCATTGGATGAGATAATCTTCAAGTTGTTGTCTAGCTCTTGGCTTGAGAAATTCTGCTACTAGTGTAACAGATACTAACTGCAGGAAAGTAATCAGCCAGTGCAACTACTTTTGGTATCGTTTTTAGATATGGAACACTGTACATCTCAAACTTGAATCTGCTTCTGAATTGGAGCACTGTACATTTCAAACTTGAATGTGCTTCTGAATCATCTGCAGCTCTGCTTAACAGGCAGGTTCTAAGTCAGCAGCCTTCTTGTCATTTCTTGTTTCCTAATGAGCTACTGGATGCTGCTATGGCTGCTTGGTCCATGGACCATCCTGCGTAGCAAGAAGGTAGAGAGCACTCAGCTTGCTGAGATGAAGAAACAGTGGTTCCAGGAAAGTTTCCAGAAAGAATTCCAGCAAAAAGCATTCTCTGGTCAACTTTCAGTGAATCAAACAAGACTTCCAATTCCCATATCTGGAGTAAGTTCAGTTAATCTGAGCTCCATTTTAATCTCTGGGAGGACTCACTGAGGGAATGTATTGATTTTCTATAGCTGCTTCAACAAATTCTCAGAAACTTAATGGCTTAAACAACATAAATTTTTATTCTATAGTTTTATAGTTTAACGGTTCAGCACAAGTCTCACTTGGCTAAAATCAAGGTGTTGGCAGAGCTGCATTTCATTCTGGAAGCTTGGGGCTGGGTGTTCATTTTCTTGCCTATCTAGGTTTTTGAGGTCATCTCCCTTCCTTAGCTAACAGTTTCTTTTCTCCATCTTCAAAGCCAGATGCGACTGTTTTGAGTTTTTGCATTGCATCACTCCCAAGGACCCTTGTGATTACACTGGGCCAACCCAGAAAATCCAGGATCATCCATCTTCCCATCTCAAGGTCCTTAATTTAATCACATCTGCAAAGTCTCTTTTACCATGTAAAGTTCCATATTCATAAGTATTGGGGATTAGAGTGTGGACACGTTAGGGGCCTTATTTTGCCTAACTCCTTGAGTGATACCATATGAAGTGTTGATGAGTTGCCAGGAGAAATTGAGAAGAAATGATAAAGATCCAGGTGTGAGAGGAAATAGTAACAGCTGGACTTGAAAGAAGTGGAGGGTTTGGACATTCATGGCCATAAAGTGATTGACAGATCTGGGTCAGTAAAGCAAAGTAGGAGAGCTGTTTAGAGTGGGGTGGGGAAATCCAGGCTGGAGGCCAAAACTCTGTACTGCTTTGAGATGGATGGTGGAGAAGACAGAGGACTCCTGAAGGACAAATCTTATCAGATGGAATGGGAAAGTGGTTGCAGGTGTGAGGGAGAGAGAGTATCAGGGAAGGGACATAACTGCATTTGGCTCAATAGCTGGATTTTAATGGACTCCTTCAAGAAAAGAGGGTTGGCTGTCCACTTGCCTTCATCAGGGAGGCCCCAACCAGTAAATCATAATAACCAAAGTGCAAAAGGGGAGAGAAGGCTTTGGCCAAGGAGGTCTCTGTGCTCACTTTAAAACTGAAAACTAATGATAGAAATAGAGATTGGAATTTAAAAGAAGAGTGTGCAGGAATAAAATTCATTTTGACATGAAATTGCAAATGGGAGGCTAACCAAGTACAGATTTCTATCTTAACAGATACGGGAGGAAGAGCTTGACTAAATTAGGGCTGTATGGAGCCCCTTAAAGGGCCAGGTTGTCATTTTAAGGTTTTCCCATTACTATTACTGTTACTGTGTGGGTGTTGAGTATGAACAACAGCCATACAGTAATTGCGCAGCCAAGTGTTGTAGACTGGGGATGGACCTGGTTGTCAGTTTCATCACTCACCAGCTGTGTGAACTTCCTGAAGGCATTAAATCTCTCAGAGCTTCAGTTCTTGACTGAACAGTGGGGATAATAATTTCTAACTCACATGGCTATTGTGGGGATTAATTAGGTTAAATGAGAGAACATACATAAAAGCCTTCACATTATTTTACATAGAGCACAGGATAGTTGACACATAATCAGAGCATGACTACTCTTTCTTATATAATCACACTTTCTCTTTTTTAAAGTTTTTTTGAAGAGATAGGGTCTCACTCTGTTGCTGAGGCTGGGATGCAGTGGTGCAATAAGAGCTCACTGTAACCTTGAACTCTTGGGCTCAGCGATCCTCCTGCCTCACCCTCTCGAGTAACTATGGCTACAGGTGCCTGCTGTCACCACTGGATAATTATTTTTATTTTTGTAGAGACAGTCTTGCTGTGTTGCCCATGCTGGTCTCAAACTCCTGTCCTCAAGTGATCTTCCTACCTAGGCCTCCCAAAGCACTGGCATGTTCTTTCTGGATCCTTTCATCCTGTGCTTGTTCTGGTAACAAGGTCCTGGTAACAGATTCTGTATCCTGGGGTAATGCAGTTTATGTTAGTGCGATGTATGGCCCATCTCCGGGTTGCTCAGTATAACACAGAATCATCTGTGAAAAGTCTGCAGGGGCTCCCTCTTGCTTTCAGGTTGGAAATATAAACTCCTCAGCCTGTTATACAAGACCCACCATGCCTACCTGCAGCCTCCTTTTCCTACTCACGACTCGCCAAACACCCACTACTCCCTGGATATAAACCTTTGACTCAAGCCCAGAGAATAAATTCCGATTGGGATCACCTCTGGCTCCAACCTCCTTCCTGCCCTTGTCAGTGGATTTTGCCTTTGGTCACATGTTGGCCTCTGCCTAGAATGTCTTCTCTCCTCTGAAAGTCATTCAATGTGTGATATGGGCTGCAATAAAGGGAGAAGAGGAAAAGGAGAGTCAGTGATGAGATTAGTAATGGAAGAGAAAACATTGTGTCTACGTGGGATATGCTGGTGGGCGGCGGGGGCGGGGGCAGTGGTGGGGCGGGTGGGTAGGATTGGGAAGGTAGCTGGTGGAGTTGAGCAGAAAGAGAAAGAACAGCTTCAGGAAGTTGGAAATCGTTATCCTAAAGCCAGCCTGGAAAACCTTCATGAAGATGGAGAGGTTGAGTGGAGATGGGTGAGATACTGATGACCCACCATTTTAAGGCCAGTAAAAAGAGATGGAAAAGGATACAAGAAGCATCTGGGTTCCCTAAGATGGCTGCACTGTCTGCTATCCCCTGGCCCCCTGCCTCATCAGCCTGTCTCATTCCTTACTACTCCCTATTCCATGTTCCCTGCCAGTAACACACAACTGCCTGTGTTCTACCCTTGACCTTGTTACCCAGTCCCTGTGTTCTTTGCTTCTTTGATTTACTCATGCTTTTTTCCTCAGCCTGGAATGCCCTCTCCCTGCTTTGTGAATCTCTCATCCTTTAAAATGCAGCTCTGTCCTCCCTCTGGGAAGCCTTGTTCAATGGATCCTGCTTTGCTTTCCCCTTCCCTCACCCGAGTCTCTCCCATCTCTCTGCTAGGTCACTGTTCCTCATGCTTCTGCTATTATAAGCATCCTGTTTTCTGCATTCCACTTGCTCACTTGTTTGCGCTATGACTGTAGACTGTCAAGTACAGGAACTGTGGTTTACTCATCTGTAAATGCTCAGTGCCTAGCCTATCATGTGATAGATACTCAGTAATTTTTATTAAATCAAATTGAATATCTTAGGAAGATTTGTTGACATGGCAAAATGTAAAGCCATAATGTAAAAATCTAGGAATGACAGTGAATTTATTACATAAAAGGAATGGAGGTAAACAGTACAATGGGTATAATAGATATTGTCACACAGACCAATGTGAAGGATTTAATGAACACCATGTGAGAGCTCCAACATATTAGAAGCTATAAGCCAAGTATAATTGCTGAGGATTTTGTGAAAAGCAAGCTCTCATGAGTAGGGTCTAAAAATACTGACATTTCACCCAAAGCCTGAAGGGTAAAAAGGAAGACAATGGGGTAAAGAGCTAAGAGAAGAGAAACGTCTCAACAGAACTGTTATTATGCAATTGGTTAGCTTTTGCTGTGTAACAAAACACCTATAAATGACAAACATAGATTATTCCTCACAATTCTTAGGATTAGCTGAATGGTTTTCTGCTCAAGGATATCTTGGCCAATCTCTATGGCCAGCTGGCATTTTGCTGGTGCTGGAGGGTGTAGGGTGGCTCCATTTATGCCTAGTTGTTGACAGGACACTTAGTATAAAGGTCCCCAAATGGGATGCCTTATCGCTGCTTGCATCGTCTCATCCTCTACTATGCTTGTTCACATGGTTGTCTCAGGGTTCCGAAGAGCAGCAAGAGCCAGTAAGCCCCAGTGAGCAAGTATCTACTTGTGTCCCATTTTCTATTGTTCTACAGCCAAAGCAAATCATGTGACAAAGCTCAAAGTCAATGTAACAAGGGACCGAGGGAGGGAGAATGAGGACTTTTGAATCACTGGGGTCAATTACAGCAATAGTCAGCCCAGCTTCGGGACATCCCCAGGGTGGGAAGGGACCCTTTTGGAGGAGTCAGAAAGAGATAAGTGATGTGAGGATGGGAAGGTAGGCATGATGTAGAGCCCTGTGATCTGATTTGGCCAGTCACATGTGATTGGAAGTGATGCATGTCACTTCCAGGCAAATCAATTAATTCCCCATATGAGATTCAACCAGCCAGTTTTCTCCTATCAGAGCAATCATGGAAGCTCATTCTGACACAGAAGAGAAATGTTGAACCATCCCATAGAGGATAGCTGACTCAGAGAGCCATTCAGACACCCAGCACAATTTATGTGAAAGATAAGCCTTTGTTGCCATAAGCCCCTGTGGTTTGGGGGCATTGTTATTGCAGTGTATCCTAACCCTCAGTGACTAATATGGAAATGAAATGCAGATAGCTTTTGAAGGCATGGAAATGGATAATTTTACCTGGGGAAAGAAGGTAAAGAAAGTAGAAAAGAGCACCCAGGACTGAGTGTAGGGTCATCCCAACATTTACAAATTAGGTGGTGGATGAGAAACTAGCGAAGTCTGCCATGATAGAGACTAGCCTTTGGGTAAACACTGTACACATCTTAAAGTTTTCTTTAAAATTCATATGCGATAGGGACTGATGGTTTTCATCTGTACAGAGCTACCTCTAATGGATGCAGTTGCCACCTTTCCATTTTCTTGGGTTACCTCACACTCTGCATACTTCTTACCAAAGAAGCAGGGAGATGTACGGATCCATGCTCAAACAAACTAAACAAAATTATTGTGTAGATGCAAAATCATAGTAGCTTTTTATATAAACGGGGCATAATTAAAACTGAGAAAAAGAGCAGCAGCAGGGCTGCTTGGTCCTTTTTCATCTTCCTCTTCATGTTTTTTTGAATTTATCCTGTAAGCCTGTGGAGGACACAGGCTTGCGCCCTCATTGGCATCCCTGATTGCCTTGCCTAAAGTGGGGAGATGTAAAATATGTCCAGATACACATAACTTCTAGTTTAGAGGTGCAGAGGCTAGGAGTCTGGGCATTGTCTTGTCTCCTGGGGTAATCTGTGGCAGAAAATGTTTGCTTTCTCTTTTCAAAGATATCCCAAGCTTTGTTGAACAGCAGACTTTAAACCGACAGTGGATGTCTGCAAAATGTAATTGCTTTCAGTGTTGTAGTCTATCCTTATGATTCTCCTGGGCTTGGAGAGAAGCTGCCAGAAATTTAAAATCTGCTGATTTCTTAGGTGGAGAATGTGCTGACCTTCCTCATACTGTGTGTCCTAGCTGTGCTAATTTTATTCTTCTGTGAAGCAGAATGGAGGGTATGGTCTAGCTCAACTTTGGACCACTCGAGACTAACTCTGCCAAGATAGCTCTCTATTTCATGTCAAATTTCACATCAAATGCAGGTGGCAAGGGATGATGACACTCTAGGGACAAACCTTCCATCCTCACCTCTATGTTTTAGTGTCATAAACAAATCTAGGGGATTTGGCTCTGACTTTGGAGCTGCATTGATCTCTTGTGGGCAATTAACTCCACATCCAGATTTGAAACTTTAAGATTCAACTTCCTTTGACCTGAAGTAGACAGGAGAGCGGTTTTTTTTTTTTTTTTTTTTTTTTGTGAGATGGAGTCTCCCTCTGTCGCCCAGGCTGGAGTGCAGTGGCCAATCTCAGCTCACTGCAAGCTCCGCCTCCTGGGTTCACACCATTCTCCTGCCTCAGCCTCCCAAGTAGCTGGGACTTCAGGCGCCCGCCACCACGCCTGGCTAATTTTTTTAAATTTTTATTTTTAGTAGAGACTTGGTTTCACCATGTTAGCCAGGATGGTCTCAATCTCCTGACCTCGTGATCCACCCGCCTGGGCCTCCCAAAGTGCTGGGATTACAGGCATGAGCCACAACGCCCGGCCAAGGAGAGCTGTTTTATCTTGCAGGTACGCCTATGGTAAGAAAACTCTGCAGAGGCTGGGCGCGGTGGCTCAAGCCTGTAATCCCAGCACTTTGGGAGGCCGAGACGGGCGGATCACGAGGTCAGGAGATCGAGACCATCCTGGCTAACACGGTGAAACCCTGTCTCTACTAAAAAATACAAAAAACTAGCCGGGCGAGGTGGTGGGCGCCTGTAGTCCCAGCTACTCAGGAGGCTGAGGCAGGAGAATGGCGTGAACCCGGGAGGCGGAGCTTGCAGTGAGCTGAGATCCGGCCACAGCACTCCAGCCTGGGTGACAGAGCGAGACTCCGTCTCAAAAAAAAAAAAAAAAAAAAAAAAAAAAAGAAAACTCTGCAGAGAACTGCATCTGCACTACTTTCCCAGTCTCATGTTTTCTTCTACCAGAATAGTCTCCAGTGCTGTAACTAGTCAGCATTGCTTGTTCTTTAACAGTCACTCCATGGATCCACTCCCCCAGAAAGCATCCTTGATGCCTCTTCTCACTCCTATCTGAGTTGGTTGCCTCTCCTTATGTGCTTCAATGGCACCTTGGGTCTATTCTCTGATAGCATTTGCCACCCTTTGCAGTAAGAACTCAGCAGGAGCTGCCAGCCTGTCTACATGAAGTCCCGTGCCAGGTCTTCATGCATAGTATCTCATCTAAGGCTCACAACAACCGAGTAAGGTTAGTGCCATTGGTCTAAGGTTAGTGCTATTTGCAGATGAGAACCTGGAAGGGTACAGAGAGTAATTTACTCAAGGTACACTATTAACGACTGGCACTTTAGATTCAATCAAGACAGCCTAACTCCAGATGGCTCTCCCCAGGACTCCCCTGACTCCATATAGTCAGGACCATGATGTTTCCATCTCTGTGTCCTGAGCACCAAGCAGAGTGCTTGACCATGTTGAGAACTGTAGAACTGATGGGCAGACTGATCACGAACTGAAGTGAGCCACATGCAGGTCTGTCATGTGAAGCTGCAAGTTCTTTGGGAGCAGGGGCTGTAACCTTTATAGTTGATGCCTAATCCACAGTAAAGCCGCCAGCACAGCACAATTAAAAAACAACAAAAAGTATAGTGAACACAATGAGAACATTTGTTATGTGCCAGGAGCTACTGGAAGCACGTTACATTTATTAAAGTTTATAATATTTATAACAACCCTATGAGGCAAGTTCTCTTATGATACCTGTTTTACAGACTAGTACACTGAGGCACAGAGAGGTTAAGCAAACTGCTCGAGGTTGCACAGCTAGAAAGTTGCAGATCTGATCTGTGGTCCCAGACAGTCTGCAGATAATAAAGTGTTATCATGATTGTCATAGTAAATGAAATGGTGGGTGTGTGGCCTTCTGCATTTTGTTTGCTAGTAATATAATTTCCTTCTTATCCCCCAGTGCACCCTATGACTAAAGATTGACTGAAATGAGAGCTGGAGTCCAGGCACCTCTCCCACAATTTCAGCTGAATTCCTGCGTGGTTGTATGGTGAAGAGGAGATGACAGTACGGTCCCTTCTTATGCCTGTTAGACAAAAGAGGCAGCATCATGGCCACAGGCAGTAGAAAACCACTGCTATACCTCACATGTGGAGAGACAAGAATAAAAATAAGAAAAAATAGAAACTGCTTAGGATCTTACCATGGGAAATATTACCTTTTTGGGGAGAATCAAAACATAGCACGACCTAGAGAAATCCCAGAGATTGCCCAGATCTGTGACCGCATTATGGAGAAGGAAAATGAGGTTCAGAGAGGTTGCTGATTTTGTTAACATCACGCAGTACATTGAGAAGTGTTATCAGGAGCACATCTTTCCTCATACCATTGAGAAGAGAAAGAATTCAGTTGCACAGGGAACTGAAATGGGAGTAGCTTCTCTTGTGAACTTTATATGTGCCAAACACTGCATTAGGCTCCATATATACCTTATTTCATTTAATCCTTAGGCATAGAAGATCTAAAAGATCACATTTCAGATGAAGAGATTCAGACTTTGAGGTTCATTTGCCTAAGTTTGTGCAGCTAACATGTATTTGAGCCAAGAGATTTTGAAAGTGTCTATTTTGTCTAGCATCTCATAAGTTTCCAAGGTGGAATAATTTTTTGGCACAAGACCAACTGCTTAACCATTGCCTTAGCCAATTTACAAAATGACTCAAAATGCAATGAAATTAGTGCTGCTGTGACCACAAGAAGACACCTTTACCTCCCAAATCCCTTTTCCTTTCAAGAGCTAAATGCATTGCTTCCATTTTAAATCATAAATTGTCATTCTTTACTTAATTTGGATGTTGAGTCCATCTCAAATACAGATGAGAGGAAGTGACTTGTTTAATATCACAAAGCATGTGGCCCAGGAAACCTGATTCCATGATGTAATGACCAGCTCCTCCCTAGAAGTGTTCTCTCTGCAAATCTGGAGATGCTCAGGGTCCTTATGGAGCCTGAACTTCAGGGGGTGATTTCAGCCATGGTGCAGGCTTGGATCGCATCTCCTTTTGGCAGACCCTTTTTGCTCATCTGCAGAAGGTGAGGTCAGACAGGTGAATTCTGAGGTCATAGCTATTGCCATTCTTCTTGGAGCCTATAGCTTGTTTCTTTGGGTTGTTTTGATTTGTCCCCGATCTCCACGTTTTGGTGTGGAGGGAGAGGTCTGGGCTGGGCTGATGAGCTCTGGCATTTGCCCAAAGGACCAGAAGTTGACAGAACCAAGAATCCATTATAAGTTGCCAATTTAGCAGGATCTTTTATTAGGAGTATGAGTGTCTGTAAAGAAGGCATGGGGGGAAATTTAACTTCATGAGAAAGGAGAAAAGAAATGTATCTTGGCACTATTATCTCTAATAAATGGACCAAGAGAGAGGTCTGCTCTGGATCACTGCTTGAAAAGTCCAGGTTCTTACTGGCATTGTTATACCGTAGAGTGTTTTCAAGCAGCAAGTCGACGGAAACAGTGAGAGTTGGAATGCTCCCTGGAGGGGAAGCAGGAAGTTTGAGATACGTTTTTCTCTTGACGTTGCCCACGATTTATTGAATATTATCTTTCTAAATCACTTAACTTCTTCATATCCCAGAGTCCTCAGCGATCAAGAGGAAAGGATTTCATAG
The DNA here is from genome assembly GCF_047675955.1 of Chlorocebus sabaeus. NCBI lineage: Eukaryota > Metazoa > Chordata > Mammalia > Primates > Cercopithecidae > Chlorocebus > Chlorocebus sabaeus. The sequence goes on from NC_132930.1 coordinate 35,660,391, forward strand.
ACCCCTTTCAACACCCCTCAGGATGTTGTTAAAGCCCAATTAGTTTATGCTTGAAAATCTTTTGTGATTTGGGGGACACTATATGATAGAAAAGAGATCAATACTCCCTCGTTTATATAACAAATACTCACCAAGTGCCTACCGATATAAGGCCTTGTTTTAGACACTGAATCATCACTATTATATTATTTTATGTTTTTAAATTATCTTGAGATTTTTAAACATGTCTAACTCAATCTGTTGTTTGGCGCTCACTTGCCGAAGGGAATTCAGGGCCCCGAATGACGCCATCTCCGCCTCTCACTTTTATTCAATTACAACAGTAACCTGAATAATACAAAATCCCTTCTAAGCCATCAATTATAGATGACAGCCTGGGCTGGTTTCCTGATCCTTGATTTTCCATTTTAGTGACATTAATGCTGCCAGGGCACAAAAGCATCATGAGAAAATTAATCTGTGACTTGTCATTGATGACAAAACCACAGACAACACCTCACACACACGCTCCTTCCCTGCTCCCTGTTCTAACCTTTCGTTTCGGGGGCTTGGTCTCAGAGCTCCAACTGCACATGCATCCCAGGTAATGGGAGGTGTGATCTCTCATATTGACTTGGTGCTCCCTCTAACACAGAGCATATGTGTGGGCTCCTGGGTGATGGTGCTCCAGCAGCTCAAAGAGGGTGTGGAGCAATCTTCATTTTCATCGCAGACCTGCTGTACAAAGTTGAGGGCTAACCAAATTTTTTGGAACACCATTTGCTATTGGGATGGGTGTTTTTTCCCATTAACATCATAAGCCATTGTCTGCCAGAGAAGACCCAGTCACTCATCCTGTAGCTCTGAGAGTCATATTGCTTTTCTGGTAGGTTACATAACTTCTTTAAGGTTAGTCATAATGCATTGGATAACCCCATGTTCACCCAGCTACAATTATGCTTTGACCCATGGCCTGAATAGTAGATTAAGGAGCCTTACATTTTTTGCGAATATTTGCATCAGAGACTGAATTTAAGTCTTCACAGTTGATCTAAGCAGACGACATTCTAAGATCATGGTATTGGTTTAAGACAGTTTTCACTAAGACCCTCAAGAAGACAGCAGGACTGCAATCACTCATCCACTTAAGCCTGTCAGGAAGGAAATAGCTTATGAGAGGAAGAGGACTGTTATGTGAATTTCCATAAGATTTTGGGCCAAGACTATTACCTTTCACTACTTTTCAAATATTGAGAGAAAAAAACCTCAACACTCTCTATTATTACCCTGTCTAAATGCAACCTGCTCTTCTATTTATCCAATTCACTGAAGAAATTGTGTTTCGCTGCTTAGAAAATTGCAAGACCATCTACCAGCAAATCTTGTATTAGGTGTAGTGTTTAGTCTGTGGCAATGTGGCTCATGCTGCATGCATGTTGCTATAAGTCACGATGCAGTTGGCGTTTCAAATGTCTAGGGAGCAGGAATTGTGGAGATACAACTAAATTAATTAGTGACCTCATTGACCTATTGAAGAAAGGGCTGACTTTATAGGGCGTGTCCTGTAGTTTTGTCTTCTGTGCATCCATCCCCCTTTCAGGTAACAGTGCCCCTTCTTTTTGGAAATTACTCTTTCCTACTACATGGCCTGGGTATCCTGCCTTCCGCTCAGTGATGCTAATGTGCTTTATGCTGGCCAGAGTGCCATATTACCCTGGCCACAGTGATTGGTTTAGAGGTGGATAACATGAACCAAGCAGGGCCAATCAGAATCGTCACTGGGATTCATATGTGGAAGTTAGAAAAGAGAAGTCCTTCTCTCTCTAGCATTAGTAATTTGGGAGGCTATGAGTACAAGGCTCTGTGTAGCCATCTTATTGGCCATGTGAAGATAATTCATCTGGGAATGGAGCCAAGTAGAGCAAGTGGAGCTGGGGGATGGAGACAAGGCATAGCCCTGGCCACCTCCCTTGAGCACTGATTTTATCAGCCAAGCCTGGCTTGAAGCCATCCAGAGAACCCATCCTTAAACTGATGCCTGATTATGAGAGCCAAACACAATCAACTCAACTTTTTATTAACACGTTTTCAATCAGATTTCTGTCACTTGCAATTGAAAAAGAACATCTATTATGTGCCAGGCTACTGGCTAGGCACCATTTTCTCTATATCCCTCTTAATCTTCACAGTGTCCATAGGCAGGAGATAATACCATTCCCATTTTACAGATCTGAATACAGAGGTTGAGAGAAGAGTGAGAACTCACCCATGTTCCCATGACTAGTGAGTAATGAATTTGGCTTCACACCCAGGCTGTCTGAGATCTATCATCCCACCAGAGGGGCTCTCTGCGTAATTTGTTCTCCCTATCTTTCAGTTTTATCTCAGGAAACCCAACTAAATTGGTACATGTTGTAACTATGTAAACAGAAAGGCTAAAAGGAAATGGAAATGAACCTGTCAAAGTGGAAGCACGCTTTGGAGTATGTGCTACTCTGAAAAGAAGCCAGTTTCATTTCTGGACATTGACATTAAGTTATTCCTGGGACTTCTGACTGCATTTTACATAAAATTAATGTGCAACATTATCTTTTTAAATTAGATCGAAGTAGTTCACAAAATGTGCCCCACAGAGTTGTTATCAAATGGGAAGGAGACGAAATCACTTGGAGGGAAAGATAATTCCTGATTTTCTTCCATAAGTGGATTAGGACAGATTAGGATTAGATTAGATTAGAAAAGACCATTTTCAGGGTTCCCTTCCCATCAGGAACATAAATCACACTCATGTTAAGCTCTTAAAGGGTTTATCTGTGGCTTTGTGCCTACCTCATGCCAGTTTTCTAGCATTTGGCCAGAAGATATTAATCTGGAAATAGGAAATGCTGAATTGGATATGTAGATCACAAGCATCTGTTTGCTCTTAAGTCTCATGTTCAACAAAGGCCAGAGGAAAAGGACAATAGAAGCTTCTAGGTTCTGAAATTGCTTTATATGTTAATGAGCAAGCTACATTAAAATTAATCCATTTTAGAAACATAGAAATAAAAAATAATGATAATTACATCAATGAGCACCTATTATGTACTAGGTACTTGACATCCATTTTCCTGAAATGCTTATGAAATCTTTCAAAGTAGGGATTATTAGGACATTAAGACAAAGAGGGTAAATAACTTTCCTGAACCCCCTCAAATCAGTAAGGTAGGGTTCATTCCAAGATCTCTCTGGTTCCAGTGTCTAATGTCTTTCTGCTTTGCCATGTGACCACTCTGTCCAAACTCTGGACCCTACTCTGCCATGCTTGTAACTGGAAACCATGATTGCTACAGCCATATATACTAATAAATACATAAATTATCTAAGCAGAAGGTCCCTCACTGTGAATTTTATCAGCCTACTAGTTGTCAGACTGGATTAGACTGTCCTAGCTGTCTGGTTAAAATCCTATCAAAGCACATGTGTTGTCATTAGACAGACATAGGTCAAAGTCCTAGCTCTGGACTAACTAGCTGTTTGACTTTGTGAAGTCTGTCCCTCTCTGGGCATCAACTTTCTCAACTGTGAAATGGGGCTAATTGGCAGCTTCAGAGGGGTTGAGGAGAGACTACAATGAGATAACACATGTGAAGTCCTTGGCATAGGACTTGCCACAGTGCAATAGAAAGTTGAAATCCATTTTTAATATTTGACTGATGACAGCTTTTAAGCAAGCTTCATCCTTCTCTTTTATTTCCCTTTTGCCCCCATCTGAGCAAGCTGATAAGAAAGCCTGGGTGGTCTGTCATTTAGAGCTAGTGGGAGATTCGAAATACTTGAGCCTCTGAAACTCTTATCTGGCCCTGCCCCTTAGCCAGAATGAAAGCCTCAAGCCAATTTCCTTTCCTTGATCTCTAACCATTTTCAGACCAGCTTGGGACATTTGCTCTGCTCTTTGCAGAAAGCCTCATTGTGTAAGTATTTAACCTTTTTGTACTCTTGGTGTGTGTGTGGCATCATCAGTCTTGACATATGGAACAAGTGTTGGGTAGATGGGGGCCCTCCTGTTTCTGTAGAATGTCAACACTAGTATGTTAGAGATAATTATTATTAAAAAGTTAAATTTTGGTTTTAAAATTACATGCAAGAGCTCATAGCTAATAATATTTGACTCAAACTTATACACTCATTTGACCATATCTACTCTGGAAAGAATGGACAGTCAAGTAGGTGGTAGGGTTTTCAGTAAGACTGGGGGGAAGAGTTGTTTATTGCAGTAGAGTACTTGCTCTCTCCAATTCATTTCTCCTAGAGTGTGAATCAAATCAACCTAGATCTTTGGAGGCCTCAGAGAAATGCACTGGATAGATAATTTGCATTGTATTTTCCTCAGGAAATTAATAAATCACCAGGTATATATTGAAAACTTACAAGATCAGTCTCCTGAAGGGAGTATGACCTGAAAACACTAGTTCTTATAAATTCATGGCACAATAATTCTGTGTTATTTTTCTTCTCCAGAACTTAGACAGTGAAATATCCTAAGATTATTTTAATTTGCTCCAAATCATCTAGCCAAACAGTGAATACAGCTGTGCCTACTGAACAATTTTTTCCTGATGTAAGTAAGTGTTGTTAAAACAAAAGGAATATAATTTATGATTGATATAGTTTGGATCTGTGTCCCCACCCAAATCTCATGTCCATATGTAATCCCCTGGAGATGAGGCACAGTGGGAGGTAATTGGATCATGGGGGCAGTTTCTAATGGTTTAGTACTATCTTCCTAGCTCTGTTCTCATGATAGAGTTGTCATGAGATCTGGTCATTTAAAAATGTGTGGCACCTCCCCCTACCTCTTCCTTCTGCTTGGACCATACAAAAGTACTAGCTCCCCCTTCATCTTCCACTATGATTACAAGTTTCCTGAGGCCTCCCCAGAAGAAGTCACTATGTTTCACGTACAGCCTTCAGAACTGTGAGCCAATTAAACCTCAGGTCTTCCTTTACAGTAATGCAAGAATGGACGAATACAATGATTTTAGTTAAATCAACAGAGTTATTGTCAGGAGATTTTGGGAACTCTGCGTAAATATAGTATGATGATTGGGCTCAGAGTAACAGAGCCAAAAGTATAAAATTTGGCTGCTTTGTGCTCTTGTTTGTGTGTAAAGATGCATATTTTTCAAAACAATGAAATAAAGGATGCAAGTTTTCAATATCAGGGAAGCACATTCAAGCAAGCTCTTTCAGAGTTAGTTAACTTTCCCCATACACAGATAATGATCTGTTACTAAAATGGGATCTGGAAACAAATGCACAGGGGGAAAACCTCAGGGAGCAGAGAAGAGTCATTAAGTACAGAAATCAAGCCCCCCAGGGCCCTAATGACAGCGCTGTATCTTGGTAACAGACATCAATTGCCATGTTCATAGTCACCTAGCTCTTTTACAAGAATTTGACTTCAATACAAAAATTCTTTCTTACTGTCATAAGTAATTTTTTTAACATACTAGTTCCCTTTAAATTGGTTTTTGCAGGACTCACTGTATCCTGTACTACCATAAAAATAATTATTCATAAAAATTAATTTGCTTTTTCCCCAAAACATATATTTTTTTCTCACTAGGGAGAGAAAACTATAGTGAAGAAAGTGCAAATTAGACATTTTTTTGCAGTTAGTTGACTAGATGTTTCTTTTTGACGTTTGACTAGCTAACCTTTTCCCTATCCTTCAGAACAGTTTCATGTACATAGCTCTTATATCTCTTCTCCTTCCTTCCCCCCTCCCTCCCTCCCCTTCCTCCCTTCCCTCCCTTCTTCTCTCCCTCCCTCTGTCCCTCCCTACCTTCCTTCCTTCCTTCCTTCCTTCCTTTTTTCCTTCGTTTTCTTTCTTTTCTTTTTTTTCCCTTCCATCTGTCCATAATTAATGCTCTACTACATGTCAGGCTATGGTTTATATCTAATGTGTTGGTTACTTAAAGACCACAAATGAATGAATGAATGGATGAGCTGGAAGAGGAAGAAAAGACAACCAATAAAGAGTAGCTTCATTGCTTTAGAAGGGGAGGTGAAATGGTGAAGCGATCAGGATTATGGCCATTACTGTTGGATATCCTCTCCAGTTACAGCCTGTTGCTATCTTTTCTTCTCAGGCACACTGCTCAAAAATCCATAATCACCATTTCCATTTCCTGGTAGACTGTTTAGTCTGTCTTGGACCATCATTATCCACCAGAAGGGTCTTGCTAAAGGTCACTGATAGTGTCTAAACTACTAAATTAAAGGATATTTTTCAACTATAACTTTGCTTGAAATTAGAAGAATTCTATATTCTTGAATAATCTCTTTCTTTGTTTTTAATAATAGAAAACACTTCTTGCTTTCAATCTTCTTTGCAGACTTATTCTCCTTTTCCTGTTCATGACAAATTGGAGTTCATTAAACTCCATTATCGATCATTTTCTTGCTTCTTGCTGTCATCTTAAGCAACTGCCTTGTGGCTTCAATTTCATCATCTGTATGTTGATGACTTACACATTTACATCAGTCAAGGCCTCCTTTGAAATTCACCACTCAACTTCTCCATTAGTGATTCAGAAGCATCTTACAATCCCTGTATCCAAAGCCAAACTCATGATTTCTTTCTGCCTTCCAAACTAAGTCACTCCCACTGTCTTGCTCTCAATAAATGACAGCAGTCTAATTAGATCAGCCAGAAATCTAGGGTCATCCTCCACAGCTCCCTTTCCTATATTCACTCACCATAAAATTATACGATGTTGCCTCCTAAATATCTCTCAAAACTGTCCACTTTTATTGTTACTTCCAACCCTTGTTTTCTTTTCCTGGGTTAGTCCCAGCTCATTGTTGATTGCAGCAAAAGAAACTCATCCCTGGGCAATGAGCCTTTTCTGAACTTCCAGGCTAGCTGAGGTGGAGGAGTTGTACATTTCATAGTACCACTCCCTGCTTCTTCACTTATCGCAGTTTATAACCCTATGCTGTAACATACATTTAACCAAAATACTAAAAGGAGAAGAAAGAGAGAGAGGAACAGAGTGCAGGACTTCAATTTTTATTTTTACGTTTATCTTGCTTGGTGTTCTGTGAACTTTCTGGTTCTGTGGTTTGGTGTCTGATATAAATATTAGGAAATTTTCACTCATTATTGTTTTTAATATTTCTCTGTTCCTCTCTCTCTTTCTTCTCCTTTTATTATTTCAGTTAAATGTATGTTACAACTTTTATAGTAGTCTCACAGTCCTTTGACATGCCTTTCTATTTTTTAAGTCTCTGTTCTCGTTGCTTTTATTTTTGAAGTTTTCTATTGATAAATCTCAAGCTCAGAGATTTTTCCCTCAGCCATGTTCAGTCTACTAATAAGACAATCAAGGCTGTTCTTCATTTCTACTACAGTGTTTTTGTTTTTTATCTCTAGCATTTCTTTTTAGTTCTTTCTTAGGATTTCCATCTTTCTGCTTATATTTCTCATCTGTTCTTGCATGTTGTATACTTTATCCATTAGATACCTTAGCATACTAATCACTGTTGTTTTAAATTTCCAGTATGATAATTCAAACATTTTTGTCATGTCTTGTTCTAATACTTGTATCCTCAAAGTATCTTTTTTTTTTTTTTTTTTTTTTTTTTTTTTTTGTGTTTTAGTAAGCCTTGCACATTTTTTTTTTTTTTGGATAGTTAGACATCATGTACTGGGTACTATGCCTTTAGTAATGTGGTAGTAAAGTATTGAGGTGAGGAAAGTGTCTCATAGTTCTATTATCAGATCTCAGTCTTTTAACTTTTGTACTCTAAACTTTACTAGCGCTTCTCAGTTTCTCTCTCTGGTTTCCTTAAGTGGGACAGAATTACTAAAACTGGCTAGAGTCAGGTATTTCTCTTTAGCTAGATGAGCTAGGCACTGAAAAACCCCAGTAGGTTAGGGTTTTGTTAAATAATTTCTCCTGAGGGCAGACCTTGGTAAAAAGAATAGAGTGCTGTGGTATAGTTCAAAGGGTTCTTTTTCTTCCCCTGGCAGAAGCAAAAGGAGATTTTCTCTGATATATACTGTGAGAACCTGGTTTAGTTCCTGGAGATAAAACACACAAAATTGTGGGGATCCCCATATGACTGACCACCCCCAGCTGCCTCCAGAGTTTTCAACTCTCAGATTTGTCCACACTGTGCTTCTAGCAATTCATCAGTTTCAGGTAAGGTTTTATTACTCCAGCTCCTTAGGTGGTTCCCACTCCTGATTATTTTCTCTAGTAAACTAACTGTATTCACCTGTCTGTCTCTTCACTCTTGGGGGCAGTGGTTTGCCCTGTGTCCTCACTTCTCTTACAGATTAAATAAGAGTTGTTAATTATTCCAGCGTGCTGAGTTTTTTACTTCTTGTTATACTAGAGTGGTAATTTTCATGTTCCTTACATAAATTTTCATGTTCCTTACAAAAATTTATGTTTTATGTGAAAACATAAACTGGAAGTCTCTCTTTGCCTGTCTTTTTAATTGTTTGGTTTTTTGTTATTGAGTTATATGAGTGATATAGTTTGGCTGTGTCCCCATCCAAATCTCAACTTGAATTGTATCTCCCAGAATTTCACTTGTTGTGGGAGGGACCCGGGGGGGTAATGGAATCATGGGGTGGGTCTTTTCCATGCTATTCTCATGATAGTGAATAAGTCTCATGAAATCTGATGGGTTTATCAGGGGTTTCCACTTTTTCGTCTTCCTCATTTTCTTTTGCCAACACCATGTAAGAAGTGCCTTTCACCTTCCACCATGATTCTGAGGCCTCCCCAGCCATGTGGAGCTGTAAGTCCAATTAAACCTCTTTTCCTTCTCAGTCTTGGGCATGTCTTCATCAGCAGTGTGAAAACAGACTAATACAATGAGCTACTTACATATTTTGGATACTTACTCTTTATCAGACATCTAGTTTGAAAATATTTACCCCCATTCTGCAGGTTACACTTCTAATCTTTTAATTGTTTCTTTTGTTGTGCAGAGCTCGGGGTGGTTTGATGAAATCCTACATGTCCATTTTTGTATTCATCACCTTTGCTTTTGATATAATATAAAAATATTATTGTCCAGATCAATGCCAAGAAGATTTTGTCTATGTTGTCTTGCAGCTGTTTTATGGTTTCGTGTCTTAGGTTTAAATCTTTAATCCATTTTTAGTTGATTTTTGTATATGGTATGGGATGAGTCCAGTTGTATTTTTCTGCATATGGACCTCCAGTTTTCCAAACAACATTTATTGAAGAGAACATTCTTTCTTCATTGTGTGTTCTCAACAGTCTTGTCAAAGATCAGTTGGCTGCAGAAGCAAGGATCGATGTATTTCTGCATTCTCCATTCTGTTCCATTGAGCCATATGTCTGTTTTTATGCCAGTAGCATATTGTTTTGATTACTGTAGCTTTGCCACATACGTTTTGAAGTCAGGTAGAGTGATGCCTCCAGCTTTGATCTTTTTGCTCAAGATTACTTTGGCTATTGGGGTCTTTTGTGATTTCATATGAATTTTAGGATTTTTTTCTTTTTCTATAAAGATTGCCATTGGCATATTGTTTTTGTTTTTGTGGGTACATAGTAGATGTATGTATTTATGGGTTACATGAGATATTTTGATACAGGCCTGAAATGCATAATAATCACATCATGGGAAATGGGTTATACATCACCTCAAGCATTTACCCTTTGTGTTATAAACAATCCAATTATACTCTTTAGTTATTTTTAAATGTACAGTTAAATTATTTTTTAATATAGTCACCTGGTTGTTCTAGCAAATAGTAGGTCTTGTTCATTCTAACTACTTTTTGAGAACCATTAACCATCCTCATTTCCTCCCCACTTTCCATGCTACCCTTCCCAGCCTCTGGCAACTGTCCTACTCTCTATCTTCATGAATTTAATTATTTTAATCTTTAGCTCCACAAATAAGTAAGAAAATGTGAAGTTTGTCTTTCTGTGCCTGGCTTATTTTACTAAACCTATGACCTCCAGTGACAGGATCTCATTCATTTTAATGGCTGAATAGTATTCCATTGTGTATAAATACCACATTTTAAAACCTCCATTCTTCTGTTGATGGATGCAGGTTGCTTCCAAATGTTGGCTATTGTGAATAGTGCTGCAAATAAACATGGGAGTGAAGATATTACTTCAAAATACTGACTTCCTTTCTTTTGGATATATATCCAGTAGTGGGATTGCTGGATTATATGATAACTCTAGTTTTAGTTTTTTGAGGAACCTTCAAACTGTTCTTCATAGTGGTTGTATTACTTTACATTCCCACCAACACTGTATGAGGGTTCTTTTTTCTCCACATTTCTTGCCAGCATTTGTTATTGCCTGACATTTGGATAAAAGCCATTTTAACTGGGGTGAGGGATGATCAGTAATGTTGAGCACCTTTTCATATATCTATATGCTAATTGTATGTCTTCTTTTGAGAAATGTTTATTCAGATCTTATGCCTAGTTTTAATTGGATTATTAGATTTTTTTCCTGTAGAGTTGTTTGAACTTCTTGTATGTTCTGCTTATTAATCCCTTGTCAGGTGGGTAGTTTGCAAGTATTTTCACCCAATCCGTGGGTTGTCTCTTCAGTTTGTTATTTCCTTTACTGTACAGAAGCTTTTTTATTTGATGTGATCCTATTTGTCTGTTTTGCTTTGGTTGCCTGTCCTTGTGGGATGTTTCTTAAGAAATCTTTTCCAGTCCAATGTCCTGGAGCGTTTCCCAATGTTTTCCTGCAGTAGTCCCATTGATTGAGGTCTTAGATTTAAGTATTCAATCCACTTTAATTTGATTTTTGTATATGGTGAGATATAGTGTTCTACTTTTTTTTTGCACATGAATATCCAGTTTTCCCAGCACCATTTATTGAAGAGATTGCCCTTTCCTCAATATATATTCTTGGCACTTTTGTCAAAAATGAGTTCAATGTAGATGTATGAATTTATCTTTGGATTCTCTGTTCTCTTCCAATAATTTATGTGTTTATTTTTATGTCAGTACTATGCCATTTTAGTTAATATAGCTCTGTATTATAATTTAAAGTTGGATAGTATGATACCTCTGGTTTTGTTCTTTTCTCTTAGGATGGTTTCAACTATTTTGGGTCTTTTGTGGTGCTGTATACATATTAAGAGTGTTTTTTTCTGTTTTTGTGAAGAATGTTACTGGTATTTTGATAGGGATTGCATTAAATCTGTAGATCCCTTTGAGTAGCATGGATGTTTTAACAATATTGATTCATTCAACTCATGAACATGGAATATCATTTCTTTTTTAATGTCTTCTTCAAATTTTTGCATCACTGTTGCATAGTTTTCATTGGGGAGATCTTTCAATTTCTTTAGTTATGTTAATTTTTAGATATTTTATTTTATTTGTACTTATTGTAAATGGGGTTACTTTCTTGATTTCTTTTTCAGATTGCTCACTGTTGGCATATAGAAATGCTACTGATTTTTGCATGTTAATTTTATATCCTGCAGCTTTACTGAACTTATTTATTAGTTCTAATTGTTTTTTGATGGAGTCTTTAGGTTTCTCTAAATGTAAGATCATGTCATCTGCACACAAGGATAATTTGACCTCTTCCTTTCCAATTTAGATGCCCTTTCTTTCTTTTGTCTGATTGCTCTAGCTAGGACTCACGGTATTATGTTGAATAACAGTGATGAAAGTGGCAATCCTTGTTGCTCCTGATCTTTGAGGAAAGGCTTTTAGTATTTCTCCATTCAGTATGGTACTAGCTGTGGGTCTGTCATATATGACTATTATTATGTTGAGGTATATTCTTTCTATACCCAGTTTTTTCAGGTTTTTTTTTAAATCATAAAGTGAGGTTCAATTTTCTCTAATGCTTTTTCAGCATCAGTTGAAAGGGTCATTTTGTTTTTGTCCTTCGTTTTGTTGATATGGTGTATCACATTGATTGATTTGCATATATTGAACCATCCTTGCGTTCCTGGGATAACTCCCACTTGGTGATGATGAATAATCTTCTTAATGTATTGTTGAATTCAGTTTGCTAGTATTTTGTTGAGGATTCCTGCATCAATAGTAATCACAGACACTGACCTGCAGTTTTCTTTTTTTGATGCGTCTTTGCCTGGTTTTGGTATCACAGTAATACTGGCCTCATAATAAAACTTTAGAAGTATTCCTTCCTTTCTAGGAAGATAGAAAGAAATGAAAGAAGGAAAGGAAGACCACAAAACAACCAGCAAACAAATAGTCAGGAGTGAGTTCTTACTAAATAAATATAATCATTACATTATCTTGCTGAATTGACCCCTTTATCATTATGTAGTGACCTTCTTTCTCTCTCCTTGTAGTTTCTGTCTTGAAATCTATGTTGTCCAATATAAATATGGCTACTCTTGCTTTTTTTTTTGGTTTCCATTGGCATGAAATGTCTTTTTCTATTTCTTTATTTTCAATCTATATATATCTTTATAGGTGAAGTGTGTTTCTTGTAGCAGCAGATTATCAGGTTTCTCTTTTTTTTTAATCCATTCATCTACTCTATTTCTTTTGATTGGGGCGTTTAGTCCATTTCCATTCAATGTTATTATTGATAAGTAAAGACTTACTTCTGCCATTGTTTTTTATTTGTTTGCTTGTTGTCTTGTGGTCTTCCCTTCTTTCTTTCATTTCTTTCTATCTTTGTTTTAATGCAGGTGATTTTCTCTGGTGATATGCTTTAATTTCTTGCTTTTTATTTTTTGTTCATCTGTTGTATGCCATTGGGATTTTGATAGTAATTGCATGGAATATGTAGATCACTTTGGGAAGTACGAACACTTTAACAATATTAATTATTCTAATCCATGAACACAGAATGTCTTTCTATTCATCTGTGTCTTTTAAAATTTACTTAATCAATGTTTTATAATTTTAAATGTACAAGGTTTTCAACTATCTGATTAAGCGTATTCCAATTTTATTCTTTCTGTTGCTATTGTACACAAGTTTGTTTTCTTAATTGTTTTAGATAGTTTATTGTTTGTATAGAGAAATATTCCTGATTTTTGTATGAAAATTTTGTATTCTGTAATTTTATTGAATATATTTATTAGCCATAATAGTTTTTTGTTGTTGTTATTGAGTCTTTATAATTTCCCATATATATGATTGTGTTTTCTGCCAACATAGATAATGATATGTCTTCTTTTCAGATCTGAATGCTCTTTATTTGTTTATTTGTCTAATTGCTTGGGCCTTCTGGTACTAGGTTGAGTAGTTGTGGTGACAGTCAGCATCCCTGCCTTGTACTGGAACTTAGTTTAGAGAAAGAACTTTTAGTTATTTCCCATTAATTGTGTTGTTAGTTATGGGTTTTTTATATATTGCCTTTATTATGTTGATGTAGATTACTTTTATACCGCTTTTGCTGAGGTTTTTTTTTTTTTATCACAAATGAACATTGAATGTTGTCAAAATCATTTTCTGCATCAATTGAGATGATAATGTGATTTTAGTCTTCATTCTTTTAATGTGTTGTACAACACTGATTGATTTATGTATGCTTAGCTATCCTTACATTTCAAGGATAAATACCACATGGCCATGTTATGTAATCATTTTAATGCACTGTTGAATTTAGTTTGTTAGTATTTTACTAAGAATTTTTACATCTTTGTTTATTAGGGACATTTTGCCTATGATTTTCTTTTCTTGTGATGTATTTGTTTGCCTTGGTATCAGGATAATGCTAGCCTCATTAAATAAGTTTGAAAGTGTTTCTTATTCTTTTATTTTTTTAAACAGGATTTATGACAAATTGGTACTAATTCTTCTTTAAATGTTTAGTAGAATGCACCTATGAAGCCTCCTGGTCTTTGGCTTTTTAGAGGGTGAGAGGTTTCTGATTACTGTTTTGATGTCCTTACGTTTTACATGTTTGTTCAGACTTTCTATTTCTTCTTCATTCAGTTTTGTAGATCATACATCCTTAGGGGTTTGTCTATTTCTTCTAGGTTATCCAATATACTGGCATATAATTGTACATAATAATTTCTTATTTTTTTATTTATTTTCATTTATTTGAGTCTTTCTCTATTTTCTTAGTTTGCCTAGATAAGGGCTTGTCACCTTTATCTATCTTTTTGAAAAAAATCTTAGTTGCATCAACTTTTTCATTGTTTTTCTATTCTCTATTTGATTTATTTCTGCTCTAACATATATTATGTCCTTGCTTCTGCTAACTTTGACATTGTTCCTGTTTTCCTCATTCCTCAAGATATAAAGTTAAGATGTTTATTTGAGTTAATTTTTTTCTTGTTTAATGTAGGCATTGATCAGAATAAAGTTTTCTATTAGTATTACTTCAGCTGCATTTCATGCATTTTGGTATATTTTGTTTTTATTTCCATTTGTCTTGAGATATTTTAAAAATTCTCTTTTGAGTTCCTTTTTGACCCAGTGGTTGCTTATGGGAGAGCTGTTTAGTTTCCATGTATTTGTGAATTTCCCATTTTCTTTTTCTTTTTTTCTTTTTTTTGCTATAGTGTACTAAAAGTCTTTATTGATAAACTGCATATGTTTTGAAAGTATAATACAATAAATTTATAGCAAATAAAATGTAAATTTTTCACTTATAAGATTGTATTAGTTCATTTTCACACTGCTGATAAAGACATACCTGAGACTGGGCAATTTACAAAAGAAAGAGGTTTAATGGACTTACAGTTCTATGTGGCTGGGAAGGCCCCACAAATATAGTGGAAGGGGAAAGGCAAGTCACATGGCAGCAGAAAAGAGAAGAGAGCTTGTCCAAAAAAATTCCCCTTGTTAAAATCATCAGATCTCTCAAGACTTATTCACTATCACAAGAATAGCACAAAAAAGTCCTGCCCCCATGATTCAATTATCTCCCATCAGGTTCCTCCCACATGTGGGAATTATGAGAGCTATAACTCAAAATGAGATTTGGGCAGGAACACAGCCAAACCATATCATTCCACTCTTGACCCCTCCAAATCTCATGTCCTCACATTTCAGAACCAATCTTGCCTTCCCGACAGTCCCCCAAAGCCTTGACTCATTTCAGCATTAGCTCAACAGTCCACAGTCAAACATCTCATAAGTCCCCTCCACCTATGAGCCTGTAAAATCAGAGGCAAGTTAGTTACTTCCTAGATACGATGCAGGTACAGCCATTGGGTAAATACACCCATTCCAAATGAGAGAAATTGGCCAAAACAAAGGGGCTATGGGCCCCATGCAAGTCCAAAATCCAGCAGGGCAGTGAAATCTTAAAAGTTCCAAAATGATCTCCTTTGACTCCATGTCTTACATCCAGGTCACACTGGTGCAAGAGGTGGGTTCCCATGGTCTTAGGCAGCTCTGCAACCTGTGGCTTTGCAGAGTACAGTCTCCCTTCCAGCTGCTTTCATGGGCTGGCATTGAGTGCCTGTGTCTTTTCCAGGTGCACAGTGCAAACTGTCCATTGCTCTACAATTCTGGGGTCTGGAAGACAGTGGCCCTCTTCTCACTGCTCCACTAGCTAGCCTCCGAGTGGGGACTCTATGTGAGGGGTCTACATTTCCCTTCTGCACTGCCCTAACAGAGGTTCTCCATGAGCACCCTGCCCCTGCAGCAAACTTCTGCCTGGACATCCAAATGTTTCCATACGTCCTCTAAAATCTAGTTAGAGGTTCCTAAACCTCAATTCTTGACTTCTGTGCACCTGCAGGCTCAGTATCATGTGGAAGCTGCCAAGGTTTTGGGCTTACACCCTCTGAAGCCATGGCCCAAGCTGGACCTTGGAACCTTTTAGTTACAGCTGGAGCAGCTGGAATACAGGACATCAAGTCCCTAGACTGCACACAGCAGAGGGACCCTGGGCTTGGCCCATGAAACCATTTTTTTCCTCCTAGGCCTCATGGTCTGTGATGGGAGGGGCAGCCACAAAGACCTCTGACATGTCCTGGAGACATTTTACCCTTTGTCTTGGTGATTAACATGTGGCTCCTCATTACTTATGTAAATTTCTGCAGCTGACTTGAATTTCTCCTCAGAAAGTAGGATTTTCTTTTCTATCACATTGTCAGGCTGAAAATTTTCTGAACTTTCATGCTCTGTTTCCCTTTTAAAACTGAATTCCTTTAGCAGCACCCAAGTCATCTCTTGAATGCTTTGCTGCTTAGAAATTTATTCCACTAGATACCCTAAATCATCTCTCTCAAGTTCAAAGTTCCACAAATCTCTAGGGCAGGGGCAAATCGCTACCAGCATTTGCTAAAACATAACAAGAGTCACCTTTGCTCCAGTTCCCAACAAGTTTCTCATCTGCATCTGAGACCACCTCAGCCTGGATTTCATTGTCCATGTCATTATCAGCATTTTGGTCAAAACCATTCAACAAGTCTCTAGGGAGTTCCAGACTTTTCCGCATTTTTCTGTCTTCTGAGCACTGCAAACTGTTCCAAGGTCTGGCTATTACCCAGTACCAAAGTTGCTTCCACATTTTCAGGTATCTTTATAGCAGTACCCCACTCTACTGGTACCCATTTACCATATTAGTTCATTTTCACACTGCTGATAAAGACATACCTGAGACTGGGCAATTTACAAAAAAAAAAAAAGAGTTTGAATGGACTCACAGTTCCACATGACTGTGGAGGCCTCACTTTCATGGCAGAAGGTGAAAAGCACATCTCACATGGCAGAAGACAAGACAAGAGAGCTTGTGCAGAGAAACTCCCATTTTTAAAACTATCGTATCTCTTGAGACTTATTCACTATCATGAGAATAGCATGGGAAAACCCATGATTCAATTATCTCCCACGATGTCCCTCTCACAACATGTGGAAATTATGGGAACTGCAATTCAAGATGAGATTTGGGTGGAGACACAGACAAACCATACCAAAGATTAACATATAAATGATATTTAAAAGCATTGTCTTGAGAAATGTTGTTTGAAGTGTTTCAACTTGAGGAAGATATGAAGCTTTTAAGTACAGCATTTCTTTCACCACTAATGAGAGATAATCCAAACTTTCTGTGAAGAGAAGGTAAGTCTCACATTTCTTGTTGTGTTCCAGGATCTCCAATATTCATTAAATATGAAAGAATCAATCATGAAAGAGGTAACTGCTGTGTCTAGCATGTGAAAGTAAAGGAACTGCAGCTCAGGGAGCAGCTCCCTTGGATCCACTGACCTCAAAGATCATCAGATAGAGTTGAGAGCAGTGGGTGGGTAAACACAGCCTGGCAGCTCAAGAGGCCTGAATGGATGGGAGGAAACAGTGCTAATTTAAGACCCAGGTTCATTCTCAGGGGAGGGACCAGCAAGCCTTGACTCTTGGCCTCTTGAAAAGTTTGGAAAAGCTCCTTGTAATGGGATGATTTTCATGAAAGAATCATTATCTTTAAAATGACATTACTGCTCAAAGCTATTTACACATTAAATGCAATTTCTATCAAACTACCAAGTCATTTTTCATATAATGGAACAAAAAATGAGCCCAAGGAGCCCAAACAATCCTAATCAAAAAGAAGAAAACCAGATGTATCACACCACCTGACTTCAAACTATACTATAAGGCTACAATAATCAAAACAGCATGGTACTGGTATAAGAACAGACACATAGACCAATGGAACAGAACAGTGAACCCAGAAATAAAGTCACACACCTACAACCATTTGATCTTCAACAAAGCCAACCAAAAAAGCAATAATGAAAGGACTTCCTATTCAATAAATGATTCTGGGATAACTGACTAATCATATGCAGAAGAGTGAAACTGTACCCCTACCTTTTACCATATACAAAAATTAACTTAGAATGGATTAAAGATTTAAATGTAAGACCTCAAACTATAAAAATGTTTGAAGAAAACCTAGGAAATACTCTTATTGACATTGGCCTTGGTGAAGAATTTTTGGCCACCTACCCAAAAGTGATTGCAATAAAAATAAAAATTGACAAGTGGGATCAAATTAAACTAAAAAGGTTCTTCATAGGGAAAGAAACTACCAACAGAGTAAAAGGAAAGAAAATGTTTGCAAACTATGTACCTGACAAAATTCTAATACCCAGAATCTAGAAGGAACTTAAATCAACAAACTACAAAATGAATAACCCTTTTAAAAAGTGGGCAAAGAACTTGAACAGACACTGCTCAAAAGAAAATATACAAGGTAGCCAACAAACATATGAAAAAATACTCATCACCACTAATCATCAGAGAAATGTATGTAACAATTACTATGAGATACCATCTCACATCATTCAAAATGGCTACTAAATAAAAAACAAGAAATGAAAGAGATGATACCAGTAAGGCTGTGGAGAAAGGAGAATGCTTATTTACAGTTGGTGGAAATAAAAATTAGTTCAACTACTGTGGAGCGCAGTCTGGAGATTCCTCAAAGAACATAAACAGAGCTATCATTTGACTCAGCAATCACATTACTGGGTATATACCCAAAGGAAAAGAAATATTTCTACCAAAAAGATACATGCACTCGTATGCTCACTACAGCACTATTCAAAACAGCAAAGACATAGAATCAACCTAGGTATCCAACAATGGATAAGGAAAATGTGGAACATATACACCATGGAATACTGTGCACCCTTAAAAAGGAATGAAATCATGTTCTTTGCAGCAACATGGATGCAACTGGAGGCCATTATCCTAAGGGAAATAATGCAGAAACAGAAAACCAAGTACTGCATATTCTCACTTATAAGTGGGAGCTAAACATTGAGTACACCTCCAGTTTTCTGTTATTGATTTCTGTTATTTATTGTTATTGATTTCTGGTTTCATTTGACTGTGGTCAGTAAAGATACTTGGAATAATTTCAGTCTTTTTACATTTGTTAAAACTTGTTTCGTGATCTAATATATGATCTATTCTAGTGAATGTTCCAAGTCCACTTGAGAAGAATGTGTATCTTCTAGTGTAGGGTGGGAGGTTCTATGTATGTCTGCTAAGTCCGTATGGTCTATAATGTTGTTCAGGTCAGCCAATTCTTTATTGATATTATGATTGGATGTTCTATCTGTTATTTAAAGTGGGCTTTTGAAGTCCCCTGCTATTATTTTATTTATGTCAATTTCTCCTTTATATCTGTTAATATTTGCTTTACTTATTTAGATCCTGTTATTGGTTGCATATCTATTTATAATTGTTATATCTTCCTTTTAAATTGACCCGTTTATTATCATATAATGTCCTTCTTTGTCTCTAGAGACAGTTTTGTCTATGTATAGCCACCCCTACTTTCTTATGGTTACCATTTGCATGGAATATGTTTTTCTATCCCTTCACTTTCAACCTATGCATATCCTTTAATCTAAAGTGAGTCTCTTGTAGATATCATATTACTGGATCTTTTCTTATCCATTTAGCCACTCTATGCCTTTTGATTGATGAATTTAATGCATTTACTTTTAAAGTAATTGTTAAGTGAGTTCTTACTATTATCATTTTACTGATTTGTTTTGTCTGTTTCACAGTTGTTTTGTTCTTCTTTTTCTATCCTTGTACTCTTCCTTTGTCATATGGTGTATTAAGCTTGAATTGCTCTAATTACCCAAGACTGGGTAATTTGTAAAGAAAAGAGGTGTAACTTCCTCATGATTCTGCAATCTTTATAGGAAGCATGGTGCTGGCATGCTTGTACAGCTTGGCTTCTACAGAGGCTTCAGGAAGTGTCTAATCATGGCAGAAGGTGAAGTGGGAGCAGGCACATCATATGGTTAAAGCAGGAGAGAGAGAGAGAGAGAGGAGATGCCACACACTTTTAAACAACCAGATCTTTTGAGAACTTACTATCATGAAGGCAACACCAAGCCATAATGGATCCATCCCCCTGATCCAAATACCTCCCACAAGGCACCACCTTCAGCCACTGGGGATTACAATTCAACATGAGATTTGGGTGGGGACAAATATATAAACTATATCATATGGTAATGTTTGTAGTGATTTGCTTTGATTTTTTTCCCTTTATATTTTTATATAAAGAGATAAACTGATACAAGCTGATAAGCAACTTCAGCAAAGTCTCAGGATACAAAATCAATGTGCAAAAATCACAAGTATTCCTATACCCCAATAATAGACAAACAGAGAACCAAACCATGAGTGAAATTCCATTCACAATTGCTTCAAAGAGAATAAAATACCTAGGAATCCAACTTACAAGGGATGTGAAGGACCTCTTCAAGGAGAACTACAAAACACTGCTCAACAAAATAAAAGAGGACACAAACAAATGGAAGAACATTCCATGCTCATGGATAGGAAGAATCAATATTGTGAAAATGGCCATACTGCCCAAGGTAATTTGTAGATTCAGTGCCATCCCCATCAAGCTAACAATGACTTTCTTCACAGAATTGGAAAAAACTACTTTAAAGTTCACATGGAACCAAAAAAGAGGCTGCCTTGCCAAGACAATCCTAAGCCAAAAGAACAAAGCTGGAGGCATCATGCTACCTGACTTCAAACTACACTACAAGGCTACAGTAACCAAAACAGCAACGGTACTGGTACCAAAACAGAGATATAGACCAATGGAACAGAACAGAGCCTTCGGAAATAATACCACACATCTACAACCATCTGATCTTTGACAAACCTGAAAAAGCAAGAAATGGGGAAAAGATTCCCTATTTAATAAATGGTGCTGGGAAAACTGGCTAGCCATATGTAGAAAGCTGAAACTGGATCCCTTCCTTACACCTTTTACAGAAATTAATTCAAGATGGATTAAAGACTTAAATATTAGACCTAAAACCATAAAAATCCTAGAACAAAACCTAGGCAATACCATTCAGGCCATAGGAATGAGTAAGGACTTCATGACTAAAACACCAAAAGCAATGGCAACAAAAGCCAAAATTGACAAATGAGATCTAATTAAACTAAAGAGTTTCTGCACAGCAACAGAAACTACCATCAGAGTGAACAGGCAACCTACAGAAGGGGAGAAGATTTTTACAATCTACCCATCTGACAAAGGGCTAATATCCAGAATCTACAAAGAACTTAAACAAATTTACAAGAAAAAATCAAACAATCCCATCAAGAAGTGGGCAAAGGATATGAACAGACGCTTCTCAAAAGAAGACATTTATGCAGCCAACAGACACATGAAAAAATGCTCATCATCACTGGCCATCAGAGAAATGCAAATCAAAACCACAATGAGATACCATCTCACACCAGTTAGAATGGCGATCATTAAAAAGTCAGGAAACAACAGGTGCTGGAGAGGATGTGGAGAAATAGGAACACTTTTACACTGTTGGTGAGACTGTAAACTAGTTCAACCATTGTGGAAGACACTGTGGCAATTCCTCAAGGATCTAGAACTAGAAATACCATTTGACCCAGCCATCCCATTCCTGGGCATAGAACCCAAAGGATTATAAATCATGCTGCTGTAAAGACACATGCAAACATATGTTTATTGCAGCACTATTCACAATAGCAAACAGTTGGAACCAACCCAAATGTCCATCAATGATAGACTGGATTAAGAAAATGTGGCACATATACACCATGGAATACTATGCAGCCATAAAAAGAATGAGTTCATGTACTTTGTAGGCACATGGATGAAACTGGAAACCATCATTCTGAGCAAACTATCGCAAGGACAGAAAATCAAACACTGCATGTTCTCACTCATAGGTGGGAACTGAACAATGAGAACACTTGGACACAGGGTGGGGAACATCACACACCAGGGCCTGTTGTGAGGTAGGGAGAAGGGGGAGGGATAGCATTAGGAGATATACCTAATGTAAATGACGAGTTAATGGGTGCAGCACACCAACATAGCACATGTATACATATGTAACAAACCTGCGCATTGTGCACATGTACCCTAGAACTTAAAGTATAATTTAAAAAAAGAAAAAATAAAAAGGGAAAAGCAATAAAAAATTATTTTTATGAATTCCTTGTCAAGCAATTCACAGATCTCCATTTTGTGGGGTTGTTTACTGGAATTTTTTTGATTTTTGTTGGTGATGTCATGTTTCCTTCTTGTGTATATCCCTTGCATGGGTGTCTATTGGAGGAGAAGTCACTTGTTCCAGTCTTTGGGGACTGAGTTTGATAGGAAAAATTTTTTACCTATAGGTGGTCACAAGGGCACTGGTTAGTTGCTCTGCAAAGTGGTGTTGGATCTGGCATCAGATCCAGGGATGTATAGGGATGCAGGTTCCAAGAGTGCATTGAGGCACTGGTTCTGAGGATGTATAGGGGTTCCAGTTTTGGGGCATGTAGCAGTGCTAGGTCTAGTGGGGATGTGGTAGCATTGCATCTGGAATGTATGCAGTGGGGCTGGGATCTGGTGTGCATGTGGAGGCACTGGATCCAGGGGCTGCTTGGTGGTGGTGCCAAGTCCAGAAGACAGGGGCAAGTATAGCTGCTCTGGATCCAGGATAGTATAGAAACATGATTTCTGAGCCATTCCATCAGCTGGGGTCTGTGTTGGTGAAGACTGTGGGAGTCTTTGGCAGTGAGAACTGATAGGGGTTTTCTATTTTTATTTTCCCCCATAAAGAAAGGTCACATTCAAGGGGATTTCTTTTGTTACTGAATTGTACCAGCTAGGGGAAAAGGTGACACAGGTTAGGTACTTCCTACACTTTCATACGTGGCCATCTCAGTTTTAGTGCTTGACTGGATTGCTGCAGCTTCTTAATTTTACTTTACAACTCTCCCAGAGCTATTTTTATCCATGAATGTTGTTATTGTTTATGTGGAGTATCTGTTTGTTTGGGCTGCTATAACAAAATACAGACACACCTCAGAGATATTGCAGGTTGTATTCCAGATCACTGCATTAAAGTGAATATTGCAAGAAAGTGAGTCACACAATGGTTATGGTTTTTTGGTGCATATGAAAGTTATGTTTGTGCTATACTGCAGTAAATTAAGCACAAAATAGCATTTTGTCTAAATAACAATATACATACCATCATTAAAAGATACTTTACTGACTGGGCACAGTAAAGTACTTTGGCTCATGCTTGTAATCCCAGCACTTTGGAAGGCTGAGGTGGGAAGACTACTTGAGCCCAGGAGTTTGATTGCAGGCTGAAAAACACAGCAAAACCCCATCTCTATAGGAAAAAAAAAAAAAAAAAAGAAAATTACAAAAAATTAGCCAGGTGAGATGGCACATGCCTGTAGTCCCAGCTGTTCAGGAGGCTGAGGTGGGAGGATCACCTGAGTCTGGGAAGTTGAGGCTGCAGTGAGCCATGATTATGCCACTGCATTCCAGCTTGGGTGACAGAGACCTTGTTTCAAAAATAAAAAATATAAAATTAAAAAAAACCCAAACAAACAAAAAGTACTGTGTTGATAAAAATTGCTAACAGTCATCTGTGCCTTCAGTGAGTCATAATCTTTTTGCTGGTAGAGGGCCTTGCCTCTGTGTTGATGGCTGCTGACTCATCAGGGTGGTGATTGATGAAGGTTGGGGTGACTCTGGAAATTGCTTGAAATAAGACAACAATAAAGTTTGTCCCATTAATTGACTTATTTCCACAAAAGATTTCTCTGTAGCATACAATGCTGTTTGATAGCACTTACCCACAGTAGAACTTTTTCCAAAATTGGAGTCAGTCCTCTCAAACTCTGCTGCTGCTTTATCAACTAAACGTATATATAATATTTTACATTTTTGTTGTTATTTAAACAATGTTCACAGAATCTTCACCAAAAGCAGATTCCATCTCAAGAAGCACTTTCTTGGTTCATTCATAAATGTACCTTCATTGAGATTGGGCACGTTCATGGTAGTATGACCATAGACTATAAGTGCAACTTCATATCCTTTTAAGTTTTATTATGAGATTGCAGCAATTCAGTCACATATTGAGGCTTCATTTTAAATTCTAGTTCTCCTGTTATTTCTGCCACATCTGCATATGCTTCTTCTATCGAAGTCCTAAACCCCTCAAAGTCATCCATGAGAGTTGAAATAAACTTCTTCCAAACTTCTGCTAATGCTAATATTTAGACATCCTCCCATAAATCATGAATTTAATGGCAGCTAGAATGGTGAATCCTTTCCAAGTTTTCAGTTTACTTTGCCCAGATTCATCAGAGGAATCACAGTCTATGGCAGTCATACCCTTACAAATGTACTTTTAAAATAATATTTGAGAGCCAAAATTGCTCCTTGATACATGGGTAGCAGAATGGATTCTGTGTGAGCAGGTATAAAAACAACATTGCTATCTGGTGATATCAGTGTTGTTTTTATACCTGCTCACACAGAATCCATTCAACAGAGTGAGACTCCTTCTCAAAAAAACAAGCAAACAAAAAAACACAAAACATTAATCTTCTTGTACATCTCCATCAGAGCCCTTAGGTGATCAGGTACATTGTCAATGTGTAGTAATATTTTGAAAAAAAAAATTTTCTTTTTCTAAGTAGTAGGTCTCAACAGTGGTTCTAAAATATTCAGTAAACTGTGATATAAATAGATGTGCTGAAATCCAAGCTTTGTTGTTTTATTTATAGCGCACATGCAGAGTAGATGTGGCATAATTCTTACTGGCCCTAGGACTTTCAGAATGGTAAATGAGCATTGGCTTCAACTTAAAGTCACTAGCTGCATTAGCCTCTAACAAGAGAGTCAGATTGTCCTTTAATTAAAGCTTTGAAATCAGGCATGACTTCTCCTGTCTAGCTATCAAAGTCTTAGATAGCATCTTCTTCTAATATAAGGCTGTTTTGTTAATATTAAATATCTGTTGTTTAGTGTAGCCACCTTTGTAAATGTTCTTAGCTAGATTTTCTGGATAACTTGCTGCAATTTCTCCATCAGCAATTGCTATTTCACATTCCAATTTTGTTATGAAAATAACTAATTTCCTTAAACCTCATGAACCAACCTCTGCTACCTTACAATGTTTCTTCTATAGTTACTTCAGTCTTCAGAGAACTGAAGAGAGTTAGGACCTTGCTCTGGATTAGCTTTTGGCTTAAAGGAATGTTTTGGCTGGTTTGATCTTCTATTAAGATAACCAAAACTTTCTCCATATCAACAATAAGGCTGTCTCGCTTTCTTATCTTTTGTGTTCATTGGAGTGCACTTTGAATTTCCTTCAATAATTTTTCCTTTGTGTTTACAACTTGAGGCTATTTGGCATGGGCTTTTGGCTTATCCTGGCTTTTGACATGCCTTCTTCACTAAGCTTAATTATTTCAATGTGTGACTCTTCCTTTCACTTGGACACTTTGAGGCCATGCTGGGTTATTAATTGGCCTAATTTCAGTATCATTGTGTCTCAGGGAATAGAGACACTCAAGAACAGAAAGATAAATGAGGGAACTACTGGTCAGTGGAGCAGTCAGTGCACACATAACATTTATCGATTAAGTTTACCATCGTATATGAGTATGATTTGTGCTGCTGTCAATCAATTGTAATGCTAACATCAAAGATCACTAATCACATATCACCATACAAATATAATAATAATGAAAAAGTTTGAAATATTGCCAGTATTACCAAAATGCAACATAGTGACATGAAGTGAGCATGTGCTGTTGGAAAAATGACATAAACTTGTTCAATGCAGGGTTGTCACAAACCTTCAATTTGTGGAAAAGGTAGTATCTGCCAGGCTCAATAAAGCAAAGTGCAGTAAAACAGGTATGCCTGTACCATAAGCTGGGTGGCTTATAAACAACAGAAATTTAATTCTCACAGTTTTGGAGACTAGAAGTCTGATATCAGGTCTCAGCATGGCCCAGTCCCTGGTGAGGGTTGCCTTCTGGATGGCAGACTGCCTACTTTTTGTTGTGTCATCACACGGTAAATGAGATGAACTATCCATCTGGAATCTGTTTTATAACGGCTCTAATACCAATATTGAGGCTCTGCCCTCATGACCTATTCTCTTCCTGAAGGCTCCACTTTCTAATACTATCACCTTGGGGGACACGATCTCAATGTATGAATTTGGTCTTGGGGGAGGTGGGCACGACACAAACATTCAGCTCAAAGAATGGTGGGATGAGGGCTGGAATCTCCTACTGTGCCATTTTGTTGATGTCACTCCCTGAAATATTTATTAACAAATTGCTCTTAAACATTCAGGAAATGGCTACTCTCCCTATACATAAAATATAAAAATATTATCAAGCAGAATGACTTTGGGACTCAGATGAGGGAAGGAGAAGTTTATGACTAGTAGTCTTTGGGAAAGAAGGTTCTGTGAAAGATCACGTGGATTCAAGACTATCTTTAAAATATGCTGTTGGGACCTGAATATGAACTCTTTGACCTTCAAACAAATTCAGGATTACTAGAGAGAAGGGATCTGTACTATAAAATAAGAAAAGGGAAGATTTAGGGGAAGAGTGGATACATTTAGCTTTGAATTTGTTGAGCTTGTGTTGTCTCTATGAAGACTGAGTGCACATTTTTAGTAAGCATATAGGAACATGCGTCTAGTATTTAAGAGTGAGTTGGGGGTCAAACTACATATATAAAAAGTTTCTTCAAAAGAATCATTTTTGAGGCCGGGCGCGGTGGCTCAAGCCTGTAATCCCAGCACTTTGGGAGGCCGAGACAGGCGGATCACGAGGTCGGGAGATCAAGACCATCCTAGCTAACACGGTGAAACCCTGTCTCTACTAAAAAATACATAAAACTAGCCGGGCGAGGTGGCGGGCGCCTGTAGTCCCAGCTACTCGGGAGGCTGAGGCAGGAGAATGGCGTAAACCCGGTAGGCGGAGCTTGCAGTGAGCCGAGATCTGGCCACTGCACTCCAGCCTGGACGACAGAGCGAGATTCCGCCTCAAAAAAAAAAAAAAAAAAAAAAAAAAGGACAAGACCGGGTGTTTTAACTTAGGGAAACAATGAAAGGAGGCAAAGAGAACAATTACAGATAAAAAAGAAAAACTTGCAAGTCTGTGTGGAAGTCAAAGGGGAGAGTTTCAAGAGAGAGAATTGTCAATAGTGTCAAATGTTGCAAGTCTGAGTAGCTATGGACTGAGAAAAGGCCAGTGGGTTTGGTGACTGTGAAGATACCAGTTTCAGTGAAGGTTGGAGGTAGAAGCCAGGAGCTGAGGAGTACAGTGCTGGGAGAGAATGCAAACTACTTTTCAAAAGTTGCTGTGGGTAAAGGAAGGAAAGGAAAGACATTTTAAAGAAGAGATTTGAGGGAATTGCAGGTCAAGGAGAAGGAATGAGGACAGAAGTAGACAGACAAAGCTAGAAGAAAAAGGGAGGGATGGATGCAAGGACATGAGAAATGTGGGAAAATGTCAAGAGCTGAAAAAATGATTGTTTTAAAGAAAAGATGAAGAGGAGAAGATAATAAAAATGACAAGACATTTTGAAGTGAAAGTAGACAAATGCTAAGACTATACATCGGATGACCTTGATTTCAAAAATGTTGGAAGCATCTGAAGAGAATAGTGTTGATAGTGGATTGAGGTTTAGAGAGCAGAGCAATTGGAAGATCTTCAAAAGGGGCTAAGGAAGTGTTAGCCAGAGGTAGGTGAAAATATGTTGTGGCAGCAGTGATTTCCAGCTAAATTTGGCTAGGGTGGCATTTTCTATTGAGATTTTGTCTTAAAATATGCCTTAAAGATTGTTGTTGTCCCTAAACCCAAGAACCAGGTCACTGTAGGCATGAGGGATAGAATCAATCTGCAAGAGACAAAGAGATGTCCTAAGTTAAAAAAATTTAAAACAAGATGAAAGGACCTTTCACTGCTCTCAAGGAATTTGGCTTAGAATGGAGCATAGTCATCTAAATCAATAGTACAATGCCGTTTAGTAAGCTCTAGAGTAGAGAGATACAGTTGATCCTAAGTATTGTGGAATCTGTATTTCTGATTTCATCTACCTGCTAAAATTTATTTGTAATTACAAAAATCAATACTCATGGCACTTTTAAAGTCATTCATGAATATGCACAGAGCAATAACAAAATTTGAGTCACACAACACGCTTGTTCCCTGCAAAGGTAGAAAAAATTCCTGCTCTGTCTTCTTGTTTCAGCTCTTATAATGTGTCCTTATTGAGTTCTGCTTAATGATATGTGGGTGGGTTTTTTTTTAATTTTAATTTTTGTACTTTTTGTGGCATGGCCCTCAAGCACAGTGCTAAAGTGTGCCAGTATTTCTTAGTACCAAAAGGCTGTGATGCATCTCACAGAGAAAATATGTGTGTTAGAGAAGTTTCAGTCAAGCATGAGTTATAGTGCTATTGGCCATGAGTATAGTGTTAATGAATAAACAAGTATTAGATTTTTTTAAACAGAAACACACGTAAAACAAGGTTATGTTAACAGTCAGTTGACAAAAACGTAGCCAGAGATTTTCAGGAACATAACCCTTTCTTTCCTGCAAAAGCTATGCTAATTCTGCATTCACCGTGACTGTATAGAAAATAACAACTGCAAATGAGAATCAACTGTAAATACAAGAACACAAATTGCAATGAAAATAAAGATAAGAAATTGATCAATTCTTTTTGGAAAGGTTAAATGTCATAAAGGAGATACATTTTCTAAAAGGTATCAAAAGTTTATGAGAGGCCAGGCACAGTGGCTCACGCTTGTAATCCCAGCACTTTGGGAGGCCGAAGCAGGCGAATCACTTGAGGTCAGGAGTTCAAGACCAGCCTGGACAACATGCTGAAACCTGGTCTCTACTAAAAGTACAAAAATTAGCCGGGCATGGTGGTGCATGCCTGTAGTCTCAGCTACTTGGGAAGCTGAGGCAGGAGAATGACTTGAACCTGGGAGACAGAGGTTGCAGTGTGCTGAGATAGTGCCATTGCACTTCAGCCTGGGTGACAGAGTGAGACTCTGTTTCAAAAAAAAAAAGAGTTTATGAGAAAAACTGTGTTCAATCTGCTAAAGGCAGTAGAAGAAAGAGAAGTGACTAATATTTTAATATTCCATCTTTAAATCAAGCTGTTTGTCACACAAAATTTTTAAATTACAGCACAAAGTTGCATGACATTGAAAACATATGCGTTACTCAATTGCATGCAGGGTGTTAGCATTTTAGAGAGTTGTTGAGGTGCTATGGACTTGGAATAGCTATTCCTGCCCTGCTGACAGCTCAATGCCTGAGGGAGACTCTCATCTCAACCTCAGCAATCAGCCTTTCCAACACCACTTGCCTTTAACCCTGTTGGATCTGAACCATTGAGCCTCCACAAAGTTTCTTTGAATTACTAAGACACCATCTGTAATGTGGCATTCCCCAGTAATTTTCACCTAGATTTCATAGGAAGCTATGGTCTTATGAATGAGAAAAGAATACCACTGTTATTAATACTAATGACTTTGTGTAGTGTTTGATGCTTTCCAAAACAGTTCACATCATAGCTACCATGAAGACAGTATGAATACTAATGCTTACACATGACTATCTGAGGCACAGTATGTTAAATGGCTTTCCCAGTGCACACAGATCATAGATAGGGTGGCTGAGACTCAAATTCAGGCCTTGTGACTCCAAAGGTTATGTTATTCCTGATACTGCAGTGATTTTCTAGGTGGGTTCCAGGATACTCCTGATTTGCGCTGAGATGTCTCAACGTCTGTGTAGATAGTTGCGGTAGTCAGAAGTATTTGCTTGTACATTCTCAATGGCCACTTTAACCAAATCAGCTGTTTTTATTTGGTTTTAATTTGTTAATGTATATGTTTACAAGATTATATACTTCCATTGAATGAAATGTATAACACTTCATTTTAGGAAATGATTTTCTCTGCTTTCTGGAGTTTAAAACTCAGGAACTCACAGCACTGAAAACATAGAGGGAGAATTAATATGAACTAAAAAATAAATAAATTATACAATCACAAGACCTTTCATCTGGGAGAGCTTTCTTGGTGTTTTAGTTCAACCTCTTGATTTTGCTGATAAGAAAACTGAAAGCAGTAGAGGGGAGTTTCCCAAACTGGGCTATGAAAAGAAAAATTGTAATTCAAATAACTCGAGGAAGGGCTATTTGCTTTTTAAGGCAGTGGTCTAGCGTAGAGGATAGGCCACAGTCTTGGAAGCCAAAAGATCCTGGGTTCAATTCCACCTTTGTTATCCACTATCTCTGTAGCCCTGGGCAAGTTACTCAACTTCACTGAGCTTCAGATTCTTTGTATATTAAAATGGGAACGGAAATATTAGTGGTTCTGGCTTCAGGGGGCCATTAAATCATGCACTTGTCATCCCAAATATGTCTGGAACTCCTTGAAAGATAGCTACAAAAATCACACAGATGGAGATCAAAACTTTAGCTTTATTATTCTTAAGGCTGAATTGAAGAAACGTGGTGTGAAAGTTTAACCACCTGGGTCCCTAAAATATTCTCACTGAATTCAATTTCTTTGCTAGTCCCAGGTGAAGCCTAAGAACAACTTGCCTCCAGGAAGTGGCAAAGGGTTTTCCTGTAAACTTACCCAATTGAGGATCAGAGAGATAAGAGCTATTGCAAGAAGCTATTGCTGAGGGCAAGAAGCTACTGCTAAATTCTTCCTCTCAATACCAGCCATTAGTGAAATCTGTCTTGCCTCCTTGGGAAAGAGGAAAGATCCATAAAGATCCTTTATGGATCTTTACATGAGGTGCTATATGTGAAGTCCTTGGTTGATACCCACTGCATTGTATGATCTCGATATGAAGATAATACACAGAAGCAAGACTGTGAACTCAGACTCTTAGTCCATTACTCTTTACTTTATGATGAAACAAATGGATATATTACACAGGGTTGGTCAGTTTTCAATAGAGCTACATTTCCAGCCACACCACATTTTCTGTAGCATAAAACCTGGCAGCAACTCAAGGGCTGAGGTAGCTAACACGTACACAGTTCTTCCTTAACTAGTCTGCCAGATACGACCTGGAAATTCAGCGGTAGTGTATGTGTGTGTGTGTGCAGCGGTAGTGTATGTGTGTGTGTGCACGCATATATGGCTGTGTGTGTGTGTGAGAGAAAGAGAGAGAATCTATTGAGAAAACAGTGTAGCCCAGTAAAATAAGCATAAGAATATGTGGGAGCAATTTTTTAAGCCTCTGTTTCATACAGGGCGCTGTGCTGAGAATATTACATACATTATCTTTAGTCTTCATAATAATACTGCAGTATGAGTATTATCCTTATTTTGCCAATAAGGAAACATTCAGAAATGAGATTTTAAAATTAGGTCTCACTTATTTCAAGGGCTTGCCCCTTTTACCATTGCATGTAATGTCTGTAATATCTGCTGCTATAATATCTCATCTTTTTCTTCTTTGAAGGGGAGTGTGTGGAGAGGGAATGACTGTTCTTTAGGTTTAATAGAAAAACAGCAGCAAACTTAATAGAATGCTCAAGAGGGCAGAGATAGACCCTGGCTGCCAAAAACAACTTTCAGAAAGAGTGGATTCTGGAAGGAATAACAGGCAACCCAGAGTTCCCACTGTAGGATGATTTATGTCATTTAGATAAAGAGAATTTAGTGCCCTAGACCACAAAGCATCTTCCTTCTTAATGACTTAGTGAGGAAAAATAGGGCCAATTAGGAAATTACTTAGAACCAGGTTTTCAAAGGAAAAGACACCAAAACTGCCATTACTGTCAGATTGGCGTGGCTCTGCCTTGATGGCTCTGCCTAGCAGCAACCAGAGCCCATCTCTGTCTCCATGCTGTCTGATATGGTTTGACTGTCTTCACCCAAATCTCATTTTGAATTGTAATCTCCATAATCCCCAAGTGTCTAGGGAGAGTCCTGGTGGGAGGGGATTGGATCATGGGAGTGATATCATCCATGCTATTCTCATGATAGTGAGTGAGTTGTCAGGAGATCTGATGATTTTATAAGGTGTTCTTTCCACTTTGCTCCTTCCTCTCTTTCTTGCCACCATGTGAGAAGGTCCAAGCTTTCTTCCTCTTCACCTTCGGCCATGATGGTAAGTTTCCTGAGGCCTCCCCAGCCATGAGGAACTGTGAGTCAATTAAACTTCTTTTGTTTATAGATAACCCAGTCTCTGGGTAAGCTATCCACTAAACCATCAAGGCAGAACTGTGCCAATCTGGCAGGAGTGGCAATTTTTAATACCTTTTCTTTTGAAGACTTAGTTCTAGTAATTTCCTAATTGGCCCTATTTTTCCTCACTAAGTCATTAAATATGGAGATGCTTTGTGGTCTAGGGCACTAGATTCCCTTTATCTAAATGATAGAAGTCATCCTACAGTGGGAACTCTGTATTTCTTTATAGCAGTGTGAAAATGGACTAATACACTATCACTGTTTGGCTTTGATGTGGGATTCTTTCTATTGTCAGTCCATTTTCATCTAAGTTTTGTAGTGACTTGCTTTCAAACTAAGCCATCTTAAATAGGGTGCAGACCTTCTTTTCTCCCTTCCAAGCCCCTTTTCCATTCATCCTGGTATAGGCTAGAATTAGATTGTCAGAACTCTCAGACAGAGAGAGCATGTCATGGCAGACATAGAGAAAAGGTTTAAGTCTGGGTCCAAACTGAGGTCACCAAACATCAAACAACATTCTCCTCTTGGCAAGACATATTTCAAACTTCTTTCTTTTAAAAGCAGACTTTTAATAAGCCCTATTAAGAAAGTAACATGTCAGTGGGGTGCGGTGGCTCACGCCTGTAATTGCATCACTTTGGGAGGTCAAGGCAGGCAGATCACAAGGTCAGGAGATCGAGGCCATCCTGGCCAATTTGGTGAAACCCTGTCTCTACTAAAAATACAAAAAATACAAAAAATAAATAAAAAATAAAAAATTAGCTGAGCGTGGTGGCATGTGCCTGTAATCCCAGCTACTCAGGAGGCTGAGGCAGGAAAATCGTTTGAACTCCGGAGGCATTTGCAGTTGCAATGAGCCGAGATGGCACCACTGCACTCCAGTCTGGTGACCTAGTGAGACTCCATCTAAAAAAAGAAAAGAAAAGAAAAGAAAAAAGTAACATCTCCATGCCATGTTGATAAATAGAAGCACTGATACAGCCCAGTTCCTGGGTACCCATAGGTATGAGTGGTCAGTAGGTGCATATGCTTTTAAATATATTTCCTAAGAGCCATTAAATGTAAAACCCAAATGATGGCTGCAGCCTCTTCACTCATGAATAATGCCAAACCACATTCCACAGACTCTCAGCACCCCTTAAGAGAATGGTATAAACTCTAGACATCTGGCCAGATGGCACTCTGTCTTCCATTCCAACTGCTAGTTATTTCTTTTCTTGTCCCAAGACTGCTATGCCCCTGACACACAAGAAAAACAGTTTTATCTAGAACTAGGAGGAGGGATTCCTCTCCCTGTTGCTAATTAGGGGCCTACTGGGAACAAATTCAAGTTTGGGGGGAGGAAAGAGGTTTGAGAAGAAACCACTTTTCCAGCTGTTGTGTGAGACGGGCCAGGCCATGATATCATCGATAGCGTTCTGCTTTTCTGTCTTGTTCTTCCCTGCACTCCCTCCTCCTCGTCGTCATCTCTTTCTTCAGATAATGAGTTACAGTGATGAGCAATAACCTTTCAGATATTATACAAAACAAAAAAGTTCTTGCTTTATTTTCTTTTAGAGAGATGACATTTCTACTATTATTTTTTGTTTCTTACGGCCCTCTTCTTCCTCTTAGCTTCCAACTTCTTCTTATTGAATATGGCTTATTGAATGTGGTTTATTAAATGTCGGCTCACCCAAGCTCCATATCCAAATACAATTCCATTTTCTTGCTTCCATGATAGAAGCTGTTAGAGTGAAATAATTGATTTCTCAGCCTTCCTAGTACTAGAAAAATAATTTGACACAGTTCTGGCCAATGATAAATGAGTTGAAATTTGCTGAATCTACCCTGTCCTTGAATAAAGTTCTGATGTATAGGCCTGAAGTCACCATCTTGTCACCATGAGGGGACAGGCATAAGGGTAAGACCAAGAAAACCTCAGAAAGTCTAGTTCTAATATCATATCATATTTGACATTTCTGTTTCTTTTTTATTTACCTAGCTGTTCATTTATGCACCAAGATTCTTGTCCCTAAGCTTGTGACTTAGCAGATGGAGATAGACATTAAGCAACAGACATGATAAACAACATAATTATACAGAAAAAAATAGATGCAGTAAAAAAAGAAAAAGATAAAACATGGTAAAGGGCATGGGAGTGTAAAGGTAGGGGTTAGTTGCAATTGTAAAAAGCATGATCAGGATAGAATATAAGCTATACGTGGTAGGTACATAGGAGACAGACAGTGGGTGCTCAATAAATACTTGTTGGGTGAATGAATGAATGAATGAATAAGTGAATCAACAGCTCAGTCAACTTACAGACTTCTTGTTAGAGAAGAAAAATAGCCCACCTGTGTAATTTACTGTTGGTTAGATTTTCCAAAATTATAGCAAAAGTACCCCTAACTGATGCACTGAATTGCATCCTTTTATACGTTTTTCAGCAAGTGTCTCAATCTGAGAGTATCTTAGTGTCACTCTTACTCCTGAATAAAAACTAGATTGGTGGAGTTTTTCTTACTCTTCAGCACTCTGGAAAAGGTTGGATCTTTTCTATTATCTGTCGTTTCTGAGGAGATGCCAGTTTCTCCATGTGATGCTTGAAGGTCATTCGACTTTCCTGTCTCGTGATTCCAGGATTTTCCTTTTATCCTCAAACTATGTAATTTCAATATTGTATGATTAGTTGCAAGTTATTTACATTCATCCTACTTAAGAGTATGCTTTTCCGTTTAAATATGAAGATTCATTTTTTTTAATTTTGGGAAATATCCTAATATTTCTTTCACTGTTACTCTCCTTAATGTGTCACTTCTTAACATCAGTTACTCGTATTACATATCTGTTCATCCTGTCCTTCTCGCCTTTGTATCTCTTAACTTCACATTTCTATTTTCCATCTCCTTATATCTTTTTGTGCTACTGGATATAACTTTTCCATACTTATTCTACAGTTTTTAAATTTTCTTTTTAATTATCTAATCTATTGTCTAATGGGTTTTAAATTCACATACTATAATTCTTCAGTTCTAGATTTTTTTTTTTTTGGTTCATTGTCAAATCTATTTGCTTTTTTAATTAAAAAAGTAATGTCTTTATCTTGTTCTCTTCTTTATCCATTTGGATATTTTCAACATACTTTACTTATACTAATGTTCTTTTTAGATTACCCATGACCATGAGTAGTTTAGATATAAATTATCCTCTCTGCTGAATTTAATGCCTCCTACTTTTAACAGTTGCTATCTTTGTGTGCTTTGTAAATTTTTAAAACATGAATTCATTGTTAATGGGAGTTGTCTTCCATAGGGGTCTTGCTTGTACCCTGGAGTGGAGGAATCTTTAATGGGATGTTTTGATTTGTTCCTCTTCATGGGCATACAAGAAGATACAAATACATAAATCAATTTTTATAATGAAATCTGAATGAAATGCCACTCTAGTGTAAATGTATATTAACACACTTGGAAGAATACAGTGTGTTCTTTTGGGAGTAACTGAAGCAATTATTAGTAACAACCGCCTTGAGGAATCTGGAGCAGAGCGCTGATGAGGAATTGTGCTCTATAGACTAGACATTCTGCCATCAGTGCATCTTGAGAGTGGAATTTTTGTTATTACTGTTTATGGACAAACATTTTTTAAGAATGTTTGCAAAGATGTCAAAGAATCTTATGGATTTGGTGGAAGAACTATAGCAAATGTGGGAACCGAGGCTTATGAAAATATAATCATTAATCATGTCAGCATGTGGGATCATTGTAATATAGAAAACTTTCAGAAACTGGGAAACCAGGGGACTCTAATGAGATTTCCAAGGTTGGGCTTTAAAAACTATTTTGTAACCCAATGAATGTGACATATTGACTAATACCCTTATTGCTATTAACAGCCTGTATCTGATTAATCAAACAAAATTTTAAAAATACATTAATGTCAATATTCCTGCCCTTAATACTAATTCTATGACATATAAATAAATAAGTTATGTATTTATATAGCACTTGTTTTCAATTGTGCTACACTAAGATTTACATGTCAGCTACATTACATACTTCATTCATTACATTAATACTAGCTATATTTCCTTTGCCAAATTACTCATCTGAGCTGTAACTGGGTTCTCTCATTTGTAAAGCAAGGATATTAATTGTAGCTCTCATTAGGGCCGTTGGAAGATTAAATGAGATAATGTTTATGGAGACCTAGCACAGCAACCAGACCCCAGAGAGAATAGCTACTATTATTGTCATTTTCAACATTCCAAGCTGGCTCAGTTGTCCAAGGTTTTGCTTCTATGTAAATTTCACATCAAACACACAGTCCAAACTTTCAGCCAGTGACAAGAAAGGAATCTATTTTCTGCAAGAGCCACACCAAAACCAAAAACACAAAACACACCTTGTTCACTAAGTTATCTCTTGTACCTTCATCAACAGAGATCTAGGGTTTTAATTCTGTTATGGCATGGTGAATGTTCCTAAGTATAGAGAAAACTTCATAAAAAGAGAACCAAAGAGGGAGTTGAAGTTTCCTTGCTCCAGGCCTATACCTGAGAGCACATAGCCTCTAATCATTTAAAAACCTTCTGAAGAATGTGGAAATAGGCAGAGGGGAGATTATTTTTAAGCTTGCTAGTATCTGGGAATGGAGAGGAGCTGTTGCTAATGGCCAATGGGGAGAAATGATGAAAAGACAGAAATGCTAGAACCTTGTATTGCCTGCAGTTAGACACTGCATAGATATATTGGGGGATTTTGAAGAAGGCTTTAGAACACAGTCTCTACAGAGGAGTACAGTACAAAGGGCTCTAAGTTTGGACTCAGATGTCCTGGATCTGAAGCTCAGTATCCACTCTGGGTAATCTCTTGTCATGACCAGTTAATGGAAGCTCTGAGAATATCAAGTTGTGATCAGTAAAATGGAAACAATAGTATCTGTCTAAAAGAGGCATTCTGAGAACGGATTCACGGGGGTTAACTTCAGTCATTCACTAATTCGTTTGTATATTAACATTACTAACTGCCTGTGTGTGTAAGGCACTGTGGTAAGTTCTAGGAAAATAGAAAGGAGTCATCTGACTCCATTGCAAATTGGACTTTAAAATTCAAAAATGTTATGCTCTTTTAAACAAATAGTTTCTATTTGTGATTGTAGGAAATGAAATATTAAATGGACAGTTATTCTGGTTAATGTGATGTTGATAGATCTGGAGTCCAACCCAACTGGCTTCCTCTTTATTCCAAGGGATGTTCCTGAGTCACTTCCCAGGGATCCTCTGAGTGACATGGAATTGCTCTGAAACCACTGCATCCCAATGCAAGCCACCTTGCTGTATCACTCTACCAAATAGCCCACGTTCTGTACTCCTAAGCAGGATTGTCTTTCACAGAGGTTAAAGAAAGAGAGGGCAAATCCTAGTGGCTTTGGAGTAATGCACATTTTTTTCAGGAGGTTGATGAGAGTATCAGTGAGCAGCTACCCAAGAAAAAAATCTATTTTGTAGCCTGGCATAGAAAACTGGCCTTGATTTTTAATCTTAGAATAGCACCTGGCACATAGATGCTCCATACATGATTTGCTGAATAAATGAATAGACTCCACCGTGACAACCTTTACATCTGGCATGAAGTGACCTGCCATGGTGGCCATGAGTATTGCCTCCAGACCCCTGACCACAGAGAGCAGAGTCAGGTGATGGGCTTTGAAATCCACTGTGGTATTTGCACCAAGGCTGTGTCTCCCATGGGTAGCTCCTGGCAAGGATGAGCCTGGTGCAGACACTAAGTAGACTAAAGGATCCCTCTGGGTGAGCAGCTTTTTCTCAAGGACTCAGCAATGGCTTTGCTGAACCCTCTTTTGACTGCATGACAGGCAGTCTGTGATGCTTCCCCCGCCCCCAACCTCCTCTGCCTCTCTCCTTCACTTGAGTCAGATTCTTATGTTCTGATGACATCCTAACCTTCCCAGCTCCCATGATGTTCTCTCTTATACAGGCATTTCTCCAAAACAGTCCTTATATGTTTAACCCTGTCTTGTTACCTGTCCCTGGGAGGACCTGGACTATCACATTTGCCAATCACCTTTTAGGATTAAATTGTCTGGCAGTTGTTTATGGATTTTAAGAACCAGTCCAGGGAGATAAGCCTCTGTGAGGGTGGCCTGGAGTGGGAGGACCTGGGGGATGAGTCAACAAGGGAGGAAGTTTCACCCAGGACACTTGGAGGGAAGTCAGAGTTGAACCTGGGAGAGTAGAAGAAGCACCACATCTCTAAAGATAAAGAAGCATAAGAACTGATGAATGGCCCAGCCAGGCTAGTAGCAAGGAGGGAAGCAGAGTAGAATCAGATGGGATAAATGAACTGGGGAGGGCAGTTCAGCATGAAGCAGATCAACACGTGCATAGAAAGGCTTACTTTTTAAGGTTTATAATCAGCGGGCTTTAAGACCTATTTGGTACATAGATTTGGGTACATGGTGGTGGTTGAGATAAGGGAAACCAACGGAGCTGGTGGGAGTTTAAAACAAAGAACCAGACTAGGGGTCAGCAGCACATGACTCGCTGCCAACCTTGACCTTACCCCTTGACCAGATGCATTGATCGAAAGGTGGCAAGGACCCAATAGGCTTTTGGACAAGATGATTACCTGGGGATTCTGGCAGATGAGAGGCAACGTGCCAAACAAAAACTCAAGACTGGCCACATTTGCTGATATAGTTTGCATGTTTGTCCCTTTCAAATCTCATGATGAAATTTGATCCCCAGTGTTGGAGGTGGACCCTTAGTGGGAGGTGTTTGAGTCATGGGGCAGATCACTCTTGAATGGCTTAGTGCCTTTCTCACAGTAATGAGGGAATTCTTACTCTGTTAGTTCACTGATTGTTAAAAACAAGCCTGGCAACCCCTCCCTTCTCTCTGGCTCCCTCTCTTGCCACGTGACAGACCTGCTCTCCTTGCCTTCTGCTCTAAGTAAAAGCTTCCTGAGGCTCTCATTGGAAACCAAGTAAGTTCTGGAGGCTCTCACTGGAAACCAAGCAAGTTCTGGAGCCATGCTTCTTGTACAGCCTGCAGAAACATGAGGCGAGTAAACTTCTTTTTAAAATAAATTACCCAGTATCAGGTATTTGTTTACTTATATTTATTTATTTATTTATTTATTTATTTATTTATTTATTTATTTTTGAGTCTTGCTCTGTCACCCAGGCTGTGGAATATAGCTCGACTCACTGCAACCTCCGCCTCCCAGGTTCAAATGATTCTCCTGCCTCAGCCTCCCAAGTAGCTGGGATTACAGGTGCCTGCCACCACGCCCGGCTAATTTTTGTGTTTTTAGTAGAGATGGGGTTTCACCATGTTGTCCAGGCTGGTCTCGAACTCCTGACCTTAAGTGATCCACCCACCTTGGCCTCCCAAAGTGCTGGGACTACAGGCGTGAGTCACCGCAGCCAGCCCAGGTATTTCTTTATAGCAACACAAAACAGATTATAGCAACACAAAACAGATCAGCACACCTGCATTCACATGCCAGCCTTGACAGTTACTAGCTGGGATGTTTTGGGCTTATTTCTTAATCCTGCTTTATTTTAGTTTCCCCATTAACAAAATGAGGATAGGAATCCCAGCCTTGGAGGTCGTGGTGAAGTTACAGAGAATGTAAACATAGTGCCTGCCACAATGCCTGATGCCTAATGGGTGCTCGAATTATGGCCCCCACTGTTAAAGCCAGAAACCAGGTGATGTGTGGGAGCAGAGACATGTCAAACCAGGGAGCAAATGTGTAGCCCCAGAATTTTGATCATGGGAAGAATGTGTTATTTTGAGTCTCAAGACTTTTTTTATCCTTTATGTTCATGTGGAATCCATTCCTAGAATAAGACTGACTCTATTATTCAAGAGTATTTTATTTGCAAGCTTTTTATTTCACCTTGTTAAGTCAACTCACATGACGTTCATCAAAAAAAGTGAATTTATTGTGTCTGACAACTGGGACACTCATGGGCACCTGGCCTGGTGGGTGGCTGGATTGAAATGATGGACTCACATGCTCAAGTGATGTCGTGAGGCCTGTCTCTCTTTTCTTTAATGTTGCTTCACTCTGGGTAGTTTCTCTTCATGAGGTGCAAGATAGTTCAGGGCAGCTCTGGGCCTGTTGCATTTTCCCAGACCCTCCTGTCAGAGAAAACGGTGGATCTCTTTTTATGTAATTTCAGCAAAAGACCTGAGAAACCATAAATTGTCCTAATCTGGTTCCAATGTCTATCCCTAAGTCTGTCACTGTGGTCAGAAAGCTGAAGCATCTAGGATTGGCAGGCCTGACCAGCTGCTCATCTCTAGAGCTAGGGATAAGAATGGGTGAGCAAGGTGTCTAGAAATTGTTGTGTGGCCAAAGTCATGTGCCCAATACATCTGCCCATAAGAGGGATTCTTTTCCTTCAACCTTTCTTCTTCATTACTGAGAAGTCCCTAGAGGGCCACGCCCCTTTCTAGAGCTAGAAATGTTCTTACAATGAACAATTGGTCCTAATTGGTCTCACAGATTGGGGGACCACCTGGAGATATCTGAGGAAAATTTAGACAGGAGAATTCAGACCCTAAACTTAGAATGAGACATTGGTGTGCAAGCTTTAGTCATGGTTTTATCTCAGGTAAAGAAGTTGGAAAGGAAATCTCTCTTCTAGTTGAAGGAACAGAAATGTATTCTCAAACATTCTGGGACTTAAGTGGATAAAGCAACTGTACACTCATGCTAGTTCACAGCTCCTATGGCTCTGAAACAACCCAAAGATGTTGAGGGCGGTTATTTTTTTTTCTCCCATGACCTCACCCCTTCTTGTTCTCCTTTCAGTGATATACATAACATATAATATGTGTCCTTGGGAGTCAACTACTCCTGGTGGTAATGAGATTCCTTCCAACAAGAAGGAAACCAGGGCACATCCGTGCTGTGTCAGGGCCACCACACATTGGCATGAAAGAAATGTTCTCGATGCAGCAGGTGCTTCTGGCTTTAGAGCTCTACTAATTCTGGCATAATTTCTTTTTTAAAAAAACGGATTATGCAATATTCATTTATTTACAGTCATTAATATGAATTTTTAAAAGCAAGAAAAAATATAAATATAAGGAAGAAAATAGAAACCAATTATAATCTTACTCCCCCAAAAAGAATCTTGTAAATTTTACAATTTTGGTGTGTATCATCCCAAATTTTAACTGTGTAATTCTATTTGATTTGAGGGATGGACTCCCAAAATTAGCTCATCTAATTTTAAAAACAGCAAACTCTAAAGCAGATTCTTTCATAGGAATTAAATATAAAGTAGCCAGGAATGTATTTTTGGAGCACGTGCAGTGCCAACCCTTAAGTCAAAAGACTCCTTTGCAACATGTGTCTTGTAGCCAACTCACCAGAATTTTTTCCTTGAGTTTTTTAAAATTATCTTTTCCTGATTCTATAATGACTCCAGCAAGCCATTGTTTCATTTCATTTATTTCTCACTCCAAAATTCACAGCTCAGCCTATCACTTCAGGTAATTTTACGACCTTCTTTATAATATTCAATTGCATCTAACGTTTAATTCCAATGTTGGTGATTTTGAGAAAGGTTTTTCTGCTGTAGTACCACTGCCCAGCGAAAGTTTGGTTGACATTGTTTGAAGATACAAAAACGATTAAAAAATATGAAAGTGAATCTTAAACTAACAGTATAATCACTCTTGAAATTCTGCACACAAGGCCCAGTGTACACAGCCGTGAAGATCCCAAGATGGTGAGCATTTTTGATTAGGAGCCAAGGCGGCCTCAGCAACGGCATCAACATAGATGAACATTGACTTAGACCTCAAGATTTAAGGTTCTTTGACTCCTGTCAGTTTTTTTAGAAGTGCAGATGGATAGATATTATCTTGGTTTTATGATGAGATTTTAAATGTTTCTATATTCCACTACTATATATCCCTCCACACTGTGACCTTCCTTCCTCTCTGTTGTACATTGTTGTGTGGATAGTCCTTTCCTCCCAGAAATAGGATTGCACGGTGTAACTTGCTCTTTTGGCTTATCAGTATATCATGGTTTACAATGTTTGAGACACAGAAAATAACTCTGACTCAACCAGAACAGAGACTGCTTTTCATCACACTGTGTAAACTGTTCCAACCAACTGGAGACAGACACCTGAAGTGTGTCCCCCACCCACACACTCCAGTCTTCTTCATGCTGCCCTGGGCCTGGGAAGCTGACCTTCGTTGACCACATCCATAGATTCCCGTGACCTCTGGCTTCCGGTTAGGTTCTGCCAACAACCTATGTCTCTGATAGGTTATGTCTATACATCTCTATAGTTAGTTGTTACTAATTTATTCCTCTAGTTTGTGAATTCTAAAAGTATTAGCAAAACCCCAGTCTCAAAATCCTTTATTCAGGATGAAATTATCCAAACACTCATCACTGCTCCAGGTGCTGGGAATAGTGAGGCAGGCACAGGGGTTGATCTCCGTGAGCAGTAAGTCTTGTTGGGGAAACAGGACATAAAGCCAAAAGTGACGGCTATGTAGTCTGAGGGACAAGAAGGATTCCGTCTTAACATAGAAAGTGAGGGGCGGCTGCTTCACAGAAGAGACATTTCAGTGAGACCGGAACCATCACTCTGAGAGAAAGAGAAGAGTCTTCCACGATGACGGAATGGAGCGTCCAACAATTGGGGGAGAAGAGGGAACATGGCGATTAGTTTCTGAGGGGCTTTGAGTTCT
Organism: Chlorocebus sabaeus; assembly: GCF_047675955.1. Taxonomy (NCBI): domain Eukaryota; kingdom Metazoa; phylum Chordata; class Mammalia; order Primates; family Cercopithecidae; genus Chlorocebus; species Chlorocebus sabaeus. The sequence goes on from NC_132930.1 coordinate 35,703,121, forward strand.
ATAGGACTCAAAGCAGAATGATGGGGAAACTGAGAGAACATCTTGGAGACAGATTTCAAATTGATAGGTGGGAACATTCAATGAAGACAATGACCAGTGACATCATGGGCCTGCTCAGTGTTTGTCCCTGGGAGTGTTTAAGCAGGCTATGGAGGCTGTAAAGGGAATTCAGCTTTGGTAGGGTGCCAGAGAGATGACTCAGATAGTCTCCATTCCTATGAAACTCCCCATTTGTAAAATCCAAAGCCAATCACCAGAGCCTCTTTCCTTAATTTTATGACTTTGTGTTTTTCCTTTGGCCAAATACCAAAGAATATTATCTAATCCCTGTAGAGTTGTGCATGGAGTTCAGCCTGGGCTCACTGCAGATCTCATTCAACTGCCATTCATGTGAAGACTTGAAGAAAATGTAACTGGCTCTTGGGCATTCACTTAGCAGAAATAGACCTTTGGGAAGTGTCAAAAAGTATCTTTAAAAAGATAAATAAAGTCTGTGACCAACACTAGATTTCAGATCTGAAAGCAACTTCAGAAGCCAACAAGGCAACATCTTCATTTTATAGATAAAGCATGAGAGGAGAGACCCAGGGACCTGGGCAACTCCTCCCACCAGTGATGGCCAGAGGCAGGGCTGGTGGATTAGGTCTCCTGACTTTGCTCTTGCCATTCAATCTGGGCCCTTTCGGGGGCAACCCATAGGAAATAACCTGTGTATATTTCAGAGAAATTCAAATCAAGTTCAAACAATCAAATATCTGAAGAGCTGCCCTGTCCCGAGGGTCTTAGACCACACTCTTCCTCTGTCTGGGATGCTCCTTTTCCCCTGGTTCACCTGGCTGGCTCCTTCTTGTCCTTCAGATCTCAGCATAAATGCTGCATCCACAGAAAGACCTTTGAACATCCAATCTAAAATCTAAAATTGATCCCCTATTATTACCTCTCATAGAGTCCAGTGTTTCCTTCATACACTTAGCAGAGTTTATCAGTACGTGTATTTGTCTATTTCCTCTCTCAACCAATGCCCTTTACAGTCTATGCAATCAAGGACTGGGGCTGTTTTCTTAACTCCTCTGTTAAGTGCCTGGCATGTGTGAGGGCTGGATGTTCTCCACTTGTCTCCCAACCCACACACTCCAGTCTTCATCCTGCCCTGGACCTGGGAAGCTGACCTGCATTGACTGCATCCATAGATTCCCACGACCTCTGGCTTCCAGTTAGGTTCTGCCAACAAGAGGTGCAGGTGGGAGATGAAAGGGCAGAAGAGGGAGGTCTGTTTTCACCCTTTTGCTCCATCCCATGCAGGTTAGCAGCCTGCAGTGTGTAAGATGGAATCCTTCTATCCCAAGCCACAGATTCTGTCTGGTCTCTCTCCTAAAGTTAACCTCTCCTTCCTGCCCCTTTGGAGTGGTAGAGGTGGTAACGGCTCCCCTCTGTGGCTAGCTCTAGTTAATGCACCAAATCATTGTTTTATTTTAACCTCACCGAAACCTTTGGAAATATGCATATCATTTATTAAATGTTTCTCAGGGACTTCATCCTAATGTGCTTTCTTTGTCTTGCTGAGTCTCTAAGAGACGCAATAGTTGTTTAATAAGTTTTAATTACACGTATTAAAATGGAAGAAGGATCAGATGAATTCCATAAGAGCTCCAAGGAGGAGAACCGAGATCACCGGGTGGAAATCAGTGAAACAGGCTAGTGGCATGTTTGAAGGAGAAGGCATCAGAGAAATGTGAAGGCAATTGTCAAGGAAGGTGAATGGCTCTTGTATTGAGATTGCAAAAAATACTTGCTGAATGAAATAGTTTTCGCCATTACCATGCTGCATACATCCCACATTGAGGGGAACAGGACAGCCTGCCTGATCCTGGTGTCCAAGTGAGTCTTTGGGGCTCATCTACATACAAGACAGGTCAGTTTTTCCTTCTACCCTGATGAAAAACAAAAAGGCTGGACTAAGTAATTTGTACAACCTTTCAATTCTAAAATTCCCCGGTTCACTGTTTCCATGATGTGACCTGGATATGGTGTGACTTGGGAATTCTTACAAAGGAAGACAACAGTATCAGGATTGTATTTTGCCATGAGTGGGTGGAGACATCTTAGTGGCTGCTAAAGCTTATTTGTCAGAACTCTGCTTCACCCTTTAACTGTAGACTCTTAGGTCAGTCAAGCCTACCCACATACCACGTGGCCAGTGTCCATCCACGAGCATTTCCAACTTGCAGGCAGGGATGGAGTTTCCCTCATCATTGTACCCTCCAACATGGAAACTGGCATGCTGGAGGTGCTCAATGAAATGAATATTCAGAGAATAGAGGAAATTAATGTCCATGGCAGAATTCCCTGGCTTCTCCCGGCCATTGCCTTTAAGCCTATTTTGATTCTGAATTTTCCTGGCTCCTAACCCCTTTTGACTAAATGTTCTGTTCCTGGCCCCGTATTTTCTGCTTGGAGCCAATGGCAGCTCTGGCTTCTCCAGAACTGGCCTTGATAGTGCCATCCGTGGAGTTTGAATTCCAAACACCGCTTCTACGTGCTTCAGGAAACTATATCCCCAAACACAGCCTTTTAGATGCCACCTAAAAAGCAAACTTTAACAAAATCTTCAAGTAATGTGCAAAGTGGGTCTCCCTCTTTTCATCTCACCTAATTCCTGATCTTTGCTTGATCACTAACTTACATTTTCTTAACCCCCACATGAAAGAACAATGGTTTTCTGAGTAAACTGCTTAGAATATCAACACATTCTCAGTAACAAAAAACCCATAATTAACTTGTTCTAAGAAAATGTCATAGACCCTTCCTGTGGCAGTAGTTGTTCAATACATTTAGTAGTAAAAATATGCCATGTGTCCATCAATTTCAATTTCCTTTTGTCTTTTGGGCACTGAGCTATTTTTATCACAACACTTTCATTCTAAATATGTATTTTTCCAATTCTCCAGACACCAAATGGGTCCCCTACATTTAAATTCAATTATGTTGCCAACTACCAAGAGCTAGCGTATACCTCTTAGGATAGGAGCTCAGTCCCACAAGATAGCTCTCACTTCAGACACTAGTCACAAGTCCTGAGCTGCGTATACTTTTTTTTTTTGAGACAGAGTCTCGCTCTGTTGCCCAGGCTGGAGTGCAGTGGCGCGATCTTGGCTCACTGCAAGTTCTACCTCCTGGGTTCACTCCATTCTCCTGCCTCAGCCTCCCCAGTAGCTGGAACTACAGGCGCCTGCCACCATGCCCGGCTAATTTCTTTTTTTGTATTTTTAGTAGACACAGGGTTTCATTGTGTTAGCCAGGATGGTCTCGATCTCCTGACCTCATGATCTGCCCGCTTCAGCCTCCCAAAGTGCTGGGATTACAGGTGTGAGCCACCATGCCAGGCCTGAGCCGCCTATAGTTCTAATAGGCTATACATTGGGGGTCCCCATGACCCCATTCTCAGGTTTAATAATTTGCAGAACAGCTCACAAAACCCAGAGAAACATTTCATTTATGTTTTCTAGATTTTTTTTTTCTTTCTTTCTTTTTTTTTTTTTTTTTGAGATGGAGTCTCGCTCTGTCGCCCAGGTTGGAGTGCAGTGGCACAATCTCTGCTCACTGCAACCTCCACCTCCTGGGTTCAAGTGATTCTCCTGCCTCACCCTCCTGAGTAGCTAGGATTACAGGTGCACGCCATGATTCCCAGCTAATTTTTGTATTTTTAGTAGAGACAGGGTTTCACCATATTGGCCAGGCTGGTCTTGAACTCCTGACCTTGTGATCTGTCCACGTCGGCCTCCCAAAGTGCTGGGATTACAGGCATGAGCCACCTCATCTGGCCTCTGGCTCATTATAAAGGCTACAGACTCAGAAACAGCCAGTGGAAGAGGTGCATGGGGCAAAGTATGGGGAGGAACACAGAGTATCCCTGCCTTCTCTGAGTGCACCACCCTCCCAATACCTCTATGCATTCACCAACCTGCAAGCTCTCTGAGTCCCACCATTTAGCAGTTTTTATGAAAGTTCCATTTCATGGGCATGATTGATTCAATCATTGGCCATTGGTGATTGAATTTATTCTCCAACCTCTTTCCCCTTCTCACAGGTCTGAGGGTGGGACTGGAAGTCCCAGCTTTCTACTTATGCCTTGATCTTTCCTGAGGCTATGCAGGGGCCTCCAGCCTCCAGCCACCAGCCATCTCATTAGCACACAAAAAGACACCTTATCACTCTGGACATTGCAAGAGTTTTAGGAGCTACGTGCCAGGAACTGGGGGCAAAGACCAAATATATATTTCTTACTATGGCACAGGCACACAGCCAGACTGCATTTCTCAGCCTCACTGGCAGGTAGGTAGCCATGTGAATGAGTTCTGGCTGACGGAATGTGTACACAAAAGATGTCTGTCGCCAACAGGCCTGCTCCCTAAAATTCTCCATAGCTAACCCCAGTGCCCTCTCTTCCTTTGTTTGCTGTTTGGAGGCAGAGTGTCCAGTGATGGACTCAGAGGCCCTTGAGAATATCAGAGCTAGTGAATGAAGGATCCTGAAGCCCTAAATGATAGCAGAGTCAGCAGATGAAAGAGCCTGTGTCCTTGAATAAAACCAAGCACCCCCACCTGCCCACCTTCGTTGCAACGTGCCATTAACAAGAAATAGGCCTTTATTGTGTCAAGCCACAGAGTGGGCTGTTTGTTACAGCAGTAGACCTCCACTGACTGATACAATATACCTGCATGCCCCAGACTTTGAGGCTCCAAACCAATTTCCTTGACTCTCTAGGCTGGTGCTTCTTCTGGAAAAAATCTGACTGATTTTAAAACAGAATTCTGCTAAGAAGTTTGTATTTAGACAGAAGCATTCCCCTTAAGTCTCTTTTCAATGGTGTGTGTGTGTGAGTGTGTGTGTGTGTGTGTGTGTTTAGGGTTGAAGGAGTTGCTTTCCGATTGGCTTTGATGTCTAATAATCCTGTTCATGCTGTTACAAGTAAAATGACCCAAACAGAAATATAGCTTCTTATGGAGGGGAAAAAGGAAGCTGTCTCCATCATTTCTGGTGGCCAAGGATTACTGTGGCAGAACTATTGTCTTTTCTCCTAGCCTGTGCTGTCTTTGGCAGAGGCTCCAACTTATGACCTATCTAAATTAAAGTTTTCCCCTGGAGATGGATTTTATGAGGGGAACTTAGCAATTAGGAAAGAATGGCTAGGTTTCTGCCCTGTAGAGTGGGCCAGAAATGTCATATCCAAACCCTGAGATACAAAACACTTTCCCTGATTATCCAACCAAGTCCATTTTAGTAATTTGGTTCTCTTCAACCCATCAGTGGCTGCCCAGGGAATGTGAAATGAGGGAAATATCAAGCTGTTTCCTAGTTGTTTTTGGTCATTTCCCTAACAGACATTATTGAAAATATAACAGGAGAAAAGCCAAGGCAAGAAGGACTTAATTTTGTCCTCAGTGATTTTTTTGCTCTGATTGATGACTGTGTTTTCTTCTGCACTATGCAATGAGCTGGCCGATGTGGCTACAGCTGGGCTAATCAGCTGCAACATGGAAAACCCAAAACCACGGCATCTGGGGAGCTTTCCAAAGGCTCGTTGGAATTGTTTACCATGGGGTTTCTTCTTAAATGATTCATTACTCTACAAAACCAATATGACTAAGTTAAATTGTAAATTTGTCCATCACAAAAGGCTAGGAAATACCTCTTATTTGCTTCCCACTTCAGCATAACAACGGAGTTGGAAAAGTGCTTAGCTGTTATCAGCAGCAATATTTGCTGTGAGTTTTTCATAGACCAGGGGTGCCTGACCTGTCGATAGAGAGAGAAATTTCATTTTCCTGAAGTCTTGAGATCATCTGGTGCGGGAGTGGCTGGGAGATAGGCAGATGGGCGTGAGGATGAATTTTGCCTCTTTCAGTTACTGTGACTTTGGAAGGGTCGTGGAAACCTCCCTAAGTTCTATTTCCTCTTTTGTAAACTACGGATGACAATATCCACATTACCCACATCAAGGGTTACTGAGGGGTTTAAGTGGGAGGATAAATGATCAGCACCTGGCACTTAGTAGCTGCTCAGTAAATCCTGTCTTTCTCCCAGAGATTGGCAGCAAAGAACCTGGGATCCCTGTGTTATTCTCCTCCCTCATGAACTCTAGAAGACAGTGAGAGAGGGACAGAGAGAGAGAGAGAGAAAGAAAGAGAGAATGTGAGTGAGCGTGTGTACGGGAGGAAGTGGTCATCTAGTGGGAGAGTCACTGCAGAGTGGTCAGAGACCTTAAAGATGGAAATGTTTCAATCTCCTTGCTTCCCGTCAGAGGTCAAATTCAAGGTTGCAGGAAGGGAGGTGACATGTCAGAAGTCCCCTAGCTAGCAGGAGATGGAGCCAGGACTCAGACCTGCTCCTTTGCCACAGTTTAGGCCATGAAAGTTTTCTCCCTAATGATAATAGGCATTGTTTATTGAGCACACACTAGGTGCCAGACATTTAAAACAACCTTGTGAGAAAAGCTTTATAACTCTCATTTCATTGATGAGGACACTGAGGCTCAGAGAGGCAAAGTTACTTGTCCAGAGTCATATAGTCACCCAAGGTGTGTGGTGAAGCACCCCCTGGTATACCAGACTGCAAAGCCTTTGTTCATCACAGTTTGACACTGCTGGAAAGAGGCTCTGAGATTTACCAGCATGCTTCAGTTTCAGAAGTCAGAACATGTGCAGATGAACTAACGGCAGAGAATTCGTAAGTCGAGCCTTTTCTGTTCATTTGTTCCATACCACATGTAAAAGTTCAATCAGTAAAATCACCTCCGGCCAGCAAAAGAACCACTTCCTGCCCATCTTTTTAGATTGTGTTCTCCTGATGATTTTCAAGGGGGCTCAGAGCCCAGATTAATTCAACAGAATGACAGAGCAAACCAGCTTCATTCCCAGAAATATCACATCCAAGTCACTGTGAGGTGACTTCAGTTCACTCTCCGGTTGAGCCTGGAATGGCTAAGCTTCAGGGTGTCCCCACACCCACGGCAGACCCAGCCTCTTGGTGCCCAGATGGAAGGGTAGAAACAGAAGGTCCAGCCCATCCGTCTAATGGTTGTCCCTTGGCCAGCTAGTGGGATCTCTTCAAGAGCTTTGTGTGGCAGCTGCCTCGGCTTGGAAAGAGCTTGGCAAATTAGAAAGAAAAACAAACCCAAAGAGGAAATGCTGCTTGCAGCCCAGGCAGTTTTTGCATTATCACTGTCTCCTCTTTTGTGCTGAGTTTCAGATCTGTGACTTTCTAACAAAAGGATTTTCTGGCCCAAACCTCCAACTTGTTGTGAAAAGCCATGCACAAAAGTGGAGTCAGCTGGCACAGCCCGTGTGACCTTGTGCCAGTGACTCCACAGCTCCTCTATGTTCAGTGGGGAAGCAGAGCACAGTAATGAAACACAGGGTGGCTTTGCCATTTCCCAGCAAAGCATTTCCAAGTTTGGCCTTGGACAAACATCTTGCCTTCTTTTGACTTCAATATCCACATCTACAATAGAAAACAATAACAGTACTCACTTCAAAGGCTGTCGGGGAATTAAATGAGCTCACAAGTATGGAATCCTTAGAACAATCCTGAGTTCATGCTACATACCCTGTGGGTTCAATGTACACTGTTATTATATTTTCTCATCAGTAAAACGGGAATAGTAATAGCACTTGCATAGGATTGTTGTGAGGTTCAAATGACCAGATGTTTCTGAAGGACTTAGTACACAGTAGGTGCTAGGAACTAAATACCGGATCTCATGCAGAGAGGCTGAGCAGAGATGCCTTTAAGAGGGTTGATTTGGAGTTCTTGAATGCAGACAGTCAAATCTGGTGTCTGCCAATTACCAAATGAGAATTAGACAGATCAGGTCATTAACTTATGCAGTTTATTGTTCCAGGCGGTGATATCTGAGGAAAATGAAAAAGTCAAGCGGGCAGCAGGGTGTGTGGTGAAAACACAGTGGGCTGGGGTCAGAAGTCCCGGCTTGGAATCCTGACGCAACCATCCAGATGTAGGTAGCCTTGGGCAAATCTCTTCTTCACTTTGACTTCAATTTCTTCTTCTGTAAAAGGAGAATTTGATGATGTCCCAAATTCCTTCTAATGCTAATACCAGATAATTTAATGTTATTTTCAGGCATCACTCCCATTCACTGCTAGTGGGAATGGTAAAACAATAAATTTATTCAAGTGAATAATTTAGCATAATCTAGTTCATATGAAGATGTGCACATCCACCTCCATTATGGCATGTCTCAATAATTTTATACCTGTTCATTCAAAAAATATTTATTGAACCCTAATTATATCCCAGGTACTGTTCTAGCAGCTGGGGATACACCAGTGAACAAAACAGATACAAATTCCCAGCTGTCAAGGAGTGTATGTTCCAACAAGGTATACAAATCACTCACAAGAAAAAAAGTTAAAAAATAAGTGGTTAAGGGAAACTGAAAAAGGAGGGAAGGTTGTGGTTTTGGATGGGGTGTGTCTGTTTCCCCACTGGATGGGAGTGTGGCCTCATCCAGGGTGGTGCCTGGCACGCAGTAGGTTCTGAGTAAAGGTTAGGTGAACAAATGCCCGAATGAGCAAACCCTGAATCCCAAAAAGACTGATTTGATGCACATGTGTGTAGTCTGTGTATTTTCATCTGAAATGAATTAGCGCCAGCAGTTTCCAGAGCAGAGCTGAAATGATTATATTACCATTATTTTAAATCTGAGAAGCACTAGGGAATGATAGCCACATCCTCCTCCCAAACCAGGCCAAGCAGAGGAGGCCACAGAACAGCGTTATTTGCACATTGCTGCCCCCTGGTGCTGGTATAAAAATATGGCCACATTTGCTTACCTCTAGGGTAAAATGAATTAGGCTGGTGCAAAAGTAATTGCGGGCTTGGCCATTAAAAGTAATGATAAAAACTGCAAATACTTTTGCACCAACCTAATATCAGTGAGCCCACAGCACCATCACTGAAGTATTGGGATTAAATTGTCAGTGTGGCGATGACCATGTTTGTCAAATCCAAAAGTCTGGACAGTATGGCCTTAAGGGAGCAGTGGCTAGAATATGAGGACTATTTCAGACATGTCAGTGCCATGATTTTATTTTTATGATGACAACATGATGTCTGCTCAAATATCACTTTTCGGGAGTTTATAATTATCCAAATGGATCAGATCTCATAGAAACCTAAGCTCACGCCTGTAATCCCAGCACTTTGGGAGATTGAGGCTGGTGGATCACCTGAGTTCGGGAGTTCGAGACGAGCCTGACCAACATGGAGAAACCCCATCTCTACTAAAAATAGAAAAAATTAGCTGGGCATGGTGGCACATGCCTGTAATCCCAGCTGCTTGGGAGGGTGAGGAAAGAGAATTGCTTGAACCTGGGAGGCAGAGGTTGCAGTGAGCTGAGATCACGCCACTGCACTCCAGCCTGGGCGACAAGAGCGAAACTCCATCTCAAAAAAAAAAAAAAAGAAAAAAGAAAAAAAACGAAACCTAAGCTATTTCCCAGTCCTAGGACTCCGGGAATGTTTCCTAAGGAGTTCATGTGTAGACTTCAGGGACTCTCTGACCTTCTGTTTGGGAACAATGTTCCCGAAATGTGTAAGGAAGTGTTAGATCCAAATAGCCAGGGAGTGCTGGGCCAGTTGCCCAAGGTGAGTCCTCCACAAAATGAGACACTTGTGTTCACTTAGCACAGTGGTTCCAGCTTGAATTTATTTCATTTATACACACATTCCCCATTTTACCTCATATCAAGGTGTCTGGTAATCAGGTAGTTTCCTAACCACAATAAGCCCATGTTTTCTCATCCAAAAACAGGAGAAAAATAATACTTACTAAATAACATTTAATAAAAAAGATAAGAATAGTCATGTGAAAGAAAGTAGTAAAATATCAGGCACCCATTAGATGCTTAATAAATGTTTTTAAAAGCAAACTTGTGAAACACTGACATTGATGGAAACTTACAAAGCATTTCGAGATTCGTCAGTGACAGGATGACTTCTCTGATGAATTATTCCTGGCACTAAGGTCATTGTAAGCTAATGAACACTACCAAATAGTGAAAAATTCTAATAAACTTTGTCTGTTTTATTCCAGGTGTGTTTCTGTCAGAGTACTTTGAAAACCATTACATTGAAAATGTTGCTATCTTTTGTGTTTGAAGGTAACACTATTTACCCACTTTCTTTTTTTCTTTGGTTCTGATTGAAAATAGTATTATATTATAAAAACTAATGTTTCCTACATTGGGGACCCAGGAAAACTGCCTTGGGGCCTGCATCTTAGGGTTCTGCTATGGGCTAAATGTTTGTATCTTCCTAAAATTCATGTGTTTAAACCTAATCACCAATGTGATGGTATTAGGAGGTGGAAACATTGGAAGGTGATACGGTTTAGTGCCTTATAAAACAGGCTGCAGAGAACTGCCTTGCCCCTTCCACCATGTGTGGACACAGCAAGAAGGCACCATCTATGAATCAGAAAACAGTCTCCCACCAAAGAGTGAATCTGCAGTGCCTTGATCTTAGACTTCCCAGCCTTCAGAACCGTGAGAAATAAATTTCTGCTGTTTATAAGCTACCTAGTTTCTGGTATATTTTATGGAAGCCCAAGTGAACTAAGATGGGTTTCTGTTTGTAGAATCAGCTGCTTTTCCTTTAAAAAAAAATTGTAGGTTTTTTTTATTACTTGCAACAGTGATATGTGATTATTGTAAAAAAAAAAATTGAAATATTACAGAAACACATGGCCTATAAAGGAAACATTTTCCATAATCCCAACTTTCTTTCAAAGGTTTGGCATATGATTGTATTCATTCTGTTTAATGAATATACCAACTTATATGCAAGTGCTTTAACAAGAATGGGATCATACTAACATGTTCTGCAATTTGAGTTTTTTTAACATTAGGCGTCTTGGATAAGTTCCACATCTTTCTGCCACGTCTCTCTCTCGCTGTCTCTCTTTTTCTCTCTGTAATTGGTGTGTAGTGTTCTATGGTGAGGTGTACCTATTGTAACTCTGCAGTTTCCTTTCTAGGTGGTTCGCTGCCTTTAGTCAACAGAAGACCAGAGATCCCACCCATGCATGGTATCTCAAGGGCTGGAGGAGAAAAAAAAGACAGCCAAGTGGGAGTGCCCTCATTTGAGACTGTATTTGAATGAGCAGTGAGTAGTGGGTAGTTGAACCTGTAGAGGCTGAAGGGCCTAGAGGCATTGTGGACAAGGCTCCTTGGCAGCTGAAAGATGAGTGGTGTGCTATGAATCCCATCTTACCTATAAGAATGGTACACTTTTATTGGAGGGTTCTTATGGTTTTTATTTTAAGCTTCCTTCATATATTATTTATTCAGTCAACAAACATTTTTGAGTGTCTACTCTGAGGCAACCAGGAATGCAGAAATAGATTTTCTTAATTGATAAAAATTGATCAGTATCCATAGAGCAATAATCAATTGCATTCTATGGGACACAATTCATTTGCATTGATCTGGACACAAAGATTTGCTTGACTCAGCTTTCTACAATTTACAGGGTAGTAGAAGGATTCAAAGACAATGAGGCTGGGCATGGTGGCTCATGTGGTGGCTCAATCCCAGAACTTTGGGAGGCCAAGGCAGGCAGATCACTTGAGGTCAGGAGTTCGTGACCAGCCTGGCCAATATCGTGAAACCCTATTTCCGCTAAACATACAAAAATTAGCTGAGTGTGGTGGCACATGCCTATAATCCCAGCTACTCCAGAGGCAGAGGCAGGAGAATCGCTTGAACCTGGGAGGAGGAGGTTGCAGTGAACTGAGATGGCACCACTACACCCCAGCCTGGGTGACAGAGCAAGACTCCGTCTCAAAAAAAAAAAAAAAACATTAAAAGACAAAGACAGAGATCGCCCAGAAAGGTATATTAGGCTGAACATCCAGAAATTTTGTTCTTCCTCTTGTTTTAAAGACTTTCAGAATTTTAATGGACAAATATCACATTAACATACAACTGAAAAAATGTGGCATGTAAATGCCAAGATCATGGAGATAAAGGCGGTTTAAAAACAGCAGAATTAATTTATCTGTAAGATAACTTTGGTAGGAGGAAAGTATGCCACTCTTTCTATAAAACAGCATGGAAGTAGGGGGGCTGATGTAGGTAGCACACATTGCTACTTGATGTTGGAGGGCCCGCATAGGGACACTCGATGTTTATTAGTGGGTGATGAGGATTTCACCATAGATCGCAGCTATTTCCTTCAACCTGAACTTCCAGGTCAGCTGGAACCTCCCCAGACATCAGCAGATGTAAGCCTGAGCCTCTTCCTCTCCAGATGCTCTGATTACCCACGTCCTTCTTGCTCAGTTCCAGCTCTGCGGCTTCGTTTCTTGCCTGAGGGTTGTACCTCTTCTTTGATCCCAGCTTCTCTGGCTTTGACCCTAAGTTTTTCCAAGAAAATAGGACTTGACTTTCTCCCTTTCATCCCTGTGATATTGTTCTGATTATAAGATTGCGATGGTTAATATTGTCAACTTGACTGGATTGAAGGATGCAAAGTATTGTTTCTGGATGTATCTGGCTGTTTCTGACTGTGGCCAGAAGAGATTAACATTGAAATCTGCCAACTGGGAGATGAACACCCACGCACAATGTGGGTGGACACCATCCCATCGGTTGCCTCCCGTGTAGCTAGAAAAAGCAGGCAGAAGAAGGTGGAAGAAGCCGATTTGCTGAGTCTTCCGGCCTCCATCTTTCTCCAGTGCTGGATGCTTCCTGCACTGGAACATCAGACTCCAAGTTCTTCGGCTTTTGAACTCTTGGACTTACACCAGGGATTTGCCAGGGGCTCTTGGACCTTCGGCCACAGACTGAAGGCTGCACTGTCGGCTTGTCCACTTTTGAGGTTTGGGAACTCGGATTGATCCACCACTGGCTTCCTTGCTCCTCAGCTTGCAGATGGCCTATTGTGGGACTTCACCTTGTGATCATGTGAATCAATTCTCTTTCATAAACTCCCTTTCATATATACAAATCCTATTAGTTCTGTCCCTCTATAGAACACTGACTAACCCAAGAGTCATATCCAATCATTGGGACTTTTGGAGTACCCTGGATAGAGGCCATCCTGTGTCTCCCACCAGCTGAGCTCAGAAAATAGAGAAAAACTGCAAGCTTTTGGAGAACCTTCAAACATCATGTTTAAAGAAAATTTAATTCACTTCCTTTTGGCTGAGCTCTTGTTTTGAACCCATACATCAGCTGAAGTGAGTTGTCTTGAAATTCAAGTGAAAGGACTTAAATCCAATTCTGTATACAGCGAGAGTTATTTATCTTTTCCCGTCTCTGAAGGGATTTGAAGGGTGGGGCAGGATGGGACAGTTTAAGCCTTTTCCAATCATCTCTAAATCGCCCGCTGCCCATATATTCATTGAGTAATTGGTTGTGACAGTTTTGTCACAATGCTCAGCAAAGTATATCTTTGTTCTGTTTCAAATTGAACCACTTCCTTGATTGATTTCCACCAAAAATATCTACCCACAGAAGACCCACATGAGTGGTTGTTTGGCCTAATGGGGATGAGGGTTACGTCATAGCAATGCACAAATCACTCTAACTGCATGCTAGCAACCAAATTCCTTTTCTTCAGTGTTCCTTTAGCTATCCTTTCATGCTCCTTGGCTATTTTCTCTTTTTTCTCATTCCTATTTCTTCTCTTCTTCTCTTGTCTCCTCTTCCTCAGGAGGAAAAAGGCGAGGTTTTTATCTCTTTGTGCAGAGTAATCCAACTTAACTCTCAGCCTCTGTTGTCTCTCCCAAGTTCAAATCCAGACCATCTTTTGTATGGACCCATGTATCCAAGACTGTTCTTAGTTGCAAGCAACAAAAATGAATTCTAGATGAATTAAGCAGAATAATTTATCGAAGGAAAATTAGAATAGTTCAAGAATTGACAGAGTTGCTGGAGAATCAGGCGCAGGAAATGAACAGGCAAAAATGGGAGAGTGGGTTCCAAGACCGGTGTGAAATCGTGCAGAGACACATGGTGGAGCCACTGCTAGGTTGCTACATGTCCTAGCTGGCACCACCACCAACATTGTGGTCTGCTGTAGCCCTCCTCCCCCTGCAGACTGGTCTTGCCTCCAACCAAGCCCCGTAGGAAGAAGAGCCTCAAGATCCTGGAGACTTCAGTAAAATGACAACTGTCCACCACAACTCAGGCTTTGGTGAACGAAGCACTATCTGTTTTGCATTTCTCTTTACTCTTCCATCTCTCTTTCTACTTCCCTGTATAGAGACATTTCCCACTGATGACCTAAATTGTGTCCTCTGTTTCCCCAGTCCTTGGCCTCAGTGCCTGCTCCTTAAATACAGAATTGGCTACAATCCTTTTTTTTTTTTTTTTGCTACAATCATTCTTGTTTTTAATCATTTTGCTCCCTATGACTATACTTTTGCCCACATCAATCTCCATGACAATTCTATAAAACAGATATGATTATTCCTCATTTTACAGACAAAAAGTCTAAGTCATGGAAATGTTACGTGTCTCAGTCACGCCACACAGCTAGAAAATAGTGGAAACAGATTTCAAACTCAGGACTGTCTGATTCCAAAATTCATGTTCTCATTCTAAAGTTTTTTTAATTTTTATTTTTATCAAAACTGTGGATGCTAAATTACTATTGATATTTTGTATTTACCTCTATGACTGTAAATAAATGGCTTATGTTGTCATTTCTTGATCTGCTTTGACTATCGTTCTTTTACTTCCAAGTACTGAATGTATGTATTAATATTTAACTCTCTTTACAGTCCCCTACTCTGCTATCATCACATTTTCCCCAACCCACCATTACAATTATGTCATAATTTGGCTTAGAACTACTATCAATATTCAATGGATATATTACTATGACTAGGTAAACTCTATTGACAGCTGTGCCATGGAATACACTATGATGCTATTGTAAATAGTATCTTCACTTGGATTTCATTTTCTGTTTGTTGTTGGTAATTAAAAATGTCATTATTTTCTTCTGTATTGACCATGTAACCAGCAGTCTTGCTATATTAGCTTATTAATTCCAACAGCTTATCTGTAGCTTTTTTGGCCTCAACATTCATAATCATATCTTTGTATAATTGCAGTTTTCCCCTTCCTTTCTAATTTTCATTCCTTTTTTCGTTGAAGTAATCTTGATTGAGGTATATAATTCATACATAATTAAATGAATACATTTAAATGTACAATCTAATGACTTTAGACACGTGTGTACCCAGGTCAGTATCACTACAAACAAAAAAAAGAACCTTTGCCTAGTGTCCCTGGCCAGGCAATAGCACCCCACATTCTCAACTCCAGGCAACTGCTGATCTTATTACATATTGTTTCTTTTCTAGAGCTTTTTTTTTTCTTGAGGCAGAGTCTCGCTCTGTCGCCCAGGCTGGAGTGCAATGGCATGATCTCAGCTCACTGCAATCTCCACCTCCTGGGTTCAAGCGATTCTCCTGGCTCAGCCTTCCAAGTAGCTGGGATTACAGGCACCTGTCACCACACCCGGCTAATATTTGTAATGTTTAGTAGAGACAGGGTTTCTCCATGTTGGTCAGGCTGGTCTCGAACTCCTTACCTCAGGTTATCCACCCTCCTCAGCCTCCCAAAGTGCTGGGATTACCGGGAAGCAGAGTTTTATTTATTTATTTATTTATTTTTAACTTGCTTCTTTTTATCGTTTCTGAGGTTGTTTATTTGACCTTTTCTCTTTTTGTCATAGTCTTACCATTTATTATTATTATTATTATTTTGGCCAGGGGTTTATCAGTTGTGTTAATCATTCTAAATAACAAACTTGACTTTGTTGATTCTGTTATATGCTTATTTCCTATTTTATTGAGTTTTGCTCATCTCTGTGTTATTTCCTTCTTGGGGCTTAATTTGCTATTTTTTTAAAAAAAAGCTTTTTGAAAGTGATGCTTAGATTATTGATTTTCTTTTTTAAAATAATTCCAAATTTTATCTTAGATTCAGGGGGTACATATGCAGGTTTGTTACATGAGTGTATTTCATGATGCTGAGGATAGGGGTATGAATGTCCCAACATCCAGGTAGTGAGCATAATACTCAACAGGTAGTTTTTCAGCCCCTGCCCCCTTCTCTTTCTCCCTGGTCTAGTAGTTCCCAGTGTCTGTTGTTCCCATCTTTATGTCCATGTGTACCCAGTGTTTAACTGCCACTTACAAGTGAGAACATGTGGTATTTGGCTTTCTGTTTCTGTGTTAGTTTGCTTAGGATAATGGCCTTCAGCTATGTCCATTTTGCTGCAAAGGACATAATTTCATTCTTTTTTATGGCTGTGTAGTATTCCATGGTGTATATGTATCATATTTCCTTTATCCAGTCCACCATTTATGGGCACTTAGGTTGAGTCCATGTCTTTACTATTGTGAATAGTGCTGTGATAAGCATGTGAGTTCATGTCTCTCTCTCTCTCTTTTTTTTTTTTTCTGATATGGAGTCTTGCTGTGTTGCCCAAGCTGGGGTGTAGTGGCGTGATCTTGGCCACCTCCACCTCTTGGGTTCAAGCAATTCTCCTGCCTCAGCCTCCGAAGTAGCTGGCATTACAGGTGTGCACCACCACACTCCGCTAATTTTTGTATTTTTGTAGTAGATATGGGGTTTCACCATGTTGACCAGATTGGTCTCCAACTCCTGACCTTGTGCTTTGCCTTCCTTGGCCTCCCAAAGTTCTGGGACTACAGGTGTGAGCCACTGCACCCAGTTGCATGTGTCTTTTTGTTAGAACAATTTATTTTCCTTTGATATATTTGGCATATTGCATATACCTGTTAATGGGATTGCTGGGTTGAATGGTAGTTCTACGTTTTTTGAGAAATCTCCAAACTGCTTTCCACAGTGGCTGAACTAATTTACATTCCCAGTAACAGTGTATAATAAGCATTCCATTTACTCAGTAGCCTTGCCAGCAACTGTCAATTTTTGACTTTTTTATAATAGCTATTCTAACTGGTGTGAAATGGTATCTCATTGTGGCTTTGATTTGCATTTCTCTGTTGATTAGCAATATTGAGCATTTTTCAATGTTTGTTGACCTCTTGTATGTCTTCTTTAGAGCGGTGTCTGTTCATGCCGTTTGCCCACTTTTTAATGGGGTTATTTGTTTTTTGCTTGTTGAATTATTTAAGTTCCTTATAGATTCTGTATATTAGGTCTTTGTTAGGTGCATAGTTTGTAAATATTTTCTCTCATTCTGTAGGTCATCTGTTTACTCTGTTGATAATTTCTTTTGCTGTGAAAAAGCTGTTTAGTAGTTTAATTAGGTCTTATGTATCAATTTTTGTTTTTGTTGCACTTGCTTTTGAGGACTTAGTCATAAATTCTGGACAAAGCCAATGTCCAGAATGATGTTTTCTAGGTTTTTTTCTAGAATTCATATCATTTGAGGCCTTACATTTAATTCTTTAATCCATCTTGGGTAGATTTTTTCATATGGTGAAAGATAGGGGTCTAATTTCATTCTTGTGCATATTGCTAGCTATCCCAGCACCATTATAGAATCAGGAGCCCTTTCCCCATGACTTATCTTTGTTGACTTTGTCAAAGATCAGATGACTGTAGGTGTGCAGCTTTATTTATGGGTTCTCTATTCTGTTCCTTTGGTCTATGTGTCTGCTTTTGTACCAGTACCATGCTGTTTTGATTACTGTGGCCGTACAGCATAGTTTGAAGTCAGGTAATGTGATGAGTCTGGCTTTGCTCTTTCCGCTTGGGATTGTTTAGGCTATTTCAGCTTTTTTTTTTTTTTTTTTTTTTTTTCCCAGTTCCACATGAATTTTAGAATAGTTTTTTTTTCCCTAAGATTATTGACTTTCAATCTCTTATCTTTTTCTAATAGACTCAAAATTTCCCCGTAAACGCAGATATCTATATTCTAAAAATTTTGGTATATTGCATTTTTCTTACCATTTACTTCAAAATATTTTAAAATTTCTAGTGATTTATTCTTTGACTCATGAGTTTTTTGAAATTATGTTTATTTATTTTCAAATATGAGTGTTTTCTAGTTTTCTTTTTGTTACCAGTTTCAAGTTTAATTCTACACTGGTCAGAATACATTCTGTATGATTTTAATCTTTGCAAATTATTTAGACTTACTTTTCAAAAAATATTGTTAAGAGTCCCACATGTACACATGATAGTTTATAAATTATGTGCTTGTTGTATGCAGAGTTCAAAATAAGTAAATTAAATAATCTTAACTGTGTTATCAAATCTTTTATAACTGTACTAATTTTTTACTTGTTCTATTGCTTACTGAGAGAGCTGTATTAATCTCCACCATTATGTTTATAAATTTGCATATTTTTCTGTTTAGCTCCATTAATCATTATTGCTTTAGATGTCTTGAGGCCATATTATTAGGTACATACACATTTATAAATATGATATCTTCATTATGAAGTAAACATTTTATCTCATTACAAAATGACCCCCTGGTAATGCTTCTTGCCTTCAAGTCTGCTGGATCATACCAAAGATTTTTTAAATCCAACTTATTGATACACAATTTCATATAATATAATTCACCCTTTGTATGTGTACCCTTTTAACAAGTTTTGACAATGTGTGTAACTATGGAAGCACCACTATAAGCAAGATAAATACTATTTCCATCACTTTATAATATTCCTTCTTGCCTCTTGGAGGTAATACCATCTTACTACTTGTCTCAGCACGTTACTTTTTTACTCATTTGTCACTTTAAAAAAAATTATTTCAATCTTCCCCTTTACTAGCTTGTTATAAACTACTTACTGTGTTGTAGTTTATGGTGTTATTCATATTATAATTGGTATGCAAAACATACATAGTAAGTTTTACCAAAAAATAAAAATTAATGACATTTTCCTGGTTACCCTAGAGTTTATAATATGCTTTCCTGACTTATTAAATGTTTTTAAATGTCCCAGTACATACAAAGATAATAGAATGCTTTAACTCTATTTATCTACTCCTGACATATCTGTTATTGTTATTGGTTATTTCAATCATCTTTATATTTCAAATCTTATAAGAATTTTTATTTAACATTGGCAATTCATTTAGCTTATTTACACATGTTAATTATTTTTCCTTTCATATATCTTTGAGCTTTCATTTGGGACCATTTTCCTTCTCTCATGTATCCCCACTTGTCTGTTGGTGACAAATTAGCTCCATTTTTGTCTCTAAGTATCCATATTTTGCCTTAGTTTTTGAAGAATATTTTCCCTGGGCATAGGGGTCTAAGTTAGCTGTAATTTTCTCTAGCATTTTAAAGATATCACACTCTGGGCTGGGCGCAGTGGCTCACGCCTGTAATCCCAGCACTTTGGGAGGCTGAGGTGGGTGGATCACAAGGTCGTGAGTTCAAGACCAGCCTGGCCAGGATGGTGAAACCCCATCTTTACTAAAAATACAAAAATTAGCCAGGCACTGTGGTGGGTACCTGTAATCCCAGCTACTCGGGAGGCTGAGGCAGGAGAATTGCTTGAACCTGGGAAGTGGAGGTTGCAGTGAGCCAAGACCACGCCATTGCACTCCAGCCTGGGCGACAGAACGAGACTCCATCTCAAAAAAAAAAAAAGAAAAGATATCACACTCTGAATTTTTGGCTTCCATCATTTCTGGCGAGAGTCAGCTAACGGTAATATGTATTTTTTAATCCATTCTCTTTTGATCGTTTTCTCTTTTTACTTCTTTTTCATCCATTTTATTATGATGTTATGATTGAGATTTGTAGTGCTTCTTGAATCTGTGGTAGAGTATCTTTCCATGGTTTCAAAAATGTATTTTCAGTCATTAGGTTTTCAAATATTACCTGTACCTCTTTTAAAAATAATTTCTATATCTAGGACTTCAATTACTGGTGTATGGACCTTTCCGTTACATTCATATGCCTCATATATTATTTTCTCTACTTTTCCACCCATTTGTGTCTCAGTCTGTATTTCCTTCTGGCCTATCTTCTGGTTTACCAATTTTCTTTTTAGTTATGTACCATCTATAGTAAGTTTATTCACCAATTTCTTCATTTTAGTTACCATATTTATTTAGTTCTAGAATTTTTAGTCGTTTTCTACAGATTATAGCTTGCCCAAAATTTTAATCTTGACTTTTAATTCCCTGAAGATACTAAACATACCTATTTTAAAATTTGCATCTCCTAATTCCATTATTTCTATCCCCTATTGGGTTTGATTGCTTTTTCTCTTTCTCTTTCTCTTTTTTGTTATGTATTATCTTCTCATATGGTGCACTATTTTCAAAGAATCTAAATACTTTGAATTTTTATTTTGAAGTAATTTTAGATTTGCAGATGAGTTGTAAAATAGCATAAAGAGTTCCCATATACCCTACCCCTACTGTTAACATCTTACACTATCATGCTGCTCTTATCAAAACTAAACATTTAACAATGATCCATACTATTGGCTAAAACTACAACACTGTATTCAGGATTCACCAGTTTTTCCACTAGTGCTTTTCTCGTCCAGAATTTAATTCGGGATACCACGTTGTCTCCTCCAATCTGTGACAGATTCTCAGTCTTTTCTCGTTTTTTATTACTTTGATATTCTGAAGCATACTGGCTATATATTACAGAATTCCCTTCTATTTGGATTTACCTGATGTTTTCTCATGATTACATGGGATTTTAGCAAGAATATTAGAGAACTGACATGCCCATCTTACATCCTCTTATCAGAGAGTATTAACATGACTTCTTACTGATGATATTAACTTCAGTAGAAGTTATGGTTATGGTAGTATGTTCCAGGTATCTCTACTCAAAAGCTGTGATTTGTTTCCTTTCTTACTGGATTCATTAGAAGTGGATTGCTAAGTCTAGTCTATACTTAAGGATTAGGGAATGTGTAGGTACCTGTTAAAACCATCACAGTACTTAAATATTACAAATAAAAAATCTTGAGGCTGTTTAAATATCTTATTGCTCTTTGAAGTTTCTCCCACTATTTTAGCATTTATCAGTAGATCGTGACAGTAGCAATTATTCCTGTGGCATGCTCATGATGGTTTTGTATTTACCACATTCCTTCATATTTATAATTTGAAATTTTTCTGTTTTAAAGATTTGTCAATTCCTCCTCATTTATTTGTTTATTTGATTATTTAATTATATTAGCATGGACTCATGGATCTTTATTCTATTCTTTGGGTTATAATCCAAGACTATTGTTGCCTATTTTGTGCTGAAATTATTACAGGTTTGACTATTAAAAGCTTCTTTAGGTTGTTTTTCTTTTTGACATGTTCTCATTATAATTTTAAAAAATAGTGATTCTAATTGATACACAGATATAGTGGTATCTCATTGTGGTCTTAATTCGTGTTTTTCTGATGACAAATAATCTAGTGCATTTCTTACATGCTTGTTTGCCTTCTGAATACTTTTTCTTGGCAAAGCATCTTTTCGTATCTTATTTGGTCTACTTTTTAAATTGAGTTTTTTATTCTTATTGAGGTGTAAGATTTCTGGATACAAATCCATGATCAGATATGTGATTAGTATGATTAGCAAATATTTTCTCTCAGTTAATGATTTGTGTTTTCTTTCACTTTATAATGTCTGTTGAAGAGCAAATATTTTTAATTTTGATAATGTCAACTTATCATTTTTTAATTTTATGGATTATGTTTTTGGTATTATATTTAAGAACTTATCAAAACCAAATCAAGCAAATTTTCTTCTATATAGTCTTTCAGAAGTTTCAACATTTTACATTTTACCTTTAGGTCTATGATTCATTTTGTGTTAATTGTTGTTTAAGGGATAAGGTGTGTGTTGAGATTTATTACTTTATATGAATATTCAGTTGTTCCAGCACTATTTGTTGAAAAGACTATCCTTTCTTCATTGATTTGTTTTTGTCACTTTGCCAGAATTGAGTTCACTGCGTTTGAGTGGGTTTATTTTTGGGCTCTCTAGTCTGCTTTGTTGATCTATGTGGTTGTGTTTTCACTAACACCTTACTGTCTTTATTATGATAGCTTTATAGTAAGTATTAAAACTGAGTAATATGAGTCCTCCAACTCAGTTCTTTTTGCAAATTGTTTTGGCTAATCTATTTCTTTGTCTTTCTGTATAAATTTTGGAACTAGATAAATTTTTTAGACTCATCTTTTAAAAAAAATCTCTTGGGATTTTTATTGTGATTGCATTCAATTTACAGACCAAATTTGGAAGAACTGACCTCTTAACAATATTGAGTCTCCAAATCTATGAAAACCAGGTAGCTTTCCATTTATTTATATCTTCTTTGATTTCTTTTATTAGTGCTTTGTAGTTTTCAGCATACAAATCCTGCATATATTTGGTTAGATTTATACCTAACTACTTTATATTTTTGATGCTGTTTTATATGGTATTTATTATTTTATTTCAAATTCCAATTGCCAATTACTGATAGATAGGAATAGATTTGATTTTACACATTGGCCTTATTTTGTGCAACCTTCCTAAACTAGGACTTTTTTTTAGGTTTAGGGAGAATTTTCTACATAGCCAATTATTCAACTGCAAATAGATATTGTTTTATTTCTTCTTTTTGATATGGATTAAATATTTTGTTCTTTGACATGCCTGATTGCACTGACTGATCCTTCAATATGATATTGAACTGTGAGCAGAGAGAAAGAATATACATTTTTTGTTTCTGATGTTATAGGCAAAGTATTTGGTTTCTCACTATTCCACAATCTCTCTCTCTTTCTCTCTCTCCATATATGTTCCTTATCGGAACATACTTTATTAGGTGTGCTTTAATACGTTAAGAAAATTACCTTCTATTTCTACTTTGCCGGATTTGAATTTTGTCAAATGATTATTCTGCATTGAGATGATCGTATAACTTTTCTCATTTAGTCTGTTAATGTGGCATGTAACATAGAATAATTTTCAAATGTTAAAACACCATTGCATTTTTGGAAAGCACTCCAGTTGGTCGTAAGGTATTATCCATTCTATTTGCTGCTGAATTCAATTTGTTAACATTTTGCGGAAATTTTTTGTGTCTGTGTGTCTGAGGATATTAATGTGTAGTTTCCTTTCCTTTTAATGTTTTTATTGATATTATTTTTTCTTCTTCTTGTATAATCTCTTTTTCCTCCAAGTTCTTTCCTCCCTGATTGTTTGCTTGGGTGTACCATTCATATTGGATGATTTTCTAAGTATCTGATGATTCTTAGTTGTCGGCGCACATTTAGGATTTGGGGACTAAACATCTCTGTGCTTGTAGGGCTTGTTTCCTGTAGACTTCACTATCTGGCTACGCATTTTCCCTGAAGAATTTCAAATTATGGCTCTTTTTGTCTGTCTCTTTCTCCCTCTCTTTATTTTGAGCTCGTCAAATTCCTTTGAAAAAATACTTCAATCTTTTAGTCTGGAAAGTGCAAGCTTGGCCGAGGATCTCAATATTTGATGTAAACACTTTTATTTAATGCCCCAGCTTTTAATATGGTATTGTGTTTTTCTGGTATCATAGCTTCTCCATTTTACGTCCTTCAGAGACTCCTCCACCAGTTGTTTGCCCGTGAGATGACAAAGAAAGCGATGTGGGAGTTCTTTAAACAGATCTTCAATTAGTCCTGTTTTCAGCCCACCTTTCCCTCGCTTTAAGAAGGACATGGCAATGTAAATTCCTGAGGCTTTTTGGCAATTCACATATTCTATAATGTAAACCTGGTGGACTCGCCTTTTCTTTCTTTGCCTTCTTAGGACTCCATATTAGAGTTTTTTAAGCCAGTCACCCAATATTTCTTCTTTCTATCTCCTGAAATATTATTGAGATGCCTCCTCTTTCCTCTTTCATTCTCTTTGTCCTTGTAGGCTTATGTGCTCCAAAAATGCAGTTATTTTCATTTTATTAGAGCTTCAAAGGGGAACACAGGCTAACACAGGTTTGAGTGCATTACGCCAACCATTTTTTAATGAGAGAATTCTATTACACTATACTGTTTCCCTCTAGTCATACTTGGGTAAGGGTTTTAGTCTCCACATTTAAGTCAGGCATAAATATCATGAGAACACTGGCAAGTAGAAAAAATAACATTATTCCTTTCAAAAGAAAGGGAAAATGTATCATTTTCTTTTAATATTTTTGTTGATACATGTTTTTTCTTCTCCTGTATAATCTCTATTTCCTCCAAGTTTTTCCCTCCCTGTTTGCTTGGGTATGTCTTTCATATTGGATGAAATGAAATGGTTCTTATATGTGCCCTAAGAGAGGACTGAAAGCCTTTAATAGAGATACATTTGCTTGTTTCTTTATTGACAGTCTAATTCTACATCTTTCAGCCCTCATTTAAAGTTTTCTTGACATGAAGGTTCTAGAGGCATTTTCTCCAGAACTGAACCTGGGTAATCAGTCTCTGTAGGGGATCACAGCAAACTCCTTCAAGAAAAGCTTCAGGAGTTGCCTGTGTCTTCCTACAACACCTACTGTCACAGGAATGATGTTTCTTAACAAGCCCTGCCTCTCCACCCCTGCCTCCAAGACCAGGACTCCTCTCCATCTGCTGGCCCCTGTGACATGCTCCCCCAACCCCAATTAATTCTTCCTACCTCATTCAAAAAGACAGTGCCACAAGGAAAGGAGACAAAAATAATTACATAAATAATTATTTTTCCTGTACTGTTGGTGTGAAGCCAATTACCAGGCACTGTGCAGGTAGCCCATGAATATCTCTTGAATTCTCTGAACCATAAAGTGTCATCAAAGAGACACAAACCAACTTAGCTCAGCCCACTGATGGTCTCGATTGAGTGATCCTATAAAAATGCCATTATTTCCTCACTTTTGAGTTGTCCACATGAGAAAATGTGGTTAGAGGAAAGTCTTTTTATTCAACATGATCAGGATGGATAGCTGGTTGTTTAAGCAAATAAATTCTGTTAATGTAAGGACTCACATATACAAAAATGTATTTCTCACTTACTCATTTAATTTAACCTAACGTATATAAATATATGTCCATGTACCAATCTTTTTAGGTAGGGCTAACACCTTTTCTTCGAATATGGCAAAGTCTACTCCTTTGTAGACTTTGTAGACAAAGGGGCAGACTTTGCCTTTCTTTTATCAATGTGATGGGTAATTGTATGTGTCAACTTGCCTGCAACACATGGTGCCCAGGTTAAATATTATTTCACAGTGTATCTATAATTTCTGGGTGTTTCCAGATGAGATTAGCATTTGAATCAGTAGATTCAGTAAAGCAGATCACCCTTCCCAGTGTAGGTGGACATCATCCAGTGCTTTGAGGTCCTGAATAGAACAAAAACTGAAGGAAGTGGGAATTTGCCCTTTTTGCTTCCTCCCTGCCTGCTTGAGTTGGACATTTCATCTCTTCTTCTCTGGCCCTCCAGTGGGAGTTTACACCACTGGCTTCCCTGGTTCACAGGCTTTCAGACTCTGACTGAATTATACCACCAGTTTTCCGGTTTTCCTGGGTTTTTACCTTGTAGACTAGCAGGTTGCAGGATTTCTCAGCTTCCCTAATTTTGTGAGCCAGTTTCTTGTAACCTTGTCACAAACTGTATTCATATACATATACATAAACACACACACACATATATATACACACATAATACATCTATATACTAATACATATGTATATACATACGTGTGTGTGTGTATTACATATATGTATTTTTCAGTTCTTGCACTGCTATAAGGAAATAACTGAGACTGGTAATTTTTGAAGAGAAAAGGTTTAATTGGCTCACAGTTCCACAGACTGTGTTGGCATCTGCTCAGCTTCTGGGAAGGTGTCAGGAAACTTACAAGCATGACAGAAGATGAAGGGAAAGCAGGCACATCTTACATGGCCAGACCAGGAGCAAGAGAGGGAGCAGGGAGGTGCTACACAATTTTAAACACCAGATCTCGCGATAACTCGCTCATTCGCTGTCACAAGAACAGCACCAAGGAGATGGCAGTAAACCATTCATGAAGAACCACCTCCACGATCCAATCACCTCCCACCAGGCCCCACCTCCAACATTTGGGATTACAATTTGACATGAGATTTGGGCAGGGACACAAATCCAAACCATATCAATGTGTGTGTGTCTCTCTGTGTGTGTGTGTGTGTGTGTGTGTGTGTGTATCCCCTCCTATTGGAATATATGTATCTATGTATCTATGTATCTATGTATCTATGTATGTATGTATGTATCTATCTATCTATCTATCTATCTCCTATTGGTTCAACTTCTCTTAAGAACTCTGGAAAATACAATAAATCATATCCATAATGCATCATGAATGACATTCAGTTTGTTTCTTTAGACTCTGATGCTGGTAAAATAATTTTAGTTAAGACATGTTAGTTTTTATATTTCTTTCCACCATTAATTTAAAATGAATCTTGCCATGCCTAACATACAGTAAATATTTAGCTTAATTTCACTTGTTATCCAGTATTTCCAAACATTCCACTTAGTTCTTATGAAAAAAAAAAATCCTATTTGAGTTCTCTATTGTTGCAGTAACAAATTACCACGAATTTAGTGGCTTGAAACAACACACAGTTATTATGTTACAAATCTGTGGGTTAAGAGTCCAATACAATTCTCACTGGGCTCAAATGAAGGTTGGACTAGGTTACTTTCTGGAAGCTCTAGGGGAAAATACATTTCCTTGCTGTCAGCTTTCTTTGGCTCAAGTCTCGCTTCCTCCATCTTTAAAGCCGGCAAAGTCAGGGCTGATTGTTTCTCATGCTGCCATCACTCTAGTTCTTTAGTTCTTTAACTCCCTTCTTCCAGCCTCTTCTACTTTTAAGGGTGCTTGCGATTGCACTGGTTCACCTAAATAATTCAGGATAATCTTCCTATCCTAAAAGCAAGGAATTAGCAACCTTAATTCTATCTGCAAACTTAGTTTTCCTTTATCTTGTAATCTAACATATTCATTGTTACCAAGGATGAAGATGTGGTCATCTTTGGGAGACTATTACTCTGCCTACCAGGGAGCCCAAACTTGTTTTACCTTGATGCACATTCTCCTGAGCAAATTGCATAATTGCCAGTGTAAATCAGGTTCGGAAGCTGCTGTAAGTGAATGTTTGTGTTCTACTCAAAATTCATGTGTTGGAATCCTAATTCCCAGAGTGGCTGCATTTAGAGATGGAGCCTCCAGTGAATTAATCAATGTTAAATTAAAGGTGGGACACTAATCCAGTAGGGGTTAGTGTCCTTATAAGAAGAGACATCAGAGTCTGCTCTCTTTCTCTCTCTCTGTGCTTACACACACACACCAAGGAAAAGCCATGTGAGGACATAGTGAAAGGGCAGCTATCTACAGTCCAGGAAGAGGGCCCACACCAGAAACCAAATTGACCAGAACCTTGGTCTTAACGATTCTTGCCTCCAGAACTGAGAGAAAATAACTTTCTGTTGTTTAAGCCAGACAGCTTATGGTATTTTGTGTGGAAGCCCAAGCAGACTAAGACAGGAGCAAACACTACTGACTACTGGTCAGTGTAAACCTCAAATGATAGGAGTAGAAGTATATATAGAGAGAGCTTATGAAGAGGGAATAGTCTGTATACCTTGGCATCTGTTGGTATTTTCTTTTTTTAAAGAAACGAAGAATGCTAGTTAAGCCATTGAGTTGGTAAAGAAGAGGTTGGTTAAGAAAGCTTCTTTTGTGAATTCATTCTTTACTCTTCCATGGAATTTTCATTGAACTCTTAATTTAAATGTTTGAAACCTAGAGTGCACTCATAGAACTAAATTGTTAGCAAATGCATTGGCGGTGGAGTGTTTATGTAAATATGCATTTTTTTCTGGTGAAAAGTCTATAACCTTCATCTCATCTAAAAAGTTTTACCTAGAAAAGTTGAATTCTTACCATGACTTGCCCTCTGTGTTGTTTTTTTTTACTTGGGTACAATCCATTTCCACAATTAAATTGTACATCCGTGAGACTTTCATAGCAGGAACTATACCTGATATATTTTTCAGCCAACCCATAGAGCTTACTACTATGCCTGGCACATAGTTTATACTCAATAAATGTTAACTTATTTTGAAGTTGGACCATTGCATTTGTGAGTTGCACAGTTGTAGAGTTAATGACCTAACCAGATTGTTTCAGTTTCAGTCACTTTACTCCAAAAAAGCGAAATATGTTTATAATTATATATGGCTCATAGAGCTTCTTGTGAAGTGATGACATTTCATGTTTTAAGAGGAAAAAACTCTGATTCATTTTTTAAAACTTGTTTTGGAATTTTTAAGAGATGTTCCAATGCTCTGTGGTCAGATTGTACTCATGTCTCCAGTTGTATTGCTGTACTCCAGACCCAAAGTTGGCACCAATGCCTTGTTGAAAATATTATCAGTGGTAAGAGACCTACTACTGAGGGTTTTATTAGCACAAATGAGGCAAATGAGAGTTCCTAAGGAACTGAGGGTAAGAAATGTACTGATTACAAGGCTGCTCTGTCCAGAAATTTAAATATACTGGGCATTTACATTCATTAGATTTGTGATTTAAACCACTGGAATGCTTCTCTGTTAACAGCAATGGAAGAGTTTTTGGATTTTATTTCTCCACTGACTTCTCACTGGAGCTGTTGAACACTGTTCATCAGCTTGAAATGTGTTTACAATTACTGAATGGCTGGGGGACTTGTGTCTTCGACGTGCGTTTCAGCAGTTCTGAGCAACATACCATCTCCTTGGTCTTGGAAGAGGCTACCACTTTTTCTTCCTCACAGTGCTAAGAATTCCAGCATCCTCAACCAATAATTGGGTGGAAACTTAGGGGTTGTTACAGCCAACTTTCCCACCCACTGAATGCAGAAATTTGTTCTACCACAGTGTGCTTCAGTGATTCCTAAACTGCAAATGATGGTAGAAACTACATTTTACAACACAACCAAGCACATGCCTTGCTTGTGCAGTCTCACACACAAACATATTTGTGAAAAAAGTTTAAAATGCCCTTACTATATACAATGTGTACCAATAGCTTTACTTTTATTCTGTCCACTGATAACTGATTATTATTCATTTTATTATAATTTCTTCCATTTTATTGTATTCTGATCGTATAGGTGTGTGTGATACATATATATATATAAATATGTGTTAATGCCATTAGGTACTCACTAAATTGATTTCATGTCTCACTAATGTATTGCAAGCTGCAGTTTAAAAACACTGGACTACAGAATTGCTTTCAGATATTTGGTCATTGTTTAGTTTTCATTTGCACAATGACAGCATGGAGGAGTTTTATACTTTACGATCAGTATTCATATATGTAACACTTAAAAAATTTTAAGTATTCAGTTAACAAATAAAGGTTGACTATATTCAAGGTATACAACTAATTTGTTCGGTACACATATAGATTGAATAATGATTTCCACAATCAAATTAGGGTTAACACATTGATAACCACTCATGATATACATTAGCTTTCTAGAACTTGTTCATCTTATAAATGAAAGTTTGTCCTCTTTGATCAGTACCTCTCCATTTCCTTCATCCTTAACCCCTGGTAACCACAGTCCTACTCTCTGCTTCTGTGAGTTTGAATTTTTTAGATCCTATACTTAAATGAGACCATGCAGTATTTTATCTTTATGTGCATGGCTATTTCACTTAGCATAATGTCCTCTATGTTGTCGCAAGTTTTCAAGAAGGAAAACCGGCCATTTGTGTAATAGGTTTTGAAGAACTGTGTTTTAATAGTACCTACTTATGTCATGCACTGCTCTACACACTGGAATGAAGAAGTGTTCTCTCTAGCTCAGGCTTGAACCTGGGCATGGCCCAAATCTCAAGATGTAGAGAACAGTATGGCCGATAGGACTAGCAGGCGTCTAGAGGACAACGAGGGCTCCCCATTGTTCTACATAACTTCAGGATTTTAAGGTGTTACTTCTCTCAGCTGAAACTCCTTTTATCTAGTATGAAAATCTTCTAAAAATTTGTGGTCAGTCTGATTAAATACACTTTTGGGGGTATTGAAGACATGGCCTGAAGTCTACTTATAGCATTCACATTATTAATTTAGTTACATATTTTAAATATTATATTAATATATGTAGTAGAGTATAATATGAACAATATTATATAAAATGGTATGTTAATTTAAAAATATTTTTTCCTACATCATATTTCATGAAAAAAACTGTATTCAATTCCACAAAGGAACTCTTTGCTGTTACTTTTTTGCTCATTGCTAAATCTGCTTTGTGAGTCATCTAAGTAGGATGTCTGGAGCAATTCAGCTTTATTCCCATTGAAGTTATTTGGAATTCAAAGTCTTTTGGATCCATGATGCTGTCACTGTACATTTTATTCCAAGCTATAGATACCTGTTCTCATAGTTTTCTTTCATTCTTTCTGTGTAATATTTACACAGCAACTAGTTATTAAACTGGTTTTTGTAGTAACTTGATTGAGATATAATTCACATGCCATACAATTTGTCCATTCAGTGTGTACAAGTCAGGGGTTTTAGTATATTAACAGAGCTGTGCAGCCATGATCACGCTCAACTTTAGCACATTGTTGTCACCCTCCAAAGAAACTCCACATCTATTAGTGGTCGCTCTGTAATTACTCCCAATCCCTCCGCCCTAGGCAAGCACTGATCTACTTTCTATCTCCATGAATTTGCCTGTTCTGACATTTGATATAAACATAATTGTACAATATGTTTCCTTGTGACTGGCTCTTTCACTTAGCATTATGTTTTCAAGGTTCGTCTATGTTATAGCGTGCATCAGTATTTCATTTATTTTTATTTAAATTGGTATTTAAGATTATTTTTGAAAGGCGTGTTTAAAACAATAAGCAGTGCTTCTAT
Organism: Chlorocebus sabaeus; assembly: GCF_047675955.1. Lineage (NCBI taxonomy): Eukaryota > Metazoa > Chordata > Mammalia > Primates > Cercopithecidae > Chlorocebus > Chlorocebus sabaeus. The sequence continues at coordinate 35,734,028 of NC_132930.1, forward strand.
CTGAAAATCATACTCTGTAACCCCAGAAATAATTACTAAATCTGTGTGAAATTCCTTTTCTTCCTTTTAAAAACCCAGTGCTGTCAAGTGGCCTCTATCACTTTGAAAATCAACATTGAGTACATTTCAGGCAAATATATCTTGACAAATAGTTCATTGTTCCAAATAATTAGAAGAACTCTTTTTATATGAGATACCTTGTAAACTCATAAAAATAAGGCAGCTTCCTTTGTTCTGAAAAGTAATTTTAGGGGCAACCCTCATATCTTTAGGAATATGTATTTAGTGGAGATCAAAGGGCTTGTGATGTGATCTTTTAGTCAACAAGGGGACAGGAAGTAATATTTCTTGAAAACTTACCAAAAGCCAGATACTGTGCTTGACAGTCTATATATTTTTATCTTATTCAATCTTCACAATACCCCATGGAGAAGGAAACATTATCTTGATTTTATAAATAAGGAAACTGAGTGTTGGGGTTGAGAAGTGGGTAGGGGATCCCTCCAATCCCGCTTGCTTGACCTTTTTCTGTACATGATGCCTGACTTCCCCCTTTTTATCTGTCTAACTTCACATAGTATGCATCTCATTCACTGCTGTGAGCTGAATGTGTCTCCCAAAATTCATATGTTGAAGCTTAGTGGTCAATGTTATAATATTAAGAGGTGGGGTCTTGTAGGAGGTGATTCAGTCATGAGGGTGCAGTCCTCCTGGGTGGGATGAGGGCCCTTATAGAAGGGCTTGAGGGCCGGGCATGGTGGCTCACGCCTGTAATCCCAGAATTTTGGGAAGCCAAGGCAGGCAGATCACCTGAGGTCAGCAGTTCGAGACCAGCCTGCCCAATGTGGCGAAATCCCATGTCTACTAAAAATACAAAAAATTAGACAGGCATGGTGGTGTGCACCTGTAATCCCAGCTACTCGGGAGGCTGAGGCAGGAGAATCACTTGAACCAGGAGGCGGAGGTTGCAGTGAGCCAAGATCACGCCACTGCACTCCAGCCTGAGTGACAAGAGTGAAACTCCATCTCAATAAGTAAATAAATAAGTAAATAAGTAAATAAATAAATAAATAAATAAATAAATATTAAGGGCTTGAGGGAGTGGGTTCACTCTCTTCTGTCTTCCACCATGTAGGGACATAGACTTTGTCCTCTTTTTTCCTTTTCACCTTTTGCCACGTGAAAATGCAGCAAGAGGGCCTTCACCTGACACAGCAAACCTATCAGCACCTTGATCTTGGACTTCTCAGCCTCCAGGACTGTGAGAAAATGAATTTCTGTTCTTTACAAATTACCTAGTCTCAGGTGTTTTGTGATAGCAGCATAGGAATGAAGTGAGGCATTCACCATGAAGTTCAGTCAAGAGTTCCTGGTCTCCAGACATACTACTGCATGGTGTTCAAGTGTTGTGGCAGAGACCCTAAGGCTTGCTAAATATCCCACATGCTCTCTTACATTTCTCAGTTTTCCTTGTAGTTAGCACAGACACATATGACTTTTTCTGACCAAATGGCTGTAAATGGAAGTGCCACTTCCAGTTGGAAATAATAAAGGATGATGTAAACTTACAAATGTTTCTTTCTTGCTGGGAGTACCTTGTAGTCTTGTGCTGAAATGACATAATGACAAGATAGTGGTATATCCATATATTAGGTCTTTATTATGGGGATCATGTCTGAGACATGTAGTATGAGCAAGAAACAAATGTCTATAAGTCATGAAATATCAGTGTTAATATATTCCACAGCATAAGCTATCCACTTTGATTCATAAATATATTAGACTTAATTTTCTTTTAGTTCAATTGACTTTTATTGAGAACTTACTATGTGGGATAATATTTCAGGCTTCATAAGGGTTAGGACCTTCAAGTGGGGAACAAATAAAAATCCTTCATCTTCCCACAACTGAACTTTGAACCAAATGAAAAGTAAAAGCATCAGTAGGCAGGGCCAATATATCATTTTAAAAAACTCTGATAATACTGATATTGCAAAAACAGAAAAGTGGGATTTTAAATGCAATCCCCAGAATTAGAAAGACTGACATGCCCAGCCACAGGGGCATTTTTGGCATGGAGAAGCAAGTACTCATTGCAGTCAAGTCTCCTATGAGAAAGCAAGGAAGATGGTGCTGGTGCTGAACTACATATGCTTAACTTTGTCTTCTGCATCTTCCAATCAGAAAAGTAATTCCGTTTGACCTGGGGAGGAGGAGAGAGGATAAAAGTGCTACACCAATAATTCCCTCTGCATGGACAGAAGCATGGAGAAAGAGAAAGTGCTTTCTCCCTAATGACAGGGTTTCTCTAAACACTTGGCACAATGCCTGGTACAGAGTAATCTCAATAAGTCTTAAATGTTGATTCTGAAAATGCTGGTGTGACTGCAAGACACTATGGCAGATGCTGGGACTATATGACTGAATGACACAGACTGCACTCTTGAGATGCTCACATGCTGGCAAGGGAAAGAGATAGGTAAGGATAAACCAAGATATAAGTAAGTGGCAAGTACTTGACAGGTGGCTAAGCCACCAGGGTGGTAGAAGAAGGTACATTTAAATCTCTGAGCAGATGATTAAATAGGGTCTGAGTAGTGTACATAGGAATTTGTGGGACATTAACAAAGATAGAGAGAAAGCACATTCTATGAAAAGGGAAACACATGAGCACACTGTGTAGAGAAAACAACACTGATCACATGGCATAGGGTGAGCATTAAGGATAAGCAGGGTCAAAATATATTGAGAGATGAGGCTTGAAGAGTGAGTCAGGGGCCAGATCCAAGAAATTTGATGGATTTTAAATGAGGATATGACGTGGTCAAACTTCTTCTTTGGTTTACTAAGAACAAGATAAATCTAAGAAGAGATGAAATATTTGTCCGTTCTCATGCTGCTATGAAGAAATACCTGAGACTGGGTAATTTGTTTTTTAAAAGGGGTTTAATTGACTCATAGTTCTGCATGGCTGGAGAGGCCTCAGGAAACTTACTATCATGGTGGAAGCACCTACTCACAGGGCAGCAGGAGAGAGAATGAGTCCAAGCAGAGGAAAAGCCAGATGCTTATAAAACCATCAGATCTTTTAAGACACACTCAATGACATGAGAACAGCATGGGTAAACTGCCCCCATGATTCAATTACCTCCACCTGGCCCTGCCCTTGACGTGTGGGGATTATGGGGATTACAAGTCAAGGTTACATTTGGTGGGGACACAGAGCCAAACTATATCATTCCATCCCTGGTCCCCCCAGATCTCATGTCCTCACATTTCAAAACACAATCATGCCCTTCCAACAGTCCCCCAAAGTCTTAACTCATTCCAGCATTAACTCAAAAATCCAAGTCCAAAGTCTCATCTGAGACAAAGCAAGTACCTTCCAACTATGAGCCTGTAAAATCAAAAGCAAATTACTTTTTATATACAATGGGGGTACAGGCATTGGGTAAATATACCCATTCCAAATGGGAGAAATTGGTCAAAACAAAGGGGCTATAGGCCACATGCAAGTTCAAAATCCAATAGGGTGGTCATTAAACCTTAAAGTTCCAAAAGGATCTCCTTTGACTCCATATCTCACATCCAGGTCACACTGATGCAAGACGTAGGATCCCATGGCCTTGGGAAGTTCTGCCCCTGTGGCTTTTCATGGTACAGCCCCCCTCCTGGCTGCTTTTATGGGGTAGCATTGAGTGCCTCTGGCTTTTCCAGGTGCACGATGCAAGCTGTCAGTGGATCTACCATTCTAGGGTATGCAGGATGGTGGCCCTCTTCTCACAGCTCTACTAGGCAGCCCCACACTGGGGGCTCTGTGTGGTAGTTTGCACCCTGCATTTCCCTTTGGCACTGCCCCAGCAGAGATTCTACATGAGGGTTCTGCCTCTGCAGGAAACTTCTGCCTGGACATCCAGGCATTTCTGTACATCCTCTGAAATCTAGGCAGAGGTTTCCAAACCTCAGTTCTTGACTTCTGTGCACTCACAGGCTCAAAACCACATGGAAGCCACCAAGGCTTGGGGCTTGCGCCCTTTGAAGCAATGGCTTGAGCTGTACCTTCGCCCCTTTTAGTAATGGCTTGAGCTGAATCAGCTGGGACACAGGGCACCATGTCCTGAGGCTGCATAGAGCAGGGAAGCCCTGGGCCTGGCCTACAAAACCATTTTTCCCTCCTAGGCCTCTGGACCTGTGATAGGAGGGACTGCTGTGAAGGTCTCTGATGTGCCCTGGAGACATTTTCCCCATTGCCTTGGTGATTAACATTTCATTCCTTGTTATTTTGCAAGGAATATATGCAAATTTCTGCAGCAGGGTTGACTTTCTCCCCAGAAAATGGGTATTTCTTTTATATCACATAATCAGGCTGCAAATTTTCCAAACTTTCATGCTCTGCCTTGCTGCTTAGAAATTTCTTCTGCCAGATACCTTACATCATCTCTCTCAAGTTCAAAGTTCCATAGACCTCTAGGCAGGGGCAAAATGCCACCAGTCTCTTTGCTAACACATAGCAAGAGTCACCTTTGCTTCATTCCCCGGGAAGTTCTTCATCTCCATCTGAGACAATCTGAGTCTGGACATCATTGTTCATATAATGATCAGCATTTTGGTCAAAACTATTCAACAAATTTCTAGGAAGTTCCAAACTTTCTTACATCATCCTGTCTTCTGAGCCCTCTAAGTCTCTAGGAAGTTTCAAACTTTCCCACATTTTCCTTTCTTCTTCTGAGCCCTCCAAACTGTTCCATCCTCTGCCTGTTATCCTGTTCCAAAGTCGCTTCTACATTTTCAGGTACTCTTATATCAGCACCCCACTCCTGGTACTAATTTACTGTATTTGTCTGTTCTCATGCTGCTATGAAGACATACGTGACACTGCGTAATTTGTAAATAAAAGTGGTTAAATCGACTCACCATTCTGCATGGCTAGGGAGGCTTCAGGAAACTTACAATCATGATAGAAGACACCCTTTCACAGAGTGGCAGGAAAGAGGATGAGTGCAAGCAGGGGAAATGCCAGAGGTGTATAAAACCATCAGATCTTGTGAGACACACTCATTATCACAAGAATAGCATGGGTGAACTGCTCCCATGATTCAATTACCTCCACCTGGTCCTGTCCTTGACACATCAGGATTATGCAGATTACAATTCAAGGTGAGATTTGGGTGGAGACACAAAGCCGAACCAAACCATATCAGATGACATTTAGTAGGAGTTCATATATAAGTCAGAAAAAGGTTAAAATCTTGAGATAAAATGTGGGTTTCAAAGTTGTATATATGACATTTAAAGCCATTAGATTGGATGAGATCACCTAAGGAGAGTAGAGGTTGAGAAGGGAAAGGGGGCCTGGGAAATGCTCTAGGGCATTTCAAGCCATTGGGAAGAAATTAACAACAACAACAACAAAACTGCAAAGGCACAGCTGGTTAGATGGAAGTCTGGAGAAAGTGAGGACATGGACACCAGAAGAAGCTGGTGAAACTATAGTATCTCTAAAGATTAGAGAATAACAACAATAGAACAAGGGAGGGTCTACTTGGCTGAATGCTGCTACGAAGTCAAGTGCCAGAAGGATAGAGAAATGGCCAGTGAATGTGGCAACTCAAGTCACTGCTGGTTTTGACAAGGATGGTCTCAATAGTGTTGAGGAAGGAAGCTTGCATTGAAAGGAGAAGTTTGGGGGAGTAACAGGATATACCAATTGCATCTACCTTTTTGGGGAGTTTTGCTCAAAGAGGAGCAGATTAATGAGCAGTGCTTGAAAGGAGATAGGTAGTCATGAAGTGTTATTTTATCTTTAAAACTGGTGGATAGTTGAGATATTTGTGTGTTGATAGGGATGATTGATAGTAACTTTCCCTAAAATATCTGTTGCATGATTAGATTATAATAGAGTTTTCAAAATAAAATGGAGAGGAGACATACACATACACACACACAGCAAAACTTCTGGAGATGAACTAGCAGAAGGGAAGAAGCTTATTAAAGTCCATTTGGTTTCTCTTTCTCAAATTCACCCTTTGCAGTGGCCCCAAAACATGATTGTGGAATCCCAAAACTCTGACCTTGAATTGGGAAAACATTCTGTTAAAAAAAAAAAAAAGTGACATCTCTAGAGATGGTAGAAAGTAATGACAACTATAAAGAAGAAAGAGGCTGGGCGTGGTGGCTCATGCCTGTAATCCAGGCACTTTGGGAGGCTGAGGTGGGTGGATCACCTGAGGTTAGGAGTTCAAGACCAGCCTGGCTAACAAGGCAAAATCCTGTCTCTATTAAAAATACAAACTTAGCCTGTGTTGTGGCATGCATCTCTAGTCCCAGCTACTTAGGAGGCTGAGACAGGAGAATTGCTTGAACTCAGGAGGTGGAGGTTGCAGTGAGCCAAGGTTGTGCCACTACACTCCAGTCTGGGTGACAAAGCGAGAAACTATCAAAAAGGAAGAAGAAGAAGAAAGAAGAAAGAGAAAGAAAGAAAGAAAGAAAGAAAGAAAGAAAGAAAGAAAAGAAAGAAAGAAAGAAAGAAAGAAAGAAAGAAAGAAAGAAAGAAAGAAAGGAAGGAAGAAGGAGAAGGAGGAGGAGGAGAAGAGGAAGAAGAAGAAGAGGAGGAGGAGGAGGAGAAGAAGAAGAAGAGAAGAAGAAGAAGACGAAGAAGAAGAAGAGGAAGAAGAAGAAGAGGAGAAGAAGAAGAAGACGACGACGACAACGATGACAATGATGGTGATGATAATAGCAACTAACATTTATTGAGCACTTACAAAATGCCACAATTGTAGTCTAGGCATGTAGCATGTCTTATTTCAGTCAGTCCTCATAATAAAAGTTGGGAGAGATGTCCTATTATTACTCTTATTTACAATTTCCTTTATTTGGGCTTGGGTATGGAAACAACTTGCTCAAGAACTCATAGCTAATAACTGGCAGAGCTTGGGTTCATGCCCCAATTTATCTAATTCCAGATCCTCTTACTTATTCATGGGAAAGAAGTGGTGAGGAAGAATGGACCAAAGAGTGCCTTCCTAAAAGTATTCATTTTACACAAGAGTGATAAAAAGGAGACCCCCACAAAGAAAGCAAGCTAAGCCTTGAAAAGCAGCTTTAGAAAATTAACTTCCATCTTCCCAGGCAAGCAACCTCCTTCATCTATTTTTTTTTTCCCATAGAACAGAAGAATGTACACCACTCATCATTACTCTTCCTGACAGCAGAAGATTACATGCTGGACTTGACTGAGTTTCTTTCTGTCAAGGAGAATTTATTGCAATTTCAAAGATGGTTCTTAAAAGGCATGACCATTTTGCATTTTATATACAAGTCCTAAAAATAGGTCAGGTTTGATCTTCTACAAAACCACCTCATATAAACTTTCTGCTTCTCTTTCTCTTCTCCCAACCCTCAAGTTCTCCTGTCCTTTGCACATCACTGCTGTTGCCAAATCTCTCCCTGGGCAGCCCAGTTTGCAATGGCCTTGTCCCACATTTTGTCTTGCCCTGCTTTTTGTCTGCAAAGTCGAATCTTTATTGTATTTTAAACAGAACTTAGAACGCTTTGTTTCCACGAATCCTTGTCAGGTGCCTGACTGGAGACCACCAAATAGCTCTAAAGCCACAGTGACCTATCAGTCAGCCACTCTGGGGAAATGAAAGCCAAGATTCCCAGATCATGATAATATAACTACTGAAATAACAAAAGGTCCTGTATGTGGAGTAATTATTGCTTGTTAAAAGCTGACAAATGGGCTAAGTGCTTTGTGTATGTTGCCTGTGACTGCAAAACCATGCCTTATTTACCTTTATGCCCAAAGTAGAACAGTTTGAGTCCCACTAACGTGATTTCTGGGAAGTAGCCCTTTGCAAGGCATCTGGCTGTATCTCAGAGGTCGGAGGTGCTCAGGGACATGGACTTTGAGTTCCTCCACCCATAGTTCTTATTATGCTCCCATGCTACTTCCTCTGCTGCTGATGGCTGGTGGGATGGCCACTCTTCTGTGAAGAGGAGTAGCTAGTAGTTATTATTCTTTCTACCAATTTCGCATCAGGGGATTGTGGCGTTGTTCTTCCTCTTGCTACTCCATCTGCAGCACAGGACAGGACCACATATGATACCTAAAAGAATAACTGGAATTAGGATGTGGAACAGGAGTGCACTGAAGCTTCAGGGATAATGGAAGAGCTATGCACTGTGGGTAATAATGTATCATTCCTCCCAGCTGGCTCAATCTCATCCTAGGGGCTCTTCTCACACCACCTTCCTTCCTATCTGATGATGTATTCTCCATGTGCTGGTCCTTTAAGCCAGCTTCCCACCACCACAAACTCTCCAGGCATCTTCACACTTCAGGTACTGGGCTAAACTGATCCTCATCTAGTGTGGGACTCATGCGGGTCCTTGTTTCCCTTCTCAGCATCAGCATCTTCTGGGATAAATGATAGCAAGGACCTTAGTTCTCTGTAAGGAAAACCACTATCCACAGAGCCATAGCCTGGCCCAGTGACCCAGAGGAGACAATCTCGCAATTGTCTAACATTGGTACATCACCAAAAGATAGAATTATTCGAAGGAAAATAAACTCACAGTGTTGAGGAGGGAACTCCTTTCCTCACCTTCATGCCTTCATGCTTCTATGTGGACAGAGCTCCACTGAGTGACACTCTTGGCTCTCACCTCGTTCCCTCTCCAGGGAGGGTATAATGACATGTCTGATAAGTGTGTTTATCAGGCTCATTTGTCTCCTCTGTCACTGCATATTTGCTGGAGTGAACACTCAGGAACAAGTGTTCCTAGAGAGAACCTGAAGTCATTCAGCCCTGCCAATGTCTGTGGGGTGGTACATTTGTTTACTTCAGGGGTGAAGTTTTAATAAGAAATATTTTCATTTCTATTTACTTGATTCCTAGGGTTTTCTACTACTTGGTTTCTAAACTCAAAAAATGGGAAAGGGGAGTGTCACTTTAGCTCTCTAAACCTAAATCTCAGTGTTGGGGAACAAAGCCCAAGGTTGGTAGAGCTGTGCCTACCTCAGTTCACTTCCTGTTCCCTCTCCTGAGATCTGATTATATCCATGGACATGTACATCATTTTTGTGGTTCCTCACAGGCATGGAGATAGATTCAGTACAGTCCTGGGCTCAGAAAACACAGTACTTGACTCAAGTAGGCCCCCATAATGCTTCTTTATTACTTAAGCAAAATAAGCCATCTGCATTCCACAGCATGCACTGAGACTATGTTGGGTGACTTTACTCTCACATACACCTAGTCATCTCTACACTCTACTTAGAGCCCCTCCGTGGTTCATTATCAAGGGTATGTTAGGCTGTTTTCCTATTGCTATAAATAAATACCTGAGACTGGGTAACTTTTAAAGAAAAGAGTCTTAATTGACTCACAGTTTTGCAGGCTGTACAGGAAGCACGGTGATGGCATCTACTCTGCTTCTGGGAAGGCCCCAGGAAACTTAAAATCATGGCAGAAAGCGAAGGGGGAGCAGGCACCCCACATGGCCAGATCAGAAGCAAGAGAAGAAGGGAGGAGATGCTACACACTTTTAAAAGATCAGGTCTCACAAGAACTCATTCACTATTGCACGGACAGTATCAAGGGGATGGTACTAAGCCATTCATGAAAAAGCTACCACCACGATCCAGTCACCTCCCACAAGGCCCCACCTCCAACACTGGGGATTACAATCCAACAGGAGATTTGGGTGGGGACACAGATTCAAACCATATCAAGGGGTTGTCAAGGCTTGGGCTACATGGTCTCAGGAGCAACTACTCAACTCTGCTGTTACTGTGCAGCAGTCAAAAAATCCCTAAATTAATGGGTATGGCTGTGTTCCAATAAAACTTCGTTTACGAAACAGGTCGCCAGATTTGGCTGCCATTCTAGTTTGCCTACCTCTGTTCTATATCATAAGACCCAAGCTCCTCAGCTTAGGATTCAGGGCTCCTCACTACCTGGCCCCCCATCTACTTCTATATCTGTACATACTGTCCTTGCCCACTTTATGCCTTCCCAGCCCCTCTATCTAGAAGCCAGAGATACCCAAGTGGTTATAATAACCTGTTGGTTATAATACCTGTTGCTCTGCATCCTCCTTAGTGCTTGGTTTCATCATTTGCCATTCTTGTGTATGTGGAGGGGCATGTCTTTGTAGTTTTAATTTGTATTCTTTGATAACTAATGAGTATCTTTCTACAATTTTATCTACTATTTGTGTATCCTTTTTAGTTAAACTATTTTGCTCTTTTATGTTGTGTTGTCTGCCTTTTTGCTCATTGATATGTAGGAGTTCTTTATATATATTGGGAATATGTCCTTTGTCAGATATATGCATTGCCATCTGGCTGGCCTTTTCCTTCTCTCATTAGTGTTCTTGATAAACAAAATAATCTCCCATAATTTCTAATTTTCTCTTTGACCCTTTTACTCTTAGATCCTCATTACTTCCTAGTTCATAGACTCACTGAAAGAGGAGAGAAAAGATTTCCATTAGGTATACGGAGATCTTGAAAACTATAATAGAAAAAAGCTTAGAGATCATCTCTCTCAGTTCCCTGGGTTTTTCTTTTAGGAAACTACAAGCCAGAGAGGATAGGTAACTTGCTCCTGGTCACAGAACTGATGAGTAGCAAAGTTGAGATTAAATCGTGGGCTCTCATCTCCTAGCCCATAGTTCTTTGCCCAGGCACATTCCCTATTTCATTAACTTGGAGTAGTGGGAAAAGAGTCTCCATGGGGAGTGACAGGACAATTGATAATCTGTGTCTGCGTCAATAAGAGTTTCAACAACTCTGGGACCAGAAGGTGAGAAGAGCAGGCCCTTCTGGACCCAGCCTCCTCTACCCTCTTAACAGGAGCAGCAGGACATTTAGAAAGCTTTCATATGCATCATGAAGCTTTGCTAGGCTGTGCACAGCTTGATAGCTACGTCTCCATTCCAAAAATAGCTAGGAGTTATTTATGTTGGCAAAAAGCTTGGTACAATAAAGAGAGATGGTGGATTTAACACTACCACGGTTTTACTCTAATAAGTAATTGTGCTCTAGCAGAAACCCTGATTACCCAAAGTGGTTGGAAAATTATAAAGTCAAAGCTACAATTTATCTCCTTTCTAAGGAGCCGATGAAATCGCCTGTCAAGGCTGTATCCCTTGCTGCCAGGGTCAAGTGTATCTGCTGAGGCAGCATTCTGCCCTTAACAGCCAGAGGGGCTGGCTGCTGCTACAGGAAGGGTTGTATAGACACTGGACAGAGCACCCAGGGTCTCCCTTGAGCACAGTGGATGTTAACAATGTCCTTCCCTTGTCCGCAGGTTCTGCCCATTACCCTGGCATCCTCTGGGGGACATTTTGACTGTCGCTCCTTGATTACCTGGCAGTCCAACTGGATTTTTAGAAAACCTGATCTGATCAGGATTGCACTCCTACTTCATATTAGCATGACTTATTTACAGATAGACAAGATATCAGAGGATACATCCAAATGTGTAGCTCTGGATGGCGGTACTATGCATAATTTCTATTTTTAATATGAATTTTCCAATTCTTCTGTTACATCAAACCATATAAAAATTTGCTGGTTTTGTAAGGTCACAAGTGGCTGAATATTAGCAAGTTCAAGTGGTTTGACCTCATACAACAAGCAAGGATTATTGTGAATTTTAAATGTACTAAAGGCTTTTAAAATACTATTCCTATGTTAGAATCAAAATAATGTTAGTATCTGCCACTTATTAAGTTTGTTTTATTGCTAGACTCTCCACTAAGCACCTGATATACTATTTAATCCTTATAAGGTGGGGACTATTTTTAAGCCTATTTTACAGGTGAGTAAACTGGGACTCAGGAAGCTCAAGTTCCAGTAAATCATTCCCTTCATTAATAAGGGCGGAGCTGGAGCCCAGAGCCCAAAGCTCTTGTTTTTAACCATTATCCAGAGCCCCCATATTTCAACTATAACTCTAAGTCTGGAAGTGAAGGCAAACTTCTTGATGATGAGGCCAGGGTCTGTGAGTAGGGCTGGATCTCATTCATTTCATTGTCATGAAGTCTCCTCATAGCAGATACTCATTTGCTCAGCAAATACAGTTATTTGGGGCATAATAAACAAAGGGTTAGACACCTTTCCTGTCCTTAGCTTTCCCAGTATGCGAGATGGCTCAGAACTAACCACGACCTCCTCAGCTGCCCATCTCCCACCTCTGGCCCCATTGTCTTCTTCCCAGGATACATCAAAGCTCACCACAATCAAAACAAAGGATGTGTGTTAACCTCAGGCCAGCAGAGGGAGAACCAACACTAGCCTCTTTCCATGATTACAGCAAACCTCTTCTCTTTAGAAAATGGTCTCATCCGTTTGAAACTGCCCAGCCCTTTTCTTGAACATTTCCCAGGACTGTGTAATGTTTCCGGAGAAGGTAATATTACATTAATGATAAAAACGGCTCTTATTTATTGAATACTTACTGTGTGCCAGCATTATTGGTAGTTATTTTACATACAACCAGTATATAAAACTAGATCTAGCTGATATCAGAGAGCAAATGTTTTACCAAGGAGCTTCATTTGTAGTTTTCAGAGGGCTATGAGTACCTACAAAATTGTACTTAATTTATATGTATGTTGGGGAGTGGTGAGGGCTTGGGGGCTGTGGGTGTCTGTGTATACAGGCTTATGTTTTTATTTTTTATTTTTCCCAAGGAGAGAAACCTTAGCTTTCATAAGAGTCTCAATGAAGTAAATGACCCAATAAGATTTTAGAAACCTCCTTAGGAAGACAGAATTAAGAAAAAGCTGCCTAACTGACATGAGAAAGGCCTGAAACCATTCATTGTCCTTAAGCCTCTGGCTTTACAACTGAATCGACCATGTTCAGGCAAGCATGAAACAGTCAAGAACATTGATCAATAAAGGATGAATTACAGATTCTTAATCTATATTACCTAAGCTATACTGGAATAGAATGAAACATCTTGTGCTGTTGAGATTGTGAAACCAGTTTTGGAACCAGAAGAGGAATCGGAGGAGAACTCCTATAACACTGTGGGGGCAGGGATAGGAGAAGGCCAGAGTGAGCAGTGTATGCATTTGTTTCCGAAGTAGAGCAGAGCAGGGAAGAAGGAGAAAGTTCAAGCTTGTCTGAGAAGGAGACTCCATTCCACTTGGATGGCACTTAACAGTTTATTACAAAGCTCTTTCATAACCGTGCACTCTGAAAGTCTTCAAAATAATCCTGTAAAGTCAGCAAGACAGACTGTTATCTGCTTTTGATCCATAAAGGAATTAAGGCACAGAGAGGTTAAGTCATCTACCCAAAGTCACACAGCTAGTAAGTGGCCATGGTCTTCTATAAGTTAGCTGGATAGATTGACAACTCTACTAGTATAAAATATTTTAGTAAGAAAGATGCTTATTGCCAAATTGTCCTTAATTGGGGACAAAAAAAAGTAGCTGATAGATACTATGTTAGTTTTAAATTCAAGCTTTCAAATGTAATAAATTTGAGGGGCATGGCTTAGTGGTTAAGAATTTAGGCTCTGGAGTCAGACTTCCTGGCCCAGTGCCAGGGTCACCCCTGACAAGGTGATGTAGCAAGCTAGGGAGTGCAAGACAGTTAATGCCCAGGAGTGACCCTCACTCATGGAGGGACAGGAGTTGTGAATAAATACTCCAGGTTTCTTCCTGCTTAGGGGTAGAATTCTGAAGTGAGTTCCATTCAGTTTCTCAGAAGGTTCTGGGGAAGTCTGAACCTCGAATTCCCTACAGAGGTAGCCTTGTCAACATTCTCTAGGCTCTCTCTTCTTCCCTGCCTCTCTTCCCTGCTCCCTCACTGTGCTTTTGGGATGGCATCTTGTATTAGTTTGGGTCTTCTGAGAAGAAATGCCAAAAGAACATCAAATGTGTAAGGAACTCATTGGGGGAAATATGTGTGTTGGGTAAACAGGAGGGTGAGGGGTAGGCAGGGAGTCTTCAGACTGTGATGCTGATCTGGCCTTTGCGAGGAGGTAGGAAGGAAGGAGGATTGGGCTGGAAGAGTCATGGATTGCAGTGCAGTCCTAAGAAAGTTCTGACCAGGCTGATGAGACTCCTTGAGCCTAAGTCACTCACTTGAGGAATCCCGTGTCCCATAGGAAAGGGCCTATACGGGTGCCCACTGTCTTCAACTGCTGGCCCACAAGCAGCCTGTCCTCACCATTGATGTGGAAGTGGGTCTGAAAGGGCAGAAGCTGGGTCAGCAATAGACCATGCATCCCTCCATGGGAGCTCTGATTGATCATTTTCATACACACTCTGATCTCTGCATCTGATGCTGGATACTCCAAACTAAGACACAGCTCAATAAGTAATTGTTGCATGAATAAATACAAAAAGAATTTAGGGATCGACACCCACAGAAAGTGAATAGCTCCTATGCAGGACCTCTTCTAGTAGCTGTGAACTTAATTTCCTTAGGAGATTCTGAGTCATATTTTTACGAAAAGCCCAGGCTCTCACCCTTATCATTAGGTAGTCTTGCAGAAAAGACCAAGATGAGAGAGAACGTAGCAGAAAATGCTATAGGGGACTCTCCTCCCAGTTACCATGAAGACCAAGTGAAAATCTGTGGAAAGCATTTCACAGGCTCCACTGCAAGGAAGTGGGTTTCATTTGAAGATCAAAGACCAAGCACATGATATTGCCTTCCCCTTTCTTTCCCAAATCCCTGGAAATGCTATAACAGACATATTTTGAAAAGTAATAAGCCTAATAAATTATTCTTCCAACTTAAATATTCAGAGTTCTGTGATTACTATAATGCCCCATGTTGTCTAAACATCTCTTTTTATGGGTTTCCCAATAGGAACTCTAGCCTGAGAGATAGTAAGTCCTAGGGGAAGCAGCTGCTTGGTAAAGAAGAGGCTGTGATTTTTTTTTTTTTTTTTTGATGTCATAGATAGAAGAGGCAAGGGGAGGGGAAGTCATTGGGAAGAATGCACCAGCCAAGCAGCCCGACTTGGATATTAGCTGCCTCCTGCAAGCCGGGAGCAAAGTTGAACCCAGGGAATAATGTGCGCTGGCCAGCTGGGGAGGTAGCCAGCTGGAACACAGACAATGCATTAAATGACAACCCATCCATGCCTTACAGGTTTCTATCTGATCAAGGAACAATTGATCTGGCTCATGTTTCAGAAAGTAAAGGAAATATAAAGCACCTTAACTCTGTGCTTTCAAGATGTGATCTTGTCCCGTATGCATTAGGAGTAAACTGTTAGAAAATTAAAAGTCACAACTACTGCCTGAGTGTCTCCTGTGGACTAACGGGCTATCAGACCATTTCACAGCTGAGGAAATTAAGGACCAGAGAAGTTAAGTGACCTAAATAAAGGGTTGCCAGCTTTAGCAAATAAATTAAGGAAAGTCCAGTTAAATTTGAGTGTTGGATATACAATGATAGCTTTAAGTATCCTGCACAGTTTTTAAAAATGATAGATAACTTTCACTATATGCAGGTCCCATGCAATAAACTAAAAGCTAAAAAATTAAAAATACGAACACTATTTTGTTGTTAAAATATTTGGAATATAAAATTAATTGAAAGTTCTGTTTCTTTTTTTTGTTTTTTTTTCCTGGCACTCTTACTTAAATAAAAATGTGCTGCTGGTTAATGTCCACATCTAGGCCTAAGATGCTCTCACTGTAGTAAAGCTTTCTGCTCTACTGCACTGATTCCCAAATATAAAAATTAAATCTGGGCTAGACTATGTTATTTGTTATAATGTATATTGTATTTTTTCATATCATACATTATTAAGCCCTTTTAAAATAAGTCACTTCTATACTAACCCTTATCTCAGAGCCTCCTTCTGGGTGAGGCACCCTAGGACAGCAAATGACCTAGGCTCCTTCATTCAGAACTGTCCCTTGACTTTGGATGAGAAACTAGTGGTCCCTCAAGGCAGGGACGATACTGACTCTTATCTGGCCATAGGTAGAGACAGAAAGTAACGCCTGCTCGCAGAGGTAACACAGAAGTGTTTCTGGTAGCAGCATCCCAAGTCCAGCTTTGTATCCACCCAGAGGAAGTGGCAGCCTGGAACCAGTTCTGTGGCTTACATTTTTCTTAGTTATGTAACTCCTGAGTCTGGTTCTCTATCTTCTCTAGAAACCCTATCTTATCTGATATGCTTCTGGTCAATTTGTTTCCTATGTAGATTCTTCAGAATCATCTTCTTGACTGAAGAACCCGGATTTGTCAATACCAGAAGTGATGTGGTTATAGCAGCAGACCCTCAGGACACTGGAAAAATTGGCATTGGTTGTCTGGTTTACTTAGGGCTATGAATAGTGAAAATCCAGTTCTTGCTGAGGAATGGGACTCTGGCAACCTAAGACAGAGACTGGCAAAACAATTAATCCAATTATCATGCATCGTCAACTGTAATAAAACCCCCGTGAAGATGAGGTATGGTGACCACATGGTCCCTTGCCGTAGAACCTGGTATAAGAAATTCTAAGATGTGTGAATGGGTGGTGGCTTCTAATGGAAGTGAATAGAGAAAGAAAATACTAAGTACACACTCCTGAATTCCTGGCTCAGTGTAAAGATCTGAAATTAAAGACTTTCATTAGCTGGGCTAAAGACTGACTCATTTTGTGGAGCTGCAAAGCTGAAGCAGACAAAACTAAACCCATACCTGATCTTCTTGCTTAATGGCTTATGTCAGGCCTCTCTTCTCCTGACCTAGAGATTTTTCATCACATTTCAAGAAGCATTTCAGTGGGCTGCCCATTGATGTCCATTCTAGAATCCCCATAATTATGTAGTCAAAGATCTCTGCAGTCAAGACCATTTGATTGGCATAATGGTGCTGACAGAGCAGCTCAGTAACTTACCTAAGTTCACACATTACCAAGAAGAGAAGGAGGATGTCTGTTCCATACCGCTGCGTGTCTTTCCCAACATTCAACCCATTGGAATCCAAGAAAGTTGATGACCCCAGTGAAGTGGATCAATGTGAGATATGCTTCCTGCCGAGGTTTATGTGGAAACAACAATCTGTTTCCTATGCTTTTTTTGAGATGGAATTTCTCTTTTGTCATCCAGGCTGGAGTGCAATGGCGTGATCTCGGTTCACTGCAACCTCTGCCTCCCGGGTTCAAGCAATTCTCCTGTCTCAGCCTCCCGAGTAGCTGGGATTACAGGTACCTACCACCACTCCTGGCTAATTTTTGTATTTTTTAGTAGAGATGGGGTTTCATCATGTCGGCCAGGCTGGTCTTGAACTCCTGACCTCAGGTAATCCACCCACCTCAGCTTCTCAAAGTGCTGGGATTACAGGCATGAGCCACCCGGCCCGGCCTTCTATGCATATTTTTAAAAATATAGTGCACAGAAATATCACATTCAAAGAAATATTGTTCTTGCAAAGAAATAAAAGTAACTTCAATACTGTATCCCTCAAAGAATAGTAAATATGTAATTTATTAATATATGCCACTGCAGCATTTAAAAAGTTATTTTCGTCTATTCCCCCTGCACTCAACTGGGTCCCCAGCCTGTTTTGAAGCCTTTTCTTTCTTCCTTATTTCCATCTCCTTCTCTACCATATTCACACGTTTCCACCACAGCTTCTTCTCTTTGCTTCCTTTCCTTCTTTCCTTTCATTCCCATTCCTCCTCATTGGTCAATAAGTATTGGCTCTTTCTGGATGAGATAACTCACATCTACTTTTCTGCTTCTCACCACAACTGCTTAGTCCCACCAAACTACAAAAGAAGGCTGAAAAGTAAGAAGGAGAGGAGGTTGGAGGAAGGGAAAAATTTCCTGTGGGCATTGCCAGAATTTCTTGTATGGGGAATGGGATGAGAGGAAGGAAATGCTCATTTTGGCACCTTCTACACATAGCATTAACACATGGTTCAACAAGGGCAGATTTTGTCGTGATACTTAGCCTCACTGAATCTCATTTGTCTCATTATTAAAGTGTTGATGCCCAAACTTCTGTTGGTATTGGTTTGAATAATAAATTAGATAACATATGAACATGATATATCCAGCCTAATACTTAGCCCATGGTCAACTGATAGAAACTATCATGACAAGCTGAAAATCCAACTAGTCTTTCTACCTCCTTCTAAGCCATACTTCATGCAAGTGTTGGTTGGATGTATATTCTATTCTTTTTCAACATGTTACTTGAAATTCATTCAAATATTCAGAAAAATTATTAAAAAATGTACAGTAAATTCTCAATGTACCTATCACCTAGATTCTGTAATTATCATTTTATTATACTTGTTTGATCATGTATGTATCCATCCCTCTGTCAATTAATTAATTCAGCTGTTTTTGATACATTTCGAAGTAAGTTGAAGACAGAAATACATCTCTCTCCAAACACTTCACCATGCTTGTTGTTTTATTTTTGAAAGATTTCCGAGAAGGAAATTGCAAAATAACCTTTTATATTTGATAGGACTGCTGGTAGGTCTCCTTTTCTTCAAAAATGTAGGCCGGCCTCTCTCTCACTTTCCCTAACTTCAAAGCAGCATTTCTCAAAGTGTATTTCATGGAACCCTGATCCAAAGCTATATGAGGGGAAAAAAAGTATCTGCTGTCAAAATGTTTGAAGGTCTCTGGATTAAATAAAGTTTTGCAACTTTCTTTATTACAGACTTCTCAGAGGCTTGGTTATGCTAACATGCCTACCATCAAAGGGGATACATTCAACTTACTTGATCATGAGACCCTACTCTTCTTCTGAGAACATGTAGCAGAATGGGTTCCACAGAATACAATTTGGGCAAAGATGACTTTACCTAAGTCCTGACCTCTTTTCTCTCTACCCTGTAGCTCACACATATTTTATACTTTCCAGTTCTTCGTTGTATTCATTGTTTTTCGCAGAGTTCCTCCAAGTCTTTCAGATCATTTCTGCCTCTGATTACTATGTTTCTCTCAGTTGGGTATGTCTCTGAAACACATCTTTGTTAATAGTGATGTCACAATTAACTATGGAGTACTGCTTACATTTAGAAAACTTTGTATAGGTGAAACAAAAATTAAAACAATATTAGGGAAGGCAGTAATTATAAAACTCCTTTCTCCAAGGCATAAATGAACTGAAAATTTAGATGGCTTTTTTAAAAACAAATAATTATAAAGGACTATACAGGAAGAGTAGGATGTTCTGGGAATATTCCTAAATTTTACGTTTAGAAATATGGAGGCCAGCTAACATCTATGAAATAATCTTTGGTATAAAAGACAAAAGGATATATCGTAAGTTGGTCAATATCTCATACCTCCCATTTGAAATTCTTTTTAACCTTGAGGTCTGGTTGGGAGCACTTGGTCCTCCAAGTTGTCCTCCAGGTTGATGGCATGAATTCCTCATCAGCTGTTCAGAGGAGATCATAGGTGAAAGAGTTCTGAAAATTATGTGAGTCACAAATAAAAAGTGCTATTTTTATTATCATTATCACCAGAGAAGCAGAATAATAGGATCTGAAATGACCTTGACAATGTATTCTGCCTTAATTCTTGTCTTCCAGCAGGACTATGCAATGAGGCATTGACCTGGTTTTCTAATTTCTCTAGAGAAGAATTTGTTTTCAATTTCCCTAAGCAACTGGCTACAGTGTCTCACATTCAGCATCTCATAACCCTCAAAAGTCACAAAGTACATTCTAAATACTGGCTTTCTTTTAGCACTTGATGAAATGTCTTTATTATGACAGACTTAAGAGAATGGAAGTGTAACCCACCTTCACAGGCATGTCTGTTTTTGGAGAGGAACGAGAAAGCCTCCCTTGCAAAGCCACAACAGGGAATTGAGTAAAGGTCTGAATCTCTGGTAATGACCTCCGTCAGAAGGAGCCCAAACAGTGATGAATAGAAAGTATTTTTAAAGAGAAAGCAAAGTTTAAGTATATATTATAACAGCATGGGTGCCATTCTCCAAAATCTAGAGAAAAGAAGGGGAGTTCCAACATGTCTAGTGGACCCTATGGTGTTCAAACGTCACCCTCAGTGATCTGCCCTCTATTTACCTATTCACTCTCTAGTAAATTAGACAAAACCCCACACATTCTCTCACTTTTCTGAGCCATGAAACACACTTTGCCTTGACCTGCGATACCTTACCTAGCCTGTACACCTAATGATATGGTTAGGCTTTGTGTTTCCACCCAAATCTCATCTTGAATTGTGATCCCCAGGTGTTGAGGTAGGGACCTCGTGGGAGGTAATTGGATCATGGGGGTGGTTTCCCTCATGCTGTTCTCATGAAAGTGAGTTCTTGTGAGATCTGATGGTTTTATAAGGGGCTCTCCCCCCTTCACCCTCTGTCTTCTCTCTCTTCTGCCACCCTGTGAAGAAGGTGCCTGCTTCCCTTTCCAACATGATTGTAAGTTTCCTGAGGCCTCCTCAGCCATGTGGAACTGTGAGTCAATTAAACCTCTTTCCTTTATAAATAACCCAGTCTTGGGTATTTCTTTACAGCAGTATGAAAACAATACAGTAAATTGATACTGGGAGAGGGGCACTGCTATAAAGATAACTTGAAAATGTGGAAGTGACTTTGGAACTGGGTAGCAGATAGAGGTTGAAACAGTTTGCAGGGCTCAGAAGAAGACTGAAGATGTGGGAAAGTTTGGAACTTCCTAGAGACTCGTTGAATGGTTTTGATTAAAATTCTCATAGTGGTGCTGACAATGAAGTCCAGGCTGAGGTGGTCTCAGATGAAGATGAGGAACTTCTTGGGAACTGGAGCAAAGGTCATTCTTGCTATTCTTTAGCAAAGAGACTGGTGGCACTTTGTCCATGCCCTTGGTATCTGTGGGACTTTAAACTTGAGAGAGGTAATCTGAAATTGGAACTTATGTTTAAAAGGGAAGTAAAGCATAAAAGTTTGGAAAATTTGCAGCCTGATGATGTGATATAAAAGACAAACCCATTTTCTAAGGAGAAATTCAAGCCTGCTGCAGAAATTTGCATAATAACTAGGAGCCAAATATGAATTACAAAGACAATGGAAAAAATGTCTCCGGAGCATATCAAAGATCTTCAAGGCAGCCCTTCCCATCACAGGCTCAGAGGCCTAGGAGGAAAAATGGTTCCAAGGGCCGCCTACCTCTGGACTTCTTGCTGCATAGCACTTGCTACATTATTTTATGATTGTATATTTATTTGTTTTCTTCTCACTGTGAGACTATATTGGCCCCTCTTTCTTCTTCTCAGTCCTAGACCTAGGAGTATTGGCTTGATGAATTTTGAACTCCTTGTATAGAGATTTTGACAACAAAATCTCTTGTGAGCAAAGCATGAACCTCTCAATCTTCAAACCAGGAGGAATATCATAAGGTTTGGTAAATTTGTGTATGTATGAATGATTTCATGAATCTGTCAAGAATCATGTTGAATTAGAATTATTACGACCTAAAAGCAATGAGTTATAAAGAGGACCTTTTGAAATAAGTGCATTAAGAAAACAGCATGATAGTAGATTTCACAGCAGAATATTATAACATTCTGTATTGTAATACTCATATTGTAATGATGTTTACAAATTAATAGTGTCCAAAATGAACAATTTCTAATCTCCTAAAATCTCACCTTTTTCCAGATACATTCTTGAGATATTTTCAAATGATTACATTCTTTTCATTCAGTATTTATGAGTGAGATTAATACCATGTTATTTAGACTTGCATATATATGGCCAATTTTATCCTCTGATGCCTTTTCATGAAATCTCTACTATTCAATTTCATATTTGGTTGTAAGCAACTTATTGACATGAATTCTCAAGCCAGTATAAACTTGTTTATATCTCTATCCTTTACTGTTATATGACCTTGAGTAAGTTCCTTAAGTTAACTAAACTTTGATTTCTATTCTGTAAAGGTTGAGAAAAGGGATTCCTATATCATATAGTTGTTTTGATAACTAAATAATAACATAAGCAAATGATAGGTAGGATGTGATAAATAAATACTGGCTTTATTTTTTTTCCTTTCTCTTTCCCTCTACAGAAACATGATGTAGTGTTGTAGTGTCAGTGACTATTCCTTAAAACAATAGGCACATTGGATTGAAATCCTTGTAGGGAACTTTAACATGAATTGGGGTAGAATGATAAATATTTTCTCTTACCAAGAAGGGTCTCATACCAAACTGATTTGTCTTTAAAACGACATGAGAATTCAGAGTTGTCATCATCTCTTTCTGCTTGACCTTTCTGTACATTTGGGATATGTTGTAGTATGAGAATTATAGTGTTCAGAAGAGACCACATTTGGCACTAACAGACTGAACAGCTGGGTGGCTTTTTTGCTTCTAGCTACAGTGATAAAAAGGATACTTAAAACTTGAGATCAATGTGTGCACTGTAAAAATAATAAAAGAGACTCAAACAAACTTTACAGAGATAGAGACTCAGAAAGTGCCTTTCCTAGTTTTTAAGTTAGAAAGAGAACCCAGTAAGGAAGGCTGTGAAAAGTCCCTAAATTGATAGCTTCATTTAAGCTTTGACTTTTCTGGATATATATATATATATATTTTTTTCCTAAGTGACCTGATTTCAAAGCACACCATTTCCCCAGTGTGGCTTTCTCTGTCACACCATCAAACACCAACCTTGCCATTTCCATATGTACTTCTGGAAGAAAAAAAGTCCCTCAACATACGTCTCCCGAGCAAGGCAGAAATGGAACAGGATTGAACAGCTAATCAAATAATTTTCCTACCAACCTTGTTAAAGGCCTGGAAACTTGACAGTGTGGGCCGATTCTGAATGCTGTTTCTCCATACTCCCAGCCCCACCTCTGCTCTCTGTCTACCGCAGACTAGGGAGTCAGCTCTCAGAAATGAAAACTCCCTGTGTTCTGAGATCCAGTGGTTGTCGTCACGCTCTGAGGGCATGGCATGCCATTCATTTTCAAGATTTCTCAGCCAGCAGGCGTTGGTGACAAGCATTAGCCAAACTTGTAAACAGTACTCAAAGTTATTAACTTGGCATTAGCATCTGTCGTGATGGAGCTTTATCCAAACTTGTAAACAGTACTCAAAGTTATTAACTTGGCATTAGCATCTTTCGTGATGGAGCTTTATCCTATCATTCCGTTTGTTTGTGTATCCCATTTCCATCCCAATAAACAGCTCACTGTGCCAGGCTTTTTCTTGTTTCCTAGGAGTTCTGACTGTGCATGTTACCCATCCTCCCAGTCCAAAATTCCCATCCTCCTCCCAAAAATCACTCCTGTTTATATAACAGCACAACTTATTTCTTCTCTGGATTCCTAGGTTCTTTCCTATTTATCTTTCTTTAGACCTTTCTTTTTCTATTTCTATTTCATATTATGCTGTTTCTGTCCATATCTCAGAACCCAGCTGTGCTTAATGCTTCTTAAGGACCCAAACTATTGGCAGTCATATTCCTATCTTTTATCACAAACATAATGCCTTGCCCATAGTAAGTATCTGCAGTTTTGCCGTTAGCAAGCTATGCATTAAGGACATACTTGCTGCTTCAGCACACAAATCCCCAAGTTTACAAGGGACCAAATACAAGAGAAGTTTATTTCTCATTACAGACAGTCCACAACAAGTAGTATTGACCAGGAGGTGGCCATCCTCCTCTGGCAGTGATTCAAGAACTCAGGCTCTATTTATCTGGTGCTTGCAGAATCTTTATTCACGGCTTCCAGGTTCACCCTGGGGTTCATCTCCATTCTAGCCAGCTGGAAAGGGAGTGAGCATGGAGGAACATGTGTGGGAACTGGCATAGTTGCCTTCTGCTTACACTCCACTGGTGAGAACTCAGTTATACAGCCAGACCCAACTGGGAAATGGAATCTGTGAGCCCAGAGAGACAGGTAAGTGGGCCTGGTGGCTGTGCCACTGTCTGTATTATGAGTTCTGTGATCCAGAGGAGGTCGTTCAATAGTTAGGAGTTTTCGTTCTCTCATCTATATGATGAAGGAAATAAAATTTTTAAAAGATCATTGTAAATATTACATTGTATGACAATTATAAAATCTTTTTGTTTTCATCTGAAAAATGAACAAGATGGACTAAGTGATCCCTAGGTTCCTTTCACTGCTAAGTAAAGACACACTTGAGTTTGTTCACAAGACTGTCCTAACAAGGCAGGAAAAGGGAACTACTATATATCGGGGGAAAATATATATAAAGAATATGTTCTCTGTTAATGTACTGGATCTGGAAAATTTGGCTATAGCACCTCATTTCTCATGCGATTTGATTAACAGAGGTTCTATCAAGCCTTGTGGGTGAGACTGGGGCCATTTAGTGAAGCTGCTAGAACCCTTAAAGCCTGGGAGAGAAAGAAAAAAACATACTCATGGACATCTGTGATGCACTAACATTTGGGCCTCAGTTTCCTCCTCTGTAGATGTAAAATGGTAGGTTGGATCTAATGTCCTCCAAAGCCCCTGTCCGCTCTAGTATCTTATGAATTAAAGTGACAGAGTAAAATCACTCACTCTGCATAACAGTGTACACACCGAGAAGAAAGAGCTGCAGTCTGGACCAGGCCCACTCACCAAATGACTGTTTGTTTGTTTGTTTGTTTTTTGTAATGAAATAGACTGTAAATCCAAGGTAAGAAGACAGAATTAGTTGAGGTCCAAAGTAGGTAAAATTTTTTATGTGATAAACTTTAGATTCAGCTTTTGATTATTCTTAGAGAAAATAAAAACACAAAATGAGGTAGCTGTAGTCATGCGACTATCCAATAGCAATAGATGAAAATACTTATGGTCAAGATGGGTACTTGATTTATTTGGGTCTAAGCCAGTGAGAAACTGAACTTCTCCTTATATTTGTAACACCGATAATAGTGATAATAATAATTATTTATCAAAGATGTCCCATTATATTTACTTAATACACATTATTTCATTTAATTTTTTTTTAAATTTTACTTTAATTTCCAGGATACAAATGCAGAAAGTGCAGGTTTGTTACATAGGTATATGTCCACCACGGTGTTGGCTGCACCTATCAACCCATCATCTAGGTTTTAAGCCTCACATGCATTAGCTATTTGTCCTAATGCTCTCCCTCCCCTCACCCCCCACTCCCTGAATTTAATCTTTTTTTTTTTTTTTTTTTTTTTTTTTGAGATGGAGTCTTGCTCAGTTGCCCTGGCTGGAGTGTGGTGGCGCGATCTCGGCTCACTGCAAGCTCCGCCTCCGAGGTTCCCACCATTCTCCTGCCTCAGCCTCTCAAGTAGCTGGGACTACAGGCACCTGCCACCATGCCTGGCTAGTTTTTTTGTATTTTTAGTAGAGACGGGGTTTCACCGTGTTAGCCAGGATGGTCTTGATCTCCCGACCTCGTGATCCGCAAGTCTCGGCCTCCCAAAGTGCTGGGATTACAGGCGTGAGCCACCATGCCTGGCCGAATTTAATCTTTATAATAACCAATAACATTGGAAGATAGGTATTTTTTGCTCTATTTTACAGATGGGGGAACTGAGGCTTGGGGTCCACAAAGTCATTCAGTTGGTAAAGAGCAAATCTAGAATTAAACCTCATAACCCTGCCTCCAGAGGCAGAATCTTGGCCATTACAGAAGCTTTTGCCTTGTGTATGGTTGAGGGCACCATGTAAGTTCTGCCTAGCCTTCAAAACTCATGCTCCCTCCAAACTCTGATCACCTATGCCTTGTCTGTGTGTGCCACTCACTTGGAATTTATCATATAATACTCTGAATTGCACTGATGACACTGTTTTATAGAAAGCATTCCAAAAATATTAGTTGACTGGAACAAATATTGCCCTAGATATATATTAATAGTGGCATAAAACAATAAAGTTTCATTGCTGGCTCATGTCCTAGTCCAATGTAGGTCAGTGGTATGTTGAGGAGGTGAAATGAGGTTGAGGGTGCTTTACTCTACACAGTCATTTGGAAATCAGTGTTCTTCCAGAATAGACTTTGCCTTCTCCAAGAGTCCAGAGTCTTGCACTGGATCCCCCCAGTTCAGCCAAGTGATTAAGGAAAAGCAAGAGTGTAGAGAAGGCTCACCCACTTTTAACTACCTTGGGCTGGAGGTGACAGTCACCGCTACTTACGTGCCATTGATGAGCCCTCACCATGTGACCCCCATGTGAGTGGCCTAGGAAATGGAGGAAAGAAAAGGAGAACATGAATATTGATAAACAAAGTACTTGATATTTCTGATGTTCCTTTTCCTCATCTATAAAATGGGAATGATAGAGCAGCTGTGAAAACAGCACACACAGGAGGTGCTTAATAAATGTTGATTCTGATTTTCAGTTTATCATTTGCAGTGGGAAACCTTCATTAGTGTCAAATCACATTGAAAGGACTCATCAAAGACCTTTTAGGAGGATCAAAGTTTGATTGGAAGGAAGGGTAAAAAAAAATAATAACAAAGAAGAACAGGTAAAATGAAACCAAAAGGGGAGAAGATATAGCTATCAAAGAGTATTGGTGGCACCAGCCATCTCCACCGTGTCTCCTTTAATGCCTAACTTTAGGTAAGGTTTCAGAATGACAAGGACCTGTTACTCAGAATTCCCATGATGAATCACAAAAATAGGTGGAGGCAGAAATCATGTTGGTGCTTGTGTCTTCTGCAGGTAATTAAACGAGCGACTAAGTTGGAAACATACATCATACCTGCAGGAGGACTATTATTATTAGTCCTGTTATTCTTTTTTTCCATGAGGATAGTAACACATAGATTGCCATTAATCCTGGCCTTCACCAGAAGCAGCTCTGACCTAGTTTCCCACATGAATCACTCCCTTTGAAGGCAGACCCAGCCCACTGCAGAAATTTAGAACCTGCTCCCTGTGCCCCCCACCCTGGGTTTCCTCTTTCACCACACTTTATCTCTCTGGCATAATGGGCTATTTTGATTCCCTGCAAAGGCCAGATCCCTCTGCCTCTGTGGAGTTGCATACACTGTCTCCTGTGCTTGTAAAGTTCTTCAATATCTTCTGTCTCTCCTACTTTTTCAGCAAAAAGGTCCTCTGTTTCAGGGAGCCATCCTAGTCAGTGTGAATGTGCACCATTTGTGTTCTCCTGAAGTCTTGTTTTTAGCTCTCTTATTCCATTCTTCACAATGTTCTGGCTACTTCCCTTGTATATTATGAATTTCCTTAGGATAGGAAATGAACCTTTATTTCTATATCCCTGTTGTAGAGCACGTGGACATATTCAGCACATTTACCAAATAACAATTGTCATTTATGTAGCTTCTAAATGCATAACCTTATTTAATATATGTAATAAACCACAATGTAGAAACTATAACTATATTTATATATCACCTGCTATATTAGAAAATTTGTAAACATATATTTTAATACAATATTTATGAAATATATATCATATATTCACATATGTATGTATTTTATATATAATTGTAACTATAGTGAAAATGAGGAAACTGAGGGAATTTGACAGCTGTCCACTTAGAATTACAAAAATTGAGATTTGAAGCTATCTATGTTTAATTTGAACCCAGCTCATAACCCTGACATATACAAGATACATGAATATCAAGAACAATTTAATTACAGTTCCCTCAAAGAGAGATATATTGTACAATGATTCCTTAATACAATCCATATCATTAGTATGAAGAAGGACACTGTAATGGAACATAGTTCTGAGGAAAGCTGTTTCCTGTCTGGGCTCCAGGCTCCAAGTTTCCAACACTTCCTACTTGGGTCACCCCGGTCAGGTTGGTGACCGCAAGGCTACTGAGGGTGGGGTACAACTTTCTTGAAGCTGATGAAGGAGCATCAAAAAGCCTGGAACTAAACCTACAGGGATAAAGATCTCTGATGAAATGGGAGGACCCCCCTCATCTTCATCACGTCCTCTCTGTTAGGAGCTGAATTGTGTCCCCTGAAGTTTGTATGTGAAGGGAGTTGTCATCTCCTGATGGTCTCAGCTGTGGAGAGTCGCCTTGCCCAAGGTCATGTTTTTTCTGAGGTAGCCCATACCCAGTGGTCAAAGAGAGCCTAGGCATCTCAGCTCAACAGTGATGACTCTGAAGAGCTGCTGTCTCTCAGGAGCTTCTGGAGGCATCAGCCAAAGCTGTTGCTGGACCTGTCTGGAAGCTCCAGGTATTTCTCTGCCTGCTCCTGCTTCCATTCCTCTCCTTCCACAGTGTCAATTCCAATACTCCTTAACAAACATCTTGCAGTTGACTCTTTCTCATATAGCTCCTGTAAAAGCTCCAAAACTCTGGGCTATTCCAGCTGAAATAAACTTTTCCTCTTGTCCTATTCCTTCTTCCTGCCTTAATGTCTACAGCTGGGGTTCTAGCAGCCATCCTGCAATCATAAGTCCACTGCAAGCGTGGAAGCATGCTAAGGTGGTGATATAGAAAAGGAAGGACCCAGGATCTCTGATGACAGCTCTAAGTGACTATATTAATTATCTCTGCCCTGCCTACCTCTGGACTTCTTGTTGCATAATAACAACAAAACTTCTGATATACTTAAACCACTGGTTTTTGGTTGTGGGTTTCTGTTACCTGCAGCCAAACATAATGGCCATTGATACAAAACATTAAACAAATACTCATATAAATGATACTTTTATTTTAATTGAAGTATCTGTCATCAAGTAGATTTAAATTATTACTGGAGAATGTAGAATCAGTGGGGTGAGGCAAAATTTTCCATGGGGTAGAAATATCTCTTGACGCTGGAGGGGCTCGAGTACTTTCTAGTTTATTTCTGACTTATTCTCACTCAAATAAGTCAGTCTTGACTACGTAGAGCAAAAAGGTGGGAAGCAGGTGGATGAGGGGTAGATATAGGAAGAGTGGCAGATTGTTCAGAGGTGGATGTCTTTAGTTTGCCTCCAGATTCACTCTCCAGCCTTCCTCACCCTGTTCTCTGGCTTGAGAAGCCAATCTGCACGAACTACACCAATGGGGAAAGCTGGCATGAGATGGAGTGGAAAGAGGAGAAGGTTGTTGGGGTGTTTGTTCCTCCCTGTGGTGTGGTCTTTGAGCTGACTCTGTCCCTCTAACTAGGGTTGCTGTTCCTCTCAAGTAACCTCTTTACATGACTCTTTTCTTCTGGTTTCCAATAGCCAAGAAGTTGTTAATCTGAGATCTGTAGATAAAGTTTAGGAGGTTTGTGAACTTCAATGGAGAAACTAAAACTATATCTTTATAATCACTGATCTCCAACCAAAATTGACCATTTCCTTCAATCACCAGGCTAGGCAACACACCCTAATGGTATTAGCAATGCCTGTGACTGCTGTCATGAGTATTTTCATATTACATCACAGAGGATGCAGACATGTCAAAGTGTCTTTTATACTCACCCCACTTTGAAGTTGCAGTCATTATTAGACCCACCATCAGGCCTTGTTAGATAGTGTGTTAATAAAGAAACACTTATGTTAATATATTACACACTTATTAGCATATTGTATTCATTGGATTTTGATATCATTGTATTCTTTTGTAATTCTAAGTATTTTATTAAATTCATTTAAAGACATTAACTTGAGATCAGTCTTTGGAGTCCATCAGAGTGACAAAAGGTTAGGAGCCCGCCAAGTAACCATTTCTGCCTTTATTCCATCAGCCTGGTGGTCGCGACTGCTCCACTCTCGCTAGCCTTAAGGAGGACAGGAATTTTGCCTTGTGGTTCCTCTACACTCTCCACACCATTGTAAGTAGTCCCTCCTTAAGTTATCCTAATTTCAGTATGCTGTCTGTGTTCTGCTAGGGCACTGACTGACAAACCCTGTAAAGGATTTTGACTTCATAGTCAAGAGTGACAGTGGGACCTTGGACAGGTCACTTGATTAGTCTGAGTGTTTTTCTCATTTGTAAAATGAAGATAATACCCGATCCACTGATATCAAAACATCCACGTTATTTTCGGTCAGAACAAATCAATGTAATACATTTGAATAGTGGCACAATAAAAATATTGCATAAGCCAGGTCATCTGTATCTCAGCTTTCTCTTCCTTCCTTCCGTCTGTTGGGGTTGATCAGCACGTTGGCAGAACCAAAATGGACTGTGCTGGCATGAAGAGAGAGGCTGTTCCAGGGGTCAATCAGCAAATGTGTTGTTTCTATAGTGAAGGCTTCATGGCTGAGGCAGTGGGTATTGATTTTCATCTCTTTGTCTGTAATTCTTGAGTCAAGTCTCAGTAAAGTGCATTTTCATTGAAGAACCCAGAACAATATTTCTAAAGCTGGAATAATATATACACACTCTT
Source organism: Chlorocebus sabaeus (assembly GCF_047675955.1). Taxonomy (NCBI): domain Eukaryota; kingdom Metazoa; phylum Chordata; class Mammalia; order Primates; family Cercopithecidae; genus Chlorocebus; species Chlorocebus sabaeus. The sequence goes on from NC_132930.1 coordinate 35,764,277, forward strand.
CTAAAGAAATTATTTTTAAAAATATGGTGATTTCCTAGTGTTCAATTATTTTAATTATAATATTACTTAAATGTGTACAAATCAATTGGATATATACTCTTATGCTTATAGCTTTTGTACAGCTATGTATCAAAAACAAATGTGAAGTTAAATATAGGAGATGGTATTAAGATGATAAACTGAGCACATGCTAAACTTTCCTTTTCCTGCCCCAAATATATAAAATAAACTATCCATAACAATGTTGAAAAATAAGAACTACTCTACATAGACCAGAAATTATAAAGAATTCCTGAGAGGCTTGAGGCAGATGGTATATGTATAATTGATGAAGCCTTAGCGCTAAACACACCCAGGAGGTGCCTGCTCGCAGTTGGGAGTGGCTTCAAATACTCTGTGTAACTGCTAAGAATTGGATACTGGGGCAGGAGGGAGCTCTAGGGAGCTCTTGATAGTCAAGGTGACTTCTACAATACCACAGCAGGATAAACCAGATGTCTTGCTTCTCTCTCCTCCCTACCATTAGCACCCACTTTTAAGGGCAGTAGCAGAAGGGTCCTCCCTAGGCAGAAGCTCTAAATGGAGGCATTGGGCCTGAGAGGCAGAATAGCCCCATGAGTGGCAGATGATAGTCAAGGGAAACAACGAGCCTCCATAACCAGAAGCCTGGCAACTGACTCTCCCAGTACGCAGAACATCTCACCTTCATTTTATCATCGCAGGCAATAGGCAGTGCAATCTAGTCTCAAAAAGGCAAACAGAGACTCAGAAATACAAAGATCAGCACAAAACATTAGAAACATCAGACATTTAAGAAAGTCAGTCTAATAAAGGAAGACAGCAAACTCAACAAATCCAAGTTCTGAGAACTAAGGATATCAAATTAACACAGCAATTATGGAGCGATGAGAGAGGACATTGCATCCAAATAAAAAATAATCGACTAGAGATCTTGGACATAGGATGTTTTGTTGAAATAAAAGAAAAAGTAGTAGTTGTACTGAATGTAGAAATCAGAAGTCCTATGAAGGGTTCTAGAGGAAAAGAACACAGAGCATAGAAAGAAAGGGTAAAAAAAAAAAAAATAGGAGAAACATACTCAACTTGAAGAAGACATGAGTTTCAGATTTAAAAAGACTGTTAGGTGCTGGACAGAAAGAATGTGAAATATTCCAGATTTAAACATATTAAAAAAATTTTTAAACCACTAAAAAAAGAGGAAATCCAAAACTTTTCAGACAAGGAAAAAGAAAGCTTGCTTATAGAGAGAATAACTCATATTGGCATAAATCTTTCATTTACAACACTGGATGCAAGAGGAAAATATAACAGTATAATTGGATTTCTATACCCAGCCAAACTATTGTTCACTTCAAATGGAAATACAAAATAGACACTTATCACTGACTTGGATAGTTTATCATCTTTAAATGGTAACTGAAAAAATTACTAGAAATTGTACTTGGCAAAACAAGCAAACAAACAAACAAGACAAATCCAAGAGGAAGATGCGAGGTAAAAGGAGAAAAGAGAAAACAAAACCAGCAAAATATACTACTAACAATAACAACATTTTAATTATTAGACTATGTAATAACTTTAATACATCTCAGATTGTCTCACATGGTAGCTGAAGGCAAACCAAAGAAAAAGGGAAACTTAAAGTGTGGTTAGGTCTTGTTCTATTTGAGAGTAACCAGAGATAGCAATGAACTCTAAATATTGACTAAAACAAACAGAAAGAAATGCTAAGCATAAATGCATGTGTTGTGAACCATGCACAAAGGACTTGCTTGAACACTGTGCCAAGAGACTTGACCACACTTCAGCCAGCCTTCCACCTGCAGTACGTTGTGTCCCTAAAGCTGACCTCTGGCTTCCACTAGGTTACCTCCCCAAAGGTGACCTCAGTCCCAGGCTGTCTTTGCTCAAGAAAAGACAATGCTGGTTGGGCGCAGTGGCTCACGTCTGTAATCCTAGCAATTTGGGAGGCTGAGGTGGGCGGATTACTTGAGGTCAGGAGTTTGAGACCAGCCTGGCCAACATGGTGAAACCCCGTTTCTACTAAAAAAAAAAAAAAAAATACAAAAGTTAGCCAGACATGGTGGCACACACCTGTAGCCCCAGCTACTCAGGAGACTGAGGCAGGAGAATTGAACCTGTAAGGCAGAGGTTTCAGTGAGCTGAGATTTTGCCACTGTACTCCAGCCTGGGAGACAGAGCGAGACTGTCTCAAGAAAAAAACAAAAAGAAAAGAAAAGAAAAGAAAAGACAATGCTGCCAGACCTAAGAAAATACATTATTCCAGCCCACATCACCAAACCATTTTAGTAATTAATTCTCTATTTACCTCTTTCTGTAATTTTTCTTCTGCAATTTCTCTGTAGCCCCCCTACTTTCTTTTGGTTCCTGTTTTCACACTTCCTGACAGCCCCCTCTGCTCTCCCTTTGCAACCTTATTTCCCTTGTCTTGGTTAGAATTGAGCTCAGTTTATACTGGTTTCTCTCCTACTGCAGGAGCCTGAACAAAATGTGTCTTGCTGCCTTTGGCAAGTATCTGGTGCAGTTTTCCATTGTCAGTGTTAAGAATATTTAGATAAGAATTAGAGTAATCAAGTAAAACAGTAAGTTCTGAGCCTCAGGGTATCAAGTTTAGATAGTGTAGTCACAAAGAAGGTCCCTTTGAGGAAGAGACATTTAAATCAAAAGCCGAAGGGCAAAAATGAGGCAGGCTTCCTCAAAACTGGGGGAAGAGTATCCTAGGTAGAGGTTACAGCAAGTGAAGAAGCCCTGGGCAGGAAAAGACCTCAGCAATTTGAACAACAAAGAGAAGATAAATGTGAAAAAGGTGAAAAGTAAGCAAGACAGAAAGTGGTTTTAGGTGAGGTTTGGGAGGCAGTCAGGGGCACTTGGAGATCGCTGGGCTGCCTCATTTTTTGGCTACCCATATTTCTGCTTAGAGTGTTATAATTCCAAATGATTTATAACTCATATGTGTCCTTGTCTAGCTTTCTCCCCTAGCTTTTAAAGACGGCAAGAACTGTGTCTTGTCATTGGTATTTCCCCAGCATCACACACACAGCCAGCTCTTAGTTAAGTGCTCGGTAAATGAAGAGTTGTTAATTCCTGTGCATTTTTTTGGGTCTCTCGCCCACAGACTCTGCAATTCTGCCAGATTTGAGACTGAATAGGAAAGAGAAGCAGGTATCTTCTTATCTTTCTTCAAAGAGATGTTAGCTGCAGGCATATCCCCCAAACAAGGTCCAGGCTTCCAGAGTGAAGGCATTTCCTCCAGTACTGAACTTGAACTTCTCTCTGACTCCTCTAAACCCTCCCTGCTCACCTTCCGCCCATTCTAGCATACAGGAAGGTTAGACCCGAGAAGCTGAAAACCAGGCTTCTGAGTTGAAAATATGAACACACATGAGCCACAGATCTTCTGGGGAAGTGTGCCTGCACACGGTCCCTCATTCCATGGGCGCCATCCCTGTCAGATTTGAAGATTGGCTCATGGAGTTCTACAGCTTCTCACCAGGACACAGTTGGGTGCCATAGGGCATGGGGGTAGCTAATCAGCACATGTGGGCCTGCTCTTCCACCCAAAGAGGTTCTCAAAGGACCCCCTGTTCCCTTTGATCAAACGAAGTGGAGTGAACTAACAACCAGCTCAGTGGGGTTGTATTTTCTTGGAAGGAAAAAGTGCTAGGAGAGATGACTTGCTAGTTTACCTCAGAAGCGAGCACTCAGGTGATATAACTGACTGGAATTGCCCAACAAGGCTGGAGAAACAGCCCCACTCCCATCATGGAAGACAGGAACCTATTCTTTGGAAACTGAGGTCTTTCCATCTGGTACCCTGGAAACACTCAGAGGGGTTGTGACCAATATAACTCTGCATTCCGCAGGAGAGTCTTCTCATCATTGTTGCAGAGAAAAGTCTTCTGTTCTGGAAGAAACCTAGAGTAGGAGACTAGGAGGTCCTTTAGTCTAATTCTCTCCACATTAAGGACCAAAATTGTGTAAACCTCTTTATATTAGTGAATGCCCCCGTCCCAATTAACATGAGGGTGATACAAGATTATGAGTAGAGAGGCCTCTTGTTTGGGTATTTTGAAAACAAAAAGCTCCCTGGATGATTCCAGTATACTCTCATAGTCATATATATATATACTCTCATAGTCATATATATATATGTGTATATATGACAGAATGCAAAAAAAAATCAAAAACAAAATGCATCCACTTTTTCTTGAGTTTGGTGTGTGTGTATGTGTGTGTGTTTAGGAGTGAAAGTGTGGAGGTGAATTCTAACCTGTACTGCTCACTGTTCTGGGGAGGCAGCTGGGAGAGGTGCTGAATCCTAGAATAAGCTGATCTGACAAATTTCCTTACCCTTTTAAGACCTAGTTTAGACATATTTCTTCTGAAGGCTTTTCTGATTCACCCAAGCAGACTTGATCCTTTTCCTCTTTTGACCCCATTCTACCATGAACAACTTATTAAGGCTCTTCTAATCTTGTAATTAAATGCTTACCTGTCTCCTCCAGTCCATAGTCTTCCTTCATGCGTTGGCTTCATATTCTTCTCTTTAACCCCCATCTTCTGTAAATGTTTGCTGATTAAACGAGGTGGAATGGGCAGGGGAATAGTTCCCAACCTAGGGACTGCTGATCCTCCAGACATTCACCATAGCAATAACCAGGATGCATAAGCCATTATTAATGTCAAACAATTTTAATGAATATTGCACATCTACTCTCAAGAGCTTAGCTCCAGTTGAGTGAAATGCCCCTTTGCTTGGTGGTTAGTTTATCAACTCTGTGCTAATACAGCTGTCAGATAAGATATCATTGGCTACACGTAGATCAATAATGAAATTATTACTTAGTCAATAAGATGTTCTTTCTAAGTAGACAAAATCATTGGTAACCTGTTGTCTTTGCAGGGAAAATATAAAAAAGAAAAAGAAAAAGATAACCAGAGCTTTGGGGCACATTGTCTCACAAAACCTGTCACTGAATAAAGGTTAGAGTTGATAGGAATAGTTGGCTTTGCTGACTATCTAAAACAAAGGCAGGCAGAGGACACTTCTGGATTCAGAGAACAATGGAAGCTCCTTGATTTCAAAACTTACCACACCCTCCCAAAAGGAAAACACAGAATAACAAGGAGAAAAAGCAAACAAAACCACACATGACCATGTCTTTTGTGTTACTAGGAGACAGAAGCGTCACAGCCTCTAACTTACCTGTAAGTAGAGAAAAAGGTGAATTCCAGTAGAGCCCCTGCCTGTGGGTGAGAGATTAGAAAAGGGGAGGCTTAAGAGACTCCATAAAAGGCGCAAACAAAATAAACCCAGAAACGAAAGTCCAACATTAAATTCCAAAGTACAGAATGTAGCCTGTGACCTGAAATTCTCAGTACTTTACACAGGGCAGAGAGGTAAGAGAGGGAAGAGCTACAGAGAGACAAGAGCTGGTGCCCCGGGAGATAAATCAATGAAGAACATCAGCAGGGGAGATAAATGACTCTCCAAGAGAAATATACCCTCCTTCACCCCATCCCACCCCAACCGAGGGCCCAAACCATCCATAAAAGAAACTGCCTAGAAGAGGGAAGAACCTGAAGAAAGGGAGGCTCTTAAATTAGGAAGCCTGTTCATGAAAGGAATAAGAATCAAGAAAATAAAGTCACATTTATATGAGATTGTTATTAAAAATCAGAAAATGAGAATCAAAGCATTTCTGTTAACAGAAATTCTCCCCAGGAAATTTAACTAAAAATCAGAAGAAAACTCTAAAACAAGTGTAAAGGAACACTCCAAAGTGAATCAATTTACAGATATGAAAAAACACATTGAATCAGAAATATTAAAACTAGGAACAGAAATAGACCCCCCAAAAAGCACACAAAACAACCACCCAGAAAGAATCCCAAAGAGTAGGTTTTAAAAATAATTTTTAATAAAGTCAGGGTCTTGCTCTATTGCTTAGGCTGGACTCAAAGTCCTGGGCTCAAGTGATTCTGCTGCTCATCCTCCTAAGTAGCTGGGACTGCAGGTGTGTGCCACCCAGCTTCCCTGATCCAATCACTATACTTTATGTGCATCAAAATATCACTGTGTACCCTGTGAACATGTGCAATAACTGTGTTGATTTTTAAAAAATTAAAAGAATGTAAACAATTTTTTAAAACCCAGAAAATAATAAAATGAGTGAAAATGAATTGGGAAGGGACTTGGGAAAGAAATAGGGCAAAAGATAAAAGTACATCAGTAATGAAGACTAAAGAGGAGGATAGAATCAAATAAAAGTGGAAAGAGTGTTGACAAAAATAGATCACCAATCAAAATAACTATGACATGAAGAACAAAGTAAAAAAGGTCAGAGGGAAAGTGGTTGAAATGACACAAAATTGGAAAAGGGTGTCTAACATACCTATGATTGGCATCCCCAAAGAAGAAAATAAATAGAATAGAACTAATATTTTAAAAAGTGAAATTCCAGAAAAGTTCTAGAACTAAAAGAAAAAGTGAATTTACACATAGACAGGGTCTAAAGGGGACTAGGAAAAATCGGAGTAATTGATTCTGGGACATGGACTAGTTAAATCAGTAGACATTAAAGAAAAAGAAAAAATCCTCAAGTCCTCCAGGCACAAAGATAGAATAACTTGGAAAGGCAAGATAATTAGTTTGTCATCAGACTTCTTTAAAACAACATGAAAAGCAAGGCAATAGCAGAGTTACATTCTCTGTTAGGGAATGAGCTTCAATCAACCAAAAGATGTCTGGGAAAGCTTTGCCAAAAGTACTAATAAAAAATAATATGTAGACATTACATGTTCTGACAAATAAGAAAGAACACAACTTTAAAAATGACAGGAGACTTCAACTTCTGGAAAGATGAAGAGGACACATTTTCCTATATTTCTACCACTACGTGAAGCTAAAAATCTGAACATTATATGTAAAATGAACATAAGAAGACTTGAAAAGGTGAAGAGAAGAAAAGAGACTGTCTAGAAACTGACAAAAGGCCCTGAGTTGGAAAAGTGCACCAAAACATGCCAGCACTAGAGATAAAAACAGAATTCTAAAAAACGTTCAAGTAACCTACAGAGAGGCAGAAAAACAAAGCTGGAAAACAGAAGAAATAAGCAGAGAACAAAAACCAATATGGCAGACTTGAGCTTTATTGCATCAATAATTGAAGGCAAAACCTTCAAAATAGCAAACTATAGATGGAGGACAAATTATTGATGGCCAGGGTAGTAGAGGTGGCAATAAAGAAGTAGCTCAAAGGAGATCTCTGTGGTAATGGAATAAGTCTGTGTTTTGATCACAGTGGTGGTTACACAGTGGTGGTTATCACAATCTGCCATTGTGATAAGACAACATAGAACTATATAAACATGTTATACCAATGTCAATTTCCGATTTGCTACTATACTATAAAATTTTGTCATCTGTAACTATTGTGGGAAACTGAAGGGTACATAGGACCACTCTGTCCTATCTTTGCAACCTCTGTGAATCTAGAATTACCTTTAAATAAAAACTTATAAAATAAATAACAATATTAAAATAGGAGGAGAAGAGAGAGAAATAGTAAAAAGCAGAATAAATCATTTATGTATAAGTAGAATAATTTTTTTGAACTGAAAAGATAATAAAGAAGGGTAAGTAGGAAAATAGGGAATTAGTAGAATATAAAAAGTATTGATAACAATAAAAACACTACGCTAAAAAGAAAATTTTTGTAAAAACCAAAAGTAAAAAAAGGACAACACATCAAATAGAGAAGGAACACAGTAAATGTAATGTACACATGTATCAAAACATAAGTAGTCAAAATTGAGACCAAACCAGTCAGTCCTATCAATAAATATGAAGGGATTTAGCATATCTATTTTTTAAGTATGCAGCGTTTCTAAGTGGTTTATAAAACAAAACCCAACTCAATACCATATATGAGAGACACTCTTTTAATGAATGAATCAAAACAACTATAAATGAAGGGATGGACAAAAATTTACCAAGCAAATGGAAATAATCAAATAAAGCCAGGCATCTATGCTGTGTGAATTATTTAAGAACAAGGCTCTGTAGCAGGATATCTGGGTTTGAATCCCTGCCCATTCCCATCTCCTAATATTTCTCCTTCATTTATTCTATTCTAGTCAATCTGTCCTTCTTGCTGGTCCTCAGAAATTCCAAACACCCTCCATGTCCATGCTCTCTTCCTGGATCAGTCCTTCTCCAGGTACCCATGTAGTTTGCTTCACCACGTTCTTTGTTTTTCTTCCCTTAAAGCTCCTTATCAGAGAGGAGATACTTAGCCCCTATATAAAACAGTAATCCCTAGCACTGAAATACAAAATAGCAAACTGCACAGCACTTATCATCACTTGACATATGACGTGGACTGCCATAACAAAATACCACAAACAGTGGCTTAAACAACAGACATCTATTTCTCATAGTTCTGGAGGTTGGAAATTCCAGATCAAGGTCCAGTAGAGTTTGACTCCTGGTGAGGGCGCTCTTTCTGACTTGCACATGGCCACCTTCTGGCAGCAGTCCTCACATAACATTTCCTCTGAGTGCATGTTCTGAGTTCCTCTTCTCATAAAGACCCTAATTCTATTTCAGATGAGGGTTCCACCCTTGTGATTTCATTTAGCTTAATTGCCTCCTAAGGACCTTATCCAAATACAGTCACCCTGAGGGTTATCACTTCCACATAAGAATTTTGGGGGGAGATAATTTAGTCCATAACATGACATATTTGTTTATCATCTGCTGATGTGGACTCCATGAAGGCAAGAACCTACCTGTTCTGCTCACTGCTGTATCCTACCAAGTCTCAAATATGGCCTGACATAATTAGAGCTCAAGAAAAACTGTGATGAATTGTGAATTAATGAATAAGTGAAAAAAAGCTGGAATGTCTTTGGTGTGTCCTTGCCCTAACAAATCTTCCCTTTTCTCATCCGTAAAAAGGGAACAATAAAAATACTTCTCACAGTTTTGTTTTAAAAATTCAAGGAGACGATTCATGCCAAGTGCTGTTTATTGTACCTGGCATATAGTAAGAGCACAGTTTAGATTAGTTATTGCTGTATTATTGTTGTCATATGATTATGTTGAGGCTAAGGTACTACTGTGTTCCCCAGTACAAAGCTGATCAAGATGCAGGAGACAGGAGAGAGCTGGCCCAGCACGGTCTAGAGAGATGATGGTCATTGTTTCAGCAGATGTCATAGTTAGGTGCTCTTGTTTTTCATTTATACTTTGACATGAAATTGGAGATGTTTACCTGGCTTGAGAACAAACAAGCCCATGCCCTTGGTTTTACAGTCTATATAGGTAGTTAATAACCTCTTCTACCATCCTGTCTCAAGTTTTATGATATCACTATGATCTGATATCTACAAGTGTCACCATTTCCATGGGATATTGGGAAGCCTCATTTTCGATTGTGGGAGAGGGAACATGCTTTTTTGCATAGCCCCCAGTCCAAATCTACTCCAGCTTGGAAGGCTTTAGAAATTCTGGGTTCATCCCACTACAGGGTCTACAGTCAGGCAACCTCAGTGAACACTGTACCCTCAGAGGAAGACAACTAAGCAGATGAGCTTATTCAACCCTTAGACTCAGCCAGCTGTTTCTTTTGTCTCTTTTATCTTTATCTGAGGAAACAGAATGCATTACCATGCCTTCCTTTCACCCCAGTCTGTCTGTCCTCTAATCCTTACCAACCCACACAAACAACCACAGAATTCTTGGTCAAAATTGAGCCCTAAGTGAATCTTGACTCTTTGAGCTTTTATCTTGGGGAACAATTAATCATTGCTGAGAAGCAGATAAGATTTGACTTGTGCACATCATCCATCATTCTTGCTGAACTCGAGGAATCGTCCAGTTACTATGGAGTTTAGGGTGGAGGTTGTCACCAGCATCAGCTGAGAAAATACCTTTATAGAACATTCAGGTCCATGGAGTCTGTTTCAGTCAGCAAATCCAAGGGTATTGTCTACTTCTCTGCACAGAAGGCAACTGCCCATGCACAGACTCCCACACCAATGCCTAACCTGTCCACAGGCAGACCTGTGATGGGCTTGGTGTCAGATCACAAAGCTTTTTTGACACCCACCCAACTGGTTTCTGCCTTTGGGAGTAGAAATGCTGATAAGGAAATAGTTGTCTTCAGATGGCCGTCACCTTAAGGAAGTACAAACCTCGAAGAGCACCTTAAAATATAAAATGAAACAAAACAAACCATATCTGAAAACTCAGATTGCTACAGCTATTGCTTCAGACTGCCAGAAGATGGGGCCACATCTATTTTTTAAAATATTATTTTGCAAACTCCAGATATTGTAGGAGAAAACCTGGGTTGGTGAGTTTATACCACAGCAAATGATTTCGCTTCAGCTTTATTTTTGTAGCTCTTTCTTTTCTTTTTCTTTCTTTCTTTCTTTCTTTCTTTCTTTCTTTCTTTCTTTCTTTCTTTCTTTCTTTCTTTCTTTCTTCTTTCTTTCTTTCTTTTTTTTCTTTCTTCCTTCTTTCTTTCTTTCTCTTATTCTTTCTTTCTTTTCTTTCTTTCCTTCCTTCCCTCTTTCATCTTTTCTTTCTTTCGGTCTCTCTCCTTCCTTTCTTCCTTCCTTCCTTCCTTCTTTCCTTCCTTCCTTCCTTCCCTCTTTCCTCTTTTCTTTCTTTCTTTCTCTCTCTCTCTCTTTCTTTCTCTTCTTTCTTTCTTTCATCACTGTGTATTCTTTGGAAACTATTTGAGAACTCTTTTCTCCTCTTTTTATTTTTTAAATATACATAATGACAACTCCTCAAGCTTGGCTTTGAAAATGAATAAAATAGAAGCCATGGCTCTTTCACTAGGTGCCACTTTCTTCAGTTTTTTACCCAGAAAAATAGAAGTTTAATAACATCTGCCATACCTATTTGGTGGAGCCTTATTTTAAGCCTTTGAAAGCCTCAGAAGAAAGGTGGAAAGCCCGCTAACAAAGAGTGATTATCCTCAAGGACTCAGCTTGGGAGACCCCATTATCACACCACTCCCACATCAGGAGGTGACATAACAAAAGGTAATAAAGGAGGCCTTTTGTGAGCGTGTTGGGCAAGAAAGATGACTCTTGAAGAATAAGCAGGAGGAGGTGGGAAATGAAAAAAGACAGGAGAGAAATGTCATCTCTTTTTTTAAAACATTATAATTTACTGTATGCATCCTCTGAAATGCTCTATTGTATGTGTGTGTTTTTTTCCCTTTAGTAAAGGCCTAATTTCCCCCCTTAACTCAATTCCTCTGTCCCAGTTTAAAAACAAAACCAAACAACAAACCCTCCTTCCCCCACTCCCTGCCACACACACAATTCACTGGACTTAAGAGCAGTTATAATTTCTGTGACAATATGAAGAATGTCAAAACCAAGCTTGCAACTTCTTAGTGAAATTATACTGTGGCTCCCTGAAAAAATTAGCTTTACAGAGCAGCTTACGCTGAACCCTAGCCTGGTTCCCAGTCAAGCTCTACACAGAGAACCCCTGTCAGCAGAGGGGAAAAATCTTCTGATGGGTCGATTGGGTGGTTGGACCAGCCCCTCTCAGACATCTTGGCGGCACCAGATACAAGGAATTTACAGATTTTATTGTATGATTCAGTTACTGATTAAGGTTCACAGGCAAATGGTTTGTCTGTGGCTAAATCTTGCTTGTCTTGGAACCACTCTCAGGCAATACCCTGCTCTCTCTGAATTGAAATTGGCAGTTCCCTTGACTCATTTTTTTTTTTTTTAAATTTAAGAGACTCTGTTGTGTCTTTGTGTCAGTAAAGTCTTAAGATTTTTGTAGCTATATGTAAGATATTCACTAACTTGAGAAACCTGCCTTGTGTATCTGTATTTGTAGGCTACCTTAGAGAAGGTGCTTTTGGGCTCAATTCAACATCCTGAGTTCTGAGCCATGTTGTGGCTTGCTGAAGAGGTCAGCAATATTGTCAAAAATGTGAACCGCTTGGAAGATCAGGTCTAGTTAAATCCCTGCCAGTCCAATTTTCTTCCAGACTTCAAGCAATACTGTCAAAGATAAGAGCATTCACCAGTCATGGATACTACAGCTATTCGAGCTATTCATTTCTATAGATGAGGCTAAGGTTGACCATGTGGCTGACCCACCTTCGTCAAACACTTCGGCAAGCGCTAATGCCCTGCTTTGTCATTTGCACCATCTTCTTCTCACAAAGCAGGCAAAGGGGGCTATGTTCCAGCTCCTAACCTTTCTCCATAGACAACTAAAAATGGCAGACAGTATAGTAGTTAAGCCCCACCAACTTCAACTCACGTCTCAATCTTATTAATCACTAACTGACCATGTGTCTTTACCGCAAGCCCTTGTCCTTACATATAAAATGGGAATTATCAGAGTGCCTGCACTCTGCACAGTGTTTGGCACACAGTGAGGACTCAGTACATGTTAGCCCTCATTCTGCTTCATCCTCAGCAACAGATTAAAAAAAAAAAAAAAGAAAAACCGCAAAAATCATCCATTCCAGCAACTTTGAAATCTTTTAAAGCCATGGAGAATGTTCTGTAGAAATGAAACTGGGCAGAAACACAAACTTGTGAATTAGATCTATGAAAAGTGTTTCTGAAGAAGGTAGGAAGAGCTGGAAGATGAGGGATCCTACCTGCCTGGCCCTCCTCCTTCCTTTCCTTCTCTCCAGAACACTCCTGAAAATCATGTCTCTAGAACCCTTAGAATTCCAAGGTTTAGACTCAGACAACCACTCATCTAACCCTGACCCGCCATGTCAAATAACAAGCTGAAAGATGAAATGAGACTCAGGTATGGCTATGTAGCTACAGAAAGACCTAGTCAGACTTGAAAAGTCTCTCTTTTTTTTTTTTTTTTTTTTTTTTTTTTTTTTTGACAGAGTCTTACTCTGTCACCTAGGCTGGAGTGCAGTGGCAGGATCTCGGCTCACTGCAACCACTACCTCCTGGGTTCAAGCGATTCTCCTGCCTCAGCCCCCCGAGTAGCAGGGACTACAGGCGCCTGCCACCATGCCCAGCTAAATTCTGTATTTTTAGTAGAGATGGGGTTTCACCATATTGACCAGGATGGTGTCGATCTCCTGACCTCGTGATTCTCCCGCCTCGGCCCCAGCAAAGTGCTGGGATTACAGGCCTGAGCCACAGTGCCTGGCCCAAAAAGTCTTTATTACATACCCTTGAACTAGGCACTGGAGAAAAGGAGATCTATAACTCTTCATCTACTTTATGTTCTGAAGTAAAATCAGGGTTTATGCTTTTACCAACAAGCAAAATATTTAGAATTCAGACTCATCTAAAACATTAGAGATGTTTGGGCATAGTTGATCTAAGATCCACCGAATGTATAAGGTAGTAGCTGAGACTTGACTTACCATCCCCAGCTTAGAATCAAATATGTGTCCAGATGGCAGTATAGGATTCAGAAAGTGGTAATAATCTGGAAACATTGGGGTACATAGGGGATGCTTCATGAAGGGCTTTGTACATAAGGGAGCCCTTGATGGGAAGTTAGAACCTCAGCAGGGGAGAGAGGGATAAACATTCACTAGAGAAGGAACTTTGTGAGCAAAGGTGTACAAAAAAGCATATATGTGGGGAGATACCATGGAGAGATGGTGGACGGGAGGTGGGACTAGATTCCAGCTCCTGACAGAGCAGCATGCGGAAGCTTACACTGTGAATTTTAGCTGCAGATGGACTGCAAGGACGAGCTAGCAATCCCAAGAGGACCCACGGACCCTCTGAAGGAAGGGAGCTGCCCCTGCAGGACCCGGGAGACACCCCAAATACTGCGAGTGCCCCAACTGTGGAAGTGGGAAAGGGAGACCCTCCTCTCTTGAACACAACCCCCCCCCCCCCCCCCCCACTGGAGAAGCTGAAGGTCTGTTTGCGAGGGAAGTTTCTAACTTTATCTGCAGCTGAGTTAAGTTAGAAAGCTGAGCAAAATACAGGGGTAGAGGAAGCAGCAGAAGGGCCCTGGGAGCTCACTGGGTCCCCAGGCAGCCCATTCCTGCCTGACACCACAGAGATCCATTGGGAGGGTGGCCAGAGGAGCAGAGGGTAAAACTCCACAGGGAGAAGGAATTCTCCAGCTGAACTCTGTAACAATTTGAACAGAGTGTGAAGCCTCCTGGCCAGAACTCCGGGGAGGGTGCGAATCAGGAGGGCAGACTTCACAGGGAGGGGAGAATAAAGCTGTTTCCTCTAGCTACTGGGAGGCAGATAGCCTCCGGCAAGTTTTCAAGCCCCTTTGGCACTCCACCAGGAAACAGACTGGGCTGTTGCAGGCGACGGGTGGGGGGTGGGGGTGGGGGCACGGTGGGAGTGAGACTGGCCTTTCAGTTTGCTTGGGAAGTGGGTGAGGCCTGTGACTGCTGGCTTTTCCCCAGTTTGCTGACAACCTGCATGACTCAGCAGAGGCAGCCATAATCCTCTTAGGTACACAACTCCAGTGACCTGAGAATCTCACTCCCATCCCCAACAGCAACTGCAGCAAGACCTGCCCAAGGAGAGTCTGAGCTCAGACACGCCCAGCCCCCACCACCACCTGATGGTCCTTCCCTATCTACCCTGGTAGTGGAAGCCAAAGGGCGTATAATCTTGGGAGTTCTAGGGCCCTTGCCCACCACTGGTCCCTCTCCACACTACTATAGCTGATGCTTTCTGGAAAGCACCACCTCTTAGCAGGAGGCCAATCAGCACAAAAATAGAGCAACAGACTCCCTAACACATAAGGACTCACATAAACTTAAAGTAAAGGGTAGAAAAAGGCTTAAATGCAAATGGACACCAAAAGTCAGCAGGGGTAGCTATTCTCATATCAGACAAAACAAACTTTAAAGCAATAGCAGAGAAAAGAGACAAAGAGAAACATTATATAATGGTAAAAGAGGCCTTGTCCAACAGGAAAACATCACAGTCCTAAACATATATGACCTAACACTGTAGTTCCCAAATTTATAAAACAATTACTAACAGACCTCAGAAATGAGATAGACAGCAACACAATAATAGTCGGGGACTTCAATACTCCACTGACAGCACTAGGCAGGTCATTAAGACAGAAAGTCAACAAAGAAACAATGGATTTAAACTATACCTTGGAACAAATAGACTTAAGAGATATATATAGAACATTTCATCCAACAACCGCAGAATACACATTCTTATTCAACAGGGCATGGAACTTTCTCGAAGATAGACCATGTGATAGGCCATAAAATGAGCCTCAATAAATTAAAAAAAATTGAAATGATATCGAGCACTGTCTCAGACCACAGTGGAGTAAAACTGGAAATCAACTCCAAAAGGAACCTTCAAAACCATGCAAATACATGGAAATTAAATAACCTGATCCTGAATGAGCATTGGGTCAAAAGCGAAATGAAGCTGGAAATTAAAAAATTCTTTGAACTGAATGACAATAATGATACAACCTATCAAAACCTCTGGGATGCAGCAAAGGCAGTGCTAAGAGGAAAGTTCATAGCCCTAAACGCCTACATCAAAAAGTCTGAAAGGGCACAAACAGACAATCTAAGGTCACACCTTAAGGAACTAGAGAAACAAGAACAAACCAAACCCAAACCCAGCAGAGGAGAGGAAATAACCAAGATGAGAGCAGAACTAAATGAAATTGAAACAAGAAAAAAATACAAAAGACAAATGAAACAAAAAGCTGGTTCTTTGAAAAAATAAATAAAATTGATAGACCATTAGCAAGATTAACCAAGAAAAGACGAGAGAAAATCCAAATAACCTCACTAAGAAACGAAACAGGTGATACTACAACTGACACCACTGCAATACAAAAGATCATTCAAGGCTACTAGGAACACCTTTACGCACATAAACTAGAAAACCTAGAAGAGATGGGTAAATTCCTGGGAAAACACAACCCTCCTAGCTTAAATCAGGAAGAATTAGATACCCTGAACAGACTAATAACAAGCAGTGAGATTGAAATGGTAATTTAAAAATTACCAACAAAGAAAGTCCAGGACCAGACGGATTCACAGCAGAATTCTACCAGACATTCAAAGAAGAATTGGTACCAATACTTTTGACACTATTCCAAAACACAGAGAAAGAAGGAACCCTGCCTCATTCATTCTATGAAGCCAGCATCACCCTAATACCAAAACCAGGAAAGGACATAACCAAAAAAGAAAACTACAGACCTATATCCTTGATGAACTTAGATGCTAAAATCCTTAACAAAATACTAGCTAACCGAATCCAACAACAAATCAAAAAGATAATCCACCTTGATCAAGTTGGCTTCATACTAGGGATGCAGGGATGGTTTAACATATGCAAGTCAATAAATGTGATACACTGCATAAACAGAATTAAAAACAGAAATCACATGATCATCTCAATAGATGCAGAAAAAGCATTTGACAAAATCCAGCATCCCTTTATGATTAAAACTCTCAGCAAAATCAGCATACAAGGGACCTACCTTAACGTAATAAAAAACATCTATGACAAACCCACAGCCGACATAATGCTGAATGGGGAAAAGTTGAAAGCATTCACTCTGAGAACTGGAATAAGACAAGGATGCCCACTCCCATCACTCCTCTTCAACATAGCACTGGAAGTCCTAGCCAGAGCAATCAGACAAGAGAAAGAAATAAAGGGCATCCAAATTGGTAAAGAGGAAGTCAAAATGTCACTGTTTGCTGACCATGTGATCATTTAGCCTGGAAACCTTAAGGACTCCTCTAGAAATCTCCTAGAACTGATAAAAGAATTCAACAGTTTCTGAATACAAGATTAATGTACACAACTCAGTAGCTCTTCTATACATCAACAGCAACCAAGCAGAGAATCAAATCAAGAACTCAATTCCTAAAAGGTAAATACTTAGGAATATACCCAACAAAGGGGTCGAAAGATCTCTACAAGGAAAACTACAAAATACTGCTGAAAGAAATCATAGATGACACAAACAAATGGAAACACATCCCATGCTCATGGATGGGTAGAATCAATATTGAGAAAATGACCATACTGCCAAAAGCAATCTACAAATTCAATGCAACCCCATCAGAATACCACCATCATTCTTCACAGAATTAGAAAAACCAGTTCTAAAATTTGTATGGAAACAAAAAAAGAGCCCGCATAGCCAAAGCAAAACTAAGCAAAAAGAACAAATGTGGAGACATCACACTACCTGATTTCAAAGTATCCTATAAGGCCATAGTCACCAAAATGGCATGATACTGCTACAAAAATAGGCACATAGACCAATGGGAAAGAATGGAGAACCCAGAGATAAACCCAAATACTTACAGCCAATTGATCTTTGACAAAGCAAACAAAAACATAAAGTGGGGAAAGGATACCCTTTTCAACAAATGGTGCTGGGATAATTGGCTAGCCACATGTAGGAGAATGAATCTGGATCCTCATCTCTCACCTTATACAAAAATCAACTCAAGATGGATTAAGGACTTAAACCTAAGACCTGGAACTACAGAAATTCAAGTAGATAACATTGAAAAACCCCTTCTAGACATTGGCTTAGGCAAGGATTTCATGACCAAGAACCCAAAAACAAATTCAATAAAGACAAAGATAAATTACTGGGACCTAATTAAATTAAAGAGCTTTTGCACAGCAAAAGGAACAGTCATCAGAGTAAACAGACAACCCACAGAGTGGGAGAAAATCTTCACAATCTACACATCTGAAAAAGGACTAATATCCAGAATCTACAATGAACACAAACAAATCAGTAAGAAAAAAACAAACAATCCCATCAAAAAGTGGGCTAAGGATATGAATAGACAGTTCTCAAAAGAAGATATACAAATGGCCAACAAACATATGAAAACATGCTCACCATCACTAATGATCAGGAAAATCAAATCAAAACCACAATGTGATACCACCTTACTCCTGCAAGAGTGGCCATAATCAAAAAAATTTTTTAAAGTAGATGTTGGTGTGGATGCAGTCAACAGGGAACACTTCTCCACTGCTGGTGGGAATGTAAACTAGTACAGCCACTGTGGAAAACCGTGTGGAGATTCCTTAAAGAACTAAAAGTAGAACTACCATTTGACCCAGCAATCCCATTACTGGGTATCTATCCAGAGGAAAAGAAGTCATTATTCGAAAAAGATACTTGCACACGCATGTTTATAGCAGCACAATTCACAAATGCAAAATCATGGAACCAACCCAAATGCCCATCAGTCAATGAGTGGATAAAGAAACTGTGATATACATATATGTAATGGAATACTACACGGCTATAAAAAGGAATGAATTAACAGCGTTTACAGTGACCTGGATGAGATTGGAGACTATTATTGTAAGTGACGTAATGGAAAACCAAACATCATATGTTCTCACTGATATGTGGGAGCTACGCTATGAGAAAGCAAAGGCATAAGAATGGTACAGTGGACTTTGGGGACTTGGAAGGAAGATAGGGAGTGGGGCAAGGGATAAAAGACTACAAATATGGTGCAGTGTATACTGCTGGGGTTATGGGTGCACCAAAATCTCACAAATCACCACTAAAGAGCTTACTCATGTAACCACATACCACCTATACCCCAATAACTTATGGAAAAATAAAAATAAAATACAAGATAATCTCTCTGGGATTTGTCTCTCTCTATGTATATCATATGTGCGTATATGTATATCTTATTGAGCCAGAAGTTCAAAGTCACACTAAGCTAAAAACAAACAAACAAAACAAAGCACCAGAATACATGTGGGTAGTTGAAGAAAGAATGGCTTCTTAACCAGTATGGTAGATGATGAGAATTCTAACAGAGAAGGCTGGGGAAAGTGATGGACCTTATCAAATGGGGCATTCCTGGAGATTCTAAGCATGGAGAAGCTGATATGCAGAGAGTGATGCTCCAGGGAGATTCATCAAGTTCTAAGTATAGGATGAAGGGAGTATATTAGTCCTCTCTAGCATTGCTGCAAAGAAATGCTTGAGACTGGGTAATTTAAAAGGAAAAGAGGTTTAATTGGTTCATGCTTCCACAGGCTATACAGCAAGCATGGCTGGGAGGCCCCAGGAAACTTACAATCATGGCAGAAGGCAAAGAGGAAGCAGTTACATTTTACATGGCCAGAGCAGGAAGGAGAGAGAAGGGGGAAGTGCTACATACTTTTAAAGAACCAGATCTCATAATAACTCACACAGTATCACCCAGAATAGCACCAAGACAATAGTGCTAAACCATTCATGAAGGACCAAATACCACCTGTACCCCAATAACATAGATCCAATCACCTCCCACTAGGCCCCTCCTCCAACACTGGGGATTAATTACATTTTGACATGATATTTCAGTGGCGACACAGATCCAAACCATATCAGGGTGGAGTCAGGGAAATCAATCAGGAGGCAGTTACAGTAGTTCAGATACAACATCAGGAAGAATTAAACTTGGGGGGTGGCAGTGAAATGAGAAAGAAAGGGGAGGGTGAAGAACTCCACAAGGGAAGAAACAACCAGCTTCAATGACTCAGCAGATGGTCATGGAGAGGCGAAAGAGATAAGGGTGAAGGCAAAATATAACTCTTACCATTTATGAATGCTTTAGAATCAAAAGACTAAGTCCTTTAAAAATGATTCAGCATTTGATTTTTTCCTTAGATTGGCTCAAATTTTACCTCTCAGGTCATAAAATTTTAAAGCCCTATGCATTTGGAGGTCTGGTTCAGGATGAAGCATCTTAGGCTGGGAGTCAGAAAACCCAGCTCTGACCCATCTTTTCTTGCTGTGTGACCTTGGACAGGTAACATCTTCTCTGAGACACAGTTTTGTCCAAATGGAGTGGACAATGTATGCCCTGAGTCTTGCCCAGGCTTGTGGTGAGGAGCAAAAGGATAAAAGGACTGAGCGTGCTTGGTAGATAAATGTACTGATAGGAAACACAAAGAACGTCCATGACCATTTATTTATTTCTAAATCACTCATTAAGCTTTGCTAGTTCTTGTTGTGTTTACTATTATGAATGAATGTTAGGTGTTGCATCTCACCTTCTATTTGAAAGACCATTCTTGGCAAATGTTCAAAATAACATTTATGAGTTAATAACAGAGTTAAGTTATTCCCTTCAGGATTAGATAAATTATGCTAAAAAATAAATTCAGGGGCTTCAAAACAACAAAGATTTACCTCCTGGTCACATTATATGTTCATTGCAAGGTTTCCTTCTTGCAATCACTCGGGGCCTCAGGTTTATGGAGCAGCCACCATCTCCCACGTTGGGTCACCATGAGGGAGGAAATGCTGCTCTGAGCATCTCATCCCTGTAATTGAATGCTCAACCAAAGTGACATGACTCACTTCCGCTCACATCTGATTGGCCAGAGCTGACCACATGACCCTCTCCCAACCTTGCAGAACAAGGGAGGGCCATTCTACTGTGGGCCTGGAAGGCAGAGAACTAGAAGTTTTCAGAGAGCAGCATTTTCAATAACCACATGCACCCTCCGTGGATTTGCAGTGGTAGAGCATGTTGACTCTGGTCATACTGACGGAGGCCACCTTTATTTGCGTTGTGTAACAGACTTTCATGGAGCACCACCTAGATGTCAGAAATGATGCCCAGCATGGGAGATGCAAAGTCATAGATGAGCTCTTGGTCCTAAAATGCCACACAAGAAATATGCACTGGATGTTCTGTGAGCTTCAACCAGCCACTTCATCTAGCCCAACGAAAGGGAAATAGATTCCTGGAGGTGGTGAGTCCTACAGGAGCAGTCGAGCATGCAGAGGCTGGGAAAGAAAGGTGTTCTGGGCAATCAGGACATTATGAGCCAGCCAAGGCATGGGTGATGCCAGCTCTGCGTGTGTGGGACCCTCCAAATAGTATTTGCTGCTGGAGCATCAAATGGGAGGTGAGATGGTCAAGAAGAGTGAACCTGGGTGGAAGGAGAACTGGTTAGGAGGTAGTGATGGCATGCAGGGAAGACAGGGTGAGTCCTGTTAGTGGGTAGTGAAGGGGATGGAGGAAGGGAGCCAGGCTCCAGAAACCATGAAATGCTGCCGTCAGCTCTGAGCTCCCCGAGAAGCAGCAGAGCAGAGAGGGAGGGAATAACATGCAGCCAGAAGGACAGACCTGGATGCTGTGTGCACCTGCTTAGAAGCCACAACTCTTTGGTGTAACCCCTGCTTCCCTGCTTCATGGCTGTGTTACCCTGCACAAGTTATTTGCCTTCTCTGTGCTTTAGTGTCCCCATCTCAAAAATAGGGATAATAATAGAAAACGCGTAAGTCTGAGGTTATGTGTATTAATACGTACAAAGGACAGGGACTGTGGCATCTGACTGGGTTAAAGAAGTGTGGACTATCTTTTGCAGCCTCTGCAGGGGTTCCTGCCTCTCCCAGCCAGGCCGAGCCTGCTCTGCCAGCTGAAATGTCAACATGGGCGGTTCCTGTCTGAAGTCCCCACAGACAAAGGACGCTTTGCACCCAGGGGACCTGAGCAGTGTCCTTTTCTGTTTGTCTCACAGAGGCCTTCCTTTTCTGGCCGCAGCTGACCCGAGGGTGGGCGGACCCCGCAGCAGGCTCTGCTGCTGAGTCATCCTGCCTGGCCTGCCTGGCTGGAGTGACCTAGCAGGAGAAGCTGACTCCCCTGCAGGCTGAATCTGTCCTGGGGGTGGGGTGGGGAGGATGGTAACATTTTATTTAGGGGGATCAAAAAGCCTCGGGATGAAACAATGGTGGGTTTTTTTTATGGGTATGGTGGGCTGTTTGCCAAAGCTTGGCCTGCCAAAGAGTGCTGGTAAAGGAGGGACTGTTGTCAGTGGGCTTTTGGCCATGAATTTGCATCCTAGCAGGAGGCAGGAGGCAGCAGCCTAGGAAGGCCTGGTCTTATTTTTATCGCGTAAGAATGAGGTACCCTTTGGTAGAGATGCTGAGAGTCTGTTTCACTTCCACAGCTACGCATGCTGAGTAATAATGATTGCTGACTTTTTTGATCACTTGATGTCTGCCAGGCTCTCTACCAAGCTTCAAAGCATTCTCTCATTCAGTCCTTATCAGCTTATGAACTAGGTTCTATTCTTATTTCTATTTAACCCGTGAGGGAACAGACTTTCAGAGAGGTTAAGTCAGTTGTGTGAGGTCACACAGCAGTAGGTGGCAGAGCAGGCAGTCTGATGCTGGGGCACAATCTCTCGATGGGTACACCTTGCAGGTGGCTGTAGGAGTTATTGGGGCATGTGCAGCAGGGAGTCTCACATGCAGTGGGTGTACAAGAAATGACCTCCATCCGTTTTATCACTATTATTTATTCCTTCAAAACAAACAAACAGCAACCATTCAACATGGCCATGTGATTTTGGAGGGATGATTTTGGTCCTGCTTGAGGATTTGTCTTGTGCCTTGGTTCCACATCACTAGGACACAGGCAGTCTGCACACAGAGACCTCAGGAACATGACACCCTGGCCCCCTGCTTCTATTGCTTTCAGACTGTCTTGGGCTGACCTTGTTTAGTCGCAGGATGACCTTCACTCTCCATATCTTTATTTCATGGTTCAGGACTCAAGTGTGTAGGTTGTAGAAATTTTACAAATTCCAGACAGGCTTACCACATTTAAAATACCACTGACGAGTGTGTAACGCCTACCTTTTTAACTCCATGTACGTCAGATACATAGTACTCTCAGAGAGCAAGAACTTTCCTAAAGCAACTCGGAACTGGGCCATTTTGCTTGCTTGCTGGTGGCCTGATAATACCAGGGCTTCTCGGTGTTGCTAAGAGTTTCCAAGGAGAGAGATTTGCTTCCCTCCCATTTTCCCCTTCCAGGGCACCAGAACGAGCCCGCTGCTGGAGCCCAGGGCACATTCTTCACTTGGTCACCGTCAAAATCAAATTACCAAGTACGCAGGTGCTGACGAAGCCTGTCACTACACAAAATTAATTATTTTAAAAAAGGTAAATGACCCAGATTCCTGTGGTGTGTCTTTTTGGGACCCAGGGAATGCCCTTCCCCCGTCAAGTGAATTGGAGGTGCCTCAGATGATGTCAGCGCTCACGCTGCAGTGACAGAGGTATGAGTTGGCAGGATCTGCAGCATGAGCCTGGGCTCCGGCTGCCATTTGGGCTCCTGTCGGTGTCACTGTGGAGACCATTAATCTTCAACTTACAGCTGAGCCTTTTCGGGGCATTGAGTTTTCTTGTTCTGTTTTGTTCAGCATGGCATTCAAGATTCCTTCACAGAAATCTGTGTTGGAGCAGGAAAATGCTATGTGAATTATGTCCTCGTGAAGTCACCATCTGGCCAATATTCATCTTGCTTAGTGAAATATCAAGGATATCCTTCGGCACAGATGCTACGGGGCAAGAACATAGCACACAAGTGACCGCAGTCATAAACCAACACGCAATCAAGTGTAATTAATGCACCTGGTGCCCACTTCAGAGTTCCAATCCCGCAGTTGCACACGGGTTGGCTTTTCCTTTTCATATGTGGCTTTTGGTTGTCAGGTTTTTATTTTTTTCTTCCCTTTTGGGGTGGGGATAGATGTTTGCAGTTTGAATTGGCCCTGGCATTTTCAGCAGTAAATAAGCCACCATCATGGAGGTGGTGAAAATGGGAGTGTTTGTATGTGTTCAAGAAACTGCATCACATGCAACCAGTTCAATACTGAGCAGCATTCTGTGCCTTGAAAAGGCCATTGTCCCGTGCGTCTGGAATCCGTTCCTCTGTTGACACTCACTGGCTTTTGAAGGCCAGGCCCAGATACTGGCCTCCGAGTGCTTTTGTGCCTGATGGAAGAAGGGAAGGGATCCAAAACTTGGGGAAAAAAAAAAGATAAAAACACAAAACAGCCCACCATGACTTCTCTATCAGCAAGATTTCATAACCTCCTTCCTCTTTTTCCACACTGGCCTTGCCCTGGTGGTGTTTTAAAGTGGTGATGGGAGATGCCTCACTGGAACTGAAATTCTGTAAGCTGTGAATGCTTTCTTTGGATGGAGACCTGGGGGTTAACAAGTGGGGCAAAGGTGGGGAGCAGAAGTTGCAGAAAAGAAACAGTGATATGAGGGCTCCCTATAATCCAAGAGCCACGTGAGTAAGGCTTGGAGATATGGGACACAGGGGGGCCTTTACCTGGGGTTCAGGGGTACATAAAGAAAGTGACCTGGGCTCACTTGCAGTGTTTCTGCTGTGCATAGAGGAGAGGAAGGATGCTCCTACAGTGCCCTTGCTATGGGCAGTGCAGCCTGGGTGCATATGGCAGCTGTGAGCTCATCCTCCTGTGTCACTTCTACACGGAAATAGCAAAATTGCAGTTAGCAATTAAAGGTTTCAAAGGCCCCTGAGTGTCGTTAGGGGCTTGTCAATGCCTTTCTCCGAGCTGCAGGATGAATGGCTCCCAATTGTCTCCTATCAAATTAAAGCTCCTTATCATAGGCTGTAGCATCCTCTGCTAATTGGTGCCTGCTTACCTAATTCATCTTTCATTCTGAAGCACCTTGTCCCATCATCTGAGAGCCATCTTCCAAGTCTTCTAATTGCCAGCTCCCTTCAAATCAATTCCATTCAACAGATGTGCACTGGATTTCTACTCAGAGCCAGGCCCTGATAGAAGGGGAGGCAGTTAGGTAAATGAATCAGAGAGCATCGGCATTATACTATAGAAAGCCTTTGTAGTGTCTGAAAGAGGAGGCAATAATTTGAGTCTTGTTCCAAACTTAGGAGCTAAATAATCTTGCTTAAACTCTCCAAGCCTCTGTTCAGGAAACTTGGGGGTAAATGGGGATAATAATGCAGAGTTGCTGTAAGAATTGAATGAGATTGTATCTGTCTATTTGTCTGTCTATCTATCTATCTATCTATCTATCTATCTATCTATCTATCTATATTTGACATACATATTTCACAAATGTATATTTCAGATATATACCAATACTGTATATATAAAGCCCGAAGAACCCATCGTTATTTTAACTGGAATGCAGCTAGGGTCATGAGGGAGGAGTAGTCATCTCTGCCTACAAAGGTCTGCAAAGGTTTTGTGGAGGAAAAGAGACTTGAGACAAGCTTTTCTTCTTCCAGTAGACATGAGAAGAAAGGGCAGTTCACGTGCAGGTAACGAGATGTGAAATCAGGGAGACAGGAAACAGCCAGGACATTTCAGAAAGGGCAAGTACACCTAGAGCCCTGGTTTCCACGGGGGCGGGGAGAGATGCCAGTGGTGGGAGATGGCCCTAGAGAGGCAGTTGGTGTCTGCAGTGAGGTCTCCAGACCTTCAGGGTGTTGTGTGATTTCCACCCTCCTTCTCAGCACTTCTCAGCTTCTGCTTCCCGTTTAGCCTTACCTTCCCATGCAGCCCTTGGCACCACTGAGAGTGGTTAAACAGCATCTGTCACTTTGCCTGTGCTCAGCTTGGAAAATCCTCCAGGATGGGGACCTCATGGAAGATTTCCCTCACAACCATGTTTTCCCAATCCTTTGCCTACAGAAGGAGAAAGTGGTATTGCTTTACCAGCTAGAGTGAATGCACAGACGTGGAGTAGGACTAGGGAGAATAGGCCGAGGGATGGGTGAGCAGAACCCAGATAGGGATCTGACACCCTTTCCTGGTGACCTCAAATGAATCAGTAGCCTCTTTGATCCTAACTTTTTGTATCATCAGCACAAGGGCCCCATGTTCCTGAGGAGGTTCTGAGAAGGAGGGAGGAGGCATAGGGACTTTAAGGGAAGAGTACAGCCTAAAGAGAACTTTGATTTCCCTGACTGTGGCTGGGTGGCTGGGAAAAAAAGCAAAAGAGTGTGGCAGGTTTATATTGGCTTGTTTGCCTGGAAGGGCTTGGTGTTCCCACGGCTGCACACCTTTCCTCTCCTTCTCGGCAAACAATGCCCCAGGTGGGGCTCTGGTTGCCAGTCAGTGCTTTGATGTCACATTTTGAGCCTGTCTATCAGGAGTATCAGGAGGTGTGTGTGCGGTGGTAGCCAGCCTAGCTCTGGTGTTAACCCTCATAAAACCATGGGAGGAGAGAGTCTGGACTCAGCAAGAGATCTTAGGCAAGAGATTGACACTTGCCTAAGTCTCCTTAAAAGTAAGTGACTGGGTCGGGTTGAAATTGAGACCGTTCACACCAAGTTCATGCTCTTTCCATCATTTCACCCGTAAAGCTGTCCATCATGCTCCTGATGCACCAGAGCATGGGTCACTGTAGTGCCAAGAGGGAAGAGCAGGCTGCATCAGGAACTCCATGAGAAACAATCATATGGATTGGAGCTTGCAAGTTTCAAACTTCAAAACTGTGGGGAGGAGACCCAACAAAGGACAGGGAGAGCAGTGGTGAACCCTAGTAAGAAATGGGAGGGAAAGGCTCTGTGTGGAGTTTAAAGTTGGAGGTCTAGCATTTAACTGTAGATCACCAGAAGGAGGAAAACAGGGGCGTTGGAGAGTGGGCATGGCAGGGTTCATGGTTGTGAGGGATCAGTCATTGCTCAGAAAATACTTCAGAAACAGCCACTGAGTGCAAGTGTGAAAGAAACATGAAGCACTTACTGTGTGCAATGTGAGAAAGAGGAAAAAGCAGGATTCCTGACTTCAAGAAGAACATGCTCTCTCACTCTCTTTAGTTATGCCCACTGTGTCAGGCAAAGACCCAGGAGGGCGCCTGAGCCTGGTCAGTTTAATTCCAGAAAGTCTGACTGGCCACACCCACATCAGAAGTCCTGGTGGGATGCAATAGGCGACTTCTTCTTCCCACTGTTTATCTGTCCTCTCGTGCAGAATCAACCTGGGAAGGGCTTCTAGGTGTTTCTCTCTCTCTCGAAGACTCCCTCTTCCCTTCAATAGCCCCTCTGTCTTTGCATCCCAGGGAGGTTGTATCAGACCCTGGAGGTTTCCTGCCTGCCCCCTTTCTCCAGTCTGCAGTAGTGAGGTTGGATCCTCCAAGCTTCAGATCCTCCACAGTCTTCACAGAGCAGCATCCACTGCACAAACAGTGATCTCCCATGTTAATTTCCCGTCTTAGTGCAGAGCTTCACCCTGTTCTTGTGTTCACAGAATCCTGTCAATTAATCTACTATGTTTTGTTGAAGATTTTCTCCCCACGAAGGGTGAGAAAGAATGAAGTTGTTGAAAGGCAAAGGAGAACTCAGAAATGCCAAATCTTGAGAAGGGCTTAGCTGGGAAGACATATGATCACTTCTTCCATGAAGCCCTCCTGACTGCCACAGACTGAAGTGATGTTGACCACACTTGTTGGAAAGCTAGGGATCCCGCAAGTATCTGCTTAATTGAGCATATAGTACATAGCTGTCTAGGATAAGTCTTACAGCGATGTCACTTTGGGACATAGGCATTTTATATCTAGTAATGTGGACATTATTAGAATTCCTAAGTGGGAATCCACTCTCTCCCATTCAGCTGCCGGCCCGAGGCAAATTTCTGGATCTCCCTAAGTCTTAGTTTCTAAGAATATAAAATATACGTAATGAGGATATTTTCTTCACTGGACTATGGTGCACATCAGAAGAGATTATTCATGTAAATAGTGCTGGGCCTGTAGTAAATACTCAGTAAGTCTCAGTGATTATTACTTTTCTAGGAGGCAGAGGGGAGAGAGATGGCTTTGTGTGATGGTCAGGAACATGGAGGAGGCTGGACATAAACTCATTTTAGAGGGTGGGGGCAGAGAGCATTGAATACTTAGTGTGCATCTGCACCTGGCATGTGCTTGCTGATTTCATCCTCAGCACAAGCCTTCAAGTTTCCCTTTGTCAAGACGAATAGACTGAGCTCAGGGATGTTATGCTCAGGGATGCTCAAGGTCACACTTCTAATTAATTACACAGCTTGGCCTCAAACTCAAATTTATCTGACCTCAGAGTAAGGCATTTTAGGGACAGGCAAAGACCCAGGAGTAGGAAAGCCCCAGGTCATCCAGACTCCGTGATTATAAGAGAAGGAATATGTAAAAGTAGAAAGATAGTGCTGGAAAGGAAACGCAGGTGGGGCTGGGAGAAGAAGTTCTCCAGTGTCAGGCCAAGGAAGTTGGACTTTCTCCAAAAAATACTAGAATGCCATTTCTGGGGTGGGTACAGAAAGAAAGCTGATGAAAGGGGTGGAAAGGGGTCCAGATTATATGACAGACCATGTCATTGGGAGTTGAAGATCTCAGCAGGAGTGATCAAAGAGAAGTCTTGGTGTTGGCCACTCTCCCCTGTGTGCTCAGAAATACCCATCCTTTGTCTTGCGTTCAGTGATGCTGTTTGTAGGATTTCCAGCTCACATCTCAGCATCTGAATGTTCTGCAAACAGCAGCCAGGTTCTGTGGGGGAGGGAAGTGCTGCCCACGAGAATACTGTTAAAGGAGCAACTGCTTCATCTGCCTTCTCCGGAGTGCCATGAACTGCAGAATACTGCGGGGCCAGATGCTCCCATCCCAAACAGCTGTGTCTTGGGATTCAAAGAGGCTCTCCCAGCATTGCCACTAGTTAGCAGCACAACTGTGCACAATCACTTCACCTCTCAGAACTTCATCTCCCTTTTTAACATGGGAAGAAAACAGTAGCCTCTGTTCTAACCATTCTGATGTGAGTATCAAGGAAGCTCATCTTTCTGAAAACTGCAGAATTATTCTCTAAGCCCTCCATTTGCCACCCTGATACCTTCTTCCTCCTTCTCCCATCCAGAAGTATACTTGATAGAATTTAATAATTAGGTTTAGTTCCAGAAACATGTGTAGGCCACCAAAGTAGGCACTGAACATGCAGAAGTGAAGGAGTTGCCATCTTATCTTCAAACCTTTCTCTCTTTACTAGAAGAATTACAGGCGGGAACATAAATGGCCACAGGTAACTCAGATCCCCTCCACCCATCCCTCCCAGTACTGGCAAGGTATCACGTGAGCACTTTCAATGCAAGGCACTGAATCCTTTCCTTACCTTTGTTATTTTATTGAATCTATAAAACAAGCCTGCCTTGGAGACTTTAAAACAGAAGCTCATCAAAAGAAATGTGCCCAAGGCCATCCAGATACTGAGTGGCCATCAGAATTCTAATCATGACACCAGACTTCAAAACCTTTCTTTTGCCAACTAGCCTTAAAATTGGTCAAATATGCCTCCTTTTTCAAACCGACCTTTTACTTCCCACCCTTATGCAGGCACCTGATTTCAGGGTCTCTCCTTTCTCACAGAAATGATTGAAATAACCAGTGCCCTGGTCTCCCTGCAATTAGCTTACATCTTTCAAATCCATCCACCCCAGGGCCACCAGAGTGGACCTTCTCAAACGCAGGTATAATCATGTCACTGCTGTTTTAAACTCTTGAATGGCTTCCTCAGTCTACAAGATAAAGTCTA
This sequence comes from Chlorocebus sabaeus, assembly GCF_047675955.1. Lineage (NCBI taxonomy): Eukaryota > Metazoa > Chordata > Mammalia > Primates > Cercopithecidae > Chlorocebus > Chlorocebus sabaeus. The sequence continues at coordinate 35,793,676 of NC_132930.1, forward strand.
AATTCCCTGATGTGCCATGCAGATCCCTTTCTGATCCTACCTTTGCAAACTTTCAATGCCCTCCTGCACCCTCCAGCCAAGCAAACAAGAACACAGACCTAGCCCCACCCATCAAGTCCTCCCTGGGTCCATATGCTGGAATTCCATTTTTTCTTTCATCAATTTAAGAAAACCCTCATGTCTTAAAATCAAAGGTTTCCTCTTATAAAATGCCTCTCTGAACCAACATATGCCCAGTTAACCAACCCATACCTAGCACTCTCTACTATAATTGGGAGTTTTAGTAGAAGAAAGTTGATCTGACCAACAATACCAGGATGTCCCTGACATAACATGGGACAAAGGATGGAGCATTTAACTCCTTGTCGCTGGTAATAGTCTTTGGGAACACGTCACAGATTGGCACTATCTGAGCTGGATTTCGAAGGAAAAATTGGATGCATTTAGGTCATTGTGCCTTGGATTCCAGCCATCACCAGGGAGAATGTCAATATTGAAACCTGTTGAGTATGAAGAAGATAAAGTCCCCCAAATAAACCAGGATTGCGGTGTCTTTTGTTCCTCTAGGTTGGGCTGCCGGCGGCTGGTTAGGGCAATGAGCCAGGTGTCCCTTGGCACGTTGACATTTTAAGAGCTCTGGCACCAGTGGCAAGTGTGGGTTAATTTGATATTTACTAAGATTCACTTGCTTTGTAAACATCAAGGTCTGGCTATTGGTGAGGGGACTGTGGACTGTTGACAGCTGTCATCATTTTACTGACTCAGACATCTTTTGTTGCTCTTAGAAAACAAACACCAACCTTCCGACTGCCTTTAGGAACCTGGGACTCTCATAAAACAGCACTATCTGGGACGTTGTTCTCTGGGAAACCAGAAACAGGTTCCTTGAGCCCTGACCACACCAGCAAAGAGAACAAAAACACAATCACTGTCATTATCACCATCGCTGTTGTGATCATCATCATCATCATCATCATCATCATCACGGCATTCTCTGTCTTCTAAGAGCCTCTGTAAGATTGCTAAGAACCATCTTCCGTTTGGTCCCATCTAACTTTAAATGTGCCACGTAAGGACATCCTCATTCGCAAGAAGATGGTTCTCTGCTTCTGCAATTTATATTTTAATCTTATTACAACCTATCTTTTTGTTTTTTCATTTTTTTCACTTTTTACATTTCTACCACATAGCTCCTATTTAAATCCGTAAATCTTAATCCAAATGAACACTTACTTTATTGGGATTTATGTATTTTGAGTATGTATAGCCTATAATTATGCCTTCTGTCCCCGAACACATTTTCAGGTCTTACTTTTTTTTGTTAAAGTCAGCCCCTCTCTTCTCTCATTTTATTTCCAATGCTTCTGCTCCTTTTAGAACGTGAATTTTGTTAGAAGGGTTATTACTTCCCTGCTGCCAAGAGTGGATTAGGCCATCTGTCATGAATCCTCACCTGACAAAGAGAATGTTAACAACTACTACTTAGGATGGATATGATTTCTGGCACTGGATACGATTTCTGACCTAAATTTATTGTTTCACTGATTCTTACAATGGCCCTGAAGGTCTGGGGTTATTACTGTTCCCAACCTACAGGTGTAGGGATTAGGCTCAGGGGGATTGAATGACATGTTGAAGGTCAGAGAGTTGGTGAATGATAGAATCTGCCTGCCTCTGATCCAAAGTCCAATGTCCTACACAGCCTTTCACTTTGAGCTTCCACTGACATTACTTTTTATTTCTCCTTCTTTAAAAATTACTTTAAATATAGAAAATAAGATCTGGCGCTTGGACACAGGAAGGGGAACATCACACACCGGGTCCTATTGTGGGGAGTGGGGAGAGGGGAGGGACAACATTAGGAGATACACCTAATCTAAATGACGAGTTAATGGGTGCAGCACATCAACATGGCACATGTATACATATGTAACAAACTTGCACATTGTGCACATGTACGCTAGAACTTAAAGTATAATTTAAAAAAAAAAGAAAATAAGATCTGGGAGTCAGAAAATACTGGACACCCTACAATTCTTTAGGGCTCCCAGCAGGGGTGAAATTCCAGGGGTGGTTAAATCTGTTTGAATTCATTTTTAGGAGTTATAATTTGACAAGAAGCTCTAACAACACACTCCACTGGCAGCCAGGACTGCAGCAGCCTTGCCCGTCTGCCATGATCTTACTTTGTTCCTCTCCGTTTTCCTGGCGTGGTTTGTCCTTTATAAACCAGCCTCATCTGGGAATAGTGTGCATTTGGTTAATTACCTTTGCAGAACCAGCAGATGGTGCAGAAAGCACTGCATTGTCGGAGGACCTAAGCCAAAAAAGAGAAGAGGGAGAGAGGGTGGCATCTGTTTATTTGTTTAATTTCTTCAAGAGGAAATGGTGGGTATAAAAATAAAACTAGTCATCACTAGGCATCTCAAAGTGAGGAACACTTTTACCGTCACATAACAATGGTTTAAAATAAAATTCTATTTCAGTCCCCAAAGCTTTGGAAATTTGAAGAAGTATCTGAAACCTGGAACTGGCCGTGCTGGCTCAGTGAGGGTCCATTGGCCAATCCTGAACACTGGCCAAGTTTACCTGTCAGATGCTGTGCCCCAGACCTAGGCATGGAAAACCAGCCAGCAAAGCAGGTTCCCCATAGAAGCCCCCACCATCACCTTTTTCTCCATTTACCCAAAGACCAGGTTAGTTTCTAATTAACAGGGTTTAATAGCCTCTCTTTCTACAGTTTTGGTGGTAGGTGTCCCACATGTAATCTATACCACTGTCCTTGGAATCAGAGAATATTCCAGATGAAAGGACCCTTAAAACCATTGCAGTCAAATCCCCTCATTTCAGAGAGTAGGACACTGGGACCCAGAGCAGAGAAGGGCTTTACCGAAGTCACCAAGCCTGTTAGTGGCAGAGCCAGAATTAGAAGTAAAGTTCCCTTATCTCTCAGCTTGCCGCCTCACCCCTGCTATGCCAGGTAATCAGAAGAGGGAGAGGCAAGGAAAGTTTGGAGAGATTCCAGATGGCTCCGTGAGCAAAGTCTTAGAAAAACTGCCTGCTGCAGAAAGGAGCTAAATGATCAAACCACCGAGGTAGCAGGCACATGACTTGAGAAACAAGAAACAGTCCAGAGTAACTAGAATACTGGGTGTCCGAAACAGGGCAAAACAGATTGTGGGGACTTGATTGTGAAGGGCTTTGTCATCAAGAAAATGCAGCACCAAAGATGTAAGTAGGAAACAGTTACGTCTCGGCCTGTGCCCAAGATGGTGGTAATGTGAGGATGGGTTGATGAGGGAGATTAGGAGGGGGAGGTCACCCAGGAGCTAGATGAGAAGTGTCCAAATCAATCTGGTGGTAATGGAAATAAAGAGGTTTCATCTCCCTTCACTCCACAGGAACGTCTCTGTTCAAGGTCACTAATGCCCTTGGGCTTGCCAGATCCAATGGCTACTTCTCTGACCTTACATTTCTTCATATAATCAACCACTATGTTTTTCAGATACTTCATAAGGCAGGCGGGGGTGGAGGTGGGTGTAGAGAGCTGTGCTTAAAAATAAGAAATGGATGGCCAGACGTGGTGGCTCACGCCTGTAATCCCAACACTTTGGGAGGCCAGGGCGGGCAGATCACGAGGTCAGGAGATGGAGACCATCCTGGCTAACATGGTGAAACCCCATCTCTACTAAAAATACAAAAAAACAATTAGCTGGGCATGGTGGTGGGTGCCTGTAGTCCCAGCTTCTCGGGAGGGTAAGACAGGAGAATGGCCTGAACCCGGGAGGCAGAGCTTGCAGTGAGCAGAGATCGTGCCACTGCACTCCAGCCTGGGCGACAGAGCGAGACTCCATCTAAAAAAAAAAAAAAAAAAGAAAGAAATGGAAATCTCCTTGGAGAGAGGAAGACAACTCCCTTCAGGATCCAGCCCCTCCCTAGCAAGGAGCTCCCACTGGGTCAAACCACACAGGGAGCAGCCCCAGTCCAGGACAAGCAGGGCAAAAGAGAAGTCCTATATTTGGGTTCAAACACTGAATTGAAAATATCGCACTTAGGACATACGTGATTTGTTCTAGCTACAGACATGTTTTTCATCATCAACAGGTAAAAGTCAAAATACCTTAGCAAGCAGGTAAACTTCTATGACTTTTTTCTACTTTCCATTCTTAACTCCATCATTATCTTTCTTCTGAATAAACTCAGCTGGCAACAAACCAATGATTTAGAAAGCAAACAAAATGTTATACAATCTCACAGAAGTTTAAGTTCCAGATCAAGGGAAGTGATAGGCCTGCGTTCTTCTGCATTGATTTGACCATATCTGGAGTTCGTTCTCTGCCCAGTTCTGGCCTTACATTTGCAAAGAGACAATTACAAGATGGAGAAATAACCCAGCATGGGAAGCCCATCAACAAATCTAAATGTGTGCCTGTGAGGCCTAGATACATTTTGCTCCGTGAAATCTTTATGCTCCCTCAATAACTGTTTTCCAGTGTTTGAAGGACTATATGTTGACAATAAAGCAGGTTGATTTCAGAAGAAAAACTTCTAGCCAATAGGTAAATCATCCATGAAGTTGAATTTAGCTTCACGTAAACACTGATCTTCAAAGGGATTGACTACTGAGAGGGACAGCTGCTTTCTGTACCTGGAAGTGTTCGTGCATATGCCTCATGGCCACCTGCAGAGACCAGAGAGCTGTGGGTCCTGTTCATGGAAGATTCTAAATTATTTGAAATGTAGTCTTCTCTTAGTGACCGTCAACAGGTCCCAGAATTTCTTAGAGATGTCCAGTAGGCTGAAAAGAACTGGGGTTGTCAGGAGTCGGGAAATAAGAGAGAGAATGGTAAGAGGAATATGAGTTTAACATGAGACAGAACTCTAGAAACTGTTAAAGGGGCTTCCCAGAACTTCGATTTCCTCTTTCTTGCCCAATGATATACTCTCCTCACCCTCTATTTTCCCCACTTTCAAAATACTTCTTCAAGAAAGGATAATGTTAATTTATACTAACATGTAAATGGCTTCTTAGAATCCACAATCTTCTCTTCCCAGAGTCATTTTGCCTACTTCTAAGGGATAAAATCTAAAGCTAATGAATTGACTGTATTAGGCAGTTGTATGGAGAAATGAAGAAACCAGCGGTTAGGATTTGGGTTACGGTTGCCAATTATTGACTGCAAGTAACAGAAATTACCTCCAACTAACTTTAGCACAAAATGAATCTGTTTGAAGAACACAGGTAATATGGTTTGGATCTTTGTCTCCTCAAAATCTCCTGTTGACATATTCCCAGTGTTGGAGGTGGGGTTTGTTTGGAGGTGATTGAACCCTGGGGAAAAATCCCTCATGCATGGTTTAGCACCATCCCTGTGGTGATAAGTGAGTTCTCGCTCAGTTAGTTCTGGTTGTTTAAAATAGTCTGGGACCTCTCTCTTATCCCTCTTTTACTCCTGCTCTCACCATGTGATATTCCCAATGTGCCTTCAACTTCTACCATGATGGTAAGCTCCCTGAGCAGATGCCAGCACCATGCATCTTGTACAGCTTGCAGAACCAAGAGCCAAATAAACCTCTGTTCTTTATAAATTACCCAGCCTCAGATGTTTCTTTATATCAATGCAAAAATGGCCAAACACAACAAGGGAATCCCACAGAAGTAAGGAATCAACAACTAAGATTCAGGAAAGACATGAACCATGTAGCTCCGGGGGCCTTGGAAGTAAGGATAGGTGAACCTTCTCTCCTGCAACTGCGACCACAGTACGCAGCTCTACTGTCCATTTTTGCCACATCTGTGTGCCTCAATATTCAAATTACCAAGAGAGAAAAATGGCCAATCTTGGGTCATGTGATCCCTTGGAAGCTAGGAGAGAAGATCTGTTGCCAGGTGCAGAGACATAATCAGATATAGGAAAAGGCATAAATGCAGGACTAAGGACATCTGAGTAGCTTGAAATCACATCACATAAATAGTCTTGTGAGTGACCTCACATCACCACTATGCTCACAGACACCTGGGTGGCTCCCAGTTGCTAACAGGTGAAGTCCAAGTTCTATAGCAAGGTATCTGCAGTCTGTGTGCCCTTGCCCTGGACCACTTTACTCACCTGGTGACTGCAGTGTGTCCCTCTGAGTGACACTCCTGCTGCTGTGGACCTGTCAGTGACCGTAGTGCTCTTGTTCTCTGTAGTATCATTCCCAACCTTGCTGATTTCCTGTTCACCCTCACAGATAATAGGGCCAAGGTAACTGGCCTCATCCACAAAGTCTCTATCCTCTCTCTGGTATTTTTACTGACTTCAATTTTTTTTGAGGTTTATGGTTTTATTGAGCTTGTTTCCTGTGAGTACATGAAATCTTTGGTGGAATGAGGCAGGATATAAACAAGTCCCACCTTTTAGAGATGGGGCAGAAGTTACAGTAGATTTGAAGAACCATGTTTCCTTTCTCCTCTCTCCATTTCCAGGTAGCCTCGCAATGCCTGGCACGTAGGAGGTGCATGGTGCGTATCCACTTGATAACCTACTGAGGATTGCAGACTTTTAGTCCACACAACCAACAACCACAGCCAGATCCAGCTTGTGACGCCTGAGGCTTGTATAGCTTGGGAGGTTCTCTGGGGAAAAAAAGTACTTAGATGTCGTACTTTTGCAATTTCTGCAAAAACAGATGACATGAGGAATATCTTTTAAGGGGACCATGCAAGAGAGTAGCCTGAGGCAGACGTTTCTTACCTTCAGGGGAAATCCTCCTCTGCACATGACCAGCCAGGCCTCCAGGTGAGTGGTATTCGTATCATTTCACAGAAAAGAAATAGATGAAGAGAAGGTTTAACCTTCATCTAGTCATTACCATGTGCCATTTAATCCACACAACACTGTGAAGGAGGATGTATTAGTTCCTCTTAGCTGCCATAACAAGTGATCACAGACATGGTGGCTTAAAGGAACAGGAATGTATTCTCTCACAATTCTAGAGATCAGGAATTCAAAATCAAGGTGTTGATGGGGACATTTGCCCTATGGAGGCTCTAGGGAGAATCTGTTTACCCTCAGTCTCCTTTACTCATTTACTTGACTTGCAAGAACCATCAAAGTAATGAAGTTTATACCCTCTGAATAAACAGATGGTGGCAGAACTGAGTTAAAGATCTTGCACAACTTCAAGATCCCACCTAGGAAGTCTTTCTTGGAGGATTTACTTAGAAGTCTTACTGCTTGGAAGTCTCTCCAAGGCTCATGCCACTGTCTTTCTCTTCTGCACTTTTGTATCCCTTTATTACCCATGCCAGTATCTTTGACCTTGACCTTAAGCTATTTGTAATACTGATTACACTCTCATCATAAGGAACTAACAGCTTCTGGCTTTAGTGTTTACATTTTTCACTGTGGGTCAGGTTTCCGGAAACTGTGCTGGAGCAATATTGGCCTTCTTCTGCTGCCACACACACCAAATGAGCACCCACCTCAGGCCCTGCTGCTGACTTCTCCTGGGGTTTTGGTGGCCTTTTCCTATGTCTTGTGCCTCTTCTTTCTTGCCATTTAGAATCTCAGTTTAAATTCTGTATTCTCATTTGATTTGATTAAGCCAACTTAAAAGAGATATTGTTGAGAAAATAAGGGAAAATTTGACTATAGTTTTCGTATTGAAAAGTATTAAAGACTATGTATTCATTTTTTAAGATGTGTTAATGCTTTTGTGAATTTGTGGTGTTTTTAAAGCCTTATTTGTTAGAAATGCTGAAGTGTTTATGGGCGAAATGATATGATGTCTTGGAATTGATAGGACATATTCCAACAACAATAACAAAATGGTATAGAAAATATAACAAAGGCTGGGTGCAGTGGTTCAAACCTGTAATCTCAACACTTTGGGAGGCTTGAGGCAGGAGCATTGCTTGAGCCCAGGAGTCTGAGACTAGTCTGGCAACGTGACAAGACCCCATCTCTTAAAAAAATAAGAGTAGCCCAGTGTGGTAGGGTGCACCTTTGGTCCCTAGTACTTGGGAGGCTGAGGTGGGAGGATCACTTAAACCCAGGAAGTCATGGCTGCAGTGAGCTATGTTCATGACACTGCACTCCAGCCTGGGTGATGGAGTGAGATGCTGTCTCAAAAAATAAATAAATAAATAAATAGGAAAGAAAATATAATGGAGATAAATAAAACAAGGTTGTGAAACTACTAAATACTGTAAATACTATTAAAGTGGAGGTAACTGGGGCTTCATTATATTATTCCTTGAACTCTGTGAATGCTGAAAAGATGCCATAATAAAAAGATATACATGTGTATGTATAGTATGTGTGAAAAATTGAATATTACATTCTCTGAGAGGCCTCCAACTGTCCAAGTCTAAAGTATCTACTTTAAAGTGTCTAAAGTTAGCACATGGTAGGTGCTCAGTAAGTGATTACTAGCTGAATGAATCCAGACTCTAAACTCCAAGACAACATGTTCACTCATCTTCTGCATCTACATGGCCCTTTATCATGATGTAAGGCTCTTGAACAGATTGTTCAGAAATTAATGGTTAAATGATTGCTCATGTGGTCAGAGTCACACTTCAGAATAGCCTTGCCTAAGTCTCCTGCTTATTCTTGTGTTTAAAAGCAGTTTGGAGACTACAAGAGAGACTTTCGGGATATAGGGAAGTGTTTTTAGAATACTGTAGGAATTTTTTCAATATCCTTTATTTTTCTTATACATTTTTAACTACTGTTAATACTGTTAATTACTGTTATAATGTTCATATAAAAACAACATGATATGGTTTGGCTCTGTGCCCCCACCGAAATCTCATCTTGAATTGTACTCCCATAATTCCCATGTATTGTGGGAGGGACCTAGTGGGAGATAATTCGAATCATGGAAGCGGTTTCCCCCATGCTGTTCTCTTGGCAGTGAATAAGTCTTGCGAGATCTGATGGTTTTATCATGGGTTTCTGCTTTTGCATCTTCCTCATTTTTCTCTTGCCACTGCCATGTAAAATGTGTCTTTCGCCCCCTGCCGTGATTCTGAGGCCTCTCCAGTCATATGAAACTGTAAGTCCAATTAAACTTCTTTTTCTTCCCAGTCTTGTGTATGTCTTTATCAACAGCGTGAAAATGGACTAATACACAACACATATTTAAATGCCTTACAGATTAAATTTTAACTCAGCTGAGCCACCAATGAGTGACTTTAAATTGCCAGATTATGTTATTTTGGGGAAAGTCTCATAGTGAAGTTTTCCTGACATCTTGATTTGTGTATTTGAACCTTTTTTTGAAGGTGTCACTGACTTGGAAAGTCTCCTCTTTTTCATGTTTGTTTTTTTTTTTTTTCAATTCAGGTTTAATCAGAACCTATCATGTAAAGTTGCATATATGCAAACCTTTGTGCAATACCCCTATGCATGATTACATACCCGGCAAAGAAAATTGAAATGAAAGATATGATGCCATGACAATAATTCCAACACAGACAGTTTCTTAGCTGACAAGACATTACAGGCTACCAATCTGACTTGGACATTTAAGTTTATGATAAGGAACATGGAGTCATAGTTAAATGTTAATAGCTATTTAGTTTAATAACATTTGGACTAGTTTTGCTAAAGAACAAGTATACTGAGACTCCAAGAGGAGCTGTTTAAAAATGGCCGATTCTTTGCAGCTATTTATCTGCATAGAAAAAAAAGTTTGTTCAATTCTATGCAACACAAACAAAATTCAAAACTAACATAAATGCTGTAGCTTACAGAAAACTGTAACTGTTGTCCATGCCCTCATGACTCATTGGTTTTATTGATGGTCTTTAAATATATGACACAAATTAAAACAATTAGATTATGTTTCTATTAGCATATAACTTAGAGTTTTTAGTCATAGTTTGCATATTTGTGCTCTATGTAAGATTTCATTTGTTTGCTGCTAAACAAAAATAAACAGAAAACACTGGGTTAATGGAGATAATATGGAGTTCAGAGGGAGGTGGTCTTGGGTTCAGACCCAAGCTATGCCTAGTACCGTATATATTCCATAGCAGGTCTTTCATAAATGCTTGCTAGCTAATGGTGGCTATTCCAGGTTCCCAGTTCCCATCTTTGCCAAATCAGCTGCCTACATGCATAGCCTTGGATTCTCCAGGTCCTTCTGCTTTACATTTTATTTCACAAAATATCCCCTGTGAGGAAGATGCCACTTTGCATATCACTATTGTAGTTATGTTCAGAGCCCAAGAGGGATCTAGAAGGAAGGAGAACATTCATGAAAAAGCAATGGGTAATCAGGCCTCCCAGGCTCTGAGCCCAAGGAGCAGCTCAGCTCCTTGAAGAGTTTTGTTTCTCCAAAAGAAACCCTCAGGACAATACAGGCCTTATGCTAAGTCAACTGGCCAGACCTCACCTCCTGTCACCCACCCCACCCCGAGCTTTGGGCACCGCCTGTAATCTTCTCCTAGGCATACAGCAACAAAGGCCAGTCTATTTCCCTCCACACTGGAGAGGCCATCGGGGAAATAGAGCATGTTTGCTTCAAAGTCCAAAATATCCAGTTTTCAGCTAGAAGGCCAAACTTGTTGAACTGGGAGGGAATGGGATCAGATGGGAGGCTGGGAGTTGTCGGTAGGTTTTCTAACATTGGATAGGAGCTATGGCTCCTGTAAGAGGCGGTGGGGGTGGGGCTCCGGAAGGAGGATTAAGGGAACATTGCCAGAACTGGTTGGCTCAAATCATGCACATTCTTGGCAAGAAGAGGGAGCCTTTGGATGAGGAAATCTCAAGAAGCTGCAGGAAGGGTAGTCTTTTCTCTGCCTATGTGTTTGCGAAGTGTGGAAGAGAATCACATGCTTTATTAGATTTTAAGCCAGAGAGTCAATTCTCTGCAAAAACAAAGCTGACAAACAAAACCCAAACAACTTAAATAGGTCATCAGGAAAGAGTCTTCTTGGTATTGACAATCAAATTTCCCCTGCAGATTTTACTTGTAGACACAAAGTCTGTCTTGTTGCATTGCTGGGATAGCTTCCTGCTTAGCCTCCCTGACCCCAAGATTATTCTTTTCTGTCTGCTCCGCACATGGACAGTAGAATGGCCATATTAGGTGGCATTCTGATTATGACATTTCATGGCATTACCTTTCTGTTTCTTCCTGTTGCCTACAAAATAAGGTTAGACTCTTGACCCTGAATTCAGAGTCTTCCACAATGTGTCCCCAAACTGCTTTTTCAATCAATTTTGCTTTCTGTTTCCCCTTCAAGCATCCTGCTTTCCAAATCCATGTCTCACCTCCTGTTACTCATTTTATTCCCAATGGCCACTGTTTGCTCCCATGTTTCCATGTCCGAGTTCTATCTTCTCTAAAATGTCTGCTTCAGTTGTTATACCTACTACAAAGCCTTCCCAAGAAACAATCATTATGAAAGCCAGCTTTACTGTAGCCTTGCCCTTTCACCTACTGGCACTATGATTTGGGGCTAGATATGTAACTTCTGTGAGGTTCAGTTTACTCCACTGTAAAATGAGAAAAACCTACAGGGTGGTGTGCAATTTAACTGAGAAAATCATCTAGAGTACTTAGCACAGTGTCAAGCACATAGTAAGTGATTAGAAACTCCATTTTTTAATGTATTATTATGTTTTCCATGTTCCACCTTATTTTATAGTGGCAAGAAATGTCCTCCTATAACTTTATTCTTCTTTTAAAATAATTCCCACAAGACTTTAGAAAGCCTATGAAAAAATTCACATAATCAAAAACAACTTCAGATTTACATATTTATCACCATGTGCCACTCTGTGCCAATTCACATGTGGAATCTTGTGGTAAGTCTAATTTACCACAGACATTTTAACTAACAATTATATTCTACCTGCTCCCTAAAGGAGCATAAAACCCACACTTGCAATACTGCAGAATTTGTTTCCTGCTCAGGTTACCAGAACATACAGATATCATTCCATGTTTATAGAGCACTTCAGGGTTTTCAAACTACGGCTTTTATTTGCTCACCACACATTCCTGGGAGTTAAGATGTGTAGCATCATTCTACTAAGGATGAGAGAGATTTACAGTGATGAAGTGAGACCACCAAGTTAATGTCGTAGACTGTGCAGAAGCAATGTAAGTGATGTGGCCACAGAGTAGATACTCAATAAGAACTGATGAAGTGATTGAATGGATGAAAGAAGTGCGCTGCTGTATTAGTTTGTTCTCGCATTGCTATAAAGCACTACCTGAGACTGGGTAATTTATAAAAAAAGAGATTTAGTTGGTTTATGGTTCCACAGGCTGTACAGGAAACATGGCTGGGAGACCTCAGGAAACTTACAATCATGGCAGAAGGTGAACACATCCTACATGACTGGAGCAGGAGGAAGACAGCAAAGGTGGAGGTGGTACACTCTTTTAAACAACCAGATCTCATGGGAACTCACTCAATATCATGAGAACAGCAAGGGGGAATTCCGCCCCCATGATCCAATTACCCCCTACCAGTCCCCTCTCCAACATGGGGGATTACAACTGGACATGAGTTTTGGGTGGGGACACAAATCCAAACCATATCAGGGAGGCATCAGGGCTGAGAGAGAGAATACATCAAAAGTTAGAAGAGAGTAAGATTTGTCTACAATGTTCTTCACAAAGTTGAAGGGCTGTATTTGCAAGGCTATTTCAGTTTTGACAGAATTACCACCTGGATTTGATTAAAGCAAAGTAAAATCTACTGACTCCTACAAATGAGAAGCCAGAGGACCAAGCTGCCTTTTGTCTAAGAGTTGATTCAGGGCTCAAGTGAGGTTGTTGGTTTTCTTTCTCTCGCTGTCTCTCTCTCTCTCTCTCTCTCTCTCTCACACACACACACACACTCCCTACTTTGCCAGGCAGACTTCTCGTGCTTAAAGGAGAAGACAGCACCAATGCCCTGATGAAGTGATTGAATGGATGAAAGAAGTCCGCTGCACATCCTTCCTGTTCTAAGGTCAAGATGATAAAAAGGGGTGGGGAGGAAATGTACTGGGCTTCCAAATCCAACAACTAAAACGAGGCCCTGGTAACTCCATATGAAAGAGATTTTAGTCATTTATGGAGTGTCCAAGTGACCATCTGTATTCTATAGTGATATGGACTGCTGTTCTCCCAGTCTGGCCCTGAAACGCCAGGAAATGAAAATAGTTCACTTCCATTGGGCACTTACCAAATGTCAGCCTCTGTTATTTTATTTATGTATTATCTCACAGAGTTCTTTAAGCAACTACTTACTGTAGTTCTGATGTGGTTTGGCTGTGTCCCCACCCAGATCTCATCTTGAGTTGTAACTCCACAATTGCCATGTGTCATGGGAGGATCCTGGTGGGAGGTAATTGAATCATGAGGGTGGGTTTTTCCCATGCTGTTCTTGTGATAATGAATAAGTCTCAGAAGATCTGATGGTTTTAAAAACAGGAGTTTCCCTGCACAAGCTCTCTCTTTGCCTGCTGCCATCCATGTAAGATGTGACTTTCCTCCTTGCCTTCCACCATGATTGTGAGGCCTTCCCAGCCATGTGGAACTATAAGTCCATTAAAACCTCTTTTTCTTTCCAGTGTCAGTTATGTCTTATCAGCAGCATGAAAACAGACTAATACAGTAAATCAGTACTGAGAGTGGGGTGCTGCTGAAAAGTTACCTGAAAATGTGGAAGTAGCTTTAGAACTGTGTAACAGGCAGAGGTTGGAACAGTTTGGAGGGCTCAGAAGAAGCAAGGAAAATGTGGGAAAGTTTGGAACTTTCTAGAGACTTGTTGAATAGCCTTGCCCAAAATGCTGATAGTGATATGGGCAATAAAGTCCAAGCTGAGGTGGTCTCAGATGCAGATTAGGAACTTGTTGGGAACTGGAGCAAAGGTGACTCTTATTATGTTTTAGCAAAGAGACTGGCAGCATTTTCTTCCTGCCATAGAAATTTGTGGAACTTTGAACTTGAGAGAGATGATTTAGGTTATCTGGTGGAAGAAATCTCTAAGCAGCAAAGCATTCAAGAGGTAACTTGGGTGCTGTTAAAAGCATGCAGTTTTAAAAGGGAAAAGAGCATAGAAGTTCAGAAATTTGCAGCCTGACAATGTGATAGAAAAGAAAATTCCATTTTCTGAGGAGAAATTTAAGCCAGTTGCAAAAATTTGCATAGGTAATGGAGATCCAAATGTTAATCCCCAAGACAATGGGGAAAATGTCTCCAGGGCATGTCAGAGGTTTTCACAGCAGCCCCTCCCATCACAAGCCCGGAGGCCTAGGAGGAAAAAGTGGTTTCATGGGCTGGGCCTAGGGTCCCTGTGCTGTGCATAGCCTAGGGACTTGGTGCCCTGCAACCCAGCTGTGCTGAAAAGGGCCAAGGTAGAGCTCAAGCCGTGGCTTCAGAGGGTGCAAGCCCCAAGCTCTGGCAGTTTCCATATGGTGTTGAGCCTGCAAGTGCACAGAAGTCAAGAACTGAGGTTTTGGAGCCTTTGCCTAGATTTCAGAATATGTATGGAAATGCCTGGATGCTCAGGCAGAAGTTTGCTCTAGGGGTGGGGTCCTCATGAAGAACCTCTGCTAGGGTAGTGTAGAAGGGAAATGTGGGGTCAGATCCCCCACACAGGCTCCTACTGGGACACTTCCTAGTGGAGCTGTGAGAAGAAGGCCACTGTGCTCCAGACCCCAGAATGATAGATCCACCGGTAGCTTGCACCATGTGCCTGGAAAAGTCAGACACTCAAGGCCAGCCTGTGAAAGCAGCCAAGAGGCTATACCCTGCAAAACCACAGGGGTAGAGCTGTCCAAGACCTTGGGAATCCACCTCATGCATCAGTGTGACCTGGATGTGAGACATGGAGTCAAAGGAGATAATTTTGGAGCCTTAAGACTTGACTGCCTCACTGGATTTCTGACTTGCATGCGGACTGTAGCCCCTTTGTTTTGGCCAATTTCTCCCATTTAGAATGGCTGTATTTACCCAGTGGCTGTACCCCCATTGTATCTAGGAAGTAACTAATTTGCTTTTGGTTTTACAGCTCATAGGTTTGCTTTTGATTTTATGGCTTATAGGTGGAAGGGACTTGCCTTGTCTCAGATGAGACTTGGGACTGTGGACTTGTGAGTCAATGCTGAAATGAGTTGAGACTTTGGGGAACTGTTGGGAAGGCATGATTGGTTTTGAAATGTGAGGACATGAGATTTGGGAGGGGCCAGGGGCGAAATGACATGGTTTAGCTGTGTCCCTACCCTAATTTAATCTTGAATTGTAACTCCACGATTCCCACCTGTCATGGAAGGAACCTGGTGAGAGGTAATTGAATCATGAGGGTGGCTCTTTTCTGTGCTGTTTTCGTGATGGTGAATAAGTCTCACGAGATCTGATGGTTTAAAAAACAGGCGTTTCCCTGCACAAGCTCTGTCTTCCCTGCTGTCATCCACATAAGATGTGACTTGCTTCTCATTGCCTTCTGCCATGACTGTGAGGCCCCCCTAGCCATGTGGAACTGTAAGTCCAATAAAACCTCTTTTTCTTCCCAGTGTCAGGTATGTCTTTATAAGCAGCATGAAACAGACTAATACGAGTTATATCATTATTCTCATTTATAGATGAGGAAAGTGAGACAAGGACCATTTAAGTCACTTCTCCAATGTCTTGTAGCTATTAAGTGATAGAACTAGATATGCAACTAGATTGCAGTAGAGCTAGATCTTCATGTCTGGGTAGTCTTGCTGCAGAGACCATACTCATAATCACCACACACCTGCACCTCAGCTACCGCCTCTGTGACTTCTACATTTTATAGGACCTAGTAAAAGCCTCTGTTCCTCATGAGTAATTTTACATATTGGTGGAAGGAATAGAGATAATGAATGTACTTACGATGCATTATACATACTAGGAATTCAATCAGTGCTAGTTAATACACTAGCCCAAGAAGATTCTTGGTTGTGGATCCTAGTATATCCCAGGAAACTCATAGGAATAAACTGGGGCAACAATGACCAGAGCTATCAATAACGTTGAGATCTTTGTGTTAATAAGCACAGATCTTTGATACAAGGGTTGTGTGTTAGACTGCCTCAATTTTGAGATAGTGAATAAAATCTGGGGATGCAAGAAACAGCAAACTAACTCAAGTTGGTTTAAGCCTAAAAGAGAAATTTGTTCATTCTCATAAAAGAATTGTGCACGACAGAGCTAATGTTCCAATAACCATTTCAGAAATATGTCTTTTTCTCTCTTTTTTACTTTCCTTTATGTTGGCATATTTATTTAGGGTGGCAAAGATGGGCTCCATAGGATATCTCTCCACATTTATACCTGCATCGCTTCCTGAAGCTTCCATCAAAAGGCCTGTGGAATCTCTCATTGATCTGGTTTAAGTCACTTGTCTATCACTGAGACAATGACTATGGCCATGGGGATATAGTGTTCTGATTGACTACACATAACCCTCCCAGCTCACCCTCAGTTCTGCAGAGGAATGTCAGGGTGCTGTTAGCAAAAGAAAGAGGAAAAAGATCCAAGGCAGGATAAAATGTGCCTTTCACTACAGAGCATTTTAAACAAAAGTGAAAACTTGCAGTTTTTCCAGTTGAGAAAATATTGTTGAATTTCATTTGAAAGGGGCAATGCCTTACTTGGATCTGGGAAAGTCTAAATCTGGCCTCAACCTTTCACTCACCTCCCTCATTCATTCAAAATGTATTTATTAAGCACTTACAATGTTATTAGACTCTGTGAAAAGAAGTGAGGATACAAACAAAAAACAAAAAAAACACATACGCCTTCTGTAGTCCTTAGGCTAGTGATCACTGTTAGATACAGATAAGTTAAGAATTCCAAATATTATCTTGTAGTTTTACAGTCCTCGTACAAAAACCACTTGAGGGTTGGATATATAATCAAATATTAAGTATAAAATGATTAAGTCACTAAAAGAAAATGTAGGAATGTACTTTTAATACATTGGAGGAAAAAAATGTGTTCACCAAAATCATTTGGAAGACAGTATTATGTTTGTTTGGAAGACATATTTAATAAGCTGCTTGGGTTTCAGACCAAGACCTTCAAGGAATGCTTACACATCAAAAAGCAGTTCATTAATTGCTCTGCACAATTGGAAAAAAAACCTGTTAGTGCTCACCAGAGACAGAACAGTAGAAAGGAAAGCATGCCTGTGGTTCCAGCTATTCGAAAGGCTAAGGAGGGAGGATCACTTGACCCCAGGAGATTGAGGCTGCAGTCAGCAACGATCGTTCCACTGCACTTCAGCCTGGGGGACAGAGTGAGACCCTGTCTCAAAAAAAAAAAAAAAAAAAAAAAAAAAAAAAAAAAAAAAAAAAAAAAAGAAAACAAAAGAGAAAAAAAGAAAATGATAATAGAATGTATTGTACTAAATGGTGATGTTTCTTTCCTCATAAAACCCTCTCTCTCTCTAACCTCCCCCAATCAGTACAAAACAATTGGTGTGAATGGATTTATTGTTGAAACTGGTGCATGGATGGACTAAGCTTCCTGCACACAGACCCTGCAACTGCAGATGCCACAGCTGCAGCGACTGCTACTGCACTCACATCTGGTTTCCATTTACCTAATCACAGGGTGGTGACGGGCTCTGAAAGCATGACCCCAAACGCAGAAATCATGAAAGAAACTAGGGCTAAATATGGTTGCATCATGCTAAAGAGATTCTGAATGGTTAAAATACTGTAAACAAAGTTAAAATGTCAGACACACTGAAATAGTTTTTTGCAATATAAATGATGAAAGCTTATCTATATAAAAATATTTTCATATTGGTTTAAAAAAATCAAAGGTAAATATCCCAATAGAAGGATAGGCAGATAATATGAGCTGGTCATTTTCAAAAGAAAAATGTTAAGTGGTTATAAACATATTAAAAAGTCTACTTTTATAGAATAGAAATAAGAATGAAAGAAAGACAATCTACAGTAAAGAAATCATGAAATATCATTGTCTTCCTATTACATTGGGAGAAAAAAGAAGAATAATTTCCAGTGTTTGCTAGGTTGTGGGGAAATAGGCACCCTTAACGGAAATAAACTTTCCTAAAAACAATCTGGTCATATATCCTAGATCCCTAAAAGTGTATCAATCTTTAATGAAAAAAAATATTTCTGGGGACATAATCCTAAAGAAATATTTAGAGTTTAAAAACATATGAGTACTGCAGTATTTACTGTGGCTTATGTGTAAAAGCCAAGAATTAGAAATGACCTAATATTCAAAGGCCACAGATCGGCTGCAGAAACTGGGTTATGTGCATATTACATATAAATACCAGGCAACTACTAAATATTGCAATGTGGATGGATATGTGTGGACATTGATATATAGTTCTAATATCTATATATTATGGAGTGAGAAAAAACGGATAGGAAATGATGTGCATATTTTGAACCTAATTTGTTATACAGAAAAACACACAAATACAAACATAGAAAAAGATGCCCAAAGAGCATCAGCTAGATATTTGCAGAGGTTATTTTTGGGTGATTGGATTATAGGTATATCCTAGTTTGCTTTTGCTGCTGTAACATAATCCCACAGACGGGGCAATTTGTAAAGAACAGAAATGTATTTCTCACAATCCTGTAGACTCGAAAGCCCAAGATCAAAGTACCTGTAGCTGCAATTGTCTGGCAGGGACCACTCCCTGCTCCCAGGATGGTGACTTATTGCCACATCTTCGGGTGGAAAGGAATGCTGTGTCCACACATGATGGAAGGCGAAACGGCAAGAGACCGGATGCTGCATGAAGGCTTTCGTAAGACTCTCAATCACATTCACATTCACAGGGAGGAGCCCTCATTGCCTAACCACCTATTGAAGGCACATTTCTTAATACTGTCACATTGGCAACACCTGAATTTTGGAGGGGACACATTCGAACCACAGCACGGTCTTTTCTAGTTTTGTTTTGGTTTTTGTTTTAATAATTCGTCTCCATGTTCTGAATCTCCTGAAAAGAAAGTTAGATTCTGTAGATTCTGACATCCTAAAACAATACACATAAAATCAGAGTGATAGGCACAGGTTGTGCCATGGAAAGGGTAAGTATAACACATTCTAGCAGCACAGGGAAGAGCCTTACAACACCCCCTGGGGAACTCAGAAGTGGATTCTGAGCTATCTTCCTTGGTACCATCCCTCTTCCCTGCTCTCCTACCAGAGCCTGGCATCTCTGAACAGGGACATCTTTCCACTACAAATCAGACTCTCCTGAACATCACCAATGAGCTGGACTATCCTGGATTTTCAGGTGCCCATCAAAATTCACCCTTCCTCTGGCACTAGCCCTGGAGTCCTGGTGTTTACCAGTGTGCCCCTGCTTCTGTGGCCTTTACCCACATTGTTCTTGCTGCCTGAAAAGTCGGCCACTCATTCTCTGCCCAGTGATCTCCTTAAAGATTGTTTAAATGTCAAATTCACTGAATTGATCTTTCCCCTTGTCTCTGGTCATACCTGCATTCTACTCTGTTATTTGGATGCCGTGGTCCCCCAGTGACTTGCGGCTCCTTCCTTCATGCCAGCTTCCCAGCCCGCCCTTCTGGCTGGGATTTGGGCAGTGTGTCTCTGCTGCCCCATAAGACAAAACCTGGAATGAAATACCATTCACTGCTCACAAAAGTGAATGCTCACCTGATCCTGGGAGGGTCACACAGAATTCCTCTCTGCTTTACTGCTGGGAATAAAATCTAATCCCTTCACCATGACTTTGGAGGCCCTGTTAGGTCTAAAACTGCTTTGTGGACCAGCTCTCCTCCTCTGCTCCTGTCCTCCCACTTCTGGAATGTGGCCACCACAGTAGAAACTGGGTTGGTTGCCTGGGTGATGGGGAAGTCACTGGCTCCAAGTATGCTGATGAGAGCTGAATGAGCTAGCAAGGGCCCAGTGGTCGGGAGCAGGGCTGGTGTCCAGGGACATGCAAACCGGCAGCCGCGTGAGACCCATCCCTCCCCCATCATTCAGGGCTACAATTCGTTTTTAGTGTTTACAACCTATCAAATTTGGTGGTCACAGGGTTTTTGCAAATAACACTCAGTGGCATTTCTCAGCCCATAATTGGGAAATTCCCCTGAGTTTTCTAAGATTGATCAAAAGGTATGTGCTCTGATAACATGATGCATGGGGGTCATCTCAGAAAATATCTGATTGGATTTGTTTTTAAGGGGATTCCTTGGACTGAGCAGAAGTGAAGGGATCAATGAGGAGACCCTGTCTCCAGCTGCTCTGGGAAGGGTGGCAATAATGGAGATGGAGACACGTAGCTCAAATGGGGTATATTTTGGAGACCAAGTTCGCAGAATTTGCTAATGCATGTGATAGAGAAGGGGAGATGGAAAAGGAAAAATTAAGGGAATTTTTTTGTTTTTGGACAAACAACTGTTTTGTTTTGGACTGAGCAACTGCATGAATGGAGTTGCTCAGTAAATGGTGTATTTACTGAGAGGGAAAGGAGGCAGGCAGAGTAGGTTACAATTGTGGAACAGTTTATAGTGTGTTGGGGTGGGGGAAGGGAGGGTGTTCTGTTCCCCTCACATTATGTTTGAGATGCTTAAGACATCCAAGTGAAGATGGCAATTATGCAGTTGTTTATGTAAACTTGGAGCACAAAGTCTGGGCTAGAGATAGAAATCCTGGAATCGTCAACATAGGGGTAGATTTTTAAATCACCAAAATACATGAGCCAGTGTACAGAGGATTGTAGAGCATACCCAAGAACAACCCATGAGAGAAGCTGGGTCATCTTGTATAACTTTTCTATACTCCAGTTTACCTGTCTGTAATATGGAGCTTAAAAAATGTACAGCATGTAGTTAAACTATATAAATTTAGCTTTTACCATTAGCATTATTGAAGATCAGTAAAAGGAGAGGCTAACAATGAAGATACAATAAAGGAGACAATTAGGCCTGAAGAAAATGTGGAGTATATAGTTCCTTTTAGAGAGCATGTACGTGTGTGTGTGCCCATGTGCATATACATGGTTATATACATGTGCTCACGCGTATATATGTCCATGTGCAGGTACATGACTAGACACCCGTGCATACATGTGCATAGACACTGTGCACGTTCCTGTATGTGTGTATGTTATCTGTGCACCTGCACGTATGTATGCATACTTTCATGTATGTGTGTATGTATGCATGTGTGTGCACATGTTTGTATGTGCAGTTGTGGTAGGAATAGAGGGGATTCAAATACTCAAGAAAAAAAAAATCCCTCCCTTTAAGAAAATCTTAAAAGACCAGATTTCAATTCTGTTCTGTTTACAACCTGAAAGCATCCAAAGATGACTTTTTAAGTCATTGTTGAACAACAGCGACACAATGCAACACCAAGGTCTTCATCTATTTTGGGCTGTTATAACAAAATGCCATAAACTGCGTAGCTTATAAACAATAGAAATTTATTTCTCACCTTCCTGGAGGCTGGGAAGTCCAAAATCAGGGTACATTGGTGTTTGGTAAGGGTCCACTTTCTGGCTAAGAGATGGCACCTTCTCATCATCTTCTCATGTGGTGTGAGTGTCTCTCTGGAGTCCGTTTTTAAAAAAGCACTACTCTCTTTCATAAAGGCTCTGTCCCCAAGACCTAATCACCTCTCAAGGGCCCCAAACCCAAATAACATCACATTGGGAGTTACAATTTCAACCTGTGAATTTTGAGGTGACACAAAGATTCAGACCACAGTGATACAGTTTGACTATGTGTCCCCACCCAAATCTCACCCTGAATTGTAATAATCCTCACATATCAAGGGTGAGACCAAGTTGAGGTAACTGGATTGTGGGGGTGGTTCCCCCCATGCTGTTCTCCTGATAATGAATGAGTCTCACAAGATCTGATGGTTTCAGAAATGTCTGGCATTTCCCCTGCTTGCACTCACTCCATCCTGCTGCCCTGTGAAGAAGGTGCCTGCTTCTCCTTTGCCTTCAGCCATGCTTGTGAGTATCCTGAGGCCTCTCCAGCTACGTGGAACTGTGAGTCAATTAAACCTCTTTCCTTAATGAATTACCCAGTCTTGGGTATTTCTTCATAGCAGTGTGAGAACGGACTAATACACTAGCATCCAGGTTTACATATAATGTGGTTTTAGCAAGTCCAGCATGATTATATCTGTCCTAAGCCATAAAGCTCCCTGTATATTCTAGTGTAAATTATTACAGTTGAGCATGGGCTATTTTTAAATACTTACCTATGGGCTCTCTTATGAAATTCTGGGTATAAATACACAGGGCATTATTTTGAACAGAATGGGACACAGAATGAAAGCAGGAGAAATCCCAGAAATATCATTTAAAGAACTGACTTAAAGGAAAAGGTGTTGTGTCCTCATCTCATTTCATTTACTAATGACATTTCACTGAGTTCTTAGGCAATTTGCAGAATAGTCTCTTACAATAATAGCAATAAAATCCACAGTCCTTGAGGAATACTTTGAGATTTTCAAAGCACATTTGCATCAGCTCCTTTTCTCCTTAACCTCGAGTGAAAGAAGACAGAGCAGCCATCAAGAGTCCTGGAACCAAATATAGGCCTGAATCCTGCCTCAGTCTCTCTCTCCATTAGTTTCTTGTGGCTTGGCCGGGCATGGTGGCTCATGCCTGTAATCCCTGAACTTTGGGAGGCCAAGGTGGGCAGCTCACTGGAGGTCAGGAGTTTAAGACTAGCCTGGCCAACATGGTAAAACCCCATCTCTACTAAACAAAAATTATCCAGACATGGTGGGTGTACACCTGTAATCCCAGCTACTAGGGAGGCTGAGGCAGGAGAATCACTTGAACCTGGAAGGCAGAGGTTACAGTGAGCTGAGATTGTGCCACTACACTCCAATCTGGGTGAGGAAGAGAGCCTCTGTCTCAAAAAATAACAACAAATAAAGAAGTTTCCTGTGGTGCTGTGAAAGGTTATCACTAACTGGATGGCTTAAAACAATAGAAATTCATTGTCTCATCATTCAGGAGGCCAGAAAATCTCAATCAAAGTATTGTTCTAATTGGTTCCTTCTGGAGGGAGAATCTGTTCCATGCCTTCTCTTAGTCCATTTAGGCTGCTGTAACAGAATATTATAGTCTGGGTGGCTTATAAATAATAGAAATGTATTTCCCACATTCTAGAGGCTGAGAAGTCCAAGATTAAGGCACTGGCACAGTTGTGCCTTCTTCGTGGTTCAGAGACGGCCATCTGCTCTTTATAAACTCACATAGCAGAAGAGGGAAACTCTGGTAGCCCCTTATAAGAGCAATAATCCCTTATCATAATGATATGATATAATAATAATCCCTTATCATAATAGTCATGAAGGCTCCACTCCCATGACCTCATTATCTTTCAAAACCCACCTCCTAATATCATCACATTGGGGATTAGCTTTGAATATATGAATTTGTGGGGGATGCAAACATTCAGTCCATAGCATCTCTCTCCTAGCTTCTGGCAGTGATGAGCAATCCTAGGTGTTCTTTTCTTTTTTCTTTTTCTTTTTCATTCATTCTTTTTTTTTTTTTTTTTTTTTTTTTTGAGATGGAGTCTCTCTCTGTTGCCCAGGCTGGAGTGCAATGGCGTGATCTCCACTCACTGTGACCTCCGCCTCCCGTGTTGAAGCAATTCTCCTGCCTCAGCCTCCTGAGTAGCTGGGATTACAGGTGCCTGACACCACACTCAGCTAATTTTTTGTATTTTTAGTAGAGATGGGGTTTCACCATGTTGGCCAGGCTGGTCTTGAACCCCTGACCTCAGGTGGTCTGCCCTCCTTGGCTTCCCAAAGTGCTGGGATTACAGGTGTGAACCACTGCACCCAGCCAATCCTTGGTTTTCTTAGCTTGCAGCTGCATCACTTCAATATCCATCTGTACAATCACATGACCTTTTTCTTGTATGACCCTCTGTGTCTTCACATGGTTTTCTTATAAGAACACCAGTCATTGAATTTAGTGCCCACCCTAACCCAGTATAACTTCATCTTAATTACATCTGCAAAGATCCTATTTACAAACAAGGTTACATTCTGAGGTGCTCCGTGAGAATGAATTTTTTAGTGGCACTATTCAACGTAATACAATCTCTTGCCATTTGTATAAGTTTCTCAGATAATGTGTTCTTTCATTTAAAAATATGCAAGTGCTATACTATTGGGTTATTGTGAGAGTAAATCAAGAAAAACAGGAACCACACATAGCACAATGCCTAGTATATTATAGACCATGAAAGCTGTGTCACTAAGTTTAGATCCTGGCTATGCTAGAAGATCATAGACCTCTATGAGTATTAATTTCCTATTTTCCTATTTCCAATGTAACCCTCTTGAAGGAAAGGACAATGTTTTACTGCATTTCTTTTGTTGTTGTGTTTCCAGAACTTTCTAAAATGCATGGTCAATAGTGAGTGCTTACCAAATTGTATTGGCATGAACAAACACTAACAAAGGTATATGTATCTCACAGAAATAATGGGAAGATGAAATGAGAAAAAAAGTGTGCTTCTAAGAGCTCAATAAAATGTCTATTCTCTTTTCTCTCCCTCTTTTATAGGACAGACCACAAATAGTGGATGGATTCAGAGAGATGACACTGGTCATCAGTGAAAGGCTCAGGAAGGAGTCAGGGGAGGGGCTCTGATCTCAGCTTTAATGCATGGGTAGAGTTTAGAGAATGAAAAAGAGCAAGCTATGCTAGCTTGCTGAACTACAGGACACCTTTTACTTAATCTGCGGATAAAATTTTTTCAGCCAGCTATGTGTCAGGCACTGTGCTCGTGGTTAGGATATTGTGAGCCGCCATTTCCTCTTTTGCTCTTCACTTTAATAAAGAAAATAGACCTAATCAGGTTAATGTAATATTATAGGACCTTGTAGAGACATTTTCCCAGGGTAAGAAATTTCTGTGAAATATTTCAGACACACACAAGCATTTAAAAAAAAAAAAAAAAGCAATAATGACATCACATACCCAGTTAAAGGAAGCAAGCATTGCTAATACAATAGGAGACCCCAATTGGTACCTCTCTCTCTGACAGTTGAGAATGTTGTTCATGAAGTAAAGAAGAGAAATGACTGTCCCAAGGTGCCAAGTGGCAAAAATGCACATTAGGGTTTCCTAACCTTCCATAATGCAAAAAAAGTCATGTTGTCTGATGGTATTTATTTGTTGCTTTCATTTTTAGCAAGGTCTTGTATCTTTTCAGTTTATAGGGTCTATGTGGCTCAGTAAGAAAATTCAAAATTCCCCATCCTTTCTTTCATTCCACTATTCTTCTTACAGATAATAACTTACCAATCATTTAGCTAATTATTTTGATAATACCACAAGACCTCTAAATAATATGCTGAAATTACTTCATTTTTCATTTTTAGGCATCATGTACGGAATTCCTCCAGTGAAAACTGAGGCTTCATGTCTCTGTGGTACCTCTTCCTTATTGCACCCATGAACCCTCCCTGAGATCTCCATCCCCTCAATGGAGAACAGAACCCTGAAAAAGACAAGCAAAGATGGAAACTTAATATTTAACAAACCTGGTATTGTGGATAGTGCAGCAAGGATAAGTCATTCAATAAATTGCACAGAGGCAATTGGTTATCCGTAAGTGAAAAAAAAGTAAAATTGGATCCCTACCTCACACTGCACACAAGAATCCATTCCAGAAGTGTTAGAACATTAATGTGAGAAATGAAATTTTAAACTATTAGAAGAAAACATAGAAGAATGTGCTCAAAATTAAGGGTGATAAAAATACACTTGACTTCCAGAGACAGAAGGCATCTCATCTGAAGTACTACACGTCCCACAAAGTTGACTGTGCCCAGGACTCCCTCCTCTTTTTTGTTCTCCTACCCTTATTCTCACAGCTCAGGTAGTATGATGTTGTGGAGGTGGTGACAGTAAGACTAATTGTGCACACTGTTAGAAAATTTGGGGGCTGACTGATTAGAACGTGGGCTAGGAGAGCGCCTTTGTCCTCAGCTTTGGGCCTTCATCACCAATTTTGAGTTCCAGGAACAGTCCCACTTCACATCTGATTACATTGTCATTAAATGGGAAGATGACTCCTTTGGAAATGTGTCCAGGGAGTATGCAAAGGATAACTGTGCCATTCTCATACCTCAGGTCTTTAGAATAACTTGTTTCATTCGTTTGCTTCTATAAGGTTTTTATGTCTTTTAGGGGGCAATGGGGGATTAGGTTATAGATTTTTGTACTACTGATTTAAATTTTTGAACAAATATAGATATAAATACACGTTTCAATTTTCATTTTAACTGATTTTTAACTTATTTTACATTGTGATCATAGCATATAGTTTCTATGACACCAATTATTTGCCATTGTTTGAGACTTGCTGGATGGCCTAGCATGCAGTCAGTTTCATTAATATGCTATGTCTTCTTGAGCAAAAGTATATTCATTTAATATTGGCACAGGGTTCACTATATATCTATTAAATCTGTTTAATTGCATTGCTCAAGTATTCTAGTTTTTTATGATATTTTATGGTTTAGTTTGTCAGCTACTGAGACAACTAAGTTTCAGTCTCATTTTATGAGTGGTAGATTTGTCATTTCTCCTCACAGTTGTTTTTCTCGTTTCCTGCTGTAGTATTATGAGCATACAGGGTTAGAATTATTATATCTTCCAAGTGATTACAACCTTTTATTATTAAATAATAACTCTTTCCATCTCTGGAAGATTTTTCCCCTCCTTGGTCTATCTTCTCTGATATTAATACAGCTGCAACAGTTTATTTTAGAATTGTATTTACCCGGTATGTTTTTCCATCCATTTACTCTCAAACTTTATGCTTTCTTTTCTTTTAACTATGTCTTCTGTAAGACACGATTTTAATTTTTACCCATTCTATCTATTTCTGGAAGACTTGTGTCTTATTATATATTGCGATTATGATCTCTCAGGGGTTGTTTCTCTCATACTATTTACAGCTTTCCAGCCAGGCACAGGAAGACAAACATTGCATGTTCTCACTTATTTGTGGGATCAAAAAATCAGAACAATTCAACTCATGGACATGGAGAGTAGACGGAGGGCCAGAGGCTGGGAAGGGTAGTAGGGGTTTTGGGAATAGATGGGGATAGTTAATGGGTACCAAAAAAAAAAAAAAAAAGAGTGAATGAGGACTACTATTTCATAGCACAATAGGGTGACTATAGTCAATAATTACTTAATTATATATTTTTAAATTAATACTGTAATTGGATTGTAACTCGAAGGATAAATGCTTGAGGAGATGGATACCCCATTCTCCATGGTGTGCTTGTTTCACATTGCATGCTTGTACCAAAATATCTCATGTACCCCACAAATACATACACATACTATGTACCCACAAAAATTTAAAAATAAAAAATATAATAAAAAGAAATTTTCATTTCCTGTTTTTTTCCTAATTATTTTCCTTTTTCTGTTTTAAAGATTGAGTTTTATATTCCATTTGCTTTTACATCCTGCTGGTTTGAAAGTTATATGCTCTTTTTAAATTCTCTTATTGGTTTCTCTTAAAGGTTGTACATATTCATGTGATAATATAATAAGGGCATGCTGACCTCTTTGAAAAAATTGGAAAAAGTGATAAAACAGGAAGGATGGACAAGAGGATCTAAGTGAAAATTAGAGAGAGTAATTGTTCCAAGTAACGAAAACAGGCTATCATTCTAAAGGCCTGAGGGGTAAGAATGGCACAATAAGCTTTTTCTCATTCCCCAGGACACCATTTCCAAGATAGTCATTATCCCATTTAATAACAATGTCCCAGAATGTTGAGTGGGACTTTTCCTGAATTCTGCAATTGGAGGACAAAGAGGCTCCAGTGGCTCATATTCTAAACTAAACCTCCAATAGAGACCAGGATGGAGCATCATGACCAAGGTTTCCTAAGAGGTGGGCCAGTTAGCCCCACTACCAGCCACCACAGCCAGCACTCCCCAAGCTGTGAGAATGAGGGAAAGGAAGCACTGAAGAGGAGAGACTTGTAGGAACTGTCAATGTTGTTTAGGATGAGACATCTCCCCTCCCTGGAAGCCAGGTGTGGGTGCTCTAAGGGCATCACTTTCAGAGGCTGGGAGCCTCTCACTTGCCAACCGGCTGTGGCCAAACTACAGAAACTTTTAGGCTTTCTTTGGTGCGACTATTAGAGTAAAGCAAGGTGTGACAGGCAAAATTCTGAGATGGTCCCCAAGATTCCAGGGCCCTGGTGTACATACACCTTCTCCCAGTTTACCAATCAAACAGTAATCTAGGTACTCATGGGAAGGAATTTTTTAGATATGAGTAAGGCCCCAAATCAGTTTGCCTTAAGATAGGGAGGTACTTCAGTGACCTAATCACCTGAGACATTTACACCTGGATCTAAAGGTCAGATGGAGGGGCTACATGGCAAGGCACACAGGTAGCCTCTAGAAACCAAGAGTGAACCAAGCTGACAACAAGAAAATGAGGACCTTGGCCTCACAACTGCAGGAACCGAATTCTGCCAAGAATCTGAATTGACCTGAAAGCAGATTTTCCCCAGAGCCTCCAAATGAGAGTTCATGCTGATCAACATGTTAAATTCAGTCTTGTGATAGCCTGAAGAAAGAACCCAGTGAATGCTTCCTGGACAGAAGACCTACAGAATTGTGAGATGATAAGTAGGTATTGTTTTAAGCTGCTATGTTTGGCAAATTTTTACACTTTTATTTTAAGTTTAGGCGTACATGTGCAGGTTTGTTACATAGGTAAATGTGTGTCTTAGGGGTTTGTGGTACAGATGATTTCATCACCCAGGTGTTAAGCCTAGTACTTATTAGTTGTTTCCTGATCCTCTCCCTCCTCTCACCTTTCACCCTTGAAAAGGCCCCAGTGTGTGTTGTTCCCCTCTATGTGTCCATGTGTTCTCGTCATTTAACTCCCACTTATAAGTGAGAACATGAGGTATTTGGTTTTCTGTTCCTGTGTTAGTTTGCTAAGGATAATGTCCTATAGCTCCATCCATGTCCCTACAAAAAAAGATTTCATTCTTTTTATGACTGCATAGTATTCCATGGTATTTATGTATATTGTGGCAATTTTTTACATACCATAGAAAAGTAATAAATATCATAAAGAAGATGTTTAAGATCTAGGCATTTGCACTTGCAGTTCATGCTGCCTGCTACCCATCTGATTTTTTCTTAAGTTCAGGAGGCTTGTGGATTCTGGACAATGGTATAGTGTGCTTAGGTAAAAATGGGGGACATCTCTGATCTTATCTCCAGCTCTCTCCAATTCTCAGAGAAGGGGGAAGAATGTCTTGATGATTCCTGAGCTCTATGGAAGTAACATTAAAAATCAGAGGAGGCCAGGTGCGGTGGCTCACGCCTGTAATCCCAGCACTTTGGGAGGCCAGGGTGGGCAGATCACGAGGTTAGGAGATCAAGATCATCCTGGCTAACCAGGTGAAACCCCGTCTCTACTAAAAACACAAAAATTAGCTGGGCATGGTGGCAGGCGCCTGTAGTCCCAGCCACTCAGGAGGCTGAGGGAGGAGAATGGCATAAACCCAGGAGGCAGAGCTTGCAGTGAGCCCAGATCGTGCCACTGCACTCCAGCCTGGGTGACAGAGAGAGACTCTGTCTAAAACAAAAACAAAACAAAAACAAACAAACAAACAAACAAAAAATCAGAAGAGAAGACAAGTGAGGAGAAGCCCCAAATGGCAACCAAGTGAGGAGGGACTATATCTGGCCAAGCTATTGGGAACATGCACCTGGAATGCAGGCTGAAAGAAGACACCATTGTCTTTTTAAGTGGGTACTCAGTGAATAAAGATGTGGATCACCACACTAAAGCAACATCCACTATTGACACAGAGCTACAGATGATGGGGGAAGACAGAATAAAACTGAATCAGAAATGACAAGATTTTCTTCCCTACTTTTCCAAGGGATCAATCTCATCCACCTTTTTGCCTTTTTGTGTCAGACTGTAGTTTCCAAAAATTGCTGCTCCAATACCTCCTATCCTACAACCTCTTCTCCACTGTGATCTTGCCCCTATCTCATTAGGCAGTAAAATCTATTTCCACTCCCTTTGAACCTAGCCTGGCCTTGCTTGACCAAGAGAATATGGTGGAAGTGATGTTCTAGAACTTCCATGACTAGGTTATAAGCAATCTTGAAACTTCTTCCTAAACCTCTTGGAATGCTCTCTTTGGGGGCATTTTCTTTGCAAATCTATTCACCATTCAGTGAGAAGCTCACACCACCTAGAGAGACCACATGTTGGCTGTCAGGTCAACAGCCTCAACTGAGCTCCCAGATGACAGCCCACATCAAGTGCCATCCATATAAGTAATCCTTCTTGGACGTCCAGCCTAGTCATGTCTTCAGATGGCTGCATCTCTAGACACCCGATGCAAGAGCTGCCCAGCAGAGCCCAGTCAACCTACAGAACCATAAAAGACAATAGTAAATTGTTGTTTTAAGCCACTAAGGTTTGGAGTGATTTGTTGCACTGTAAATATAAGTGTAACACCCTCTTTTCTCTCTGTCCCCTCTACCCTTCAAAGGAAATGAAACTCAGAAACAAAGGGACTTATCCAAGGTCACATAACTAAGTAGCAGAACTAAGATTGGGACGCATTAAACACACATTATATTTCTAAGGAGGGTCTTCTGAGGTCAGAGTTATGCCACCAAATACCATGAACTGGATGCTTTGGAAATATTGTAAATAACTGGAAATCTGGAATGAGGCGCAGGGGTAGGTAAGCCTCCTTGGGGCTGCCAGTTTTCATCCCATCTTGATGCCAGAGCTGCCCTTGAACATTAGAAGTCCTGGTCATTAAGTCCTGACCAGCCTTTCAGGCCCTAGTCAGCAAATGTTGAGCCAAGGACATCTTCATCACCCTGGTAACAATTCAGGTTCTGCCATGGGGGCCACATTCCGGAGGCCAGGGAACAGACGTGGAGGTGGGGAGCTGGCACAGAAAGCAACCCTTTTCAGAAACCAGCCCAGAAGAAATTCACAAAAGCCACGTTTTCTTTGGTCTAATATTTACAGTTCAAGAATTTCCCCATCTGCAAACAGCAGGGTTGAGCCTGTGGTCATGGACACAGCCCGAGCTGAATGCTGCTTCTTGCTCTCTATCACTTTTCCAAGAAACCTGCTGTGTTCTGCAGACATTACATGGTCTATCTTTTGAGCCTCTCTTTCTCTCTCTCTTGCTCCTCCCTTTCTTCTTCTCCCACTCTCTTCCCCCACTTACACAAAAATCTTGAAATAAGACATTAGCAGATTAATATTTATGGAGCACGGACTGTTCAAAATATTATGTTGGATATACAATGCTATTTTTATCTGATTCCCTCAGCAATCTCATTAAAACAGGCATATTACACTCACTGAATAGTTAAGGTCAGAGATATTAAGTAGCATGCCTACAGTCACACAGCTCCTAAGATGTGCTGTGATTGGAACTCATGTCTCATTGTTCTCAAGGTTCCTGCTCTGCCCACTTTGCCTTTTCAGCAGAAAGCTGAAACAAAGCAAAAGCAAATACGATGGGTGGTAAGGTGCTGCGTTCCCTTTCCAGACCACAATCCAAGATGAAACCCTCTCTTCCTACTGCCTGCCTTGTATCCAACCCTGGAACTACAATGCGGGTCTGAAAGACAACTTGAAAGAAGATTGGGTGGGGACAACTCTCACCTTTTGTCATGCCTTCAGGCAAACATTTTCTGAGATCCTAAGGATGCCCTGATGCACAGGGAGGCTAAAAAAAACTCAATTCAATCATTTTTATAAACACAATGAAGTTCCTGTCATTATTTTTCTGCTAAAAATAAAAAGATAAACAAGACCATCTCTATCCTTAAGCAAATGATGGCATGACCATTAACAAGCATTTAAAATATTCTACTCTCTTCTTATCCAATTCTCACAATGATCCTATGAGGAAGCCATTCGTGTACCCATTGTATAGAAGTGGAAAGCATGAGTCAGGGTGGTTGTCTGAGAACTTCCAGTCAATAAAGACACAGTCACAGCCCAAAGTTTCAGAAGTTATGCGATCCCAGTGGGTACCAAGTACATCTGAGCAGTGAGAGGGGACCATCCTGGATCAGGCAATAAAAGGGTCCCTTATCCAGAGATAATCTAACAATACTAAAACTGACTAAAAGTTGTCTGTTTTTTATCTGAGAATGCTATCCAATGTCAGTCATGAAATATTCCTTTCTGAAAAAAGTTTTTGCTGGTCAAAATTATAAACAATTCTGCAGTTGCTATTGAGTTTAAATATATATGAAAATTTTATATCATCACATTTTAATTACTTATGCTTTAATAAATGCTACATTCTATATAAAAGTTAACTTAGAAGCTTCCCAGCTGTACAGTTGGTCTCCAAATCCCAGGGACTCAGCTACATGCACTTGGTTAAATAGTAAATTTGTAATGGCTTGAAATTGTTCAAGCTTGCCTCAGGGGCAGTTCATGTCTCCAGCTTACTAAACTTTAGCTATTGATAATTAGTGAGCACCTCACTGCGAGCCAGGAACTGTGCTGGACTGAGAATAACATACATGAGCTCCTATCTCTCACAGAGTGTCAGTCTTTTGCAAAGTGTGCTGATTAATTTTATGCGTCAACCTGACAAGGTTAATGAATACCCAGATAACTGGAAAAAATTATGCCTGTGAGGTTGTTTCCAAAAGAGATTGGCATTTGAATCAATCAACTGAGTATAGGTGATCTGCCCAGATATGGCAAAAAGACAGTGGAAGGGTTAATTCTCTCTCTCTTCTTGATCTGGGACATTCATCTTCTCTTGCCCTCAGAAATCAGAGCTCCTGGGTCTCAGGCCTTCAGACTCCAAGACAAATTAGCAGCTCCAGGAGCCCCTACTAGATTCTCAGGCCTTCAGTTTTTGACTGAACTATATCACTGACTTTCCTGGTTCTCCACTTTGCAGACAGCATAATGTGGAACTTCTCAGCCTCTGTAATCTTGTGTGCCAACTCTCATAATAAATGTCCTATCTATCTGTCTGTCTATCTATCTATCTATCTATCTATCTATCTATCTATCTATCTGACTGTCTCATATCTCTCTCTCTCTCTCTCTGTCACTCCATCCATCCATCTATCCTATTGGTTCTTTTTCTTTGGAGAACCTGAGTAATAGAGAAGGAGACAGATCATGAAGAAGAAAACAAAGTGAAACACTTCAAAGTAATTTCACAGTGTTTCAATTTCAGCTTTCTGCCGTAAAAAATGCTCTGAAGGAGAAAATAGCAGGGTTCTTTGGGAGAGTTTATGGAATAAGGGGTATCTGGGGTACTTATTAGCCTTGTCAAGTTGACACGTAAAATTAACCAGCACACTTTCCAAAAGACCGACGCTCAGTAAGAGATGGTACCTCATGTATCTTATTCTCCTATTTTTGATAAGATGGACAGGGACCTCTTTCTGTGATCGTGGCCTCTTAGCAGAGAAATGAAGAATGAATGGAATCAGGCATGGTGGTGCACGCCTTTGGTCTCAGCTACTTCAGAGGCGGAGGCTGAGGTGGGAAGGTTGCTTGAACTCAGGAGGTCAAGGCTGCAGTGAGATATGATTGTACCACTGTACTTCAGCCTGGGAGACAGAGTGAGACCCTGTTTCTATTTGAAAGAAGGAAGAGAGAAAGAAGGAAAGAGAAAGAAAGAAGGAAGGAAGGAAGGAAGGAAGGAAGGAAGGAAGGAAGGAAGGAAGGAAGGAAAGGAAATAAATGGGAGTTGACTAGATCTTCCTCTCAAGAGGCAGAAGAAGAGAGTCCTGACCACAGAAAAGACATGTGAAAGAAAATTTCAGCATGCCTGACGCCTTGGGGGAAAACCCTCACAGAGCCTAGTGAGAGGTGGGAAAATAGCAGCAGGAGAATTGAAGAAGAAAGCAGGACTCAACCATATCCAGAGAGGTTAGGAATGTGGGGTAGGCGTAGATTTTATTCTACTTGCCACCAACAGTTTTCAGAGGGTAAGAAACACATTCTGATTTTTATTTTCAAAAGTTCTCTCTTGCTGCCATGTGGTGAAGACAGTGGTAGAAGTTAGGAAAGATAATGGCACTGTCCCTGGAAGTAGAGGAGGTGAGTAGTAGATATATTTGGGGATATAATCTTATTGAAAGGGTGTGTTGAGGTTAAAGCCAAGAGAGGAATCAAGAACGGCTCCTAGCTACCTGTTTTGTTTTGGGTAGGGGTGAAGCCATTTGTTGAAATGGAAAATTGGGGAGAAACATTTAGAGGGGAGTGGAGTGTGTGTGTGTGTGTGTGTGAGCAATGTAACACATTTTTATTTAACAAATCTTGGAAAATAAGAAAGAAAAGTCATCTCACTACTTAAAACCAAACACTATTAATAGGTTCAGCACATATCCTTCTAGTCTTTTTTCTTTACATTTATATTTTATTTAAATATACAGTGTACAGTTATATGCAACATAATTTAATGTGTCATAGTAATTAGGAGATGGATAAACCACAAGTTTTGACATTACAGTTACCTTGCTATGTGACCTTGGCAATGTACTTATCCTTTCCAAACTTCCTTTCTTCATCTGTAAAATGAACATAACACTAATCTTCAATTCAATCTATTTTTTGAAGATGAAATAAATGATGCTGATAATGCACTTAGCACAATCTCTGGCAAATGATAAATACAAGAATTGTTAAGTATCATTATCTTTAGTATTTATATGATTACTTCCCTAGGGAAAAAATCTTTAAAATGGAATTGCTACCCTAAAATACTATACAAATAACAATAAGAACAACAAACAAAACAGAGTACATTCCCAAACTCCACAATAACTCTGAACTTTTTTTTCTGACCCAAAGGAATTTAGGGGAGAAAGGTAACAAAAAAATTGACACAGTAAAATCAATCTGACCTGAAGTCCTGTTCACATATCTTTAGGAATATTAAATTAGCAGAGATTAAACATTGAATTTTTTCTCAATTATTTTTATGATGATCCAATATTGCATTAGAGTCTTATTGGATGGAATTCTTGTCTTGCCACAAATCAATGTCACATTACTATTCCAAGAAGGAACATTCTTCCTGAGCAGGTGAACTGATGGATGTCTTACATTGGCTTCGATGCTTTCTAGGGCTAGCAAACATGCGTGATGACAAGGTAGGCCTGAGGCACTTCAGAGGCAAATTTCACCGGGAGCTGCTGTCACTGATTTGCTTTTGAAAGGAATAAAAATTAGAAACTTAATAAAAATTAGAAACTTAAGTTAGGCCATTTTGAAACTTAGAAAAACAACCCACTCAGACCCACCCAACACCAGATGGCCCCTTAGTAAACACCCAATATCCCCGGAACGCAAACAGAAAAATAATTCCAGGAAAAACCCCTCATACGAGCCCACCCCAACCAATCAGAGAACTAGCCTACCCCAACCAATCGGAAAAGACACACCCTGCTCGCACCATAGCTGGCTCCAATCATTTTGAACCTTAAGCCTTGTTTGAATCTCGCGTCTTAAGCTTTGTTTGAATTTCGCGCCTTGTTTGAACCGGTGGTGTTTGCCTATATAAACTACCTGTAACAAGCAATCGGGGTCCTTTGCCACCTTTGTGC
Organism: Chlorocebus sabaeus; assembly: GCF_047675955.1. Taxonomy (NCBI): domain Eukaryota; kingdom Metazoa; phylum Chordata; class Mammalia; order Primates; family Cercopithecidae; genus Chlorocebus; species Chlorocebus sabaeus. The sequence continues at coordinate 35,829,292 of NC_132930.1, forward strand.
AGAGGACCCTAGCGCGCTAGTAATAAATCTCTCTGCTGTGACTCCCGTGTTGAGTGGTCTCTCGAGACGACCCCCTATCCCAGGAAGGAATCTAAACCTAGGTTCCAACACTTTCACCATCCGCAAATCTGCCCTTTCCCAGTGGTTTTTCTCATCTATAATTCCATGTCTCAGAATTGCTTCTGTTCATACCCAAAGTTTCTTAAAGAACCAAAGAGGCCTAGCCCATAGAAAGAGCTGGTGGTTATGCTGGAGGCTGGGCAGGAATCCAGTAATACCTCCAGCCCAGCACAGGAGTAACCCCACCATGAACTTGAATGAGGCCTTAAGGCTAGTGATGGAGCCTGTCCCATTGACCCTAAGTAGCTTGAAAAGCCCCAACAACGCCAGCATGTGGAAAAGTGAATGCAAGCCAAGGACACATAAAGGCGCAAGGAATAATTTAGAAACCTAGTTAGAACTGATTAATTTCCTTGTCAAATTAAATTCATTAGCCTGGAAGCCAATTGAGTTGGGACATTTGTGTGTTAATAAAAGTAGTGCCTAACAAGGATCCCCTTTGCGGACATTGGAAATGATTTGGCTACAGAAATGACATTACGGAAGGAGCTGGAGGTAAAGAAAGAAAGTGCTTCTAATCTAGTTATATTGTCATCATAAAGTCTTATTTCATAGAACCTGAGATATACTATTATGACTACAAAGTGAAATAAAGTGTGTGAAATATGTTGTAGCCCTAAAAATGCTCTAAAATGTATAGCAATATTACCTAGGTCAAGCCCACAAAGATGGTAGATGGAAGCCCAGAGAGGTTATATAACCACATCAAACTAGCTAACTTGCTGGTTATCTAAGTAGGGTTATCTTACTAGTTAGATAACCAGTAAGTTAGTGGTTTACTTGATTATCTTACTGTTTAACCTTACTTGGATAACGTTACTTGATTATCTTACTGCTTGTTAACCAGTACGTTAGTGGCTCACTTGAGGACTACAAACTGTATCCTTCAACTTCTGATTCATTGTTCCCTTTATATAGTATGATACCTCTATGATCATCATGCTAATATCTTGGCAATGTACTTATTATCTTTTCCATTTATTTAACATCAGGCATCTTGCATATTTATCTCACTAAATTCTCACAAAAACTCAGCACAGTCACATGGTAGGAGGAGTGGTTGAGAAAGTCACTTTTGTCACAGAGGTGAGGAAGAGGGAGCTGGAATATGTCTGGTTCTAAAGTCCACATTCTCAACCACTGCAATACATTGCCTCCCCCCTGAGGATTACCTCAATCTAAAACTGTCTCTCAACTGTGTCAGCAATTTTGCAGAAAAGAATCGACCCTTGGGAAACATTTGCTGTGTTGCAGAAAACAGACTAGCTACTTCACAAGCCTTAACTCACATTATTCTGGTTATCTTTTAAGTAGTTGTTCTTATTCCTAGTTTATAAAAATAGATAAGCCAGCTAACAGGAAGCAAGGAACATGTCACAGGTCAAAGTGCCAGTGTGAGTGCACTTTTGCCTGGCTCCAAAGGAATTCCCCTTGTACCTTGTGGCCTCCCACACAGTTGCCATAAAAACATCACAGGTAAGTTAATAACCTTTGTTATGAATGAAAAGTGATTGTAGCAACAGCCAATCAGTCATGCACTCACTTCATCCTTACTATTCAGCCTGGAAAATTCAAACTACGAGCAAGTTCATAGCCGAACCATATTACAAATAATCTTTGAGTCAGATAAAGCAGGACCAAAGGAAAGGGGAGGTGAAATGCAGAAGCAGAGAATTCTACAGCAGTAATAAGAAAAGAAATAACACCTTACAGCAAGCATTTCCCAAGTAGAATCCACTAAATTCTAGAGTGCTGAGAAATATTAATAGTTCTTCAAAGAAAAATAGATTTGGAACTTTAAAAAAGTATGTAAAATAATGGTATAAAATCAAATTGCTGTATATGTGTGAGCTTATATATGCATACAATTGACCTTTAAACGACATGAGTTTACACTATGTGGGTCCACTTATATGAAGATTTTCCTCTGCTTCTGCCACTCCTGAGACAGCAAAACAACGTTTCCTCTTTCTCCTCTGCCTACTCAATATGAATACTATGAGGATGATCTTGATGATCCACTTCTGCTTCATGAATAGCAAATATATTTTATCTTCTTTACGATTTTCTTAATTACACTTTCTTTTCCCCAGCTTATTTTATCATAAGAATACAGTGTGTAATACATATACAAAATATGTGTTAATTGTTTATGTTATTAGTAAAGTTTCCAGGCAACAGTAGGCTACTAGTAGCCAAGTTTTGGGGGAATCAAGCTACATGTTAATTTTCGATTACATGGTGGGGGTCCTCAGCATTGTTCAAGGGCCAAATGTGTGTGTGAGTGTGTATGTGTATTTCTGTAAGACTCCAGAATTTTTTTTTTTACTTGTTAGAGTAAAATTTAAATGTTCATGAAAGGATATACTACTTCTTGAACTTACTTAACACTGGAATGCCTTCCTAACATTTTTTTTTTTTTTCCTCAGAATACTGGTTAGCATCTAGAACAGGGGTAGGCACACTTTTCTGTAAGGGTCAAATGGTAAATATTTTAGGCCATGTGGGCCATACATTTCTGTTGCAATGACTAAATTCTGCCACATAGCATGAAAACAGCCATCAATGATGCATAAATAAATGGGCATGGTTGTGTTCCAATAAAATTGTATTTACAAAAAGACAGCAGTGCATGGAAGTTGGAGGTGGGGTGTGCAGGGGTGGATCTGGCCTGTGGACCTCTGTTTTCCAACCCCTGATTTGGTAGAGCATTTGTTCCCCAAAGGCCAGCTTACATTGTTGTCTTACATTATATTCACTGATGTTTACAAAGTGCTAAAGTAGAACACGTAGATACCTGGCTTTCTCCAATTCAAGTATCAGAATCTTGAGTCCGATAATTAGGTAAGGTCCATGCAATAAAACTACCTGGAGGGATTCTTTAATTGATACTTAATAAGGGTGATAACATTAGCTTTTTCAGATGATTCTAGAATTCTAGAATAAGAACTCGAGGCATACTTTTATATTAAAAAAAAAAACCCCGCAAAGTGGATTCTGTTATTAGTCTCCTAAAATAAATAATATTCAAAAAATTAACGGTGTTTAAATGGTCATATATAAAATTTAACATCCATTAACAACAAAAATGTTAAACTTGAAGCCTACATCCTTAGCATAACAAAGTATATTCCAAAACAGCCAATATTGTATCGTGGTTAATAATAAAACACCAGGAATGTCTCCATTGAAATCAAGAACTAAACAGCGCTTCTGGCATCATTGTAAGTGTATTCTGAATATCCTGGATATTCTAATGATGCCTGAAACAAAAATAGGTGTTACGAGTGTGAAAGGAAAATAAATCTTGGGACCCCAAACTCACTATGCCAAAGGGAGAAGTCAAGCTGGGAACTGAGTTAGGCAAACCTGCCTCCCTCCCTTCTTCTTTTTTTTTTTGTTTTTTGTTTTTTTTGAGATGGAGTTTTGCTCTTATTACCCAGACTGGAGTGTAATGGCACCATCTCAGCTCACCGCAACCTCTGCCTCTTGGGTTCAAATGATTCTCCTGCCTCAGCCTCCCAAGTAGCTGGGATTACGGGCATGCACCACCACGCCCAGCTAATTTTGTATTTTTAGTAGAGATGGGGTTTCTCCATGTTGGTCAGGCTGGTCTTGAACTCCTGACCTCAGGTGATCTGCCTGTCTTGGCCTCCCGAAGTGCTGGGATTATAGTTGTGAGCCACCGCACCTGGCCTCCCTTTTCATTTTTTTAAATAAGATGGCTACAAAGATGAAAAGCTACATACCTTACTCACATTTTGCCCACAAGGAAATTCCTCATGGTCCCCAAGATCTTTACCCTAAAGCATTTCTGTTGAAGTTCACCATGGAAATGTAAATTGGTAGCTTACCTTGCAGGTGCAGGGATACACCTGCAACGTCATCAGTCTGCTCACCTGAAACAAACACGTATTTGATTGTTTCTTGTGCCCTGTTGTCTACATTATCTTATGTAAAAGTGCAGATCACCGAGTCAGACAAAGGCATGAATATTTCCCCTTACCCCATCTCACATGAAAATGGTGTATTTCTCAATATCCCACCCTTTCCCCTTTAAATGTTGAAGCCCTCAAAATCATCTTCAGAAAAAGGCACAGACCTGTCTCCCAGGCACGCTTCTTGACTTTGGCAAATAAACCTCCTAAAATGTTTGAGACATGCCTTGGTCATTTTCCCTGATTGACATCAGTATAAGAAAGATATCATCATGTGAAGATGACATGATTTACTACTTATAAAAATCCAAATCAATCAACCAAAATGCTGTTCGAATTAATAAGAGTTATGAGTAAAATAGATCAGAGAGATAAATATATAAAAATCAGTAGCATTCCTCCAAGTCAGCAACTACTATTTTGAAAACATAAGAAAAATATAAATCAAGTATGTGCTGGACAATAAATGCTAGACAATAAATTCGACCAACAGAAGTGTGTGGGTATTTATGTTTTCGTATCTTTATTAAAACATGCATATGATTTGAATAGAAATCTCCCTGTTCCCACCCAGGAATAGAAAGTGGATTGAAGATGGGCATTAACCCAGGGGGGACACTGTGGAATTCTCTCTTCCTGTTGTGGATGAACATTAACAAAAGAACAGCATCAGAAACTGGGTCTTAGTCTCAGGTAGCAGCCCCACTAGTGATAAAGGAAGAACATGCCAGGAATGTTAATAGTCGTACGATGGTTCTGTATGATAGAGAATCTGACCTTTGCCCAGGGTTTCTGGTACAGAGCTTTTAAAACCCTTATAATTTCCCAAGTGATAAAAAGTGTTTTTGTTATTCATGACAGCCTTAGACCACACTTGAGTTTATGTTAATAACTCACGGTCAACCCCTAGATAGCTTCAGGATGAGAGCTGCTCACCAAAAGACCAGTTGCGTCATTCGAGGGCTGGGACTTTGAACCAGGCTGACCTCCAGAAAGGTGACAGGAGGCTGGAGAGTGAGTTAAATGATGTGGCTAATGATGTAATCAGTCATGCCTGCATAATAAAACTCCAATCAAAATACTAGACACTGAAGCCTGTGGGAGCTTCCTGGTTGAACATATCAATGTCCTGGGAAGAGGATGTGTCCTGATTCCACGGGGACAGGGCTTAGAAGCTCTGCATTCAGGAGCCTCCCAGGGCTTTCCCTGTGCATCTCTTTCTTTGGATATTCCTGAGTTGCATCCTTTATAATAAAACCATGACTATAGCACATTCTGAGTTCTCCAAGTCATTCTAGCAAATTATTGAACTAGAAGTGGTCATGGGAACCCCTGAATTGTAGTCGTGCAGGTGGCCTTGGGGCCCCGTTTTTAGCAGGTGTCTGAAGTGAAAACAGTGTTGTTGGGAGCCATGTCCTTTGACTTATGGAGTCTGCACTAATTCTGGGTGCTTAGTGCCAGAATTGAATTGCAGTACACCAGTTGGTGGTAGAATAGATGGAAAACATCTTTCCCTGAGCAAATAATTATGATCGTTTGCCTGCTAAATAGTTTTAAATACTGTATCTTCTAGCTTTTAATAATAGTTCACACTATTATTAAAAATCTGAAATCCTTGGGGCCTAGCTTTTTTTTTTTTTTTTTAGAATTTAAAATTTTTAGAGAGTTATGTCCTAAGACTCCTAAAAGTTTTGGCAGCATCTTACAATGAATGACTAATATTTCTACAGTGATATACATAGTTGATAATAAAATCAATAAGGACCCATAAGTAGCTTCATTTCAGTTCATGTTACGCGTTGCCACCATGTAAAGCATTGGCTTCAGAGCTTTATGGATTTCAGAATTGTTGAGAAGGAATTGAGGATCTCTATATGAATGTATCCTGTTAGTTTTCTGAATGGGGACCTGGCATGCACTTCAAACTTATTTTACCACAGAACATTATTTTATTTTTTCCAGAGGACAGACAATGGTAAAAGAAAGGAAACAAAGTTTGAAATATGCAGAACCAGGGATAATCTTTGGAAAATTTTTTCAGTCCTGTCATGTGAAATTGCCAGTAATTTGGCACTCATCAATGCCTAGTCAAAAACAAGTTTTGCTGCTAAGATAGATAATAATGTAGCATATACAATTATAATCCTGAAGAGAATCACACTAGCGTCAGAATCCCTGCATCTGTAAAGCACAAACCTATAATAGTGCCTCTGCTAGGCAGAATCACCAAATGGCCCTCCAAGATTCCTGGCCCTAGTCTGCACACTTCTTTCTCTAGTTATTCAATCCAATTATAATCTGAGTGCTACTATGAAGGGATTTTGAGGATGTAATTAACCTCTCAACTCAGTTAACTTTAAAATATGGAGACTAGGAGGAGGAGTAGGGGCAGTCCTAATCATATGAACCCTTTTAAAGCTGAGAGATTGGCTGGTTGCTGAAGAAAAAGACAGAGAGACATACCCCTAGCTGGTTTGCAGTGGGGGAAAAAAGCAAACATTGACGTTGTAAACTTCCTCCTGGGGTCACGTGGTAAGTAAGCCTCTAGATGCTGCTAGTGGTCTCAGGCTAGTGGCTGGTAGGAAAATGGAGACCTCAGTCCTACAGTTGCAAGGAAATGAATCACATCAACAACCAGGGAAACAAGAGAGCTTGCAGGAGGACCCTGAACCCCAAATAAGAGCTGTAACCCACATTGATTTCTGCTTGATGAGACCCTGAGCAGAGAATCCAGCTATGCTGTGCCTGGACTCCAGACCTGTATAAATTGTGAGGTAATAAATTTGTGTGTTTTTAGCTACTCAGTTTGTGGTGATTTGTTACACAGCAATAGAAAGCTACAACAGTACCAAACAGTAAATACATCTGCATGAGAAGTCACAGGCCATATACAGCATGCACAGATCTGATATGTCTTGCCCTGACAAAGCGGACATTTTGGATACAACAGCATTCAGAATTGCCATTAATGAAGTGAAGCATTCTAAACTCACAAGTGTTACAGTGAGAAAAGTCATAGACATGTTCATCAATAAGCCCATGTATGTAACACAACAGTAATTTGATTATACTTAATTATGTAATTCAATAATGTGCCTTGAATTACTTTTGTATATACCCTAATTTGGTCTATTCTTCAGAATTATCGGTTATAAAAGTATAGGTGAGCAGGGCAGATAAATATTATGTTCTTTTTCTAGAGTTTGAGATATTTGTGGTAATTTGCTAGACTCTAAAAATACATAATTTGCTGCATTTTTCTCCTTTTAAAGGAATGTTCTTCCACATAATTTTGTATGAGATATTTCCTATTCCTATTCTTTTTTTAAAAAAGAAAGAGTGTCCCCAAATAGCATAAGATTCAGCACTGCAAATAGCTAGACACCCAGAGCAAGGATTAACTCTATAATTTGTGTTTCCCAAAATGCAATTTGAGAAAATCCTGGTGTGGTGCCATTGTTACTCAGCTGTCAATACCCTCCGCCCTGCATCCCTCTTTCTCCGATTTTATTCTGATGCTCACCCTCTTCATGCTAAATGAAGGAAGTCATGTCCAGCCCCATCATGTGACTGGATTTTCCAGAACCAATGGCAATTCTTTCCCCACACCACTGATTGGAGAAGGCATGGTCAGATGATGCCAACCTGGCCAATGAAATCTATGAGAGGTCTGTGGGAGAACTTCCAGGAAGGGCCTTCCTCCTTCATCAAAAACAAAACAAAATCTTGAAAAAGAAACTCCCCCTGTGACTTTGGAAATTTTGACTGGATATCATGATGGCATGACTGGGTCTGAAGTAGCTATCCCGCTGACCACCTGAGGATGGACCAAATGGGAAAACGCAAAGCCTTGGAGACATTGTGTAGTTGTGAGGGCTAAACCTAGAAAAGTCCTGCCTCAGGGTTTTCTATTGGTGAGGGTATAAATCCTTGCTCACGGTTTAGGCTATGTATTAGTGTGTTCCCATGCTGCTAATAAAGACATACCTGGGACTGGGTAATTTACAAAGGAAAGAGGTTTAATGGACTCACAGTTCCACATGACTGGGAAGGCCTCACAATTATGGTGGAAGGTGAAGGAGGAGCAAAGTCGCATCTTACATGGCAGCAGGCAAGAGAGCGTGTGCAGGGGAACTCCCCTTTATAAAACCATCAGATCTTGTGAGACTTCTTCACTATCAGGACAACAGCACGGGAAAGCCCTCCCCCACCCCCATGATTCAGCTACCTCCCATGGGGTTTCTCCCATAACACGTGGGAATTATGGGAGTTACAATTCAAAATGAGATTTGAGTAGGGACACAGCCAAACCATATCAGGCTACTTCATTGTTGGGCATTTTGTTGCTTAGGGCAGAAAACCTCAAGATACAGCAGGGGTGCTAGAAGTGGAGACTGTGGGACTTCCTGAGGCTTCCTGAAGTGAGATGCTAAAGCACGTGGTTGGGTGACTTCAAGGGTTTTCTGGGTGTAATTGGGAGGACCTGGTTTACTTAATACAGACCTCATCAAAATCCCAAAGGGAAGTTTTGTTAAGAAACTTGACAACATGATTCCCATCATTCCAAAATTCACTTAGAAACATGAGCAGAATAAACAAACATTTCTGAGGAAGAAAATGTATTGTTAGGACCAGCCCCACATATCGTGAAGCTATGATAGGTAACTGATTGTGGTTCATGTGCTAGTGGGTATGACAGGTTAATGACAATGGAGAGTTCAGAGTAGAAATGGAAGAAATGCCAGTTAAAATAATTTACGGTGTCTCATTTAATCACAAAATTCAAAAAAATAGCTCTGGACTCTTAATGCTGGTCAGTGTGTATGTGATGGATACTTTCATATTCTTCTGGGGGGAATATAAATTGGAAGGACTTTTCTAAAGAAAGTTTGTAGCAAGTTGCTTAAGTAAATTTGTACACTTTGATGTAATTATTCTACTTTGATGACATATCCTAAGGAAATAATTTTAAATATGCAAAATGCTTTATGCAAGCAGATGTTTATTGTTGTAATAATGAAAAATAGAAACCAATTAGATTTGCAACATGCACGGGATATTTAAGTCAATTATATCACAAAGGCTCTCATGCTGGTATTAAAAATTATGGTGATGAAGATTAAACAATGAGAAATATTTATGATTTAATGTGAAAAAAGATGATATAAAATTATATACAGTGTAATTTAATATTTGGAAAACAGCAACAATGGTCCATGTAGGGAAATGCTGGAAAGAAATGCAACATAATTTGAACAATAGTTGGATTTGAATAGTGAGATTACCAATTTTTTCTCTTTTTAACTTTCCAAAATGTTTTTAAAATGCTACTTTTGTAGTGAATAATTTTAAAAATCAGAGTAATTGCCTTTAAAGATATTAGTCAATCTCTGAGAAACAGAACAAAGGGAATCAACAACAAGCAAATGCTTGTTGAAAAAAAATCATTTGCTTTTCTACTAAATCCTGTAAATATTATTAGGTATGTTTAAAATATTTGGAACTGGGTACTCAAATGGAGTAAGTGAATTTTTTTGAGGACTAGCAAAGCATAATCATTAAATTCCTGACAGGCTTGGGTCTCAAGTCTGACACTTACCATCAGCTTTGTGACCTTAGAAATGTTATTCCATCTCTTTGTGCCTCCGTTTACAGACCTGTGAAATGAGGCTAAGAACAGCAGCTATCTTATGGAGTTGCTCTGCTCATGTGCAGTTATGTGATTATGAGCAGAGCTGATATTATTATTAGAGCTAAGGTTCAATCTCAGGTCTTCTGGCTCCAAGTCAGCATATTGTTCTTTAGACTTATTTGACTTCTTATAAAATTTTGCCATTACATGAAATCAAACGAACACAGTCATCTGACATTTGATAGGAGCCAATTTCTCACAACTCCCTTACACATAAAAGAGTCTTCTCATGACCAAGAACAGCCAGGAGCTGCTCTTTCTTTTTCCAAAGGACCTTTGTTTGTTAGAGGCATCCTGGTGTGCACAGAGTAGCCTTGCCCGAGTAAAGAACACACCATCACTCTGTTTCTCCTCGATGGGCTGGTCCTTCTACTTCTTCCAAGTCCTGTTTCCCTGAGAGTGTCATATGTCTTCTCAAAATGGACCACTGCCTCCTAGGGAATGATGTGCCAAGTATTGAACAAAGGCTCTGTTTAGATTCTGCCACTGGAGAGCTGAAACCAAGGGTCATATTCCGTTTTGCATTTCTCCTTGTTGCATCTCTGTTCACGTTAGCACATAATTTTGGAGAATACAGTCTATACTTCTCTCCCCAACCCACCCTTTGACACACATACCTGCAGCTCTGCTCCAAAACCTCTATTCCTCTACCACTGCATGGTGAGGCTTCCTGCTGAGTGATATAACACTGTTAGTGGTGCCCTCAGTTAGGAAGCACATTCCTTCCAAAAAATTTGAGTGCATTCCAATAATGACTACTCACATCGCCCCATGGAAAGAGTGTTTCTGTTTCACTAGTAGACATTGATGCTCTGAGTTGGAATTAGGAGAATTGCTAAATAATATCTTGTGAATCTCCGTATCAATGCTTTAGAGTACTGGATGATATTATTACCAAGTGGTGACCTTGTGCTGCCTTGACTCTATGCCATAACCTACATATTCCAAATTCAAGCAACTTTGTTGTGTAAAACTCTTTCTACATAAATGAGATGGGTGTATCACTTCCTTATAGCAGTATGTCAGTAAATGAGAAAATTGGTATCATTTATACAAGCATTTTGCCCAGAAGAACATGCCACGCTGAGTAGATTTATTTATTTAGTCCTAAGGTTGAGGAAGTAATAAACTTTTGGAAGGTGTTTTAGTGTTTGCCATTTGTCCTTCAAGATTGACTCTTAACCTGCCCCTGCTCTGCTCTTTGGGTGAAGAAGTTGACTACTACAGATACCATCACTGGTCACTGTTGCCTTCTGACATTTTGTTGGTTTCAATGAGGGCAGGATATTTTTCATCCTGGATTTCCCTGAAGGCAGAGTCCAAGAATAGGGTTCGTGTTCAGGTAGTTTTAGAAGTGATAATAGGAAACAGGAGTGAAGGACCGGGGTGAGTCAGATAAGGGAAGCAACAAAATCAAGATAAGGATCTATTATCAAGTCGGCTATTGCAGTGAACATCAGGTATTAAATCTCAGCAGCTCAATGGTTCTAAGAAGAAAACAGACTATGCCTCAGCATTGTCCACCAGAAGGGTAAAAGAGAGAAGCAATTCACCATTGTCTCCAGTCCCCAAGGGCTATTGATTGCCCACATTTATTTGTTACTAATGAATGAGTGCTGCGCAGAGTGCCACAGGCATCAGAGAAGACCTGGCAGAAAGAAGAGGGTGGAGTATAAAAGAGGGAAGAACAGCAGACACGTGAGCTGAGGCACTGCCAGCCTGAAACAGGCCAAAACCTACATAGAATTGTTCAGTAAGCACAAGGATACATGAGTTGGTGTACGACAGGTTGCATATACTGTGTATTTATTCCCTTGAGTCCCTTCTTGCAAGGCCACCACAGGTATGACTTCTACCTAAGGCTACAGCTCCTGTTGGGTGACCCATGAAACTGGGGTCTGAGTCAACCAACTTATCTCTCAGAAACTCCATCTCTGAATGCTCCAACAAGGAAGAAACCCATGGTGCCAAAATGAAACCTGGTTCTGAATTGGAGAATCCAATGCTCTAGGGGGTAGCAATGTAAATCTGCCAAATTCAAAAGGCTAAGCCTCATGAGACTGGGAAGAGAAACTGTAAGAAACTTCTACTCAAGGTGAATCTGAAAAGAAAAATTACAAAGTATGTGGTCAAAATAATTATCAGAAAAGATTTTATACACAACTCAACAAACAGGAGAATTTATTACTGAGGAACTGTATGTTTTAGAGCCATATTCTAAAGTAGACTTTACACCATGTGGATTAAATCCCCAAAAGAATATAAGAAAATGTAGTATCCATGAGGAAAGAACAGAAATTATAAAATAAAAACAGGTGGAGATGATTCAAGAACAGAAAGATTTTTGGAGGGAGTTGTCTTTTTAAAACAAGCTTTTTATTTTAGAAGAGTTTTAGATTTCTAGAAATATTTGAATAATAGTACAAATATTTCCCCTATATCCCAAACCCAGTTTTAAAAAGTCAACATCTTACCTTAGTATGGTACCCGAATTAGCCTAGTCTCACACTGGTAATAAAGACATACCCGAGACTGGGTAAAGAAAAAGAGGTTTAATGGACTCATAGTTCCACAAGGCTGGGGAGGCCTCACAATCACACTGGAAGGCAAAGGAAAAGCCAAGTCTTACCTGGTGGCAGGCAAGAGAGAGCTTGTGTAAGGGGACTCCCCTTTATAAAACCATCAGATCTTGTGAGACTTATTCACTATCACGAGAACAGCAGGGGAAAGACCTGCCCCCATAATTTAATTACCTCCCATTGGATTCTTCCCATGACATGTGGGAATTAAGGGAGCTTCAATTCAAGGTTTGAGGGGGAACACAGCCAAACCATATTAGTACCTTTGTTACAATTAATAAACCAACATGTTATCATTATTATCTAAAGACCATACTTATTCAGATTTCCTAGGTTTTCCCTAATGTTCTTTTTCTGTTTCAGAATCCTATCTTATTATTTATGTTTTCCTAGTCTCCTCTTTGTGGTTTTTCAGACTTTCCATTGTTTATCTGACCTTGACAGTTTTGAGGGATACTTGTCAACTATTTTGTAGACCATCCCGCAGTTGGAATTTGTGTGATATTTTTGTGTGTAATTAGACCAATGGGTAACATGTTTTGAGGAAGAAAACCACAGAGGTAAAGTGCCACTTTCATCACATTATATCAAGGATATCTATTAGCAATATGACTTACAGAAGGATATTTTTTAATGGCCCAAAAGAAATTCTGAAAGAGAAAAAATGTGATTAGCAAAAATTTCTAAGTATTAATAGAAGGAATAAATATAGGACCCAAAGATATAATTATATCTGTAATATAATTATATAATATGGGTTTTGTTTTAAGTCACTAAATTTGTGGTAGTTTGTTACACAGCAATAGAAAATGAATACATCAAATATTTGAAGAAAACTATATGAAAGAAAGACACCAAATTCAACTAACATACAAAGAAACACTTAATATAACAAGTAGAATGTTTTCCTTCAAAGTAGGAAGGAATAAATATAGGACCCAATATATAATTGGTGAATTAGAAGATAGTACTGAAAAACTCATACAGAATGCAGCAAGAGGACATCAAGAAATGGAAAGGATGAAATAAGAGACATTGTTGATAAGCAAGCTCATACAGGTGTTCTTGGAAATCCTAATAACAAAATAGAATAAATTGCCAAAAGATAATATTTGAAAAGACAATAGCTAAGTAACTGAAGAAAAGACATAAGGCTTTGGTTAAAAAGTGCAAACTAATTCCGGTAATTTGCATCAATCCTCTTACTGAGAGTAACTGAACAGATTGGGAATAACAGACAAAATATTTTTATTTAAAAATTTGCTTTTAATCCTTGGAGAGCTAATAAGCAATAAGTCATGAGGAATTATGAGAGGCTGGGTGCAGTGGCTCATGCCTGTAATCCCAGCACTTTGGGAGGCCAAAGAGGGTGGATCACTTCAGTCTAGGAGTTTGAAACCAGCCTGGCCAACAAGGCGAAACCTGTCCATACTAAAAATACAAAAATTAGCTAGGCATGGTGGTGCACGCCTGTAATCCCAGCTACTCAGCAGGCTTAGGCACGAGAATCGCTTGAGTCCAGGAGGCAGAGGTTGCAGTGAGCCAAGATCATGCCACTGCACTCCAGCCTGGATGACAGAACAAGACTCTATCAAAACAAAAACAAAAACAAAACAAAACAAAACAAAACAAAACAAACAAATAAAAAACCGAGGTCAAGATCTAGGAAAACCAAATAATTGGGTTGGCATTGAGGCCACTTTTTCTCCATGGTTGTCTGCTGATTCCAGAAGCTAAGCAACTCTTTTGATAGCTTAATGGGATGAAGAGGGCAAACATTACAGTCTAAGCCATGCAAATGAGTGAAAGCCCTGGAAACCCACCCTTAGGTAAACCAGAAGTATACAGGTCCTGAAAGGGATAAAAACCACTTAATTTAGACTAAAGCGGCCCAGATTGTTAGTGCCCTAGCTGCCTGCTGAAATAAACACAAATATTGTCTGGAAAAAGATAAAATTATCATAGGCCTCATATTATTTGTATAATTTTTATATGCAATATTTTGCTTAGTCCCTTCACGCTATTATAACAAATTACCATAGATTAGGTGGCTTATAAACAGCAAGGGTATATTTCTTGCAATTTTGGAGACTGTGAAGTCCAAGATCAAGATGCTCACAGATTTGGTGTCTGGTCAACACCCAATTCCTATGCCATAGATGGCCACTAGGCAGCTCTTCGGGTCTCTTTTATAAGGTTACTAATCCCATTCATGAAGGTGGAGACCTCGTTACCTAATCACCTCCTCAAAAGCCCTACCTTCTAATACTAACAGCTTGGGGGTTAGGTTTTCAACATATAAATGTTGGGGGCACACAAAATTTCAGTCCATAGCATCTGATCTTTAATAGAAAATAATCAGTCATATGAGGAAACAGAAAAACATGAAATAAAATTCCAAAATATCAAGAGAAGCAACAGAAAATAGATTCCCACAGGGGAGTCAGATAATGTAGTTGTTAGATGCAGATTTTCAAATAACTAAACATAATATGTTTAAGAAAAAAATACAAGATTGAGAATTTTGGCAGAAAACTGGAATGTATAAGATTAATCAAATAAAAATTCTGAAAGAAATAGTCAAAAATTAGTTAATATATGGAATATTTGAATGTCATGATTAACAAAGTTAATCTAACTGGCAAATTTAAAATATTTATTTAACAACTGCAAAAAATACCTTGTTTTCAAATAAACACGAAATATTTATATACTTGGACCAGGTGCTAAGCCGTAGAAGTCTCAAGAAGTTTTAAAGAAAGGAAATCATACAAAGTGTGTTCTCTGACCCCACTACAATTAAACTAGAAATCAATAATAAAAAATTAATGATTAAGGTTCCCATATAAAATTATGAATTTCACCTCTAAATAAAATATATTCAAAAAATAAATTAAAAAGCACAGTGGAAATTAGAGGATGCTTCACCTGAATAACACTGAATGTAATACAACAGGCCCCAAAATAAAATACCACAGACTAGGTGGTTAAAATGAAAGAAATTTATTTTCTCACAGTTCTGGTGGCTGAAAGTCCAAGATCAAATTGTCAGTAGTGTTGGTTCCTGAGAAGGCCTCTCTCCGTCCCCCCACCCAAAAAAATGTTGAAAGCTTTTCCTCTCTGCTGCAGTTTGAATATGGTTTGTCCCTGACAAAACTCATGTTGAAATTTGATCCCCAATGTGGTGGTATTGAGAAGTGGGGCCTAGTGAAAGGTGTTTGAATCATGCAGGTGGATCCATCATCAATAGGTTAATGCCCTCCCTTGGGAGTGAGTGAGTTCTCACTCTTGTGGGACTAGATTAGTTACCTTGAGAGTGGATTGTTACTAAAGTGAGTTCAGCTTTTTTTTTTTTTGCTTCTTTTCTCACCATGTGATCTCTTTCCACAGGCCTGTTCATTTTTCTGCCTCTCTACTATGTTTTGAGCCAGCGTGTGCCCTCCACTAAAAGCAGACCAGATGCAGAGCTATACTCTTGAAATTCCCAGCCTACAAAATCATGGGATAAATAAATAAACAGACAAACCTATTTTCTTTATAAATTACCCAGCCTCCGGTATTATGTTATAGGAATGTAAAATAGACTAAGGGACTCTGAGATCAGAAATGGGACAAGGATACCTACTTTCATCACTGCTGTTTACTATTTACAGGTAGTAATGCAATAAAGTAAGAAATAAATTTTTTTTCAGTTGCAAAAAATAGTAAAGCTTATTAGCACAGATGATATGATTTTATATAATCTGAATAATAAACAGGTAAATTGTCAAAATTAATAAGTGAGTTTCTCAAAGTTGCTGGATATGATAAATCAATAGATAAAATTTCATAAAAATTCTATATTATATTAACAAAAGATTAGGAAATAAAATTTAAACAGAGATATCATTACAATAGCATAAAATACAAAGAAATCTAGACTCTAATAAAATATATGCAGGCTTCTACACAGAAAACTATAAAATATTATTGAGAGAAATTAAAGAGTCTTTGAATACTGGGAGATATACCAACTTCATTGATTGGTGGGCAATAATTCATAGAAGTCAATTCTTCCCAAATCTATAGATTTAATTCAATTCCCCCAGTATCTCAAGAAGATTATTGCTGAAATAAGCTGATTGCTTTTTATAGCAACATAAAAAAGAAGAAAGATATTAAAAAAAAAACACACACTTATTCTAAGGGATATGAAGACTTACTATAAAGCTACAGTAATTGTATGTAGTATGGTACAAGATCATACAAACAGAGCAATGAAATGCATTCCAGTTGCCAGGAACTATCCCATGCCCATATAGGTACTTGGTGCATGACAAAACTGACATTCAGAACAGCAGGAAGTGACTTTTTAAAATACACATGCTAATTCAGCCGAATATTCACTTAAAAAAAAACTACTATTACCTTGCTCCATATAAAAAATGTTCAGGTGAATGGGTGAAATAAATAGAAAAGCTAAAACAATGAAGCTTTCAGAACACTATATAGGTTCACATCTTTATGATATTTGAAGAGTTAAAATTTTCTTAACTAGGTCATAAAAAGATACAACAATAAAAAGTATGATAAATTGGAATACATTAGGATTAACTACTTTTATACACAAGAAATATGATGAAATGCCTAGCCACAGACAGGAGAAGGTATTTGCAATTTATGTATACAAAAAACGCTTGAGCTAGAATACATAAAGAATTTCTACTCAACAATAAGTAAAAGACCAACAAATGTTTTTTAAAAAGGGCATCTACAAAAAAAGATATCCAAATGGCTAATAAACACAGAAAGGTGTTCATCATTAGGCATTAGGGAAATATAAAATTAAATCAAAATAAATTACTGCTATATACTTACCAGAAAGACAAAAATTTAGAGGACAGACATATTACGTCTTGGTGGAATTGTAAAGCAATGGGAACTTCGTACCCAACTGGTAGGAATATTAATTGGTCCAATGACTTTGGAAAATAGTGTAACAACTTAGGTTGCAGATAAGTATCACCTGTTACCTGAAAACTCCTATTCCTAAATATATTCCTGACAGAAATATGTGTATATGCGTACCAGGAGACCTGTATAAGAATGTTCATAGCAGCCTTATTCATCATAGCTCCAGACTGGATACAACCCAATTGCCCATCAGCAAAATAACAGATAAATATATGGGTTTTTTTCTTACAATGAAATACTATTACAATAAAAATGAATAGACCACAGCTACATATGATATGTATGATTCTCACAAATGATAGTGAAAGGAATCAGAAAGAAAACAAACATCCTATATGATTTCATTTGTATAACGTTCAAAATTACACTTTTGCTTTTAGAGGTTAGGATAATAGATATCTTTGAAAAGGAGGAGCATGGCGGGGGTGCTGGCAATATTGTATTTTGTGACCTGGGTGGAGATTACATTGGTGTTCACTATCACTGAATAGTGATAAAGGAGTAAAAAGAGTGCAAATCATGAACAAAAATATCAGAAATTATGGAGAATAATAGGCTTGGAGCAGAGTACTTAAAGTCTATGTGACTTTGTAAACGGAATTATCTAAACAATAATTGATGCTTAGGCAGATACCCGAGACAGAGCCGATAGGCAGCTTAGTGAGGTTGTAGGCTGACTCAGAGTAAAACAAAATTGCAGAAAAACAACAGACTGAAAAAATGTTGGCTCTTGAGACACAAACAATGCAGATGGACGGCAAGCTCTCAACCAGGTGGGCCCAGAGGAAGGCATAACCTGCCACAAGCCAAGAGCCAGGAACCACACAAGGGAGTCTTGAGTGTTGATGCTTGTTTTTAATATCCTTAAAATAGAGCTGACAAGTGCAAGCAGGACATACACTAAGATAGGTCATATCCTGGGCCATAAAACAAACGTTAACAAATGGGAAAGGCATAAAATCTTACAGTGTGTTCTCCATTCACCATTGAATCAACCTGAAAATCAATAGCAGAACAACAAGACAATCTTCAAACACTTGGAAACTAAGCAATCAAATGATCCATGGAATAAAGAAAAAGTCTGAAGGCCCTTAAAAAACAAAACAAAACAAAACATTAAATCAAATGAAAACAATTTACAACATGTCAAAATTTCTGTAATGCAGCTAAAGCAGTGCTGAGAGGGAACTTTATAGCAATAAATTCATTTATTAGAAAGGAGAAAAAGCCTCAAATCAATAATTTAAGCTCTCACCTCATGAACTGAGAGAAATAAACTCAAAGCAAGAATAAAGGAGGAAATAAATATTATAGTAGAAATT
Source organism: Chlorocebus sabaeus (assembly GCF_047675955.1). Lineage (NCBI taxonomy): Eukaryota > Metazoa > Chordata > Mammalia > Primates > Cercopithecidae > Chlorocebus > Chlorocebus sabaeus. The sequence goes on from NC_132930.1 coordinate 35,847,896, forward strand.
AAATAGAAAACACAAAAACAATTGAGAAAAATCAATGGAGCGAAAAGCTAATTCTTTAAAAGAAACAATAAAATTGACAAATCTCTATCAAGGGTGACAAAGCAAAAAAGAAGGAGGAAATTACCAATATCAGGAATGAAAAAGGGGATGCCACAACATACCCTGAAGATGTCAAAAGGATAACAAGAAACCAGTATGACCAATTCTATCTGCGTAAATATGACAACCTAGACTAAAGTGACCACTTTCTCAAAATACAGATAACTACAACTTGCCCAAGATGAAATAAATAATTTGAATAGCCTTATAATTATTGAAGAAATTAAATTTGTAATTTAAAACTCCCTATGCCCAAAGAACTTCCCAGAAAGTTTCCCTGGAGAATTTTACCAAATGTTTAAAGAAGTTACATCGATTCTACATAATGTCTTCCAGAAAATAGAAGAGGAGGGAACCTTCTCAATTAAATTTCTGAAGCTACTATTACCATTATATTAAAACCAGACAAATACTGTGCAAAAAAGAAAACAGCAGACCGATATCCCTGAAGATTATAGATGTAAAAATCATGAACAAAATATTACAGATAATTCAGCAATATATAAAAGAAACTATATACCATGACCAAGTAAGATTCCTTCCAGGGGCCGGGCGCCGTGGCTTATGCCTGTAATCCCAGTACTTTTGGAGGCTGAGGTGGATGGATAGCGAGGTCAGGAGATCGAGGCCATCCTGGTCAACATGGTGAAACCCCATCTCTACTAAAATACAAAAAATTAGCCAGGCGTGGTCGTGCACGCCTGTAATCCCAGCTACTCGGGAGGCTGAGGCAGGAGAATTGCTTGAACCCCGGAGGTGGAGGTTGCAGTGAGTCAAGATTGTGCTACTCTACTCTAGCCTGGTGACAGAGCAAGACTCTGTCTCAAAAAAAAAAAAAAAAAAAAAAAAAAAGTTTCCTTCCAGGGATATAATGTTGGTTCAGTATTCAAAAATTAATCAAATAATCCCCATATTAACAGTCTACAGAGGAAAATCACAGGATCGTATACATTGTTGCAGAAAAACAACTGGACAAATTTCCACACCCATTAATAATAAGAACTCCCAGAAAAAAGGAATAGAGGAATAGAGGGAAACTTTCTCAACCCGATAAAGAGCACCTAAAGAAAACCCTAAAGTTATGTTTAATAGTGAAAAACGATAGTTTTCCTCTAGGATCAAGAACAAGGCAAGAATGTTTACACTCACCACTCATGTAGCATAATGCTATATAAGTTTTAGTCAGTGCAATGAGGCAAGAAAATAAAATAAAAGACATACAAATCAGAAAGAAAGAAATTAAACTGTCCCATTTGCAGATGACATAACTGTCACGTAAAAAATTCTGAGGAAAGCTACAAAACAGTCTCTAGAACTTATAAGCAAGCTCAGCAAAGTTACAGGGTACAAAGGTAAACATACAAAGGTAATATACAGGTAAAAATACAGAGGTGAAAACAGGTAAATATACAATGACCAGCTTCATATCTGTATACTAGCAATTGACACATGGACACTAAAATAAAAAGTAAAATACTATTACAAACATTCATACAAAAAGAGAAATATTTATGTTACATTTAAGACATGTGCAGGACTTGTTAGGTTGGTGCAAAAGTAATTGCGGTTTTTGCCATTACTTTCAGTGGCAAAATGTGATGAAGGAAATAAAATGCTGATGAAGGAAGGCATGCTGATGAAGGAAATCAAAGAAGATCTAAATATATGGAGAGGCATATTGTGTTCACGGAGTAGATGACAACACAGTAAAATGTCAGGTCTCCTCAAATTGATACACAAGTATAGAACAATTTCTCTCAAAATCCCTGCAAGATATTTTGTAGACATTGACAAGATTATTCTAAAATGTATTTGAAAAGACATGAACTAGAACAGCTGAAACAATTTTGAAAAAAGAAGGATAAGAAGAAAAGAATCTGTATATCTGGTTTCAAGGCATTATATAGCTACCACAAACAAGACAGTGAGGTATTTGCAGAGGGATAAACAGATAAATGGAACAGAATAGAGAACCTAGAAGTACATACACACAAATATGCCCAATTGATTTTTAAAATGGTGTGAAAGTACTCCTGTGGAAGAAGGATCATCTTTCAAAAAATGGTACAAGACCATTTAGAAACTCACTGGAAGAAAGGAGAAGGAGAAAAGAAGGAAAAAGAGAAAGACCTGGACTTAAGTCTCAGACTTTGTACAAAAATTAATTCAAAAGAGGTCACAGACTTAAATGTGAAATGTAAAACAATAAAGCACTTATAAAAAACAAAACAAAACAAAACAGGAAAAAAAACTTCAGGATCTAGGGCTCCACAAAGAGTTTTTAGACTTGATACCAAAAGCACCATCCATAGAAAGGAAAATTTGATCAATTTTACTTCACTAAAATTAAAAACTTTTGCTCAGTGAAAGATCCTGTTCAGAGGATGAAAAGGCAAGCTACAGAATTGAGGAAAATATTTGCAAACCATATATCCTATAAAGGTCTATTATGTAGAATATATATAAACAACTCTCAAAACTTAACAGTAAAGAAAAATAAACAATCCAATTATGAAATGAACAAAAGACATGAAAAAACATTTCACCAAAAAGGATAAACAGATGGCAAAAAAAAAAAAAAAAATGTGTAGAAAAATGTTCAACATCATTAGCCGTCAGAGAAATGCAAATTAAAACCAGAATGAGGTATCTTTACACATCTACTAAAATAGCTAAAAGAAAAAATAGTGATATGGTTTGGCTGTGTCCCCATCTAAATCTCAGCTTGAATTTTATCTCCCAGAATTCCCATGTGTTGTGGGAGGGACCCAGGGGGAGGTAATTGAATCATGGGGGCCAGTGTTTCCCGTGCTATTCTCGTGAATAAGTCTCACAAGATCTGATGGGTTTATTAGGGGTTTCTGCTTTTGCCTGTTCCTCATTTTCTCTTTCCACCACCAGATAAAAAGTGCCTTTTGCCTATCGCCATGATTCTGAGGCCTCCCCAGCCATGTAGAACTGTAAGTCCAATTAAACCTCTTTCACTTCCTAGTCTTGGGTATGTCTTTATCAGCAGTGTGGAACAGACTAACATGATAAATTGGTACCAGTAGAGTGGGGCATTGCTGAAAAGATACCTGAAAATGTGGAAGCAACTTTGGAACTGGGTAACAGGCAGAGGTTGGAACAGTTTGGAGGGCTCAGAAGACAGGAAAATGTGGAGAAGCTTGGAATCTCCTAGAGACTTTTTGAATGGCTTTGACAAAAATGCTGACAGTGATATGAACAATAAGGTCCGGGCTGAGGTGGTCTCCGATGGAGATGGGAAACTTTTTGGGAACTGGAGCTAAGGTAACTCTTGTTATGTTTCAACAAAGAGACTAGCAGCATTTTTCCCCTGCCCTAGAGATTCGTGGAACTTTGAACTTGAGAGAGATGATTTAGGGTGTCTGGTGGAAGAAATTTCTAAGCAGCAAACCATTCAAAAGGTGACTTGGATGCTTCTATTTTAAATGTTAAAAGCATTCTATTTTAAGAGGGAAACAGCATAAAAGTTCAGAAAATTTGCAGCCTGATGATGCAGTAGAAAAGAAAAATCCTTTTTTTTTTTTTTTTTTTTTTTTTTTGAGGAGAAATTCAAGCTGGCTACAGAAATTTGCATTTGTAGCAAGGAGCTTAATGTTAATCCCCAAGACCATGGGGAAAATGTCTCCAGTCCATATTAGAGATCTTCATGGCAGCCTCTACCATCACAGGCCTGGAGGCCCAGGAGGAAAAAGTGATTTCATGGGGTGGGTCCAGGGTCCTCATGTTGTGTTCAGCCTAGGGACTTGGTGTTTTGTGTCCCAGCTGCTCCAGTCATGGCTGAAAGGGGCCAACATAGAGCTTGGGTTGTGGTTTCAAGGTGTGGCAGCTTCCACAGGGTTTTGAGCCTGTGGATACACAGAAGTCAAGAATTGAGGTTTGGGAACCTCCGCCTAGATTTCAGAAGGTGTATGGAAACACGTGGATGCCCAGGCAAGTTTGCTGTAGGGGTGGGACCCTCATGGAGAACCTTTGCTAGGGTAATACAGAAGGGAAATATGGGGTTGGAGCCCCCACACAGAGTCCCTACTGGGGCACCACCTAGTGGAGCTGTGAGAAGAGGGCCACTGTCCTCCAGACCCCAGAATGGTAGATTCACTGACAGCTTGCACCATTCTCCTGGAAAAGCCTCAGACACTCAATGCCAGCCTGTGAAAGCAGTCAGGAGAGAGGTTGCACCCTGCAAAGCCACAAGGGCAGAGCTGCCCAAGACCATGGGACCCACCTCTCGCATCAGTATGACCTGGATGTGAGACCTGGAGTCAAAGGAGATCATTTTAGAGCTTTAAAATTTTACTGCCCCACTGTATCTCAAACTTGCATGAGCCTTGTAACCCCTTTGTTTTGGCCAATATCTCCTATTTTAAATGGCTGTATTTACCCAATTCCTGTACCCCCATTGTATCTAGGAAGTAATTACCTTGCTTTTGATTTTACAGTCTCATAGGTGGAAAGGACCTGCCTTGTTTCAAATGAGACTTTTGACTGTGGACTTTTGGGTTAATGCTGAAATTAGTTAAGACTTTGGGGTACTGTTGGGTAGGCGTGTTTGGTTTTGAAATGTGAAGACATGAGATTTGGAGGGGCCAGGGGAAGAATGATATGGTTTGGCTGTGTCCCCACCCAAATCTCAATCCATGGGGAGGTAATTGAATTATGGGGGTCAGTTTTTCCCATGCTGTTCTGGTGATAGCGAATAAGTCTCATGAGATCTGATGGGTTTATCAGGGGCTTCTGCTTTTGCTTCTTTCTCATTTTCTCTTGCCCCTGCCATGGAAAAATTGCCTTTGCCTCCTGTCATGATTCTGAGGCCTCCCGAGCCATGTGGAACTGTAAGTTCAATTAACCTCTTTTTCTTCCTATTCTCGGGCATGCCTTTATCAGCAGAATGAAACAGACTAATACAGTTAGTAATGAAAATATGAATAAACTGGATCATTCATATGTTACTGGTGGAAATGTAAAATGGTATAGCAACTCCGGAAAACAGTTTGACAATTAAAAAAAAAACACTAAATATGCAACTCTCATATGACCAAGCAATTACAATCCTAGGCATTTATTTCAGGGAGAGGATGACATATGGTCATACAAAATCCTGTTTAGACATGAAAATAGCTCCTTTATGTGTAATAGCCAAAAACTGGAAATACCCAGATATATCCTTCCGTGGGTGAATGGTTAAACAAATTGTGCAATATCTATATTATGCAATATTACTAAGCAATATAATATGAACATACTAATGATACAAGCAACAACCTAGATCAATCTTCAGAGAATTATGCTGAGTGAATAAGAGTTAATTCCAAAAAGTTACATACCTTATAATCTTATTTATGTAAAAATTTTGAAATGACACAATTATAGAAATGGAGAACAGACTAGTGATTTCCAGGGCTTAAGAAGGAGATGGGGATGGGAGGAAATGGTTTGGACTACAAAATGGTGCCATAAAGGATCTGCATGGTGATGAAACTGTCCTGGATCTTGACTACAACAATGTCAATGTCCTGATTGTAATGTTACATTCTAGTTTTGCAAGACGTTGCCATTGGAGGAAATTGAGTAAAGGATGCATAGACTCTCTCTGTATTGTTTTTTACAACTGCATGTGTATTTATAATTATCTCAAAATCAAAAGTTCAATTAAAAAAAAAAAACAATAGAACCGAAAGTGTTTCTGCCTATGCAGAAAACTAGCTAATGGGTTTTGGCCTGTTGAGGGGTAGAATTCCAGAATTCTATTCTTTCTTTTATTCCATTTCTGTTGCCTTGGAGAAATGACGTATGAACCACTACAAACTATATTATATAGCCATTGTTTCCTTATTTATAGTTGTGTGTTATCAACATGATATCCAATTCAAATGTGAGTTTTCAGTCATAGAATACCTGTGAAAGCACCAGTCAGTGTCTAGCACACCAAAGGAGGCCTGTGATCTTTTGTTGAATTAATGTATTTACAAAGTGTTGAAGGAAGCTACTATCAACCATTAAGATCTATGGTGAATTTGTGTATTAAGTCAGCTCCTTGGCAAAAGGAGCTCTAATATTTCTTAGCTAGAACTTGTACAAGTTACTTAAAATCTTTTTCCCTTCCCTTCCCTTCCCTTCCCTTCCCTCCCTTCCCTTCCGTTCCCTTCCCTTCCCTTCCCCTCCCTTCCCCTCCCCTCTCTTCCCCCCCTTCCCCTCCCTTCCCCTCCCTTCCCCTCCCCTCCCCTCCCTTCCCCTCTCCTCCCCTCCCCTCCCCTCCCCTCCCCTCTCTTCCCCCCCTTCCCCTCCCTTCCCCCCTTCCCCTCCCTTCCCCTCCCCTCCCCTCCCCTTCCCTCCCTTCCCCTCCCTTCCCCTCCCTTCCCCTCCCTTCCCCTCCCTTCCCCTCCCCTCCCCTCCCCTCCTCTCCCCTCCCCTCCCCTCCCCTCTCATTTTTTTTTAGACAGAGTTTTACTCTTGTCGCTCAGGCTGGAGTGCTATGGCCTGATCTTGGCTCACTGCAACCTCCACCTCCCGGGCTCAAATGATTCTCCTGCCTCAGTCTCCCAAGTAGCTGGGATTACAGGTGCACACCACCATGCCCAGCTAATTTTTTTGTATTTTTAGTGGAGACGGAGTTTCACTATGTTAGCCAGGCTGGTCTTGAATTCCTAACCTCAGGTAATCCACCCGCCTTGGCCTCTCAAAGTGCTGGGATTATAGGTGTGAGCCACCGCACCCGGCCACTCTTTCTTCTCTAATCTCCTCATGAATGAAAGAAGATTTTTTTGTTTGTTTTGGTAATGAAAACGAAGAGCTTAGCAAAGTACCTGTCACAGAGGAAGCATTTCAGTAAAATGCAAGCTATTTTGAAATATCCTCATCATCACCATATTTACAAGCAACTCCGGGAGGGATACATTTGAAAGGAAGGTGGCAGAAGGGTGGACGTCTAGAGCATGCCAGTGGGGTATGTGGCAGAAGGGGTTTGGACAGAATGAGTTTGGACATGACTGGAAGAAAGCCACAGTGAGGACTGGGATGGCAAGAAAAAGAGCCAGAAGTTGTTGACGAGACTTTCATTATTTTTCTATGCCTGTTGAATGGCAGCTTATTTTATGTTTCAAACCCAGGTATTTGAAGGGTGGTTCCTTCTCCCCTGCAGTCAATTGTAAGAGAAAAATTGCCTGTTTTGATTCTTCCTTTGCTTAATTCAATTCATTCACTAAACATTAAGCTAATCTCTACCTGTGTTTAGCACTGTTATGGGTACTTTTATTATTTGAAATGTAGTGCTTCCCATTTCAATTTTTCACCTGCAATATAAATGATCCCATTTGGGACAAAGGATTTGAAGGCTAATACAATGAAGAGGAGGCTAGATAAACACCGTTGCTTTGAACAGGGGCTTAAACTCCCTAAGCATCAGTGTCTTCATCCATAAAATGGGTAGAAGAATTACCTGCCCCAAAAGATTGTGAAGGTTAACTCAGCTAATCCTATAAAGTGCTTAGGGTTTCTGACACACATTATATCCCCAATAAATGTTGCTGCCCCTATGACAAATCCTGGACGAGATCCAGCCTTGCATGTATGCCTGTGACTGCAAAACATGTTCCTCTTCCTCATGATTTGGGGAAGGGTCATGTATTTAACATCGGCTTTGGATTCAGATATCATTTCTTTGCAATCTGAGCTTTGTGATCTGGAGCAGAGGATTTTACATCTCTGAGGTTCAGTTTCCTCATCAGGGGAGTATAGCACGATTTGGAGTCAGACAGATCTGGACTAAAAGCTCCCATTATTCATGTGAATTCATGTGACCCCGAGTTGAGCTGGTAACTTAATATCTCTGCACTTTAATATCAAATGCAAAGTGGAAACAATAATAGCATTTATCTCCTAGAGTTATTATGAGGATACATGATATATTATATGCAAATTCCTGTGTATGATACTCAATAATCCCCTTTCTCTTTTGCCTTCTCCTCACCTTCCTTCTTATATGTAAAGTACCTAGTACAGTGCCTGAAACTCAAGTAAGGGTAGCTATCATTATTACATTTCTTGTTTCCGAGAGTAATATACTTATAAATGATATGTGAATATGAAAAACCTATAAATGATTAAATAATTCATTTCTGCTGCATTTCCAGATTACACAAAGACAGCCCTCCCTCTTAAATTCTGAGAGCTTGGAGAGAATGGCTATATGGTAATCATTTCAGCATCCCCAGGGCATTTGCTATGGTGTCCAGAAAAGCATGAAATGAGATCTATTGGAGAAAGTGTGGAGGGAACAACTATGAAAAACAGGAGAAAACTCTAATGCTTCAAATCATTCCAGGTATGACCCTCCCCACTTACACATGCCCAAAGTGGAAAAAGGATTAATCTTGCTTAAAACAGTTCTCCATAAGTTTCTGGAGTTAGATTATTTGAGTTAGAAAATGAAAACGTACACACCATCTTTTATTGCAACAGGTATTGTGTAAAGAGTTTTGCTGAAGTGTGGTGAGATAAGCTCATATGTGGCCAACTGATGCCTCAAACTCATGAGATGAGATATTGAGACCAATTTGAAATAAGAGGCAAGCCTCTTTGAATGAACACTGTGGTCCCTATATTCAGGAGACAGCTAAAATCCAAAGAACTTTTTAATTTGTTAGAGAAGAGGTGAGTGAGTTTTGAAGGAAATTAATGTGCATTATACTCCATTCTACAATAGTGGGAGTCTTAATAAATCTCATATCCAAAAAGCTGCCAACATGGTGAAATGGTGTCTCTACTAAAAATACAAAAATTAGCTAAGCACGGTGGTGCATGTCTGTAATCCCAGCTACTTGGGAGGCTGAGGCCGGAGAATTGCTTGAGCCTGGGAGGTAGAGTTTGCAGTGAGCCGAGATCGGCACTTTAGCCTAGGTGACAGAGTTATCGAAAAATATATTTAAAAAATCCAAAAAATGCATTATAGGAGTAATTACTTCGATGGGAAGAAGAAATAAGGTACTGAAGGTTTTCAGACTTCCAATAACAAAGTTGTTTTTCCCCTGTAGGAATTTTATTAATGTGTATTTTTAAACTAAAAACATATAGCTATAAAAATGAAACATAACAAACCTGGCATTTGTTTCCATCTAGCTTTTTTCTCAAAAATAATCTCTTTCCTTTTTCTATTACTACTAGCTGTTCTTATACATTCTTACCATCTGTTTTTATCTACTTAGCAATTGTCTATCAAAATTTCTGCTATGTGTGAGGCACTGTTCTACAGGTTGGGGCTGTCATAGTGACTAAGAAGGGTAAGAATTCTGACTTCAAGAATCTTTTACTCTTCCAATCTAGTGGGAGGGACAGACATGATACACATAAGCAACCAAATCAATACAATAATTATGGATTGTGATATGTGATAAAGGAACTAGATACGACACCGAGAGGGAAGTTAACAGGAAGGACTCCCTTCAGAATGCATGGACAGGAAAGGCCTCATGAAATCTGAGATCTGGAGACAGAGAAGACCTGGGGGAAGAGCATTCCAAGCAGAGGGAACAGTGAATGCAAAGTCCTTGAGGAGGAAAGAGTTTGCTGTGGTCTTGGAAAGTTCAGAGACACCCAAACAAAACAACTGTGCTGCGTGTGAAGCAGCATTTTTCTTCACGACTAAACTGCTCAATGGTTCGTTTTAATCAATAGCAGATTACATAACGCAAAATAAGTCTCCTAATTAATATACTGCATTGTGTCTAATTCAGATCATGAAAAGTCACTCTGTAGGAGAAATGCCTGCACCACTTTGAGTAACGACATCATTGCGAGCCACCAAAATTTTAGTTTCTCAGGCAGCATGATGACATTTCAAAAAGTGCACTGGAGTGGCTTCTTATGGTCTCGGGGGAAGGCAAGCACTGGACAAAAACTCTGGGGCTCCCATTTTGGCTCATCCACCAAAGAGCCTTGGAACTTCAAACCAGTCATTCTCCCTTCTTAGAACTCAGTTTCCTTCTCATCTGAAATAATTGATAAAGTCACTTTAAATAAGTAAGGGCTATAGTTTATTTCCCATAGAATGGTTAATGATTTACATGTCATCATCAGTATAATCTGAAAAAGGGGGAAAAAAAAGAAAGAGAAAGGAAGAAATAAAAAGAGGAAAAAAACTAAAGAAAAAAAAGAAAGAGGAAGAAAAACAATGAAGATCTTGCATATGAGTAAGAAAATGCTTAATAAATGGTATATAGTAATCATAACTTTTTAAAAACAGAAGTTTCTATGTCAAATATATGGCAGGGCTACCTGTTTAGTTGCTTGTTCCATCCCTGTCCCACAATTCCTAGTGCTGAAAGCCTATAATCTGAACCTGACTCCTCTGATGGCAATAATAATTCTCAATTCAGCCAAAGAACACCAAATGTAATTATTGAATTCTAAAGATGGTCTCCCAAGAATTCCTATTTCTTATTTTTTCAATTGAGCACTGATCTAGGTACTGCTATGAGGAAATTTTGCAGCTGTAATTAAAGCTACATGTCAGTTGACCCTATAATACAGAGATTATCCAGTGGGCTGACTCAATCAACTGAGCCATTTAAAAGCAAAATTTTTGCTGGTTGGTTGCAGAACAGAAAGTTTCCAAACTTGAGAAAAATTCAACACATTTTTTGCTGGCTTTGAAGAAAGAGGAAACAACGTTAGCAGGAATATGGTCAGTCCTAGGAGATGAGAGTGACCCCTTGCCACCAGACAGCAAAGTAACAGACATCTTAAAAGCACAAATGCAAGAAACAGTATTCTGCTAAAATTTGAATGCTCTTGGAAGTACTTTATTTCCCACAGGCTCAGGCAAGAGTCCAATCCAGCCATCACCTTGATTTTGGCCATGTGACAAATTTAGCAGAGAACCTTGTCATGTTCCCCCAGACCTCTGGCCTACACAATTGTGAGCTAGTAAATGGATTTTAAGTTACTAAATTTGTGGTAGTTTGTTACACAGCAATAGAAAATGAATACATCAAATATTTGAAGAAAACAATATGAAAGACACCAAACTCAACTAACATCCAAAGAAACACTTAATATAACAAGTAGAATGTTTTTCTTTTTAAAAAACCTATAATTTCTCCAGTAATTTAAAAAATTGTGTTAAGAATATTTAACATATCTATCTTCTTGACAAATTTTTAAGTGTACAATGCAATATTGTTCAATACAGTCATATTGCACAATGGATTTCTAGAATTTACTTATTCACCTTGCATAACCAAAACTTTATACCCACTGCACAGGCAACTCCCCATTTTCCCCTTTCCCCAAACTCTGGAGACCACCCTTCTACTCTTTGCTACTATGACTACTTTTGCAAATTCATATAAATATTTGTTCTTTTGTGACTAACTTATTTCATGTAGCACGGTGTCCTCAAGATTCATCATGTTGTCACATTTGGCAGGATTTCCTTCTTTTTTGAGGCTGAATAACATTCCATTGTATATACATACCACATTTTGTTTGTAGAGTCTTTGACTTTGGTATCAGAGTAATACTGGCCTCATAAAATAAGTTTGGAAGCTTCTCTTCCTCTTCAATTTTTTGGAAACGTTTAAGAAGGATTGGCATTAATTTTTTAATAATTGAATAATAATTTTTATTATCATGTCTTCTCATTCCTAGGAATTTAACTGATAAAAATCAGAACAGCATCTGAAATATAGTCGCACTACAAAATTGGTTAGATTTCTCTCGGGATACCACCACATGTGCTCATAAGTGGGATTTAAATGAGGAGAAAAAAGACACATAGAGGGGAACAACATACACTGGTGCCCTTTGGAGGGTGGAGGATGGGAGGAGGAAGAGGATCAGGAAAAACAACAAATGGGTAGTAGGCTTAATGTGTGGGTGATGAAATCATCTGTAAAACAAACCACCATGACGCAAGTTTACCTGTGTAACAAACCTGTACTTGTATCCTTGAACTTAAAATTAAAGTTACAATAAAAGGGTCAAAAATTATGAAAAGAATTGCATACTCCTAAGTCATCTATTTGTTTAAAAGTGTTTGGTGTAACTCACCAGTGAAGCCATCTTATTCAATTTCCTTACTAATTATAGATCTGTTCAGGTTTTTAATTTCTTCATAATCCAATTTTAGTAAGTTGTATGTTTCTAGTAATTTATCTATTTATTCTAGCTTATACAATTTGTTGGGTATAGGTGTTCATAGTAGCCTCTTATGATCCTTTCTGTTTCCATGGCATCAGGTAAAATGTTTCCCCTTTCATTTCTGATTTATTTTTTTGAGTCTTCTCTCTCTTTTTTTTTTTCTTTCAAATCTAGGTATAGGTTTGTCAATTTTGTTGATCTTTTTCAAAATTACTCTTAGTTTTATTGTTTTTTTAAAATTGTTTTTCTGTTTTCTATTGTGTTCATTTCTGCTTTAATCTTTGTTATTTCTTTCTTTTTCTAACGTTGGGTTTAGATTGTTCTTTTTCTACTTTCTTGAGGTACAAAGTTATGCTTTTTATTTGAGATCTTTCTTATTTCAAGGTAGTTGCTTATTGCTATATAATTTCCTCTTACTACTTTTGTTATATCCCATAGGACTTGGTATGTTGTGTTTCCATTTTCAGTTTTCTCAAGATATTCTCAAATTTCCCTTCTGATTTTTTCTTTGATTCACTGGCTGTTCAGGAGTGTATTGTTTAATTTACATATTTGTGAATTTTCCAGTTTTCTTTAGTTATTGATTTCATTTCATTGTGGTCAGAAAAAAATATGTAGCATGAGATCGGTCTTCTTAAATTTGTTAAGATTTATCGTGTGACCTAACATGTAATTAATTCAGCACTTGAAAAAAAATGTAATTATTCTGCTATTTGGTGAAATATTCCGTATATGTCTCTTGGGTTCATTTGGTCTATAATTGTTTATGTCCTCTGTTTCCTCATTGACTTTTCATATGGAACTTCTATTCATTGTTAAATGTTAGGTATTAAGTATCCTACTATTGCTATTTCTCCTTTAGTTCTGTCAATGTTTGCTTCATATATTTAGATAATTCTAATGTTGGATGAATATATATTTAAAATTGTTACATTTTCCATAAGAATTGATTCTTTTATCCTTATATAATGACATTTTGTGTCTTTTGTGAGAACTTTGTCTCATAGTCTATTTTTTCTGGCATAAGTATAGACATCCTACTCTCTTTTGGTTACAATTTGCATGGAACGTTTTTCCATCTCTTCACTTTTAGCTTTTATATATTCTTAAGTCTAATGTCAGTCTCCTGTAAACAGCATATAAGATCCTATATTTTATTAGTTTTATTTTTATCTATGTAGCCATTTATAATTTGAGAATTTAATTCATTTATATTTAAAGTGATTGTTTATAGAGAAGAACTTACTATTGCCATTTTCTAGTTTTCTGTCTTTTGGTTCTTACGTTCTTTTCCTTTCTTGCTGGTTTCTTTTGTTGATTTTTTTTTTGCATTGATATGTTTTGATTCTTTTTTACTTTTTAAAAAATTTACTTTTTACTTTCTTTTGTGCATATTTTATAGGTATTTTCTTTGTGGTTACATGGGGTTTACATAAAACATCTTATAGTTATAATAGTCTATTTCAGGCTAGTATTAACTTAACTCCATACAGAAACTCTACACTGTTACTTTTCTTCTCCCCACACTTTGTTTTTGATGTTACAATTTATATCTTTTAAAATTGTTTATTCATTAACACATTTTATAGTTATATTTGTACTATTTTTGCCTTTTTAACCTCTAAACAAATTAAAACTTATTTACCCATTGTATTACATGTTACGGTATTTTCAATCTGTATATATATTTATCCTTACCACGAAGTTATATACTTTCATATGCTTTTGAACGGATGTTAAGCATCCTTCCTCTTCAACTTGAAGAATCTCCTTTAGCATTTTCTGTAAGGCACATCTATTGGTGAAGAATTCCTTCAGGTTTTGTTTGTCTGGGAAAGTCTTTATCATGCCTTCATTTCTGAAGAACAGGTTTTGCTAGTTACAGTATTCTTGGATGACAGTTTCATTCTCAGCACTTTTCATGTATCATCTCACTGCCTTCTAGCCTGTAAGATTTCTTCTGCTAAGAAATCTGCCAATGCTGTTATGTATATTTCCTTAGATATAACGAGCTTTCTCTTGGTACTTTCAAAATTCTCTTTGACTTTTAAAAACGTGTATTCTTTTGCTATTTGGTGGAATATTCTGAATATGTCTCTTGGGTTCATTTGGTCTATAATTGCTTATGTCCTCTGTTTCCTCATTGATTTTCCATATGGAACTTATATTCACTGTTAAATGTTAGGTATTAAAGCATCCTACTATTGCTATTTCTCCCTTAGTTCTGTCAATGTTTGCTTCATATATTTAGATAATTCTAATGTTGGATGAATATATACTTAAAATTGTTACATTTTCCTTAAGAATTCTTTTATCCTTACATAATGACCTTTTGTGTCTTTTGTGACAGCTTTGTCTCAGTCTATTTTGTCTGGCATAAATATAGGCACACAGCCCAACTCTTTCCCTGCACCCCAGAAGAAGCTGAGAGCTGCTATTGTGTTTTTGCCCCTAAATATGTTTGTATTCCAGTCTGTTAAATGCAGGAAGCGAAAGCCAATGTGATGCTTCTAGAAGGCAGGAGAGGGATGGGAAAAAGCTGATATTTATCAAGTGCATCTATGTGCCAGACAGAACACTGGGTGCTTTACATACATAATCCCTAATCTGCATAGCAATTCTGTATATTAGGTATCACTGATGCCCAGTACGCTTAATAGACATTCTCAAGATTTTCCAGCACCTATAGGGCAAAGATAGAAGAGACATTCCTTTTTCTAACTGTATATGCAGCCCCCGGTTCACTATCTTTCCACTATATGGGTCTGCCCCTTTTCTGATTTTATAATTTTCTAACATATCTTCTCCAAGTTTTTCCCTTTCTAGACATTATTTTCCCTCAAACGTCAAAAGCAGCCATGCTTCTCTTACAAGAACATTAGAGTACGGTGATGGGAACAGTCAGGCAGGGCAGTGTAGTATGGCATAGTCCAATGGCTCCTGCCCCTGCCTGTACAGCAGAATCACCTGGGGAACATGTTAAAAATATATTCATCTGGGCCTCACTCAAAGCCTACTGAATAAAAATATCTGTGCCTGGAACTTCGGGAATATATATTTTAAGAAACCATCAGCATAGATTTGAGAACCATTGGTGTAGTCAGAACTAGGTTTGGATCTTGGCCCTGCCATTTACTTACTTTCCATTTTTCCATCTTGTGTTATATGACAACTGTTAGTCAAGCTAGACTAGGTCATGCTGCAGCAATATATTAGCCCTGAAATCTCATTGTCTTACTACAACAAAGGATTATTTATCACTCTTACTTCACTGCTGGCTTACTGGCCTTAGCATACAGTTTATTTCTGTATTTGTTTTGTATTTACACAATATATAGAAAAATCTTGATTTGCACACAAATAGTTGAGCATACTGACTTAGATGCTCACAAGAAAAGCAGCAGAAAAACTGGATGGAAGGTTGTATCACTAACAATATCTAACTCAATTGATGGGATTCCTTAGTTGGGAAATACTCAGTTTAGAGGTAACTGAACAGGTAGGTTCACTATTTGGTAGAAAATACTTTTCAAATGGCAGTAAAGTTGGGGGTTAAAATAAAAGTATTGTATATGTTCAAGAGTGTCATTAAAAAAATCTGTTGTCTGTTGTACTTAAAGTTTGAGATCATACAGACATATTTTCTATATATTAGGGAAGGCTAACTTTAACAACAATTATTGTTGAAGTTTTATCAATAGTTATAAAGACATAATTTTGTGATTTGCAGAACTTATTTTAATACACAGCATCACTACTTATCATATGACTATCTGTGTCTTGATAGTATCACCACATACTTGCCAGTTGTCATGTGAGGCCCAAGTACTAACATAATGTATTTTCTTCTTCAAGAGGAGAAAATGGTAGATCCAGGCTCCAGTGAGTGTGGGGTAGAGAGAAAGCTAATTGAAATTAAGCTTCCTAGATATGGCAGGGAAGTTGGGTCTTGAAAAGTTCCATAATCTGCAGTTAGATCTCTAACCTCATTATCTGCCATGCCGGGCTTTGGAATTTACACTCTAGAGACAAACCCTACAGGTTGTTTTGAGCTTTGTTCAAACTCTATCTTCTCCCTAAAATCTCTTATCACTTTTTTCTTTTGGTTAAGTAACACATATTCTTCATGCCTAATCTCAGTTTTTATTTCTTCCAGGAAATGTTCTTTATTCCCTTGTTCTTTAAATTACTTACCTTATTTTCTGTGTTCTTGTGGCCTATTGCACACATCTCCCTTATTTTAACATGCCATTGAAATTATCAGAGTACTCCTAGAATTTACAATAAACACCTTGTCTTATTCTTCACATCTCCATATACTTATTTTTACATATACATATGCATTAAGTACATTCACATTGCTGCACAACCATCACCACCATCCATCTCCAGAACTTTTTTCATCTCAACATGAAATTCTATGTGCACAAGAAAATGATCTTTATGTTAGTAGCAAGGGAAGTAAGACAATGTGAAATTCCTGTTGTCTTAGATAGGCCAGAATGTGGAGGAGACTCTTTAGTTTTATTATGAAAGAGGACTTTGTTGAGGAAAGAGAAAACAGATTCCAAATAGAACAGTGGCAGCATATGCTGAACAAGATACAGACATGTAGAGATGCATGATTTGCTTGGAGGACATGGGTGACAGTGACAGAACATGAAGGGCATGCAATGGCAAGATTAGTCCATTTAAGAAGTTTCTATGGTGTCTTGTAGAAAATGAAGAAATATTAAGTTTTACCCTCTGAGATACCTATGTCCTTATAGGTAAAACAAAACATTTGGTTATGATCAGTGATCTTTCATTTTCTAAAAATGCAATGGAATCCTTTCTTCCTTCTGCCCAGTGACTGCATACCAATTTTTACGTAGAACTTCAGCTTTGTTAAAGTTAAAAGTAGAGCTGT